>NC_092523.1:32753750-33449166 GCF_037038585.1 Patagioenas fasciata | reverse complement strand
GTAATGTCTTGTAGTGAACTGGAATGTTGTTATGTCAGCAGGTATTCTTCTAACCACTAATTTCTTAATGAGGGAAATGAAAATTAACTTCATTTCACAGAATATCTGCTTCATTGTTGTGAAAACTGATTTATTCTGGTCCCTAAAAAAGCTCCTTAGATAAATCAAAAAATAAATCCAAGGAGTTTGACATAAGTTGGCTCATGTTGTAAGGCTACCTCAGGGCTGTGAGACTCCTCTGATTTACAGTTACATAATTGAGAGCAGAGCTGGCCTTTTATCTTAAATTATCTCTAAGAGAGTGCCAAATAAGATAGCTCTTTTAAATCAACATGCTCGGGATTTACTGTACTGCAATGTGCATAAGCTGACCTTGGACTTCCAGCCTGTCAGGAACAATCACTGCCTGGAAGCTCTGGGTTATGGAGTATTCAGAGAGTATTTTCTTCTGTTTAACACAGGGCCTGATATGCACCTGCAAACAACAGTAGAGATATTGAAACTTACATTATTTATTAACTTTCTATAATATGTATTTGGATTGTTCAGATTCCTGGGGCTTATCCTATTTTCTTTCAAATCAGTAGATTAGTCTGTTTATCTACAAGAACTTGATTTACAGATGATACCAGATTTATTTTCAGTGTTAGCTGAGAAGCAGCTTTCTTGTTAACCCTTAACTCACTCTTTCAAGAATTTCTTATCACTTTGACCAAAAATTGTTTATTAGACTATTTTCATTCTATCCCATCCCTACCCAAAAAATAGTATGCTATATCATTATTTTTGCTCCCTGGCTAAGGGTTCTCTGTTGTAAGGGTTCCAAAACCACATGATACTGCTCAGCAAATACCTCACATTATCGTCCAGATGTTGGAAAAGAAGTGTGATTATGAAAGAAGATGTTACATTAAATATTCTGAATTTTAAATTTTTATATAAAAATTTGAAATTCAAATTTAAGTACTTTTCTAGAGAAAATATGCATGAATATAGGCTGCTACTTTTTGAAGATAATGGGAAATTGGGATGAATCAGATAATGGATACATTATCTACTCCAAGATATAAGAAAGGTGCTGTCAAAAATTTCCAGGTGACTTCTCATAAAAGAAGCCTGGAATCAGGAGGACTCACAAGAATCTTCCATGTATGATGTAATTCTACTCTAGAATGAGTGCAAATATAGCACACGCAAAGTCCAATTGTAGAGCAACTGGAGGGAAATTCCAGGAACCTGGAGTTCTTAAAAGTCAAGACTTTGGAGAAGTGTCAACTTCCGGATTCAACTGACACTAAATATAGCTTAAGTATGTTTATGCAGAGCAGTGTGTGACTTACGAAAGGCTAACTAGCTTTACAATTGTGTTACCCATAGCTCACTCCATTATTTCTGTATCCAAAGCATGTGTACAATCCTTGCACAACCTGACTGAATCTTTGACAGATGATCAAGAGCTGTCAGAGCGTTTCTGTTCACTTTCAAACTGTTTAGTACTTCAGTTTGACATTTTGTGTAGTTGGTTTCTTAAACTGTGTGTTCATTTTTATCAGTTTTTAAAGCTTTTTATAACTTTTATCCATAAAGTCCATTTGATGGTATGAAGAAAATGTAAAAAATACAGTATATGAATGTATCTTAGGTTTTGATAATGCCTAATTTACATAGCTAAGATTTTCAAAAGAACCACAATGAGCTACAGACCTTGATTAATTAAAAATGCTAACTTACACTGTTCTGGAGATCCTACTCCTAATACTTCCCGTTGGAGAAGCTGAATATAGTCAGATGCACTTCTCGCTTCCTGACATATATTTTTATAGCATTATTCTGTCCCCCTCTTCATTTAAGTCAGGGGAAAGTATTTTTTTCAAGGAATTGTCTTAGTGAGTTATAGAGGGCAACATCAGACTCTGAAATAATTTGACCTAGATGTAATTTTCTAGGTGAACTTCTACAACATACTTCATCCTCCACATGTGAATACTGGTACAATCAAATTGTGGATGAAAATCTGGGTCCTGACACACTGCAAACTTTAAAATGATAAGGGAAGTGCAACTGGGATTGAACTGAGAATGATGAGATGGTTAGCATTAATCTTAACATAACTCGTCAACTAAAAGTGGTACTTTATTGTATTGAGTTTTGATCAGTGATGCCACTCAACAATGAAGGTTAAAGACATGTTTTCTGAAGGCTTCTGCCATCACAATGTAAATGTTCAGAATGGGATGAACAATACTGGCAGCTAGGGTAGCATCCTTAAAATTTCCCGTGCATCTAGGTTTCTCTTTTGGGCCGCTTGTACAAGTGGATTCAGATGGTATGGTGCTACACAGCTGATTGTCTTACAGTCTCGTGGTCTAATCCTCCACATCTGTCTGTAGCAGGGTGAAGAATCTGGTTCTCACACACGCTGGACTCTCCAGCAGTCTATGGAGTGAAAACTGTCTCTTTCTCTCTACTGAACTGAATATAGCTCCCTTCATTCCTTTGTACCTTGTACACCTGATGTTTTGGATACAGTCAAGTGTAGTTAAATGTTGCATCACTGAACATAGAGGTTTTGATAGACAGACTCTGTGAATCTTAAGCTGACCCAAAGGTCATGCAGTTGCCATGTCAAGTTTTGCCACTGCCAAACACCAGTCAGGATCAAAAAGATAACAAGACTGTAACGTGTGTCTCATATATCTCAATATAATTGCAAAACAACTCCAATGAAAAAGCTTGTATCTTAATTGCAAACCTGCCTTCCCTACCCCTTTGTGATGAGACATGAGAAGCATCTTCAAAGCAGCTGAGTGCAGGAACATGTTCAGTTCCTCTGCTCTGTTCTCAGAGAATTAAACTCTGTCCAAAGGACTGACTGCGTTAATAGAAGTAGAACTTCTTAAATTGTCATGGCCAGATTGGTTGGCTTTATTAAATGGTATATACTCAGCAGATGCACTTCTGCAAGCTTTGAGGCAGAACTCTGTTTTAACAAGCAATATAGCAGATTCCTCTGATGAAAAATTGAACTCATGCCTAAATTCCCTTTCTCCTCACTGCTCCAGTCCCAAATCATTTGGATTTACTTAAACTAAATCTATGAATTATGAAATTAATGTAGATTATTCCCTTGAGAAATATGACTTACCACGACTACCTGATTGGAAGGTGGAAGCACAATGACATCCATAGTGTCTTCTTGTATTCCCAGGTTATCAGCTTTTTGTTCTGAATGTGGCTGGACAAAATGGCCAGTTTTCCCAGGTTTTCTTTTACAAAATAAGAACTGCAAATCCTCATTATAATTTAGGTCACATGGTGTATAAATTGTAAACTACATGGTGAAATTTCATTATACTCACTATATGAAATAGCTGATTGAGTAGGAATATTAAATTAAGTTCGCACAGAGCATTGAAATGTGGCTTATATGTGTTGCCATCATGGTCACCAAGCAGTGTTATTAGACTGACTTCTCTCCTTTATCTCTCTTTGAAGCTCAGCAGTGCAGAATCCAGGTTGTTACCAGATGTCATGCCTTGGAGCTTGATTGTCATTGCTTTTCAGTTATTTTGGACTGGGAAGTAGTTACTGAAGCAGGGTTGTCTCTCAAGTTTGTAGAAAATTTATGCTATTTGGTACTGAAAGTTTTATAGAAGGAGTATTCTCAAAAATAATGACAACACTGTATGGATATAGTTATCATCAAACAAATTATTTAAGGTGTATTTAATACACAAAACTAAAGTAAAGACCAGCTCTAAAAATATTGCACTTGAAGAGTATATCAGTAATCTGTTCGTTCATGAAATGGTGGTGTTTTGGTTATATACTTATTCGTTGTACTATGGCACTAGTTTTGTTTTATATTCCACTGGATTGTCTAAATTTCCTGTTGTAACTTCATGAGTAGACACAAAATTACCATCAGTGAAACAGCACTGAGAAAGACTTTTCTTTCCCTTCTTACAGATATTTAATTTGACTTATATGAAGAATATTTTTCCCTTGTGACCCTGAATACTAAAAGTAAACAACTAGATACATTGTGGTCTTTTCCTCCTCTAAGTTACATGTAACTATATCCTCATTTGTGAATTTTTAATGAAGAATAGAGCCTTTTATATGCACTAATAGACAACTAAATAGAGACACTGAATTACTGAGACAAAGGCCTGGTAAACTGAGAGGGCTTATGAGAAAGAAAAAATACTAAACTGTCGTTGGTTTGACATCAGTAAGACAATACATATGCATTTGTTATCTTGGGAATAGATTACAAATTTTAGGAATAAGGAATAACAATGTCTCATAAGTCACCTCAGGACATTAATCTCTGTGAATACAATGAAAAAGCAGACTCACCTCTTACGTAAAATATTCAGGCATGATTTTAGCATTTTATGTTACATCAGGAATAGATTTTCCAGAAACAATCAGCCTGATTGGAGAAGAAGATGAAAATAATCTAAATTCTAAAACATGGTAACTACTGGCATTTGTGTAAAGAAATTAGTTAGTAACACAGGTAGACCAAAAGAAAAAGATAAAAGTTAAAAAGTAAAAGCAAAGTCAACTCTAGCAAAGTATTGAAATTAATATCAAGAGCAATGCACTTCTTAAATATGACGTTGCTCAACTAGTTCACAGCCAGCCTGCACACATTTTGCAACACACACACAGAGTACTGAATTCTTGATTTATAATATACAATGAATCTCACAAGCAGTAGTATATGATAGAGATGTCAAGATCTTAATAACTGTGATGATAGAAAAGAGTAGCCCAGAAAGGCAACTACCAGGTATATGAATAACTGAGTTTAAGATACCAGGAAGCTTTAAGCATGTAGCGATGCAATCTGTTCGGAGCAAAAGAGAGAGCTCTTATGATACGTAGATAATCTCTAGGGAGTACTTGAGAAGATAATGATTATTTACACACAGTTACTAATAACAGAAGAAAGACCAGGTCAAGGGGGAAACATAATAAACCTTTTTCATAGGTGATGAGAAAGTTGAACCTTCATGGTGTTTTCTTCATGATTGATACTAATATTAAAGGGAAAGAAAATCCTTGCAAGGGACTAAGGGCTTAAACTTTTTGTATTAGACAGACACTTTTTGGAATAAATGCAGCCTGCACAGTGAGGGACAGCTGTAAGATGCAAATTGGAACTGGTGCTTAAACTTAGGATAGGGAACTGAGAAAAGCCTACTTCAAACTACTCATAACACAATTTTGAAGCCATTCTGGATGTCTTTACATAAATAGAGGCTAGGTTAGCAATAAAATGCCAGCAAAAGACAGCAAAGAACAACCAAACCAGAATGACATTTGAGAAGGACAAGTAAAATAAGGAGCACAATCAAGACCAAAAGAGTCTATGACCCTCTACAAATGAGAAGGGAAAGAAAAAGCTGGATAAACTGAATGACAATATCAATATAACTAGCATTCCATAAGATTGGTAGATTAAAAAGAATATGTGGGACACTGTGATGCCACTGGATTTAACATATCTATGTGAAGGGCCAGCAAAGATACGATGTTGAATCAGTTGATTACATTGTGATTTTTTCAATGACTGCAGAAGTGAAAGCTGTTAGTCCATTGCCTGTGTCTGTTACTTGTAGAATAAGATATCCAGTGTAATAATTTCCATTTCATGACAACATTGAACATTGATCATTAAACCGGGCAGAGTAGGTCCTCAGTGAGTAGAAAGGAATCTGGTGCCATGAAAATCAATGAAAAAGGTACTATATTTAGGCTGCACTCTAGGGTCTATGATCAAAATGAACTGGAACAATTTAGAACAAATGAATTTATTAGGTCATGATGGTCAGCTGCCAGTTTGCATCTAGAACTAATATGCTGATGCATAAACCTTAAATAACAGTACAGGAAACAAAAAAAATCTTATGTAAGTATTTCAAAACAATGCATTCTTAAAAGGATAGTAATTAAAATATGTGCCTGAGGGAATCTGGCATTTCTGCATTGTAAAAAAATCCATTATATATATAGTTTTATTCTGACCTGGCATAAAAATAAAACAATTCCTACTAACGAATTATTTGGAGAAAAAAGAAACAAACAACTTTTAAGTAACCAGATATTACATTTTTAATGTAAATGAAAATTTTATCACTGCTCTGTATATTTTACTTATATTATTAATATCTGCAATAAATTTTGAAACAGGATTTCAATAGAAATAGAACAATACCATTTTATGTTGTTTGTACCATCTGATTTTATACAGTTTTGATTTTCTTAACAAAAATATGTCAAAATTGACAGTCTACTACAAAGATGTAATTATGAGAACACGCAGCGTTCTATCTGGAATAAAAATAGTCTCTAATAAACCATAATCATGTATCTGCTTGTGATTTACTGTGAATAGGTGGAAACTTTCGAAATGTGTCATTGTGATTTTATACTTGATTTCCTTAACTGCTTTTTATTAGGTAGAAACCTGCTGTATTTTGGGAAAATAATCTTGACTGAAGAGTAAAAGTGAAGATACTACAAAATAAATCTGAGATCAAATTTAGTGTTTCCCCTGTCTTTGCCTAAAGAATTGAGAATGATCACTTGGAAAACTCATCTTGCTCTTTCTGACTCACACACACACACACACATACACACAGTGTAGACAAAGCAACTTTCTTGTTTTACAGCTGGTGAAGACAAACAACAGGACCAATACTTAGATGACCAAATAAGACAAATACTCAAAATTCAGTGAATACATATTTGACTTGCCTAAATGTTCAGAGTTAATCTGCTACTGATTTGTTTCAAGTGAACAGTAAATGTAACAATGAAACATTAGGTTATTTTTTCTTGTTATTTTATTGTTCATGCTGCAAAACCATTATGAACACATTGTGAAAACCTTAAAATGAAGACCAGCTTCACCATATTGGTCAAAGAGAGAAAGGTATTTCACTGAGGTTTACACAGAATAGTGCAATAACACATATGTATTCTTTGCCAGTTGGATTAGTAGTTGTACCAATGGATTTTTAAGGCTCTGCCTGCACTAGCAAGTGGAGTGACATGATGGGAGCTAGCCTGAGGATGGGAAAATCTGCTGCAGAGAACCTGTCATCTAGTTGCCTGTGTTTTGGTGGGTTTTGGACTGGCTGTCTCCTGGTCACAAGGACTGAACACCCACTTGCAGTTTGAACTCATTGTGCACACTCGTGGGGAGAACCTGTCAGGTCAGCTTTATCTGTTCCAGCACTCCTAGACTACTTCACAATGCACAGAAAAATGCCCTATGTGGAGGAAATTAAGGAACTTCACTTCAAAAGCACAGGCCTGATCCAGATTAAAATGTTAATGCTGTTCCTTCTGGGAGTGACAAGATTGCAGTGAGATTGTATGTTACTGAATGATCATGAAACCTTCCAACTGCTATCTTCCATCAAATCATCCTTTAGCTCAACTTTTGCTTTGAATTCTTTGTTAATATGCTTTGTTTGCACTAAGGTAATTTCAAGAAGTCCCCCAAAAAATTCATCCTTATAATTTTCTGACTGCCTAGCAGAAAAAATTATCACTGCTCTGAACTGCTAAAAATTATCAGTGATGTGGGTTGCAGACCATCTTGTTTAGTTTGCTTTATGCTTTCCTTATACAAAGGAGGTATGTGGGGTTTTTCATTTTGTTTTGGTTTTGCTTGGTTTGGTTTAGTTTGAGAGGAGTTTCTTATGCATTCTTACGCAACTTATGCTTCTTAAAATCACCTTTTCAGTTTGCAACAGGTCTTTCAAAAAAATGATTTCTTCAGTTTCTTAAAGGGACATTTATTTGTCCTGCG
Organism: Patagioenas fasciata; assembly: GCF_037038585.1. NCBI lineage: Eukaryota > Metazoa > Chordata > Aves > Columbiformes > Columbidae > Patagioenas > Patagioenas fasciata. Next base: position 33,441,332 of record NC_092523.1, on the reverse strand, counting down.
GATCAAAGTCAAATTATTTGAACAATGAAAAAGCTTAAAAAGTGTAATTTCCCTACTTTGGGTTTTGTTTTCCAAGAATGGTAACAAGCTAAAACCTGAAGAGGACTATCCAAATCTTGTAGTATATCTTCACTAGCTTTTGATCTCATATTGCCTAGAATTTAGGACTTTTATTGGCTATTCCAGTTAAGGTGTTTTATTTATAAACAACAACAAAAAAAATTATCATGCTAGGCACAGGTTCAAGGAAATCTCTCATCTGAATATTTTTTTAACAGTTTCACCATTTATGAAAAGACCACTATGACAAGACTGTAGTGTCTCCTTGTTCTTTGAGTTACAAGTATACTGATATTTAGGCTTCACCTAGTTCCACCCATTCTGAGCACTAAAGATCATGTTGGCATTCAGTGGCATCTTAAGAGCAACTTTGAATCTTATTTAATGCACTTCTCCTTTCTTTTTTCTGTATATATATGTGACTTCTATTCTCTCTTCCCAACATGATTCCAGCCCAGAGTTTCAGTTTCTTAGCAGATCTGCATTTCATTTTGTGTGGTGTTGGGACGATAAATGAGTCAGCATTCCAATTCAATGTGGATCATGCCAAGTCATTTATTACAGAAACAAGCCTCCTTATATATGTAACTATTCTCTGATCGTGTGTCCACGCTCCAAGCATGCATTCACTAATTGGATATCATCTATGTTCATGAGCTGTCCACGTGCTGGAGTCTCACTGCTGATAGGTCCGTTGATTTACATCATGTTGAGGCCCTGTGATTGTAGGACTGCCTCATTCCCACAACAGGTCCTGTTTTCAGCTTTCTAAGTTGGCCTTGAAATTTCTTTGGGCCTGGCTAGTTCAATAACAAATCTCTCTCTAACAGAAACCCATCAACAGTGTAGGGTACCCTGAAGTGATACATTAAATGACAGTTGCTGGTTAAATCTCCCAGGTTTGACAGCTTTACTTGCCTCATCACAATAATTTTGTTTGTATGCTATTTCATCTGTGTGTGTGTCCATGTCTGCATAAGCTAATTACAAGGCAAAGCTAATTAGAAGGCTGAGCTTTAGAAGAGCCATTAACATTTGTCCATGCTACTTTTTTTTTTTTTTGATTTATCATCTACTCTCAGGATTACCCATTTCAAGGGAAGAGAGCCAGAAGATTGCCTCTCCTTAGCTCCCTTCCACTGCACTGTTCTATTTCCTAACATCAGCTAATTTCCAGCTGAGTGCTTTTTCACAGTGACTATACAAGATTTATGACTCATCTTCTATAGTTTACTTCTATATTAATTGTATTTATTTCTTGTGGTGTTCCACTTCATCTTCTGATTTTTTTGTCCTTTCTGTTTTCCAAAAGTATGTGAAACCCTCTCTGATCCTGCATTTGAACTCCCTGTCTGGGACTCTGCACTTGGCTACCAGCATTTTATTAGAGCATGGTGATAAACCAGGTGTCATGCTCTCATTTTGTGTTCCTGGGGCTGAGCCACCTGCTTGGATTGCTGTCTCACGAGGAACTCCACAGTAAAATTACCTTTGCTTGTATTGTCTGTGACTTTGCCAACAATTCATGCCTAAGGTGTTTAGTGTGTCTGTAGAAAAATGATAACTGAATATCTAGGGATGAAAGGTAGAGTTATAAGCTGTTAAAATACAGCTTAGTAATATATACAGCTAAACTTTTGAAGAGTGCTATGCAGGGAAACTTTACTGTGCAAAGCTGAAACTTAACACATTCTGATCAATTAAAACCCAGAAACGTCTTACTTTCAGGTTAGAAAAAATATTTTCTTTCAATAATTTCAAAAAATCCATTGAATTACCTGTGTTTCTATAATTGAAGTTCAAAAATAGAGGAAACCAAAGCCAATATTATTACTTAGAAATTGTTGACAGGAATTATCCTGGCCATTTCAAAACCTTAAATAACATTCCTTACTGATAGCTACATTCCTCAAGGTCAGCCATTCCTTGCAAAATTTTCTGGTTTGGTTTATTTACTTTTGTTCAGATGAAAGAACCCTGTAAAACTTTCCGGACCAGCTCCATAGTGCAATTGGCTTGCTTTAATTTATTTTTAGTGTTATATTTAATACCAAAGTTTATAGTATTTCTTCAATGATATGGCTTCCCATACTCCTCTTTTTTTTTTTTTTTCTGTATTTTGTGAACAGTCCAATACACTGAAAAGTGAATATATTCTTTCTGATACAATGTTTCTAAAGTATGTGGTATTTACCATACAAATCCTTTAGAAATACTTGTGCAAAGAGTGAAGTCAATGATCCAAAAGCTCAATGAAATCAATGGGAGACTTTCCATTAAATTCAGTGCGCTTTGATCCAGGCTGTTTGTAATTATAGGCTGACATTTTGAAAGCCACCTAAGGGAGCTGGAAGCTTAAAGCTGATTAAAATTAACTGGACATCTAGCTTTACTAGGGTCTTTTGGAACTCACTACTACAGTTTATATAAATGAGTGATCTGTTTATGAATCTCAGTTAGTTTCATTAGCACTCCAAAGAATCTATAAGCATGTATCTTATCTTCTATATCAAAGAAATGTGCTTTAGATTGCATTACTTGATAATGGCCATTTTGCTGCAGAAAAAGATTATCCAATTTAAAAAGAGAGATCTATATATTAAAAATAGTCATAAAATTAACAGAAACTTTTTTACACAATGGCCTGTTTACCAGTTTAATGTTGTTTGTCTCAGGGTTTTTTTTTAATTATTCTTAAGGGGATTAGAAATATTCAAAGTCTTTGGAAGGCAGAGGTACAAAATTTTAAAACTATTTGGGAATAAAAGGACAACATTGTCATTTGTAGGGGTTCAGAATAATGAGATGTATCAAAATAAATAAAACAGATGTTTATATAAAATATTTATGTGTATGTGATATGCAGTTGAATAGTGAACTTGATTTTATTTAACTTAGTCATGAATCCTAACATTATTTTGCAAGATGATTTATTACAGATTAGTATTGTATAATGACAGTATTGCCATTAAATCATTACTCAGTCAACAGAATTGTATACAGAACCAACAAGAAAACATGAAGTGGTCAAACACAGATCAATTAGTTAAACTGATCTCATGTATAAATGAAAATGAAAGAGAAACAATTTAAAAATTATATTTGGGGTAAATATAAGGAGATTGAATAAATAGGTGGTCAGCTGGCTCCTGGAATGGTGAAGTTTCTTTAAGTGAAATCGTGTTCCTGTTTCATACAAACATCAGTCTCCTACTTCCCTCCTAGCAGGAGGCTCTGCATTCTGCCAGATGAACGGTGATAAAATCAGATTCTAAGAGGAAGAGTAGCTACTGCATTTCTTTATTAGCATCATGTTACATTTCTTACAGGTCACTTACTGTTTTCTGCTTTTGAGGCAGCTGTTGACCTGGTTGAAGAAAGGGTGTAATTATTTATTTACAAATTCAAATATATAAAAAAGAAAAGGAAGCTATTTCTTAAAGTACAAAAACCCCAAAGCAAGGCAAAAAATGTTGTACAATAAAAACAACAGTACAAAGAGGAGAAAACACCTCTTTAAACTGAATTGGACTGAAGTGCAGTTGCTAATGTCTTTTCTAAGCTATTTTATGACATCTGCCATCAAACAATACACCTCCACTACTGTGTAGTTAGTTGTCTATATTGTATTGATAACCTTGTACTTGAGACCATTTCTTCTTCAGGACTCATGAAGCTTCTCAGAATCATGCCATTAGCAAATTTCATCAATATTTTCTCATTTTTAAGCCAAGATCACAGCTGAAAAAACAAGTATCAACCTTGGGATTTATCATGCACTTCACTGTAGCTCCTTTGTGTCACAATGTTGCCGCTGATCCTTCAGTTTCTTATTTATCCATTTCTCAGTTCTTATCCTAATCTTCTATAGCTTAACTAATAATCTTCTATTAAGTGTCAAATGTTTTCCTGACTTCCAAGTAGGTTAAATCTATGTTAGACCTATTTCACTTGTCTAGAAAAGCAATTATCTCCTCAATAAAGGAAATCAGGTTAGTCTGGCACAATCTGTCTTTGTCAAACCCAGGTTGCATTTTATCACATTTTCTCTATACCTCTGTGCTTTCATTCTTTCCTGTTGTAAACCATAGCTCAGACCAGTCTGACAGAGTCACAGTTGTAAGGATCACTCTTTTTTACTTTCTGGAACAGGTGTAACATCTATTAATTTTTCTGTTGTGTGGCATTTCCTGAAACTTAATGAGTTTTGTGCCTCTGCTAGAGGAGGTGCAATAATGTGCCAGTACTCTCATGATTCTGGAATAATGACAATCCCTCTCAGTTTTTATACATAAAGCACTTAATGTTTTTTTCTCCATATCAAATAGTAATTTGTATCTCATATCTTCCCGGTGACCTCACTGAAAATTTACTTGAGCATAAGGCCACAGGCGGACTTTGCTTGATCTTTATCCAAACTTCACTGTACACTGTTTTCAGTTCATTCCAGTTCTCTTTTATTTATAGAGGTATAAAAATGTTTAATTTTGTATTTATTTTTTTAATCTAGCTCACTTTGACTTTTGAAAATTCTTCCTTATCCTAAAAGTAATGAACTTTAAATCATAATTTTCTAATCAGCTTCATTTTCAATTCATTTAGGCTTTTTTTTTTTCCATTTTTTTTTGTTATTCCCAGTTGGTTGGTTTTTGTTGTTGTTGTTTTTGTTTGTTGTTGTTTGCTTGTTTGTGTTTTGTGGGGTTTTGTTTGTTTCTTTGTTTGGGTTTTTTTTGGTACTTTCACTCCTCTAATTTAGTTCACATGGTTTCTGCACCTATGTATTTTAATTTGATTTGTTTTGCTTCTTAAAAATTAATGTTCTTCAGATAGTGAACTGTGAATGGAAAACAGGGTCTCTCATTCTGCTTGATTACACTAAATAGAAAATTATTTTATTGAAGTCTTAACTTCGAATCAAAAGCTTTAAAGACTAGTTTGTGGTTTTCCTTCTATTGAATTTAAAGTTAATTATCACATGTTAAATCCTTCCAAGATTATTTTCTACAGGTAGTTTTTATGCAATGTGCTTGCTACTTATTAAGGTCGAACAAACATAATCTGCAATAACTAAGTATGGTTCTATAAGGCAAATATAAATTTGTTGGTTACTGAGGCCAAGACCATTGAAACATTAATTTATTTTTAGCAGTTGTTCTCCAATACGTATCTGAGAAGTCACTCCTAGTGACAGAGTTTCCAGCAGTATTTCCAGATGTCTTTCTGTATGCAAATATGAGCTCACAATTCTGTAGTGGACCCCATTCACCGTTTTCCCCTTTCCCCTCTGATATGTGTAATTTTTTTTCTACCTTTTTAAAATATCAAAGTGACAATTCATCTATGTGATTCCTGTTTACATCTTTAAATTTATCACATTCTAAAAGGGCAGCATTACTCTCACAGTCACACTCTTTCTTTTTTGACAGTTTATGTCCCTCTTGTGTTTTCTTCTTCTCTGTATACTCAATATCATTTTTGCTATGCAGCTTGACACTCTGCATCAGTATGGTAAGTTTCCTCATGTTGTCTGAATTTCTTATGCCAGAACTTAAACATTTCACTTCTTTATAGAGATAACCAATAGCTTAGTTGCAGAAGATTTAATTTTAACTTTAAACTATTTGACAACTGCTTTCATTTCTAGTGATCACAATTAAATAATTGGTAACTTTGGGTGGCTTTTTTTTAGAGGTGGATAATATTTTTCTCTTCTTATTTTTCTTTACTCACCCGTGTCCCTTCATCTGTTGTTTGCATTCTCATTTACCTTAACATTTTTTTTTCACTTGTAGTTTTATTAAAACTCTACTTTATTAAACCAAATGATGGGTGTTAAAATTAGTTACTCTGAGATTCCAGTCTTATGATCCTGTTATCACCTGTGTTGACCGTAACTGAGGATATATCTATATCAACAGAAAAAACAATCCACCAAGAAAATATTTTTCAAATGACAAACTTCCATTCTAGCAGCAGCTTTCAAAGTTATCCGTTATTTTTTTTATTCCTGTAGATCACTCAAGATCACACAGTTCAGTATTTTCTCTGTCCTGGAGTTATCATGTTCTGTCTGTTCCAGAGGAACTGTAGTAATGCCATTATGTGACCTCGAAGTCTTAAGCATTGGGGACTTTCAGATTTACAGATCCTTGCAATTTCATGTCACCATCAAACTCAATCTCCTTCCCTCTCCAGTGGTCAAATTTGCATGGGGAAAAATATGCCCATATGGGCTATAAGACCTCTGGCAGTCTAGCCAGAAGAGAAAAGGAAGAAGGAAGATCAGGACTTCACAGATACCATTGTACATACTGTACCTATAAAATACACCATGAAGTTCTTGCTGAAGATGTGGACAAGACGTGAAATGTCTATGCTTCAAACTGATGCTATTCTTTGTAGAGAACAAAAACTTCTTTGGACTGTGGACAGATGTGCCAAATCACCCCTAGCTCCCCACTTTCTGTCTTTGATCTTGTCTCTTTAAAGCAAATAACCAAATATGTGAACACTCAGTCATATTTAAAAATTCAAAATAAAGCACCTCAGACATTTTCCTTGCTAGGAAGAAGATGAAAGAAGAAAACTAGATATATCGTAGCCACTGTACTTGATGCTCCTTGTGGCAATCATACTATGTAAAACCTACAGACTATAAAATTGACTTCTGAGTTCTTTACAGTTATAAATTATGTTACTCTAACAACCTGTCTGGGCCCAGCATAAACAGGAAAAGGACTGATGAACTGAGAGCATCCTTTGAAGTCAACCAAGGCACATTTTTTACAAAAAGTGGTATTGTGTGACTCCTGCTACATTCAAATATTTTCTGTTACCTTCACCTGCCACTGAGGCCACAGTCTCAGGTAGGGCAATGGGAAACTGGAAAAGACATAACTTGTGGCCACCTGCAAAATGCTAGCAGAGATTTACTCTGTTCTCCAAGGTAGCACTGAATTATTCATTAACATGTTATTTCCCCCACGCCCTACTATCTTTGCTTCCACCACTGTACATATCCCAATTTCTGCTGCCCCATAGGGTTTGCACAAATAAGATTGCTCAATCAATCTTTACTCAAGTATTACCAAATTTGGATTTATAGCATGACTAATTGCAGTATACCACCGGAAAAGTTTCACACACATTTATTGTTAATACTTACATCTATGGATGGAAAAACTGAATCATTTTACAGACTACCGATAACTTGAGCTAATATAGTAAAGGATCTGTTCGGAGTGCTGGAATCCTTTCCAATTTCAAGGACACAGTACATTTTTATTGTCACAGATTCTTCTGTCAATTCCTCAAAGACTTTACTTGCTGATCTTATTGTATCCCAAATGCTTGAGTTCTTATCTAAGCCTCATTTTCTCCATCATATCAATTACAATCTTTATTCCTTAAATTCCTCTGACACATTCTCCAACACAAATCCCACCTTTTCTCCCCTTTTTACCTTATAAAGTCCAAGTCTCCCAGTGCCTGATCCCTTTGATACATTTTCTCACTGCACCTATTCCCTGCAGCTCCATGCTTTGCCCCTACATGGCTGAAATAGCTGTTGTTGCTACCGGGCTCAACAGACTCTGCTTACTTTCTCTTATTGTACCCCTGGCTTTAAAATATCAGAGTTGGATATACAAGAAAAATGTTACATAGCCACTCCTCCACTCCTTTCTTGGCTAATATTCTGTGCTTAAGACATATGAAATCTCTACTGAGCCTGAATATTTTTTCTCCAGATCCTTATAATTTACAATGGCAACAAAAGCCAAATTTCAATTTTCATCCCACATTGTTATCCTCAGCTGCCAAATATCACTCTACAGCTTCAAATTACATTAACTTTTTAAATAACTTTTCCCCTTATCATCCTCTTCCCTCCTGCTCCTTTTTGATTTATTATCATGAGTGAAACATACTTCTTGCCTCATTCTCAGAAATGACTGGACTGTTTTGGCAAAAAAGTCATTCTAACACATTTTAACCACCTTTGAGCGGACACTGAGGAACATTTCAGTCCAAATGTCTACCAACTGGCAAATCAAAAAGTACTAAAATCAGCATTTTAAAATGGAAAGAGTCAGGAAACATTAACAAGCATAGCTACTGGCTCATTTCTTGCCTTGACTAGCTTATTCAGCATTAGCCAAGTAGCACAAAGTCCCTGGCTGAAGCAGCCAGCTCCATGGAGGCTTTAGCTTTCACAGGTGACATGCCACTGGCACAGCTGTCACCTCTGTGATTTGCAGTTTTGACTGCCTCTCATGTTACTTGTGGAATTCTGAAGAGGCTCATGCATCATATTCACACTTCAAGTTGGTTTGCAGTGAGGTAACATCAAACCAAGCCCCAACCAATAGGTCTACAATCAGAACCTTTGTAGAAATAATTTCTTTACACCTTTTTTAATTAGATCTCTATCTGGGTCGCAAAATACAATCTGTTTTTAACTTAGATATACACATAATAACACTCAGTACCTCTGTTAGTCAGATGTCCTCTTTGTATTTAAAACTTAAATCTTTCTCTTCACGAAATTTCTTTTGAAAGATAGGGAAAATGGCTTGTTTGTCTTTAAGAAAATATAATAAATCAGCAGATGATGTCACTAATGAACAAATGATGTCACTTAACACATCCATAGTAATTTTCTCTGTTAAAACAGATCTAGGATAATCTTTTGGTAAAGATTTGGTAGATAGCTTAGAAAACTGGCCGCAATCCTAACTGCTAGATATTTTCAGTTGAACTAATCAAATAGGTGAACTGTGTGAAAAATGTTGCTGGGACTAAGTGGACTTGAAACATGGTAAAGCCAAGGGTTTGTACAGTAAGAAGAATTTAAATAGGCATCAGAGCTGTAAACAAAACAAAACCTCCACATCTGTAAAAAAAACCCCACAAACATGAAACACCACACAGGGGTATACAGATATGTTTATCTTCTCACTAATGAGTTCAATGTTTAATACATAGCAAATAAAATTTGTTGTCAAAGGGTTTAGAAGTGAGATTAGGGAGTGCAAAGAATTACAGTCCCCTTAGTCCATGGATCCTAAAATACTGCTCATAGCAAGTATTATAGCACAGTATGAATATAGAAGACATAAGGATTTCCCCCTCTGGAAAAAGCTATTTTAATTCCCTGTGGTGTGCCACTCTATCATTTCTGTTTGATCTGTTTAGAACATCTTCCATTTTACTCTTGGAATACAACAAAAGTAACAGCTCTAAAGTACCTTTGGGGGTGGAAATCTAGATGGAAAAAGGAATAAATAGTTTTTCCCCTTACGTGACATTTTGTCTCATCCAAAATCATTACAGCTAAAAGAATTAAAAGACACTGTGAATTTATATTGCTTTTTAGAATTGGTATAATATATGCAGTAAAAGTTTTGCTAGCTGCACATTTTATAAAAGTTATATTCAATTGATTAAAATTGCATATGAGTGTATAACTTTAATTTCGTATTCTCATCGTGAATCTGCAAAAGAGTGTAGAAGAAAAAGGATTAATGAGAAGTTATATTACTTGAATATTGCACTAATTTAATCACATGTTATGAATGCATTGGTCCAGATATAGATGTGGTGTTTCCCTTCCTTGCTGGGGCACGATGGTGGTGGTCTGAGACAGGAGAAATGCAACAATGTCCAGTCCCTTCTTTCAGAATAAGTTGATTCTTAACAACAGAAACAAGGCACATTGCAAATAAGGGAACTGTGACTCACCGACTGTTCTGCATTGCAAAGAATAACAGGAGCTTTCCCACTCTCTTGTGTTTACCCTAAGCATGTAAATTCATGTCTTAGCTTGTATCCCTTGCTCATGCCAAGTTCCCATTTAAGTCAGTGGGAATGTTGAATATGTAAGGAACAGCTTACATCTTTCACTTCATCAAGCTTCCTGATTAAATGTTCCAAACCTCCCTTTCCCCTGTTCACAGATCTGAATAACAAAATTTCCCCAGTTCTCTTAAATTTCTTGTGATACGGAATTGCTACACTTTATATCACCTACACAGCAAATCTTCCTTTTCCCTGATCCCATCTGCCAGTTGAATGTTTTAACCAATATAGAACAGTCAGGGCAGTGCAGGGCTGTCAGTTCTCAGGGTTTTCCTGCTGCGTTATGCCACTTTTACCATTTTTCTTGGCCAACATAATGGATTTTTCATCTGTTCTTATTTAAATATGAGATGTTTTCACATCAATAGCATTTTTTTTCACATCCTCACTTCAGCAGAAAGGTAAAATATAGTAGACAAACTATCTCCTCCTCTTTTCCTTAAATAGTAAATTACTACCGCAAGGAAGTGTTTCATGTTATCTTAAATTAGACCAGAATAGGATTAAAACATGTTATCCTTTCTTTAAACAGTGACTCAAAGAGCAATTCAGAAAGCAGTGGCAGTGATAATAGTAGTGGTGGAAACTGCACTTAGCAACAGCTCACAAAGAATTCTAGTTAATTTCTGGAAGGAAATTATGAACTAAAATTACATTATCTTCATTAAGAACAAACAAACACTGGGAAGTGAAACAATTGCTTTGTTATTCACATGCCTTTTGGCAATTCCAGTCATGGGACACAATAGCCCTCATGAAACATTTTGTCTGAAGGCTGAAGATGACTCTTCTTTGTAGGTTTTAGAGATTATATAGTTGGTACCATGATATGATAATGTCTTTGATGTGCAGGTATAAAAAGGTATTCTGCACCTACTATTTTATGGAGTAACAAAGGAATCTGAGCAAGTGGCAGATTGAAGTATAATAAGTAGGCTAAAGTTCCAGAAGCACCTCCTCTACCACCTCTACAAGACTTCAGACCTTCGAATGTCTATTGCAACACTGCGTCCCTTGTATCTCCACCCAGAAAAGTGTTTCTGCATGATGAATGCTTGCTGCCTATCCTTCACTGGGTAGCAGCAAGGGGCAGAATGCTTCTGCCAAGCATTGTCTCAACTTTCCTACAGCTGCTCCATTTGCCCTGGGCAAAATCTTCCTTCCAGTTGGTGGAGAGGTGAGGCTTTGGACAGGGAAATAAGAAGAGGAAAGAGGTAGTTCCACCATGGTTGTGCATGACTTGTACTGTCTTAAAAGTAAATGGAATCATTTTGTGTGGAGTTGCTTGATGTGGGATGGATAGTTCACAGACAACTTAGATGTGCTTGTAAATGTGTTCATTTGTAGTTGAGAGGAGTTGAAAATTAAATGGGCTGCTAGTTTTGGCACAATGACAGAATATAAGTATTTGTAAAGCAATCTCATCACCAACAAGGCCTGAGAAGCAACTTTGCTCTATAATATTGAGGAAGCTTGATACAATGAAGAACTTGCTCAGACATCTTTTTTTTTTTTTTTTTTTTCATTCAAGGCATGTTTTGTATATGACACATCGTAAACAGTATGAGAACTGGAGCAATAATGGAAAGTAGTTCATGAAGACCAGGGGTTTACAGCCCGGGGAACTTGAACCAGATTACACATCAGACAAGCTACACAGTCACATGGGAAGAGTTTAATGTTTTGAACTCAAAATATTTGCTTATGCCTTTCTCTTCTAGATGCACATATTTTATATTGGTTGTACTGCAAAAATATATGCATGACTGAACTCAAACATTACACAGCCTTAGTTATTTTTTCAATAGAGTGAATTCTGCTGGTAGATGGTCTGTTCAGACTCATCTGCATTGCGTGTATTTGATTTGTTCTGGCCACCAGCAGATTTTTTTTGTAGTAATTTATAAGCGTCTCTAACAAAGTATTAGTAGTTTGTAAGTCCACGGTATCTGGACCTTGCTTCCTTTAGTATGTCCTTGCTTTCTCTGTTGTCTCTGAGAAGGTGATTGATTTGACCCCATGGCTGAATGCCACTGGAGGCTGCTTGTTTTGTTATAAATCCATGCTGGTGTCAGATACTGAGACTAACTGGCAGCTTTGCTTATTAATAGTGTACTTTTAAAGAAAAAACCCAAAGATATTTGGAATACTGAACAGGAATCTTCCTATCTTTGTATTCCATTTGACTTTTTTCAGTATACTTATAAATATATGAATGATATTACAGGGACTATTAGACTGCTGAAGTGAAGAGTCTTGATTTTCAGATTAGCAAATCTCAGTGTTGCACTATCTCTGGCATTTCACTGTAGAAGGGTGAAATGTGAAGTATTTGTCAACCATATCAAACAATCTGCAGGTGTGCAAGGCTTCCTGGAGCCCTTCTTTACAGCTGAAGCTGCTTGTCATGACAAGAAGTGAGTGTGGATAAAGAGAAACCTTGCTTCTGCACAATGGAGATGGAAATACATTACATAAGATGAAAATCAGATATGTTCTCACATGGAAAGAAAGACTCAAAATTACTCAGATCTTGACCAGAGTCAGTCAAAACTTTTGCTAGTCTCCTTTTTGAAGGTTTGTTTCTACTATAGCAAATCTTAGCATTTAAAATAGATTTTTTTTGGAAGTGTGCAACCAGATATGAAAAACAAAACAAAATACGGATTCTTTCATTCCTAAATCTCAGAGTATATCGCAAAGCAACTATGCAGAATATTATGTGAATAACTGGTAATACTTTCTTTTTAATATATCAGCTTGTTCTAGACTAGGAAAAGCTGAATTTTGTTAAAAGACCGATGTTTACTTAAAATTAAAGGAAAGAGGGAATGCCAGATACAACATTAATAAAGTCTAGGGAGAAATGGGAAAAAAAGAATAAGAAAAAAATCATGCTTAATTGATTGTTCATTTGTAATGCATGAAATGTATTCAGAGACAGTAATGAAATTTTCACTATCTCTGACAGACAGCACTAGCAGAAGAATTAATAAAATTACATACAGCTTCAGCAAAGTGCTAATAGTTATTCAGCAAAGTACTAATAGTTATAGCTCAGTATTTTGGTTGCCTAGTGACCTGATTGATTTTCAAAGTAAGAAATAAGAACACAAGCCCTGTATTGTGTGTTATGCTGTAGTGAAATGTGTACATAAAGTATTATCTTAGCTGCCTGGTATGTGCAGTTTAGCCAAATTCTTCATTAATTACCCTTGTAGTGAACAGGAAACCAACATCATTATTATAACAACTAGAGAGATTGTAGGATTTTTTCCACTAGGTCTTACAGTGATGAATACTGTCTACAGTGTTGTTTATAATGCTTAGACTGCCTGCATGATTCCAATGTAAGAATAGCATGTTAAACAGTTAAAAATGCAGACATTACAAAATTAAAAATAAATACGGTTAGTGTATTGCCAAATTATTAAATATTTATATATAAGTACTGAAAAGTGTTTCCACTTCTATAGTTAATCACAATATTTTTTCAAAGTTAGTATAATTTTGAATGAGGATTTAGAGAATTTTTAAGAGGCTTCCCTTAGAAATACATATAATAAACCAAAAGGTTAGCATTTGCTAGAGTGAATGAATTAAAGAAATAAAGATCCATAAAGTGAGTTTAACACTGACTCTCTAATCATCTCTGTTATCAAGGCTATGCAAATCTTAGTAATGAAATCAGAATCTGATTATTTTGCTGGGACTTGTGATCCTTCTGACTTTTCCTGGCTTTCCTTCAGTTATGATCTAGGATGAAAACGATATGGGCCTTTCAACACCACCTCCCAGCCCTCCTCGTTTTCCTTTCCTCCAGAGCCCTTCCTCCCTCCTCCAAGCCCTTTATCACACAGAAAAACAAACAAACAAACAAACATAAACAAAAACAAAACAAACAAACAAACATAAACAAAAACAAAACAAACAAAACAAAACAAAAAAACAAACCACAAACCAGTGGGAAGTGTTTTCTCATGGAGGTGTTGATGAGGTCATTAAGCCTGTTCCACTGGGCATTTTTTGGTCCTCATTAAGGACCATGCCATTGACATTCCCACCATGTCTGGTAGGGCTCAGACTGTGCTTAGGCCTTGCCCTCAGCACTCAAGTTGCAGCCCAATTTAACTCACAGATATCTACATTCTGCCCTCAGATTCCAGCACTTTTCTTACCTGAGCAGGTTTTAATCTGCACCATTCACCCATTCCTAGGAAAACAGAAGATCTATTAGGTGATTACAAGTCTGTGGAAGATAGAAATGTCAGCCAGAAAAAGACCAGCTGTTTTGTTGTCAGCTGTGTTTGTGCACAGCAATTATGTAAGCATAACTTAATTTCCTAATCCATTTTTTGTAATTCTGAATTCAGAAAAGTGCATTATTGTTAAAGTTCTCCTTCAGTCCAGTGCATAACTCTGTAAGAACTTGTAGGAACAGTTAAATCCATATTTAAATGATTTATCAGTTTTAAAAATGGATGACAGATGTAGAAATAAGAGATATGTTTATTGTGATTAATTCTTGTGTTGGAACTAAGGTAGCTTTCATCAGCTACTTTGTACTATTTTATTACACCATTGATGTGAAATTTGATTTTTTTATCTTGACATAAAATACAGCTTGAAATATGTTTTCCATACTACCTATCTATAAATTCCATCAGACTGGTTTTATTTTGATTGTGGTAGGACCCTGTTGGATTTGCAATTAATATAAAATCATTGACTGATTTCTTACTTTATTTCTATTTCCTCTAGCAATTCAGAGCAATGATGGATGGTCACTTCAGGAACTCTGTGTTCTGAACTATAAACAATGTTTTCCAATGACTCAGAGATTAACGTTTATTTTACAGTGTTTTATTTGGAACACTAGATTCTTATTATATTTTCCCTGAATAACTGAAACAACAAACAGAGTGGACTATTTCATGTTCATATTGAATAGGCAAAATCATCTCTTGTGTTCAAGATTATGTCCTTGATTTTTCATGGTGGTCTTAGACAAAAGAGAGATTAGTTTCCAGAACATATAATACATGTATTCAGAACACATATTCAGAACATTCAGAACGTGTATTCAAAAATATGAGCAAATAAGAAAATCCAAGAGAGTTTACCTACAGAACCTCAGAGAAATTTATATGTGTAGGGTTGACTCGAGTTACCTTTCGGTCAGACTGTAAGCTCTTATTAGCTGTATCTTGGCTCAGCTAGTTTAACACAATATGTTGTTTGCATACTAGTCCAATGTTTTGAACATAAAACTGTAGTTGACAGGCCACTTCTATAACATGTATCCTCTGGCTGAGATTCAGCTTTTGTGCCTCTGTTTCCTCTGACACAAAATGGAGATAGCGACTATTTATAAAACTTAGGGAGGTGTGTTAAGAAAAGTTTGTGTATTACTACCACTACTACTTAGGAGTATCAGCATCACTAATAATAGTAACAACAGGAGTCTATCAAAAGCTCCTTAAACTCATCATGCTTTGAAGTAGGCGTCCAAAGAGATGCAGATAGTCTTATATTTAGAAACAGCAAACTCATTTAAAATAAAGACTTATGGTCTGCCCCATGGTGAGTAAGGTCTAATATCATCGTATTAGACCACTGTCTTTGTTGAGCAAAGATATCACATCTCACAGGCTTTCAACTCACTTTCACAAAATCTTCCCTGGTAAGCTCTACTGCTCTGGTATTGACAAAGAAGAGGGCCCATCTCCACTGTGTAATGAATTCCTGTTTCACCCACATGACATCCCTACCCATTTTGAGTTACTTGTATTTTCATAAGTTTTCAATTTCACTGCCAAATGCTGTGTGACTTTCACTATTTTCTAAGTAGAGAAGACCTCAAGTTTCTCAGCAGTAAGCAAATTTGAATTCCATTATCCCAGGAGTCAAGACAAAATGAGGTGTCCATGGAATAGCAAAAACTAATTTTGTGAAACTAAGTGATCTGAGATGGAGAATGGAGCTGAGAGGGAGTGTGTCTCTAGACAGACATAGAGAAGTCAGGTAGTTTAGGGATATGGGGAGGGGGACTGGGAGAAGTCAATGAGACCTTGAAGTTTGATGAAGGGGGAAAGAAGTGTTGGGGTTTTGAACAGTGAAACAGGGACTGGGAGAGGTCTGTATTTTGAGGGAATAAAGGTACAATAACCTCCTTATATCCCCCTTGCTAAGCTGGTGTGAATAACTAGATGCAAGGTCCCTTTCCTGAATCGACATGCCTTCCCAACACTATGCAGACAATTACCCCGCTTTCTCTTATCCTTGAACCTGAATTTCCACCTTACAGACAGAGAAGCTTGTTGTCGAACTGGACATCAGGTGGGGAATCAGACCGTGACTCTGCTATGATTGGGGAAGATGAGGGCAATAACGGTGATTGCTGCTGCTAAGGGAAAGCAAAATTTCCTAGTCTGTATCTCCTTGTATCACAAAACTAAGTAGGTGGGGATGCATGATGCTTCCCTCATGTTCTGTTGTGTTAAGTAGACATCTATTTTTGCTAAGTCTAGAGGCAGCACCATTGCCAGGTGCTGAAGTTGCAGCTTTGTTCCTGACAATTTAGGAAGGTTGAAAAGCTTGCACAAGGAATCACAAATACAGTCAAGGACTGCAGCAATTACCATCTTCTAAATGTTTCCCCTATCTCACTGAACAGCTTGAGATTTTTAAGAGTTTATTCATTTTACAGTAAAGGGAAAAGGTCAGTCTGGTGGGTCCCCGTTGTTGTAATTTAAATCACTAAGTTTTCCCTCAGTAATTCAAAATAGAGATTAAGGATTGCAGGAAAAAATCTTAGAAACTGTAGCATTCTGTAGGAATGACAACAAAATTGTATATAACTGATTTTTAACTATAGTTTAATCTTAACCTATTTCATTGTAATGGTACTAAAATCTAGATAAAGATATCTTTGTTGATATTGTATTTCTGCACAAATACACTTATCTGTAATTTTTATTTAGGGGCTTCTGTGCCTTAGGTGCACCCTATCTTCAAGAATGCAAAGTTAGACCCATGAAAATTAAGGCTAGAGAAAAAACTTTGAACCAGTCTGATTTTACATTTCCTAGCATTTGATTAAAGTCGCAGAGGTACTTGATGAGCAACAGCTGATTCATGTCAGTAATTTCCATGAAGCCTAATTTCTCCATTGTTGGTGTTTTGCTTTCTTTGTCTCTGGTAAACTACCAATTCTTTTTTTTTTTTTTTCCTCCTGTGATTCACATATCCAAGCCACTTTTTCTCAACATCAGGGGAGGCAAATATATTCTGGAACAGCATGATGTTCCCTTGTTCTTTGGGATTCTGCTTTTTGTTTGCATGAGGAACCCCAATCAAGTGTTAGGTGGTGTTCCTCTATAGGTGGTTGGTATGAATAAATCACAGTAAATATCTCCCGTGTAAAGCAAGAAGTTGTTCCCTGACCTTACTGTATGAAGATAATATACCATCTTATACTAACATCGTAATACGTAGAAAATAGTTTTGCTTTCTTTTAATGTGTCAGGTAGGAGACTTGCCTCACCACTCCAGATACTGTAGTTACATTTTCCGCCAGCGCTTTCTTCCCTTTTAGGAAGAAAGGATAATTAATTTTCCTGACATTTTAGTGACTGCTTAATCTCTAAGGTAACTGGTGAATAGTCTGGAATTATTTATGTTTCTAGAAAGAACAACAACAGCATAGAAAGTTTTCTTTCTTGCTGTTCTTCATTGTTTGCATAACATGTACTACCCCAGGTAGACAAGCATGTTTTCTAATTCAAGGTCCCTGGGAAACAACCAAGGAATTATCCATGAAGGAAAAGATTCACTGAATTTCAAGTCATGTTCTGAATTCATAAAACCTTTTCCTAAATCTGTGACATTTGGAAAACATTGAACATTAAAGAGCTTTTGTTCCCAGACCTTTTGAAACTTTTATGCTCAGGTGACATCCCCCAAAATCATAGTGTTTTAAGATATTTTTTCATTGCTTAAAAAAAAGACTTGTGTTTGAATTAGTCAACCAGATCAGACTATCAAAATAAAAATTCCTGTCTTTAAAAAAAGATTTCTGAAAATTTGTTGATTCAGTCTCATAAATTCCACCTTATGATTTTCCATAAGGTTAGACTCTGATTTGTAGAATGATTCCTAAATTTGTCCACTGAAATCAATTTATACAGCTAAAACTGAAATAAAAACCTACTTCAGGGCCAAGTGTGTAAAATATGTTTGTTTTAAAAGGACTTGTTTCTTGTTTTTAGCTTCAAGATGAACTATGTTAGTCTCAATCCCACAAGATGCTATCATATGTTAACAACAGTAATGTCACTGAAATCTGTGGTGTATTTACAAATAAAGACTATAGTTATATATATAGGAGTGTAAGTATTTTGTTGGTTTGTTGTTTGTTGTTGTTGTTTTCAGTGTTGTACAATTGGGTATTTAGTACCATCAGTCTTATATTGACATTTGAAAGGGAAAGTCAGGTTGATACAAATTTCTGAATCTGTCTAGTCACCACTGCTACTGCTGAGCCATGTTTGCTACCTATTAGCCTCAGATGCTATTTTCGTTTTCCTCATTCAGAGAAGCTTGCACACTTTTTCCCCATTGAGAACAAGATGTGTGAAAACCCACAGGAAATTTACATTATATGCATGCCAGTTTCTTAATGAAAGGGAACTTGCCGTTCTGCCCCTTAAGCATTCATATTTTCTCTTGTGTATCAAAGCTGTTTTGTGCCTTAGGGGTAAAAGTCACAGCTTCTGTACCGTAAAATCAAGTTGCATTCTTCAGAGAGAGTGAGTGTTGGAGAGTTTTAGTTCTGCCCTGAAACAGTTTTCTTGTAACCGGGAAGCAAAAGTTGTGAAGCAAAAGTTGTGTTCTCATGATTGTCTTTACTTACTGTTTGTTTAGCTTATGTGGTTGTTTCCTGCCAATATTTACCATGGAAATATATTCGCCCCAGGTAACATACCTGCATCCATAATTTCTTCACATTTCTCAGAGCCCCTATTGAACGTCATAAATCTGTTTCCTTTAGAAAAAAAAAAAAAAGAAATCTAGTCAATAAAATTCCTTCTACTTGCTTCAGGACAGGATACATTGACAAAAGGCTAGTGGTTTTGTTTTATAATAGTGTTTAAAGAGAATAATATTCTAACTCAACTTTAAAACACTGCTAACTTTGAATTAATCTATCTGGACTAAATTTCACTAAACAGTGATAAATGATAAGAGGAGTAAGATGTGGGCAGAATGAGATGAAAGCGAGAAAAAGGAGACTTACTTTTTTGTGCTATAAGTGTTTTTTTTTTTTTTTTAATCAATTTACTACTCATGGTGAAAGGTACATCTTAGCCTTGACTCTGGACTTGATAATGAAATATAGTACAAAATCTCCTGCTTGAATACGAATGTGTCAAAACCAAATTAAATTAAACAATTTATTTTTCTCAAATAAAGTAATTTTATCTAGGAAAATAGTATTACAAATAATACCAGTTCCTGTCCTTATATCTCTTCATAAAACTAATTTGGTAAAAGTCTAGCTGTTTTTTTACTATTAAAAACAAGTTCTGAGAGGAACCTAGCTCTCTTATGTACTGTAGAAATCTATGTGCAGTAAATGTCCTGTATAGAGAAAGCATTTGCAGAGAAAAGCTATTTCTTCTATGACATTACAAAATATTATTATGAATTGTGTAAACAATATTTACATTAGAAAAATCACAGTGCCTTTAATAGTGACTAGCCATCTAAAAATAGCATTTGTAAGTAGAACCGTGATAGACATTCTGGAAGTGCTAATGGTGGCAAAAAGATAAATTGATGCCTTGCAACACATATGCACTTTCAGGATAAGGCAGACTGATTCCTTGATTTCATTCCAGAAAGTGATTTATTGAATAAAGGGAGAAATAGTGCCACTGTGCTAAACTAAGTTTTAATACCTGAATGAACATAAACTTTTGATAGCTGTAGCTGGTGATCTATGGCTGAAACAACATGCAACCTGCGTGCAAGAGAAATTTAGTAACATGAAATATTAATGATGATTTTAAGATGACTACACCTTTTCAAACAATGCTCAATTTACAGCTGTGATGTCAAACCCTTTCTATTTCCCACACAATTGTCTGCTTCTAAATTAAAATAAATATACTTTATTTAAAATGCATGAAACTCGAGGATAACAGTCTGCAAATTTACTCCAGATGCATACTAACTGCTAAAATAAACATTTCAGAATACAGTTTTACATAACGCACTTATCTGTTTCTTTTGGCTGTCCCCATAAACTCACTACATTCTAAGCATAAACAGATTGTTAAGTACATTTAAGGATTTTAGAATGAACACCATAGCTGTTGTTATCATTAAAATAAAGTGCTGGTATTGGAGTCAGGCCACATGGAAGTGTTTACCCAGTGCTGAACTAGAATTTCAATTTTTTCCTTCTCTTAGGCACTGGAGTATGGATGGCCCTGATACATCATCTTGAAACCCATAATTTTAAGATAAAGCCCTAGATGCATGGGCAACCATCTAAACATGCAACAGTCTGTTTCTACATAATGAGAAAACACTATAATGTCAAAGTGCTGTGATTTGAATTATCTGGTTTTCTGGTTTATTTTACTTGTGGCTTTACTTATAGTTTTCTGGTTTATTTTACTTGCTAGCTCCAGTGCAGGGTCACATGCATACTCCTGCCTTGTCAGTATTATTCTGTTTCCTGTATGCAAAACATCATGTACTTTCTTTGAATGTTCCAAATCACAATACTGAGACAACCTCTGAACCCTTTGATGGCACAAAGAGAATAGAAAGAGAGACGAGACAGTGCAAAGAACAAGAAATGGGAGATAGTGTGAGTTGATAGTTAGCATTGATAATATTTTTCCTTCAAAAATGAAGCAGAAATTATTTCTAAAGCTGTCATGCTAATTGATTCTTGATTATTCTACTTAAGGAATCTTAGTCAAATATTCTCAACAAATGATGTAAAGAAACACACAAGAGAATGACATAATACACTTTAAAAGATCATTTACTAGACTGAAAAATTTCACACACATAAATGTGAACATATGAAGTTCTGGGCAAATTATTTCCCTATTCCTTGATTATTTTAGTTTTCAGATAATGCAGAGTAACAAGTAGAAAAGTATTAGTACAGATGCAAACAATCACCATTTGTTTCCATACTCTGCTCTGTATTCTATGCCAGCCTTGGCATTACAGTCAGATACAACTGATCTTTAAGCCTAGTTTGCATAGTCACTCTTTTGCCCTGCCTCTGTTTTAATCTGGGAAATAAATGGATTTTTGATTGGTGGTGCTTTATCCTGTTTATTTCACTTTGTAAAAAGAGTACTTTGCAAATCGCAGATTTCTCAGGTCAGGTGAATCTTATTTTCAAGGGCCCTGTTGATGTACATGTATTCTATACATTATAATTATATTTATTATCTACAATAGAAAATAGAATGCTATTTACAAGAAAGACAAAACTGCAGATCATCATTCAATATCACCAGCCCTGCAAGAAAAGATGTTGTCTTTGCTGTGTCAGGGCTTGGGACTCACCTACATAGTATTCATCAGGGTGAAAAAAAATCTGACCATGTTTCAATACTTCATCATCATTATACAATGTATTTCGTGCTTCTGCTGTGCTGGGTCCACCAGAGTTAATTCTTTGATGGATGTTTTTTACTTTTCTACTTCTTACTTTTGCTTAAGGTCAAAATCTTTTTTTTTTTTTTTCTTTTTCAGAATAGATCAGAAAATTACATAAAACAACAAAATCGGTAGAGGAGCAGATACAACACTGTAGCTTTTCTACCAAAAAAAAAAAAAAAAAAAAAAGGAGAGAGAGAGAAATCAAAAAATCAAAACAAAGAAATACCACTAATAATGGACACAACGTAGCTGAAAGATTCAGGAGAAACCAGCAGGGGGTGTTAATTCTAGGAAAGTGTTGCAAGACACAGGAAGATGTTCTTTGTCAGAAACTAAATGAAAATGAAACCATGAATAAATACGAAAATTGGATTTATTTTCCTGCTTGCTTTGTCACACCAAATATGACAGCAAAACACGATAGAACTGCAATTTAAAGGTTAATTTCCTTAAGAGAGCCTCTGGACATATCATAACATCCAGAGATCTATTTCAGTTACTGAAAAATAGGCTTTGAAGTGGATGAATACAGATAGTATATTTGTTCTTTTTAAAACACGAGTGAAAAATTTCTCTCCATTGTCATTTTGATGAAAGTACAGCCCTCTCTGTCTGTTAAAATGTTTCCTGTTGGTATGCTACAGACTTGCTAAATGCTTCATCTAAAAATTGCGGAGTAAATAAAGAGATTTACCTGGGTATACAGCAAAGAATTAAAGAACTTCCTTGTGAATCTTAGCTGGCCTATAAATCTTAGAAAGTGATTAATCTTGACATTTTAAGAGAAGTACCAAAAAAGGAAGAAGACTGAGAGTAATAGCAAAGGCAGAACTGCTGACACTAACACAGAAAAAAAGAAACAAATGGGTAATCTTTGCATGTCTTGGGCATTTGGAAAATTTCTGAGAGCAGTACAAAAATTGTTACATGTATAGTAGTTTTCTATCCCATTCTTTAGTGTAACCAACTGCAGTGGGAACTATAATAGAATCAAGGGACATTTCCTGTACTTTCTGGTCAAAGTTAGGATGAATTACTAATATTTTTTTTAATTGAAATGTATCTTCTCATATCTTCTTCAAATGGAAAAACTTTAAAATCCCTGTTTAGGCAATCTTTAGACTGTATTACTTTTTAAGCTGAAGAATCTATTCTCCCATTCACAACAATAATCCTTATTTGCTCGTAAAGAATGAAATTGGAATAGTTAGAGTCAGTAAACACTTCAGAATATTACGTTTGTATCTAAAGTAAATGGTGTAAATAGTTTTAGTGGTTGGTAAATGGTAAATGATGGTATTTTTTAAATTTTCATAGTAAAAATCATTTTACACAGATTGAACTTTAGATTGCAGAAATTCTGCATGATAGCCACCTCTATCTTTGTGTGTTGTTCGAAATTACATAGGCTGTCAGAGGAAAGCAAATAAATACTTGTCACCATCTTCCACAGTTCTTGAAATCTGATTAAATGTAAAAGGGCTGGTGGTTCTTTTTAAGGTAATTTGTTAAGAGCAGAAAAGGGTCTCAAAATACTATTGGTAATCTTCAATGATTTCTAATAACATCCTGGTGAAATGGATGTATAAATTCCTTTCGGACAAGTATGCATAATTCTCAGACCTTTTAGTTCTTTACTAATATCACCAATGAGTATGTAAATTTCTCTCAATGTCAAATGCTACATTTTTCTGCAATGTGGACACCAGTCACAAGGAGCTCAGCTGAGACTAACAACTTATTTAAGCATAGATCACCGAACAGCTATCAAATGCTCAAAAATCCCGGTGACTACTGAGTGCAGAAGATTCAGAGCAGTGAGTTAGATTTGAAAGACTTCATAAACCATTTCATTCCACTAAGCCATCCAGTCTCCTCCTACACTCTTTTTCATTATATTTGACATTTTTTAGATTTAATCTTGGTTCCAGACTAGTAGCTTGTAGCTGTGGGCTGAGGGGATGTGACTTTTCTGAGCTGCAGAACATATTAAAAGGGAAAAGTATGAAAGGTATGTGGAAAATGCAGGCCATACTGAGTTTAACAGAGTTAGTTGCTAAGCGCAGACACTTTCAGGAAAGAGTTCAGTTTCTTATGTTTCTCCTGATAACCAAACCAACTTAGTGGCGAGGGAACTGCTTCTTCAATAATCATGATTCCTTTGTGAAACAGTACATGACCTTGGTTCCATGGAAGAGACAGAACTGTAACTGAGTTCTAGTCAAAATTGTGGAATTTTCTCCTATGTAGGGAAAGAGTGACTAGAGCTCTCATTTGCAGAATGGGCATAATTATTTCATCTGAGCTCTCTCTCATTCTTGTTCTGTACACATGCAAACTCTCAGTCTCAAGTGTACATGTACATGTACAAAATAAAAACAAGGATTGTAGAAATATATAAATAGGTAGTTAGTATGTATTGTATTTGTGTGTATATAAATATTCCAGGTATACTCATAATTGCGTATATTCCATGCTATATAACTGCGGATACAGATATTTTATAAGTATAGGAAAATATAGGATATATGTGTACATGTTGAACTTTTTGAATGACTGCAAGAACACGAATATTTGCAGATGGTTTTACATTACTCAAGTATGCCTGAATAATTCAAATTTACCCCATATTGCAGAATAGGCTCTAAAATACAACTACTCACGTATTGTGATTAAGATACTGAATTTTAGCTAACTACACTGAATTCGATTGGGATGAATGAAAACCACATTTGATCTATCATTGTCTGCCTGTTGTGGAAAATAATTGAATTTAAAATATTTTCTCTATATTACAATATACAACTACTTTCTGCCCTTAATAACAAAAACCTAACAAAAGAAAACAAGTAATACTGCCTTCAGCCTTGGCTGGTGACTGCATGATGGTTAAAGGTGCTAAACAGAGATAAAATGTCTACATTTGTACAAAAATACATCTGAACATATATACTTTTCAGCGCTGTGGGATCTTGCAGTGTGTCTTTTGTAAAGAGAAGAATATTTTAAAAAGTGTCTTGGTTAAGTTTTTCACCTGGTGACAACAGTGTAGCGTGTCATATTTCTATGTCAGAAAATAAGCATATAGGCATATGGACAAGGGCAGTCCATAACTCAGGTATACATAAACTCTGTTTTACCTTCTGTTTTTTCACAGGGACAGTTCCAGGGCTGTACTTAACCAAAAGCAGAATAAATTGCCCCCTTTGGGCTACCTTCCTGCAGATCTCATGTCTGACTTCACTAATGTGATTGTTAGTGTTAAACATCCCAACGCATTCCTCACCTTTCGGTGTGGGAAAGAGGGAGAAAATGCACTTAACCTGGACCTGGTCTCTCTGTGCTCATGGCCTTGAACTGTTAGAAAGCCACACAAACCATAGAACTGTCACTGCTTGGTACTAATCTTTAACCTGCCCAAACGTCGCGGCAGCCAATAGGTGGAAGGTTCTTTAATTCTCTACTTACGAGCAAATGCTGAAAGTAAAAATAAGATAAAATAAAATAAAATAAAATAAAATAAAATAAAATAAAATAAAATAAAATAAAATAAAATAAAATAAAATATAATATAATAGTGCCTGGTGTTTGTTTTGAAAATGTGGTATATTGTAACATTTTGTAGAGCTGACATTTCACCGTAGCTCAGATGGAGAATGTGAATGTTAAGATATGTCTATTTTCCGTGGATCACCAGGCCTATTTAAAAACAAAATCAATAAACTTGTCTGCAACAGAAATATTTTGTGTTAGATTTCTTTCCTGCATTCCTCTGGCACTGTTAGGAAAGGCAGAGTGTGTACCTAGTACTATGACCTAGCACACAAGCAATGCAATCTCAGATTTCCTCTAGGAAAAAATCTTTCAAAATCTGACTTCAAATTAGAAGAAAAATTCCTCACCATGACCACCAAATAAAATGGATATTACAGAATAAAATATTTTAATTCTCCATACCGCAATTAAAATGTTTCTGGATTATATTCCTAAAATTTCTAAAGTTCTCGGCTCCCCCTTGTTTCACTTAAATTTTATTTTGGAACCAGGAGGAAAAAAACACAGAAGAAAAGTATGAGTTAATACTTTAGAAAGATAAAAACTTAGAGAAAAAGTGTAAAAAAATCCCAATAATTAATCAAGCACTGCCTCAGTTGGTTAGTAAATTGTATGCAATGTCAATTTATAAATTGAGAAAGCTGCTGAGCTGTTCCAGCACTTGCAGCTTTTGCTTTCCATTTCACCCACTCCAAAATCAATCAACACTAAATATATTCCAGGATAATCAAAACAGTACTGTGTAAAGTTCACAATTTATTTTTTATTAGATTTTATGATTTAATTTAAGATTCATCTAATCTCTAAGCTTTGAATTTCACTGGTTACCTATTAGTAATGTGTATACAAATACAAACCGAGAGAATGATTTAGGAGCTGTTATTATAATTGGTCAAGGAAAAGAATTTTTTTATGCCAGTATCTGGGCAGTCTCTCTGCATGTAATATTTTCTTTACACAAATCTGAAACATAATTGGCTCTGTCAGTATACCTCATCATATATTGATGGATGATTAAGTCTTGTATTTTGAATAGTGAAAAGGTGATAAAAGACATGGTTTGTGTTCAAAACTATGATAATACATGCATTTTAACATGTATCCTACATGACGGTCAGCTTTATTTTAGAAATACATACTTTCTTACTCTAAAATGTATCTTATTGTGAGGCTTGGGGTGATTCACGTTGACTTTATAATTACTTAAAATAAATTATTTTGCTAGTCTTCAAATGTAATATACCTATAACACCAAAAATGGCTTAAGTCCTTCTGGTGAATAAACCATAGCAGTACCCCTGCTCCTTCTACTTCGTCTGGCTTTGTGTAAAGTCAAGATGGAACAATAATTGTTCAATTTTTTCAGCTTGGTGGGATATTATTGCTGATGACAAACAGACAAAATCTCAGGCCTGTATGAGAACACATTGTCCTTATTGTCCAGATGAATGTAAGTACCTTTCAATGGGACATGGGAAAGAGCATCACAGACATACTGAAAAAAAAACAAATGAAAATAAAACCCTTTAAAAGTATGGAAGAGCATCTTATTTTGATCAGAAAGCATTGCTAAGTATTTAGCATGAAAATAAGATTATGCCTATTTGTGAGGTGTGACTATTCCACAAAGGAGGGACAATAACAAGGGCCATTTCCTCTAACGTGAAATGCACAGCAGCTCCCTCTCAGGGGCTGTAACTGGAAGCAATAACATAGCATATTGGAAACAATGGATGTTACACAGTGAGACCACGAACACCTCTGTTTTCACCCATGCCAATGGGTGAATGCACCTTCCCTTCAGACAGCTCAGCATATGCCCGTGCTGAAACTTTTCTGGCCAAAGAAGAAAGGCTGAGTTTGCCTCCTTACTGCTGGGTTAGCTCATGGTCCACCTGGCCCAAAAGTCTGTGTGTTCAATTTATTTCTTTCTGAGGAACTAAACAGCTTACCAAAAACATAGTAACTGTTTCTATAAAGGTAGTTGATGCTGAGTAAAATTCAGGCCCCTTTGACACCAGTGGGAAAACTTCCACTGACATCAGCACAGCTAAAGTTCAGCAAATTTTACTGAATTAGGGTACAACAGCAGGAAGCAGAAGTGTTTTACTTTTTCCTCTGAGTATTTAATGGGTTGTAAACTTCAGTAGTTGCACAACTCCCATTAGTGTCAATAGGAGAAATGTGGCTAAAATTGAGTCAGTTCTTTCAGAG
Organism: Patagioenas fasciata; assembly: GCF_037038585.1. Lineage (NCBI taxonomy): Eukaryota > Metazoa > Chordata > Aves > Columbiformes > Columbidae > Patagioenas > Patagioenas fasciata. Next base: position 33,413,948 of record NC_092523.1, on the reverse strand, counting down.
TGTTAAATGACAGTGAACTTAAATGTGCATAAACCAGAAAGTTTTATTTCGTTGAAAAACATACCTGTGGTACTTTGTTCCCTCAAGGTCTACACTAGAATTTAGATAAAAGTTTACTAGGTACTGTGGGAAAATGTATTTTGTGAAAATGGAGTTTGTAACACCAGGGCCAGTTTTACTACAAATCAGCACTAACATTGCTGTTCATAAATAACACTGCAAATAATTTTGTAAAATTCAGGAAAAAAAAAATGTATTTAGTACTAAAGCTTTTGAATGGAATTGTAAATGCATAGTGTTTATAGATACAAGAGTATAGACTGAGTGGGTAGGTGGAATATTGCAAAAAATACTTCAGAAAGTAGATGTCTGAAGTAGCATTTGATCTTCAGGGCAAGGACTCTAGCAGATCCTAGAAAATGAAAGTACAAAACCGTCTGGTTTCTCAGCAGCATACCAAAGAGAGTCTTCTCATAGCTAGTCAAATGGATTATTTACCTGAAAATTTTAGTCCTAAACTGATTTCTTTAGTAAAACAGTGAAAAGTAAGGGCATGAAAGGGAATCTGGCATGTGTACTAGCTTGTCAGGTTGTAATGGTTATTTGGTGATTCTAACCCACAGACATAATAATGTTTCTAAGAAAGAATCAGTGAATCATTGAGATTTTTGTTCTACAGACATTGTTTATTAGTTTATGACTCCATGAACCATCAGGTAGGTGAATACTAAGGCAAGTGGTAAAAATATATTCTGAAGATATATATATGTTAACCATGGAATCTGTTCAGATTATCCTGAATATCTTACCTTTTTAATAATTTCATTCATGTGACACTTGCAAATATGAACGGTGAACAGTTTTAAACAACAAGCTCCCCTTTATCCCATTAATCTCAGTGGTATCTGAGCTTAAAATTCCAAAGATAAAATTTCAGTATCAATGCTGATTATTAAAATTATGATCATTTTAACAGGCAGAATGAAGTAGAGTGCAAAAATATAGAGACATGGGAAATTAAAGCAGCAGGAGTAAAAACATGCAGAATGCAGAATATAGCCAGAAGAATAGTGGAGAAAATGAAAAAAAATATATATATATATAGCCTGCTCAGATTTGGCAGAGACATGTTGGTTTAACAACATTTCATTCTAGTGAAAAAAGAAGAGTCGCTCAGTACTCCTGCCCTGCTTATGTTCTTTTAAAGAAGCTGATTACTTCATATCTAGAATAACACCCAAACATGAAAGACGAATCAGGATTCCTCAGTTGTTCCGTGTCATTTACGTCACACACACACAAAAATGTAGTTCCATTAAACTGATCATCCTTTTTGTTTCACAAATGAAAATCAAGACTGTATAGAAGGTTAACGTATTTTGTTGAAATATTGCTAAAGTAACAATGATTAAATTGCTATACATAATACTATAAAATATAATAATATAGTAAATATAGTAAAGAAAAATATTTTTAAAAAAATATTTCTTGTCAGGACAGGTAATGATCTCTCTTTCTTCTTTCAGAGAATCTTTTTTACATTCACACTGAAATTGAATGCTTGAATTTCCATGATGCTGTGAAAGTGCTGAGATGCACTGAGGAATATTACATAAGGCACCATTTGTTGTAAGATGTTAGATCAGTTGAGAGCTGGTCCCTTGGAATATGTGCGGCAGGGAGTTGAAGAGATATTTTGTAAACCAGAATTTGTTGAGCCAGAGCCCAGTATATGCCTGTCCTTAGTCCTATAACAGAACCATAGACACAAAGAAGACTGACTGAAGACTCTAGTTTCCAATCGTGTCCGGGTATTTGATTTAGATTTGCAAAGGAGTCTGGGTCTCCTAAGTATCACTGGTAAATTTTGGTTCTGATTGTCATCCAAATGGTATGCATGAGCTATGAGATTGACTTGGGAAATATATATACCATGGATTTTTTTTTCATGTCTAGTCAAACTTTTCCCTGTTGCAACAGGTGACTGTTGCCTCTTATACCCTGGACCTAGCGCTCAGAGAGGTTGAGTCACACACCTCCTCGGAAATATTCAATACCAAATAGGCCCAGACTCTGAGGAACCAAGTCGATCTTTACAATTAGTCCTTGACGAGCAAGGTGTTAGACCAGATGACGCCCAGGGGTCCCTTCCAGCCTATTTTCTTCTATGATTCAAGTTTCTGAAGATTTTAATAAGAAAAGTCTATTGATATCCTTGTTCTTCTGTCTGACTCTTTTTTACTTTGTCCCTCATGAAAGTTACTTTCAAGTAAGACACTACCTTTTTGCTGCGACTTCTCCTTCAGAATAAAAAATTACTTTCTCCAAGACTATGTCATTAATCTACACACTGTAAAAGACTGGCTCAGTGAATGAATTACAACTGAACTGTGGCATTCTCCACTCCAGTTCCTGTCCAATTTTGTCACAATGTAAAATTTTGTATTATGGATACAGGTACTGTAATTTGCTTCATTTTGCAAGACAAAATTTGGATTAAAAAATCATAAATAATGAAAAGGAAATAAGAAAATATTCATTTTAATCGATCATAAGATCAATAAATTATTCCCATTATAAAAGAAAAAAAAAGTCTAGTTCTGTGCACGTGTAAACGTAAATGTTAGAAACCTGGATATTCTCCATTACACGTTGGCTTTTTTCTCAGAGACCAGCAGAAGCTCCCTTGTTAGACAACAGTGTTAAAATGAAATATCCTGCCTGGAGTTGAGAAGGCATGATGTGTTTGTTTGAAAGGAAAGGAGGGTGTCATTTGGTGAAACTACAGGAAGCTTCAGAGTAGCAACAGGGTTTCTTTATTTTTCAGTGCCTCCAATTGACTTCATGCACATTATAAAGAAGACATTGAGATTAATTAAATTCAAGATACAGTTACATATTCCAATACTTCACATTTTTGTTTAGGACTCAAAGAAAAGAGAATTTTATGATGGTAAGCATATATAACCCATTCATTGCTGGAGGTAATGTTTTGCTATTTGAACTGCATTTGTTACAGAAACTCAAAACTATGCTTCTGTGATTACATCAAAGCTCTTAATGTATATACAACCTGACTGTGCTTATAAAGTTTCAGTTATAGTCAGTTATAGTTTTACATATGGTACAAGAAAAGTTGTGAATAAAAAAACTTACAAATTTAAGATGATATCAAATAGTTTCAATATAATTCTACTGCTTAAAGATAGAAAACCTTTTTATGTGAATTATTTTTCTAATTATGATTTGAAATTCATACTTTTTATTAAAATGCATTTTTAAGGTAGAAATCAACTTTTATCCTCAAATCTCATTAACATCAATTATATCTATCTCCATATCTATCTCATTAAGCTGTTATTTCATTTTAATTTTTTTGCCAGTTATGTGACTGGATATTGAAGTTTCAAAATGAATGTCCAGTGAACCTCAGTGATCTGTGAATCACAGAATATTTTTCTTTGCTCCTACTTTTAGGTAGGAAAACGAGCATAGTGTCCAACTTTAATAGTAACATGTAATTGCAGTGAGAGGCTATACATTATACATATACAATAACTGAAAGAACATGTTTCAGGGGTGGAACAGTGGGCAGGGAGTTATAGACTCATCTGCATTTACATTTTTCTTGCAGTAGCACTATTACTCAGTACAATGTCCTGACTGATAAATATTCATGTATGCATATAAGTTCTTCTGCTGTTCTGTTTGCTTGTTTGCATTCAGCAGCACAAATTGGACTAACTAGTCATGGGTTTCCCTAAAACTCTTCTATTTGAAACCCTCATAGTGAACTTCTGAGAGTTTTGATTTTTTTCCCTATAAATCTTTTAGGTAAGTAAGTTTTCTTATTCACGCATACAAATACTATATCTACAAGTGTGCAACTTTTGTACCTTTTGCAACCTGGTGTCCTAAGAGAGGGACAGAACCTTCATAAAGAACCAGACCCTGTGAATTTACAAAAGCCAACCTGTTGCCTAGTCAGTCACTTGAGAAACAGGGAGCTTGGGGAAAGGGTTTCTGTTCACTGCAGAGTCTAACTCTATTCTCTCTCTCAGGCTGAGTCATTCACCTTTCGCAAGTTCTTCCAAAAGCACTAAAGAATCTGTGAACAGAAACCAGAGACAAGCAGAACCTGTGGACACTATTCTTATTATAATGTAAAGAACAGGCATAGGACAGGTTAAAGATGTCTCCCTTCTGCTCTCAGGTTTTTGAAGTGAATGCTAAGCAGATACTCTGAGAATAAGTAGAGGAATATGTCTTCAACCAAGTCCTATCCTTCAGATAGTATCCAATGGCAACTTTATCTTAATTTGATACGGTTTAATTTCCAAAATAGCCAGAGTCTACATGGTAGCTGCAGACACTGCAAAATACCACTGCAGCAGTGCTGCAAAGAAAATTTTATACAAATTTAACTCTTCCTGTGTTTATGCTACAATTTATTCATCAAATATAGGGACTATAGCTCTTTTCCATTCTCAAAGGTTTGGAGTTTTGACTATGTAACTTGTATTTCAAAGACATCCTTCACCTGTTTTTTGCTTTTTTTCGACATATTTCAGATCCACAGAGTATTAAAAAGTTCTTCTTATTTGTTAGTGGATTACACCAGTGTTCTACCTCCTCTACAGGAGTTGTTCACACTGTGTGGTCAAAAGAGTGTCTCTTCCATATCATGAGTTGTACCAGTTGCATCCCTGAGCATGTGTCAGGCCCTTTTCTGCCTAAAACGACATGGTAAGCTTCAAGAAATTCTGAAGTTGACTTCCTACAAGGAGTCAGAATTACTCTAGGAACTCTAGACAGACTTTTTGGGAAAACTATATGAAGAATAAACTCAGTCAATAAAATACCATTATATAAACTTGAAAAACGGGATAGATTTCATAATCTCATCTACAAAACACAGCAAGGTTTATGTTATTTTGACTGGAGAATTTCTGATTTGTTATCTTCAGCAGAGATAAATCTTAAATCCAGAGACCATATCTAGCTTTTCTAAATACTAGCAAGCATATGTAACAAAGGCAATACTCAACCTTGTTTAGAGCTTTAAACTATAGTTGCTCAAAACCATAAATCTAGAGGAACTTGCTGCTTCAGTTATACTCAACAAGAAGAGGTTCTGCCTTTCCTTGTCTTGCAGAGACAGTTAAATGCTTGGATCTTCTTACTTGCCTCAAGGCAGCTAATGTGGTTTTGCAATAGGAGTTGAGAGGCAAGACAGGGAAATTACATTTGCTCGTATTTCTCATTTCCACTTTGATAATTCTATGTTTCTCCAACTCAAGACCAGAGCTCTGAAAAAATGATCATCCTTCTTCATTCCTCAAATAAGGATATTCTTTAACCCTCTGACTGGCAGGCTGAAACAAACTTCAATCAGAATCCTGGGCATTCAATATTTATTTTCACTCTTTCTTCAGTATGTGCAGGCAAGAGGTGGATAAAACTAATAACAATGTTTGCTTTTTTTTTGCAGAAGGTAGATGAATTATTGCTAGTTCATAATGTATTCTTTAAAGAGTTTAAATAACAAACAGAAAAAAAATTAGAAATTATTTGAAAATTATTATGGAATTATTTACATGCTCATTTCACATAATCTTCATCATAAAAATGAGCTGTCAATTACAATTGAAATGTGTATTGTTTTATATCTGAAACTTCCTGGTTTTTGCTATTTTTGTTTGAACTACCTTAATTTCAAAATTGCCTTAGTCTGATTTATTAAGACGCAAGAGTACAAAGATCGAAATCACTACTTCCTTTTTATCACGAGTCCTCAAAAGTGTCAGCATTTAAAATTGATGCAAAGCAGCTGCATCCATTATCAGATTAACTGATAAACGGAAACTGAATTTTAAACAACTTCCATTGTTTGGTGAGTAACAAAATGATCTTTCCAGTTAGTTCTACTGTGAGTTCCATTCTGAAGGTGGCTATTGATATATTAGAGTGGCCTTGGAGTACATGAACTCAATTATTTTTTGATCAAATTAAGCTAGAAGGTGTGTTTGTAGTGTCTAACTGATGCACTCCAATTGCAAATGGACATTAAATCTATGAAACACCATCAGGATTCATCTGAAGTTAAGGGGGGAAAAAAGGATCAGATGGGTACTTTTCTAAACCACAACCTCACCACCATCTGAACTGTTCACTAAGGCAGATGTAGACAAATAACTCAATAACAGACCTTTTTATTTTCTTTTACAGTCGAGTAGCAAGTAAAGTATTCCCACTGCCAGTCATTTCATATGAGAGCATTAGAGCCCACACTTAAACTGATTGTGGCATAGTGATGTGCAGGAACCACAAGCTGAAATGAATATTTGCTCTTAAACAGGAGTATCATTTCACTTCTCCATTGGGAGTACAGTGCCATAAGTAGCTACCATGGAAGTACTTGATGAAGTTTTTTAATGCCTGAACCAAACCAGTGACTAAATTTTTAATGATCACTGTGGTTTTCCACTGAATACAGGCACAGATAAGTTGCTTCCTTTTACAGAAAGTTGAGCTCAATTAATAGGCTGGAAAAGATATAACCTTCTTCTCTCACTGTTAGCAGTTTCCAGTTTTAGACTTGACAACTTAGGAACTGAGACTGAAGAAAAAAAGAATGAGATTGTTAAGATTTGATAGTATATTCTGCCTTCAGGTTAGAGACAACCACCACGATTTTGAGATGTGACCACTACTAAAGTATTTGACTGGACATAAAAGATCTTTTTGAACCAATTCTAGGATTCTGTTCATATCATAAAAGATGATGCTTCTACCAGTTTTATAAATAGGCTTCATGTCACCATCTGCATGTGCTCAAATTTAGAAACAATGGCAGACAATTCTGTAATTTATTCTATTTTCTTGCTTGAAAATGGCTCTTCAGAATAAGACTCAGAGATTCCACTAATGATTAGCTGTAATAAAACCTACCTAAAAGTAGCTAGCCACACAAGCCAAACTCTTAGAATGTTTCATAACTTGTAATGAATATTTATCAAAGCACTGATTTTTTCCTGGGTTTTGGTTCCTCTTGCACCTGCCAGTTTTCATTTGATAATGACCATTATCAACTCTTTCACAATTCAAGGAGGAGCTCTGGATTGCAATTTTAACTTCGCAATTCAAAAGTATTTTGTTTTCATTAATGCTTTCTGTTCTTATTAGGAGAATTATCCTGAGGACTGATGAATTTTCTATCATTTTCTGTCCTTGTTACAATTCTTGCTCTGTGAATAAGATATTAAACTTTTCATGTACAATATATTATGCACTTGCTGTACTGCATTAACCTTTCAGATCTTCTATATTTTAGTAGGCTGGCAATTTTATTCCTTTTTTTAAGTTTTGTCAGGGCAGAGGAATGAAAAAGTAGCAAAGACAAGCAGTCCAATTCCAAAAAACTGACAAAGCCAATGTAAAACACTTCTACCATGCACAAATCTAGAAGAATATGAGCCTAAATTTTAATGAAAATATTATCAGGAAGACAGAAATATTATGATATTGGAGTGAAATAAATTTTTATAAACCACTTTTTTAGTCCTGCTTAAAAGGACAATCTCACACCTTGTGATGGTTTCCTAGACTTAACTGATGCCTTTGGTTCTCATTAGTAACAAAAATGTCTCCTTCTTTGGATCAGTTCCTTTTACATAAGCCCTTTTACTTAGTGCTACTATCTCTAAAATATACTTTTAATTATAATAACTTTAAGTGTAATAAATGGATTTATAATGCTGGTTTTAAAGCCATAAAGTTCGTCTGAATTACAAGTTTAGCTTGATCTTGATCTTCAAAAAGATCATCAAAATATTTATCTTTGTGCCTAAAGACCTCTAGTTAATTTAAAAGTAAAGTCCAGTTAAGCACGAGCACGCTGAGAGCACAATTCTCAGGAATATTTTGCTGAAACTCCACAAGATGCCATGAAATAATAAAAAGTGGTCAAGATTAGGCCTGATCAGGAATATTCCTTGAGCACCATTTAACTGCGCAAAAGTCAGGTAGGTATATTACTTCTGTAGTCACAACTCCCACCAGAAGGAAATTAAAAAAGCTGCAAATAATATTACTTTTGTCTCTTCCTCTCATCCTGACATCAGGCTTGAAACAGAAAGTTTGCAGAAACACTTTCAAATAATTTAAACATATGGTCTGGAATGCTAAAGTCTCTATATTTGACTTTTTTCCTTTAAATAATTTATTTATTTCACCTCTTTACATTTCAAGATGAAGTGAATAACTAAGTGAAGAAAAAGAGTGAATTGTTGAGTTTTAGACTATCACCTGCTGTCTGGATGCTCTTATTAACAAGCAAATGATAAGATGTAAAGTTTTGACACCAATTTGTGATGTTTGACTCAATATTTTGAAATGAATTGCTAAAAGTCATGTGCGTAGCAGAGTAGTTTTTATTACTAGATGATCTAATATTAGATAGTCCTTTGATCCCAAGCAAGTCTGAAAAAAAAAAAAAATTAAAAAGCCTCACTGTGACCCAACTTACTTTTAAGATATTATCTAATAAGAAAAAATACTTGAAAACAGACCCCTGCTCCCACATTTTAATATTTTCTCTCTTTAAACCAAAAACCATGACATATAGCTGAAAAACTAGCTGGAATATTTTTAATAGGATGTTTACAATGGCACAGAACATTGTAATTCAATAACATTAATTATTAAATTATTGATTCCTACTAATAAATTATTAGACAAACATAAACCCAGATTTCCTTATATTTCTTCAAATTTATAAAATCTATACACCAAACTAGCATTTTAATTTTTAAAAAAATCAAAGAAAAATTAGATACTACATTCTCATTTAACCAGTATTTTTAACCTGGAAAAGAAGTTTTTATTTCATTTTTCATTTTAATTGTTATCATTTAATATAGCTTTATTTCAGGATAACATTGCACAAGTGAGGACAAAAGGGTTTTTGACAATCTACATTTATAGTCCTTCTAACAATACAGCAGCTGATCCCTTTCCATGCAGATTAATTAACCAAGTCTTAAGAAATCCTAGTCTATATTTCTCCAAGCTAGTCTCAGGATTAAGTTAATAAGAGGAAGGAGAATGGATGAAGCAATTGCCAAATTTGACAAACACAGCTTGCAATCTGTGTTGTCTAGCTGTGATACTGTCATCTTAGAAATGTGCAGAAAGTCTAACAAAATAGTATCCAAAGCAATCAAATGGAAAGACAATTGTTTTTAATTCTGGGATCTGTGTAAATACCAGTCATGGAGTTTACATTCTTACAGTTTTTAACAATTTTCTCCTAAATTGAAATTTAATTAATAAGACATCTGGTTTACTAATAAAAGGCAACATCTTACAATAAGAGTTCTGTAATTTGTTTTGAATTATCCCTGTCACAGAAGGAGGATATGTGATGCGTCTTTAAATATTAGCTTGAAACTATGGTGGGACTGCTAGATTTTTTTCATCTTTTGAAAAGCTGACAGAAACTTTATTTATTAGTAACATTTATAAGTCAGATTTCTTTTGAGATAGGTACCTGAATTTACTGCTGTATTCCTGTCTTCCCCAAACTTGAATCCTCCTGATGATTCTGTCTGTCTCAAAGAATTAACATTTAGAAAGCTGAAAGTCTTAGCTTTCCTGGATCAAACAGCAAGCTTGTAGAATCATTTTGATCATACAGTGCACTAGCTGTTTAAAAGAAAACATACCAAAACCCTCCTTGAACTAGGTGTTTGGATGTATAACCTAATGTTCTGTCTAGGTTCAGTCATTTAAGATTTGTTACTATCACATTTTAATTATTCTATACATCAGTGCCTTTCATAAGATATTTGTTGAACGATCAAATATCCTGGGGCAATGGAACAAGACAGGTTTAAAAAAAAAATAATAATCAGGCATTATTTTTATGGTTAACCTACTTACAGAGCATGCAATTATAGTTTTGATCAAGATACAGGAATTCCAATATATATTAATAATCTAATATTCAATGTCATTCTAGAAAGTCTTCCAATAAAACCCTATCCATTTCACTACTTTTTATTTATTTATTTATTTATTTATTTATTTATTTATTTATTTATTTATTTATTTAATGGAGGCTCTCATAGATCTCCAGCCTGTCTATTGAATTTCTCTGTGGAATGGCCTTGCAATGAAGAACCCAATAAACTGTACAAAATATACTGTGAACTGGAAAAACCTATAGAAGGGTATTTAACAGCAGCAGAATGTACACTTAGCTAAAAGAGAAAAAAGAAATCTAATTTTCTCTCTATAGTGTATTTAAGGCAGATCAGCTGGTGTCTCTCTTATGTGCCTGTACCACAGAGTTTAACACACTATCAAGACGGTCATTCTGGATTAGCAGAATCCATTTGAAGAAAGCAGTTAGAATCACTGAATAATGGTACTATTTTAGTTAAGTTACTACCTATTAAAAAGGAGGGGAGGAAATCCTGTAGCCTCCATGTCTGTCTGATCTTGGCAATGTGATTTGCCATAATTCTCTCAGTTAGTGGGAACTGTCACACTTACTTTACATTTTTGGCTTTCACAATTATAGCCCAATTTTACAAGGGAAAATGAGTTTCCCTAAGGTAAGTATTCTCTTGTTACATGAGAGGTGAGATCCAGACACTGTGAATTCCTGGCAGAGACCAATGTTTTCCTCTGTTTTGTTCATTTGGTGGAAGCTTTTTCAATATTATTTTATATTTTGGACCAGAAAATATATAAATAAGTTTTAGAGGAGGAAATGTTTTTCCTTCCAATCAGAATTGTATTGTTCTACTAAACCTAAGATCCAGTCCCACAGGTACGTGCACCCTGTGTTTTATGATACAGTTCATAAATGTTTCAAGAGTAATTGGAAACTGACTATAATTTAGACAAAGCCTCATGTCTTAAAGTAAGTTGAGTTAGCTTAATTAGTCATTTCTCTAGACTTAAACATTGATTAACAACTTCAGTCTTTGGACATTTTTCTGTGAGTTACTTAAAGGCACTATAGTTCTTTGCTTTCTGTTTATTCAGTTTGCGTGTAAAGAGTATGCATTTATTTCACAACAATTCTGTCTATTTAGTCTTAAGTGTCTCGAACTGCTTGGAGAAATACCACCACAATATGTTTTACTTCAAAAAGTACTTAATTTCTTGTTCATGTTTGTTATTTTTTCATCCATGTTCTGTCTTTTGCTCCAGTTCCCTCAATAGCTTCATCTACCTTTTCATTTATTTCAATGTACAGTCTGCTGAGCATAAACACAGAAATAATTGTTTACATAAAAAGTGTGATTTTATATTGAATTAGTTAAGTGAAATATGTATCTGAATCCTGTATTGGTTTAAATTGGCATTATACGGATTAAGTTTAGCAAAAAGTTTACATGTTGACCTAAGTAGTGCATATACTTCAGACCCAAAGAATCTCTCTGTGTGAGGTACAATAATAAATAGGTGATTAAAGTTATGCTTTTGCTACCTTTATATGAAAGTCAAAGTCCTATTCTCACTTTCACTTAGGTTTTTTTTTTCCTTTTTAATTCTTTTATTCCTTTTTTATAGTTTATTTTTTGCTAGATTTCCCCACTTTCTGTGACTTTCTTATCTTCCTGGCAGTATTTTGTGCCTTGTTACTTCCTAAGCTTTCCTTATACTTATTCACCCATATCTACTTCAGTCTAACCTTCCCTTTCTGTTCTTCATTCACTTCCATCCATATTCCTACCTTCTGTCCCCTGATTCTATTCACCTCTACCCCCTAGCTGTTTTCAAGCTAACTGGCCATCGTTTAAACTTTAGTGGAACATCTACTGTGATGGTACATGGGGCAGAAAGAGCACACTTTGAAAAATGCCCCAGCGCCAAACACCACAGGGTAGAGTTTATAGGTCAGCCTGTTACCTTTGAACATCTTAGGTCTGAAAAAATCAAACCTGAGTTTGAATGATAGTGAATATCAATAAAAGCAGAACATAAAGTTTTAATCATTTCTATTGAATTGCATTAGATTTTAATCAGTTAAGGCTATTACATTACCTTTAGATCATAAAACACTAATGTTTCTTTAAATACAGGTGTGGAAGTACAATGTGTTTAATGGAGAGTAAGATTTTTTAAGTTAGTAAAAAGCTTTAGAGAGACCAGCACAGAGTTATGCCAACTCAAGGGGAGTTCAGTCTGCCGTATTTACAAGGTAAGTTTGAAAACCATCCTAAAACCTGAATAAAAATAGGCATGTGAAGCTATTTTTAAAATTACACACACTCTTCTTTTCAGTGTTAGTGAGGCTATTGAACTAGAAGAACAGTGATGGTTTCCCACATCAAAGTAATATCCAAGAAAAATTTTAAATAAGACTGAGGATCCTAAAAGGTAAGCTTAAAATAACATGTTAGGATTAATGTTTATAAATACGTAAAAAGTGAGGGTCAGGAGGATAGAGCCAGGCTCTTCTTGGTGACAAACAGTGATAAGACAAGGGGCATTGGGTGCAAACTGGAACACAGGAGGTTCCACTTAAATATGAGAAGAAACTTCTTCACAGTGAGGGTGACAGAACACTGGAACAGGCTGCCAAGGAAAGTTGTGGAGTCTCCTTCTCTGGAGACATTCAAAACACACCTGGACACATTCCTGTGTAGCCTCATCTAGGTGTTTCTGCTCCGGCAGGGGGATTGGACTAGATGATCTTTCAATGTCCCTTCCAATCCCTAATATTCTGTGATTCTGTGTGATTCTGTGATTAATATTGCTAGGTGATCACTAAGTCTATTTAGAGCATTCTGGTACATGAACACAGAAGAAGGCAGAGCTATGTCTGTGTTTTTGGGCAGTAAGCAGGAGTTCTGATACTCACCTGTTGCTTAAAGAATTCTAGCATATTTTGGTGATTCTCGCATACAGCTGGACAACAAGGAAAACAACAGTGGCAAAACTAATTAAGGGCAAATAATGAAGTAAGTGATTTCCTCTCTTAAAGCTTCTGGTTTTGCTTTGATGGTGAGATAAGGCATATGTCAACTCTTGTGCTAATTAAACTGTTAATATAACAACAATATAACAATGGCTTCCTTCACAAGACTCTTCGTTAAGCCTCAGTTCCCTTCCTCATTTCTTTTGACTCTGCAGTGAGTTGTGGTTTTCTTTCTCTCACCAGCTCCTATCCATTACTACAAAACCATGAATTCTGCATTAATGAAGGAAGTCTTATTACCAGTTCAGAACAACTTTTTTTACTCATGTATGACAATGGAAGAAACAGTGACAAAAAAGATAACCTTATGTCACTGCCAGAATGCATATTTGATAACATTTGTAACCTTGTGCTTGCTTTTCCTTCTGTGCTTATTTCATCTTTCATTCCTGTGTAGCCATCTGTGATCCTTACATAGAATATAAATACTTTCAGGATATTTGGGCAGCAAAGAATACAACAAGGTCACTAAAAATGCTAGCAGCCATTAGACACTACTTGAGTTCAAAAAATAATAACAGCAGTATATTGTGTTTATATGTGCCTTCCGATACTTTACAATTTTTACTGCAAAGCAGACTTTACTGTGCTACCCCAAATATCTGTGTTGAACTGAGGAGCAGATAGCACATGAGAAAAAATAAGATAACAAAAATGGTTATGATGTCATGCCAATGTTCACTAGTTCTATAAAACTACTCTATTCTGGTAAAACTAAAGAGGCTTTTCTATTACAGAAAATTTTTGACAAAGTTGCGTAACTGCAACTAGCATTTGAACCCTATGCACTCAGCCATGGATTTGTGGTTTAAATCCTTCACTTGCACACATCTTTCCTTTCTCACTCCTGTCTTCCCTTCTCATTTGAGTTCTTTCACACATCTGTCCTAAGAAAGAACAAAGCAGTATAGATCATACCTTTATGTCTTTAAGGATGCAGGGACATCTGAATTCAGGGTAAGACAGATATATCTAATTCAGTCAGTGTATTAAAAGTAAGTGTTATCACTCTGAAATACATATCTGCTCTTGGAACTGTTTCCACTTCCACAACTGAGGCTGACAACAAGATCAGGAGCTGGGCTGAGCAGAGAGGAATACTCTGGACTTGGAGAGAAAAACAAATCAACGGTAAGGAATCACAAAGGCTTACTGAAGAAACACTTCTTTTTTTTCTCCAGAACTGGGAAAGCTGCCTGATATAGTTAGCACTTATATTGCCTGGAAATTACATTAGTACATTTAGGAGAAGTTTTCTTAAAATATGGATGGTTTCAGGGCTAGATTTTTGGAACTGTACACATGCATGGTATATTTGAATATTGTGCAAATATTTACATGTGAGTAATATATCAGTTATTTTTGTCAGTCGTGCTGAAGTGTTTGCTGCATAGACATTTAGTTGCTCCAGAAATTTTGCTCTTAAAACAGTGATTAAATAGTTTTGCAGACCAGAATAGAGCACTTTGACTCTCAGTTCTAGGGAGAATAATGCTGAAAGTAACAACCTTGTGATGCAGATGGACAAATTCAGTTTTGTGTCACCATTGGGCACTGAAGAACTTTGATGAAAACATACAACTATCTGCTGGTGCAAAGATGTTCTTCAGGGTCTTTGGCTGAAGCACCACACTCACTCTTTCTAGATGTCTTCCATGAGGGGAAGAACTAAAGTAGGGCCCCAATCACACTGCTTTGCTGGGACATGTGTACAGCTCTGTGGAGGAGCAGGTCAAGTCCCTCTTTATGCTCCTTGTGAGCCAGCTCAACAGTCTTTGGGGCCAAGCCAGGCAAGACACATGAGGATTTTTAAGAAAAATGATGTGAAATGCTCAAAGGTTTTTATTTCCAGTCCTCAGAAATTAAACAATTTCAAGTGTACAAAGTTTCAGAATTTTGTTATAATATCCGTATGAACTTACTATAAAATGTGGTTTCTGTTTTTCCTAAGACATGGAGCTCTGTTTCCTAAAGGCAGAGGAGCCATCAGAGGCATTGATTCAGAAAGGTCAGTTCACTGACTCTGATATTATTTTCACCTTTTGTGTCTAAGCCTCTTCCTTGTTTATTCCTGGGTTCACATTGTTAAGGATTGTACTTTAATTTCAGTACTTTGAATGATAGCAAACTGCTTCTATGGACCTGTGTTAGAGATCTCCTTATATTAAATGCAGACAGAAAGGTCTAGTTAAACAGAAATGGAAAAAGATGTGATGGATGCACCCATTTTAAGTTTCTTTGTGACTGCTGGTTTCTTTATCTCCCTGCAGATGATTTTTCACATTGATCAAATAGAAACCTGAACCACTTCGCTTTTGCAGGAATCCAGTGGTAGAGGAGATCGATCCCTCTGTCTCCTCAAGGGCTATTTATTCTTCCCCCACCTTTATGCTGATGCTAGAATGCGCACAGCTGTATCACAACTTGGTGCTTCAGCAGAGGTTGTAAAAAGAAACGTGACACTCATGAGTTTGTGTGGATCACAGGAAGAAATGGTACCAGAAAATAAAAAAAGTGGTCCAAATATACCCTATTTGTCCTTCACACATTGCATGAAATTCAGTGGTTTGTTACCTGCAAATACAGTTTTAAACAGTCTATTTCTATAAGGATTAGTGGTCTTTCTAGCAGTTAAAATGCAGGTTGAAATAATATTTGTTTTTTCCTAACTATATCAGAGAGAGAAAAGTCTGCTTTTAAAATTCCTCATCCTACATCTTGAGTCAAAAGCAGTCTGTGACAGTGCTAAATTATCTAATTTCAGCTACAATATACTGCTAAAAGGAACAATCTAAACACTTGCACTAAATGTCAAAAACAGCCTTTGCTTTGGGAAAAAAAAAAAAGAAAAATCCCTTTCCCTTTATTTATAGAAATCACATTATAACTACAGGCTGTTCTGCCTGCTTTAAACAAAAATATATACTATAATGTGAGTGGCAAACAGTTTAGAGTGAGCCAATTAACTTACTCAGCCATAACTTCATAAAGACCATGATTTTACAATAAAATAGTAGTTCATTTCAAATTTCCATATAGCTTTCAGTTCATTTTTAAGGTGGAAGCTTTAAAGTTGAGGGTTTCATTTTTTTAAAAAAGTTATTATTCAAGGAAAGAATGTTATACTGGTGTGTGGAAAGTCCTTTTCTGAGCTATGTTCCTCAAATGAGTGTTTTCCAACTTGATGTGGATGAAAAAGCCCCCTGCGGGCAGTGCAGGATCACCCTTCTCTCAGGATGTGTCTCACTGCACAGTGATAGTATCAAATGTTACCCTCTAGCGATTTATAAACAGAGTTTGAGGCAACCTAGAAAACATGAATATGAAAATTCAACCAGATGATCTGTTATTGTGTGTTAACAACTGTCAAGGAGGTATTCCAGTTGGTCAGTACCTGATGCAGACCATCTTCTCTCATGATGGGCTTTGCTGCTGATGTCCTTCACCTGCCATCAGTGCTGTGGTCTGTGGGGTGACAATTCACTGGCATACGGCTTAGCATGATTGAATCCTGTGAGCATCAAAGCTCTCTTCCTGTAAAATAATCTTCTAGTAGCCAAGTAAAATAGGCTGCTTCTGGCTTTCCCAAGAGGTTTTGAAAACTAACTGCCAAGTGAGGTGGAGAGTACTGGGTGACCCTCCATCACTGAGATCGACACTTCTCAGGCCCCAGGTCTGAAGTGTTAAACATATAACTGATATTTTGGTCAGAAGGCTGTTCTGGCTGAAACGTTGATGATTTTTACTGTTCAAGGAAAATAAAGATGTCAATCAAAAACTGGAAGAGTCCTGACACATGTGCGATTGAACTATGCTGTGCTGGTGAGGTGCAGCAGGAAAACAATCATCGAATAGTAGCCTTTCTAAAGAATACAATGTATTTTCACAAGCTCAGACTTATGAAATATTGCAGCAGTGCAATATAGAAAATTTTATGTAGTGAAATCCAGAAATACCACACAAGTCAGAAACATAAAATATTTTTAAAAAGGAACTACATATTTTATTTATACAGCATGACACAATCTTGGCAGATTAGGTATAATTCTTGATAAAAAAGGATATATTTTAATATTGATATAACCCATTAATCAGGGAAGGAAAAAATATCTCCTTCAGCAATAAAGATTTGTGAATGGCTAATTACCAGAACATATTAATTTTTTACAGTTTCATTTTTTTACCATGCATTTCTAGTATTTGGCATTCATCCTTTCATCCATGGACATTTCTAGATGCCTGCAACATCTAGAAAGTGAATTAATCAAAGTAATTACTCATTTTCAAAGAAGTAATTTGCAGGAATGAATTATATATCCCTTACAATTCTGACAAACAATGTAAGCACAAAGACTTTGTATCTTTCTTCCCAGCTTACAGAATGATTTTTAACCCATCCTTTCCACAGTACAGGTAAAAGAGCCCCGCCTGCCAAACTATTTGATTTTGAGAGCGACTGCTTGTCAATTATTGTTTTTCTTGGAAAAACTCAAAGGTTCGAACTTGATCTCAATGCAGACAATTGAGGTGTTGTAGAGTTTTCTTTCACAGGCATCTTGGAAATTATGATTTAATGATTTTTCTGAAACACACCTTCTTTCTCAAATGCAAATGTATTTAAAAGCTATTTTTGGTCAGCATTATGCAACAGATTCATTCGGTGAGAACAGTGGTGTCTTTTGGTTCTGTAACCTAGTAACCTCAATCATAGAAAAGTGTCTCTTTTACTGAAATTTGATTTTTGCTTCCCAGATAGCCCTACTCAATGTGTCTGCATGTTACAGCCAAGCATACACTATGGAAAGGATTGAGTTTGCCTACAGTACCCATACCTGTAGTATTAGTGATGTCTATCCTTCTGGCCTTTGCTCTGAGCAATTTGCGGTGTGGTTCTTTGCAATTCCCTGCTTTTCTGTCAGACTGTGGCAGCCTTCTGTAGGTTTCCATGGAAAATCCTCTTCATGGAAGTCCTCACAGAGGGAGATGCAAGGGCAGACAAGGATGTTAAATGGAAAAGAGGCCGCTTGATAATTCTCATAGGCAGACCATGATATATAAACTGGACATGAACCAGTATTTAATATAGTTACTCATTTTTTAAGTCTCTTCACCTCAGTGGTTAGTGTAGCCCCAGTTCCTTGTCTGTGCACAAAGAGGATTGAATTAGATAATCCAGGAAGCCCTTCAGCTTTTCTGAAATGTTTCTTGACTATATGCTTTAGACGTTCTAACTGCAAAATATTTTAAAATACTTGCATTTGCCTACCCTGATCCTATTGACTGAAGTACCTTGAACAGTCCTATGTCTCTGTTCCCCTACAAGAACTGCATTTTTCTAAAGGTTGTCCTGTGTGTCTGTGCTTAGATGCAAAGGTCAGGTGTGACAACCTTGAAGCGCTTCTCCCCCCATCCATAGCAGAACAAAGGACCTGGTTATGTCTTAAACGTCCATTTTTTGTTACTTTGGGAGGATAAGATAGATGGTTGTGTAGGTGAGCATCTCCCTTATCTTTCCCAAGGTGTTGTGTTTGGTAGAAGAGATAGACGGTTATGGTGCCAGGCATCTTGTCAATTGCATTGAAGGCCTCATGGCCTAATTGGAATGAGATTAACCATCTGTTGGACAACTAATTATCAGAAGAAACCATGAACCAACAGCTACCCCTGACAGGCAAGACAACTCACTTCTGGTCAGTACTGTGAAATTTCCCCTAGTTTGAAGACCCCAGACCCATTTCCAGAAGAGTCTTCCTAATTAGCATGAAGAGCGAGAAGAGGGAGGAGATGAACATGTAAATGAACTGGGTTATAAAATGACCCCATGAGTGGCATCAGGTTTGACGTGTATATGCTGCACAGCGTGACCAAAGTCTTCAACGCGTCCACCCTCCCTTCACCGGACATTGCTGGATCAATAACCTGTGGAGTGGTGATATCTTACGCTCTTTCTCTCTCTCTCATATCTTAGTTTTCCTTCTCTCTCTCTTTACCGTTTTCTTGAACATACAAATGTAACATCATTTTGGCTTCTGCTGTTAAAGTCTTATTAAGTTTTGTATTATTCCTGTGTAGCCTCATCTAAGTGTTCCTGCTCCGGCAGGGAGATTGAACTAGATGATCTTTTGAGGTCCCTTCCAATCCCTAACATTCTGTGATTCTGTGATTCTATAATTGTTGCCAATCCACCATTTGTAGAAGGAATTTTGCTGTCAATGTATTGATAAGTTTTGTGATATTATAACATACTTTTGTCTAGTCACTAATCGCTGTAATTTCTATTCCACCACGTGCTTTTAGTAAACTCATAATTGAATTGGACCCCTGGAGTGATTGTCTGTCATTCACTTTGCATAACCACACAGAAATACCCAGAATTAACTCACACCTGATCTCATCTGTCGAGTCATGGTGCATGTCGCGTTCAGAGTTAACTCGTCCCTCATCCTGTCTGCTGGGACGGGGCATCAGGTGACAGAAGTTATGAGATAGAAACAGAAAAAAGCTCTTTGTAAGAGTCATTCCAAAGATTTCTTTGAGGTCACCTCATTCAAAGATCATAATGGGCATGAAAAAAGACAAAGGTATGCTCACCTGCCACTGTGAACTGTTAAGGTAAGACTCTCTTACAAAATCACTGAAATGCACATACTGTACACTGTTATTTGGTCCCTTACAAGGTTACATTGATTTAGTAAAGAATGCACACAAACTCATACTCTAATATGCTGATACAAAAGTTTTAACTCATGTTCTCTTTTGCTGGTTTGTTTGTTTGTTTGTTTGTTTGTTTTAAATCTCTAAGAACTAGGTAGCACTTACCTTAATGGATGCTATGCTATTGTATGAACACATTTCTCGTATAAAGTGATTAAAGTCATCTGGGTACTCAAATCATGTTACTTGTGTAAGTACAGATTATTCTTGCAGCAAAATATTTTTGCAACCTGAATAAAGCTTAGTTTGCTGTAAGATGTCTTTTAGGATTTCAAATACTGGATGTTCGAAAAAAAATTATCTGATAAATAAATGCTCTGGGCAGATTATAATCATATAGGTAGTATTAAACAGCATAATTTTGTGAGATATGACATGGTTCAAAATTCGAGTTTTTAAAAAAAATGAGAAGCATTATCTTAATTGTTCTATACCTTAATAATAAACTTCACACATTCGCAAATATGTGCAATTTAGACAAAGTAACACTGAGCTAGCATGCAGGAAAATGTAGAATAAACTCACTATAAACACTGTTTATAAGAGCAGAACAATATCTTTCCCTTTACAAGATGTAAAGGCCAGAAAACATCAAGAAGTATGAACAACCAAGATTTCTTTTTGTGTAGTTCAATTTAGTTCAATTACTTATAACAAAGCCACACAAGATTTAGGCATATAAATGTGACTCTAAAAAAATGCAACATTTAGTAATAGTTATATCATTGTAATAAACTCTTCCCTGTTCTTTCCAGTTGCTGTTCAGCAGCTGGATTTGCCAACAAAATAAACACAAGATAGGAAAACCTCTGTCCTATGTTATCTTTACATGTACAGCAATTGTTAAATTGTTCAAAGCTGGTTTAATTGTGTTTTCACTTCTTGAGACATCTTCAGTTTTGTACCAGTTAAAACACATTACTATAGGTAACATACTGCAAGATCACAAGACTTGAAATGAGGTTTTGTATTTCAAATATTACTTTCTGAAGTTCTGGTCATAAGGGACATGTTAAAGTTATTTTCTCTTTATTAGAGTATGCATCCAAATGTTTGGGCTTTACTAAAACCTGTAAGTAATCACTCATATATGTTTGAGTATAGCCACGTCAAAACTAAATAATGATGAAAGGTTAATGTCTGGACTTAACAGTTTAAATACAGTGGTATAAACAAAAAATAAATGTTAAAATGAATACTACTTAAAGAAAAGAGAAAAGGTTGCCATGATCAAACTCAATTTGATGACACACTATATAATCTCTGCTTAGGTATTCTGAAATCTCAGCCCCTTTGTTAGATAGAACTCGTCCATCTTAAGCTCTGTGCAGGTATGGGCCATTACTTTAAACCCATTATTTTAAAGACATCAGAGAGATACAAGGAAAGGACAAGGCAGGTCCTCCTGCAGATGCAACAGCATGTAACACAGAGCTTAATGCAAAGTTCTTACTGCGGAAGCAAGGATGAAGACACACTTCCCCACATACACAGAAGTTACATATTTGGAGGTATCCAGCATTCAGGTGCCCTTTCAACACCTACAACAGTTGTTTTATCCACATTTTAATTTCTCCAATCCAGATGACAGCAGTCTTTCATGTCACCCATCAAAATATCTTTATTTCTCAGTTCCAGTAATTGCTCATGTATTCAAATTCAAGTGCTGCTTAGATCTTTAAAATTCTGCATAATTTTACTTTTCCCTGTGTAAGGACACTCCTCTTATTGTCATGAAATTCATTATTTTCTGATGCCATGTTCATGAGTTGATAAACACCTCAGAGATGCTTCTCTAAGTTTTTCCACATAACCTGAGGCTGTCACTATTCCTTCAGTGTTTTACTAAGCATGGTTATCCAAGTCATGGCCCTTTTGCATCCAGCTCCCATGTTGATTCCTTCATGAATTCATTCCACTGTATCTGAAGGAACCACTGTCCATCTCATGTTTTCTCTGAGACTGAAGACTCTACAGAGCTGATACAACACTATTTCATACTGCCTGCTTTCCATTCCCCAAATCCTGCTTTTTCACTGCTTGAAAACTTCACCCATGTCACTCAGTAGTCACATGCTTCCTCAATCCTTGTATTGTCTGCTCTACTGCGTTATAAATAATAAGAAGGTTATTGTTAATGTAATCTTAGCAGTTATTTGGCAACAGTCTGCAAAGATTAATGGAATTCATCAAATACAGGAAGGAGTACAAACTTTCTAGCCAGGTATGTGACACTGTTGGACCAGGCTTATATAATTTTTCATTTTCCACAAAAATGGAGGTAAAAAACCCCTGTGACTGTTGAATGTCTTAAGGCATACAAAATACATATAAACATAAATATGAAAGAGCAGCTTTGCCTTGCAAAGCAATCAGTCTCTTGCAGGATAAAGCTGGCTTTCAAAATTCCATCCAGGGAGTTAAGGAAATTCAGTGTAAATGTGAAACTCCACCAGTTATTTTTGGATACATACACATAACACATTCAGCTAGTACTGGCACATACAAAACACACCAGTCTAACAGCTAGGTGATCTGAATTTTGAATGATGGCAAGTTTTTTTATTCAAAACACCAATCAGAGAAGGATAATTTGCTGCTAATTGTGGGAGAAAATTTATAGGTGTCTAGGGATTATTTGCTGAACTTATCTCTAAATGCAAAAGGAGTTTGGAAACTTATAGAAAAAGTGAACATTACTCTCCCCCATTGTCTCCTACCCAGCTCTATCTCAAACCACCACAATATCCTTACCCTTTGTGGAGAAGTCAAGACTCTTGCTTATGGCATAAATATAATATTTGGAATTTGCTGCAGAAAATTATTTAAGACTATGGTTAAAATTCTGAGTGCAGTTCAGTAGCTTTCAACTTGTAAACTCATGGTGGTGTTTGATTCCTATTTGAAGAGAAAGGAAAAGTTCATCAGTCTCCTGATCATTCTCTGTTAGAACACTAGGAGAATTTGTCTTCTAACAACACAACATCCTTCACTGCTTCTTCACAGTTGTCCTCAATCTAAATAATATTAGGAAATAGCTAGTGGCAACGCTGTTATCAGTCTTTCTGTTAGTGTGCTACTGCTATTTACCTATTGAATAATTTTATCCTCTGTACTAAAAATGAGATTAGTGTGGCAAAGTTTGTAAATCTAAATAAAAGATATCTTTCCTTGACAATAACTATACCATTAAGTAAATACTTCAGAGTTTTTAACAGTAAAAGTTCTCTAACACATACTTGTGTTTCACCCAGTGAAAATATCTGAAAGCTGTTTTTATCCTACCGTTATCTTTACCTAATGCTTTCTCATCATCCAAATGGAAAAATGTATTAAGGTGTCGCCCTTATCTGACTGAGTGTCATAGTTAATACCCATAACACCCACCTCCGAATATCAGCTCAATTTGTCCCACTGATAATGTCTGATCTTTATCCACCAGTACATTAATTACTTTACTTACTTGATGTGTTTAAGCCTACTACTATGTTAGCACCAAAATTTTAAAAGGAAGACAGATCGTATTTGGCATAAAAGAAAACTACTCCAGTTCTGTGGGATCACTTTGAGGTGGCCAAGGCCTTGATCTTCAGCTCAGCATTATTGTTAGTGGTTTAGTTTTGATTCTTCTTTTTTTCTTTATTTTTTTCTTTTTTTTTTCTTGTCCTTTTTTTTTTTTTTTTTTTTTTTTTTTAAGAGGTGGAGGTTAATAAAAGAGAGATGACAGAACACCAAGCAATCTGGATTTTCGTTTTTATTTGTGCACATAACAATCTAACTTGTTCATAAAGCAGGCATTTTCTTCCTGTTCATTGAATGTTAATCTCTAGTTTCCTCAGAACTGTATTAGACCTCGTGAGGCTCAAAGAACAAGTTGAAAGTCTTAACCACATCTGCACTGGCAACTTACTTAAAGGTAATTAAACCTAAATGTCAAACTTGGCTTTGAGTTGGCAAAATTTCCCTTTAGGGCAGTTTCCATTCATTTACCACCATCAAATCAATTCAAAACTACTTCTATTGCTCTGAAGATGTTCAAACTCAGGGCAATCTTTTGAATATCATGAGAAAACAAAACATTTTAAATGACTATTGATTCTTCTCATGTTCATAAACAGGAAACACACTTTTAAAAAAATGCAAGCCAGAAAATGTGAACTCCAAAAAGAAAATTTGAGAAAATACAGAAATAAAACACATAAAATGACTGTTTCCTATGAAAGCATTTACACAGCTGAAAAAATATTGTCCAAGGAAAGGTTAAAATCTTACTAAAAATGACAAAGAAGTCTGATTGCCATAAACATTCAAAATCTGCTTCAATTATTTCAGTAATCAAAAGAAGTAGATTTTGTTGGTATTGTTGTTGTTTAATAGAATGAAAAAAGAATGAGCATTTTATTTTCCTTTCATTTAATAAAAAAATATCTATTAGTTTCTAATCCAAACCTAAATTTGGGATTTAGATTTAGACTCTGATGCTAGTCTAACTCAAGGGCAGCATAGAACCACACATCTTGTGAAAGCTGCGTAAGAAATAAGTAAATAATTTTATTCTCCAGGACTTTGAAAGAAAGAAAGAAACGTATCTTGATCTAAATCTAGATATATTTGCAGATATGCACAAGTGCAAGTACACACACTGTGTGTGTAATGTGTCTATAAAATATACGTACAGTTGAAAACACAACACAGTAATCATGACTCACTAAATACAGTGAAATCAATGTTGTCATCCACAATTCTTTGTGTAGTGCAATTGCCCCATATAGAATAAAGCTGCAGTTGTTGCATTGAGAATGATCGTTGTACTACTTCACTATACCAACATAGATACTGCTTGGTGACAGTATTTAGTAGAAATTATTCCTCATTCACCTTCCCACCTGTGCATGCTACACATTTTACCCTTAATGGCACAACAATTAAAATAATGGTGTTCCAGATGTACTGCCTTAATTGTATCCTACATTGCTGTTATTACACAAATTACAACAATGTTTCCCAAAACTGGCAGTGGGAGGATTATAGGCGATGTTACTCATTTAAGCAAGTCTTCTGTGTTGTTTTATCTAACCATTTTTTAGCTCAGCTTTATTAGGTGGCAATTAATGTATACTACCTCTCTATTATGGCTCAGCTCGACAGACTACGGAGCTATATGGGATACTGTCCTTTCTGCACTGCTGCACAGTGCAGCCAGGCAACCTGGAGCTGAGCCTTTATACAGAATTAGAGGTGGGATCAGGACATTGATCTGCCTTGCCCCAGAGCTCCAAAGCTGCAAGGCGGCATCACTGAGCCAACTGAGATTGCAAATTCCATCCATCAATAAATTTGCTTCAGACCTATGCCAAGTATTTCTTTGACCTCTAATATACAAACACTTTTTTTTTTTTTCCCTACCTGTCCATCATGAATCCTCATAAAAAACAGCCTATAATTTCACTGGACATTACTGACAGCTCTGATTCTGTGTTTATGCGCTTCATTTCCCAGAATGCTTTTTGTCATCTTAGAAATGTGACAATATGCATTGCTGTGTAAAGAAGGACCCATCATTTTAACTGTTCTATGTATTGGTTTAAGTCCAAGAGATTAATGGAAAACTGAAAAATAAAAATTACAAATAGATGGTGTCCTACGATACTGGTGGATGTTTGACAGGATGGTAGCAGAAAGTTCAATGTTTGGAGATATTAACCTGTACTGTCTGGTGTGTATTTTGGAAATCATTATTTTCTTAGCAGATTATTGATGTGCCAAATAATTGAAATTAATTACCCAATTTTTAAAGATAATTACTTTTTTTACTATCTGTTAATCTTAAGAGGAAAATAACTTCTTGAGATGACTGTCAAAGAAAACATACATTTTAATTTATACTTGTCATTCTTTGTAATTATAATCATCCTTAAAGGCAATAAGAAAACTCGAAATATATGTTTTTCAAATACTACTTACATCTGAATATCTGTATTGAAAATCAGATTTATGGTGCTATTTTTTTGTTTCATTTCTGCTATTTTGAACCAGATTTTCAAAAGAGCAAGTCCTCGCTTACTAGTCATAATTTATATAAGGAAAAATATTTTAATTATAATGAACTGTAAAGGAAATTAACACCTACATTTGAACTAGAGACAAAAGTCACAATAAGCAATGAGGTTAACATAGCAATCAGGAAGACAGAAAGGAGACTAATATTAGTTAAAGGCCTGATTTTTTTTTTAACCACAAAATATAGAGTTCACAATGAATTACTCTTATGAAATTTCAATAGTTGATATGTTATTGATAATATCTCAAATGGCAGAGATCACTTCCATTTGAATTAGTCTTTAAAATGTAGTAATAGGACACAGCTTGTCTGCTGATTTTTAAAAGGTGTTTACTGGATTAAGAGAGATCCTGATCCAATTATGAAATATTACAGTTCTACAGCATTGAAGACAAAATATCTTGTGTTTGATTCAGGAGTGAGGGACATTTTGAAGAAGCTGATCTGTGTAAAAAATCAATTCAAGTAGCAGCCTGGGAAAAACTGCAATTAGATGCAAACCTTTAAGGAGAGTTTTGGGAATACTAAAGAGTGCTGTACTTAAGCTGAGCAGTGTGGCCCTTGATAAGCTGTTCTTTGTAACCTTAATTTTATGCTTTAATGATCATATAAATTAATACATTTTTACAAGTCATGTATGCACTATCTTCTGTTTTCCATGGAGAAAAAATTAACTATACTTTACAGGAGGAAAATAAAACCAAGAAAATTAAAAGAAAAAAAATATACTCAAATAGATATTTATTCCTTTGGGGAAAAAAATGAAGTTGAAAACTCCCAAACCCTACGTGTAAACATTAATACTGAATTTTCCATGGCTTTTGGATATGTAATTAGGGTATTTTTGACCCCATAAAACAAACCATACAAAAACTTCTAGCAGGACTTCTACTTACCTCAACGAACTACTTACCTGCCAAATCATCATCCTACATATTATATTACGTCTAGAGAAAAGAATCACTTAATGTAATTGAAAATAAAATACATTGGAACAAAGAAAGCAAGCAGATAAAACTGAAATATGCTCTTGAATGAGCCATAGATGGAGGTACAATAGGCAGATAAGTAAGCAAATCACTGGCTCTAACTGCAGCAGCTGCAGCAGCAGCAACAGCAAATGGTAATTACACCAATCACATACTTTTGTTGGAAGTGGAATTACACACATATATACAGACACACACGCATATTTCATTAATAATGACTTGATATGCACTTTCATAAATTATATATTAATAACCAGTATAAATAATGTGGTTAGAGTATATTTTAAATAATATATGGGTAGCATTTCATTTATTAAACTGTACAGAGGTCTCAGAGCATTTGAAGTCTTGTATCCTAGCATATCATACTTTGTCCTCAATTTCTTAAAGATGAAGCTGTCATCTTAAGTTTTATAATGTCATTTTGTCATCTTCTTTCAGGGATCTCAAACTGATAGAGTGCAAACAAGAAACCAATAGCCAGATGAACACAGAACATCTGGTTGATTCTGATCATTTTTCCAGTTTTCACATTTGTAGAGTTTCTACAGCAGTAACTACAGAAAGATGCCTGGGAGATGTGTTTTCACAAAAACCTTCAGATTTGTCTTCAGCCCTTTCCCCACTTCAGAGACAGAGATATACAAATCACAGACTTCATATTCCACAATGGAATTATTTGAGGATGTGGATGGATAGCCTTCTGGGGTTGACTGAATATAGCACAGTTGTCTCTTAAATGCAGTGACTATCACCATAATAATCAGGAAGCATGTCATTCATTTAAACTAAGATTACAATTGCTGTATGAAAACTAAAGCTCAAGATGGGTTGAAAATGATCATGACTGAGAACAAGTAGGAAAACAATTTTCTTCCAGTTTCATGCCTTTATTTCATTTTTACTGAGTAGTTTTGGAGATATAAGTGTCAGATTAAAAAACAGAAGCATTCCTTGCTCTTTTCCCCTGGAAAGCCCTAGGAAATATGCACAGCTACAGATGAGGTTGAAAACAAGATGTTCTGGACTAAAAAATAGACAAAAAATATTCCACTACCACCAAAAAACCCAAAACAAAACAAAAAAAGCCCAAACAAACAAAACACTTCATATTTTATTGTTGCTTAGCTTGTTCTTGGAGTTCTTAGATCCCTTCACAGTGGATATTCAGTTCTCCCCTACATACAAGAAGCAAACAATGTACCATCCCATGGGTGGTCCATCCAGTCTTGATGGGTGCTCCTGTGGTCCCTGCAGAGTCCTGGGATCCCTACCTTGTCACCCTGCTGAAGTCAGCATCGACTGATGGCACCTCACAGTAGTTCAGCAGGTAGTAGTGCCTTTAACTCATCATCTCAGTAAAATTCAGCAAGTGTGGCAGAGAACGCACTCTCGTTGCCAATACCTACATATTCCTTGCACTCTACAATTTGATTTCCTAACAGTGAATTGTTTAGACACTGGAAAAAATATGTAATTTTTAACTTAGAGCAAAGAATTTTGCTTCTATGCATGTAGAAGCAATACTTTGTAGCTGGTGATTTAAAACAAATCTTAAGACTGACCAAGCTATTTACTGTGAACTGATAAAGCTGAAAACAGGTTTACTGAAGAAATAAACCCAATTTCATGTTGTTTGCTGTGCTGGTTTCATTTGGAACTTACTATAGACAATTGAAATATTTTCCTTATAAAATTATTTCTCAACCTTAATATGCAGTCTGCTTGTTAAAGCATGAGATTTGATTATTCTTACTTGTTTAGATGCACATGTGACTAGCCAGCATGATATAAGAAGTCCTTCACAGCATTTAACTCAGCATTTGACCTTCCAAAGAAATTGTGCACAGATGTTCTGTCCATTCTTTTGTTTAAAATTTGCTGCTTAATTCTTGCATGTTACTGTATTTTATAAGAAATTTTGTGCATATGTGTCACAACAGCTGAGAAAAGGCTGATTAGTTATCATCATCTATCATCCTAAAAAAGCAGATTTTGTGTCTAAGGAAGAAGAGGAATTGTTCAATTAGGTGATTTTTTTTTTTCTCCCACAGGATGCTCATTGAAAAAGCAGTAGGATTCATAGAAGCAGAAGCAGCTAGGCTTACTGCCATTGTTCAAAAAGGTTAGAAATTATGTTTCAGAAGCTGAAATGGAATCAAATCCCCAACTCCGGATCAAAGTCAAGACACAAATTATCTCTGGTTTAATTTTTAGGGATTCAAAATTTTGATTTATTGCTGTGTCTGCATATATTTCTGTGAATATCTTGTTCAAAATGGGAAATTATGCTCTTTTATTCTTGAGTTTGCACTGCTGTGTCTGGTAGATACTACTGGCTGAGTAGCTCTGACTGTATGAAAGCCTACTTTCTCCAGTGGGTTTTCACAGAATGAATGAATTTTTCAAAGCACAGAGAAAAGGAAAGGATGTTATGAGCTTTATGCAGAAAAGCAGACAAGCAGACCACAGGGCTGTTTTCAGCAGAGAAATCTGATACAGAGTGCTGTATTTGCTCCTTTGATCTCTTTCCAAAAGAAAGTAAAATATTATATTATTTTTATAGGTCAAAACATTGTACCTTATCTATATATAACTACCCTAATACAACAAGGAACAACTCCTT
Source organism: Patagioenas fasciata (assembly GCF_037038585.1). Classification (NCBI taxonomy): domain Eukaryota; kingdom Metazoa; phylum Chordata; class Aves; order Columbiformes; family Columbidae; genus Patagioenas; species Patagioenas fasciata. The sequence goes on along the minus strand of NC_092523.1, from coordinate 33,384,561 downwards.
CTGTGGACTTCCTGAGCTGACATGAGATACAAGGAAACCAGAAATCCTGACTTGAGAAGCACATAACCAGGGCCCTCCATAGGATGCTGTTAGACAGCTTACCCCCTTTTTCATAGTTATATTAAAGGCATAACAGGTATTTTCACTGACATGATCAAGCTCACCCATTTGTTTTACTGTTATCTGTCCCTTTAAACCTTCTATCCATTTTTCTTGTTCCCTTCTCTGGTCTCTACCAAGGGTTTTGTGCAGTTTGGCAATTCAGCAATTCAGGTTTGGTTTGTTTTTTTTTTTTTTGTTTTGTTTTTTGTTTTTCGTTTTTTTTGTTGTTTTTTTTGTTGTTTTTGTTTGTTTGTTTGTTTTGTTTTTTGTTTTTTCTTTTTTTCTTGGTTGTTTTTTTTTTTTTTTTTTCTGGGGAGCTCCGTGTGCTTTCTCAGCCTGGTGGTTCTCTCTGTGGAGTTGTAGAGAAAATAACCTGTGATTGCAACGATGCAGAGAGTTCCTCTACGGAAGTATCACTCCGCAAACCTTACCAGTATAAAATGGTTTTTAATTAGTCTTTATTTTACATACAGATTGCATTATTCCACATGTCAAAATGGCTCAGTTATGGACAATTATTTTAACGTAGTAACAATGGGTTCATACAGGGCCTATAGAGGAAATAGTACTGAAAAAATGTCAGCCATTATGAAACAAGTAGAAACATTACAGTCACTCTGAGCTTCTGCTCACCAGCTAAAGTTATTTTGTTTGTCAACATTTGTAATACAACATTAGTGGCATACTAACGCTGTGTTCCCCACTGGAATTATTTTTGTACTGCATATGAGCTAACCAAGGCAGGCTGCAGCACTTCATATTCACAGTATAACGCATTGAAATGAATGGATGTTTTACAGTCAGCTTCAATATGGCAACAATTTTATCTGAGATGTCTTTTCCAAGGTCACACAAGAAATGCATCTTTGTGCTAAAACAGAATCCAGATGTCAGCTGAACACAATCAGCATAAGCATTTCAGTAGACACTGCTCCTATCGGCATAGTGCTAGCTAAGTGTTTGGTATCCTTCGCTCACATTTTCAGCCCAAGCTTTCCTTTCACCTCCGTGACCTTGTAACGTCTTTATGGCACCGGTCAAGTGATCTGAGCTTCCAGAACTTGTTAAAGTCTCTTCCTCATGTGTCATCAGATAAGAGGTGCACTGAACAGTCCTGTATGTCTGACTCAGTTGAGCAAGCTCTGGGAGCAGGGCTGCCATTCATCACAAAGCTCTGATGAAATTAAGCAGGTTCACCATTTGAAGAGTGTGTTCACTGTCTGTATATCAATGTCAGATCCCAAACCGCACTCATCTGAAAATAAACAGAGTGAATGGATATTAAATGTGAGTAGTAGTCACTGGAAATCACTAAAGAGTATTTGTAACAAAATGCAGGGGACTTACCATTCACATTAGAGTTGATATCAGTTCTGTGGCTAAAAATTCAGGTATTAGTGCTACTAAACCACTCTCCTAGATTCAATACCATTCTAATAAAAAACAAACAAGGGGATTTAAATGGAAGACATCCACAGTGTCAATGACATACTGCTGTTGGTTATCCCAGGATGTGCAATATCAACAACTGGGCAGCAGCTTGGAGTGCATGAACAAAATCCAGAAAACTTTTTTCAGTGCATAACCACAGAGGAAATACAGCCTTCTCCCTTATGCAATACATACTGAACCGTAAGATTGCCAAAACAGCTTGTTATGTGGAAGCCCTGTGTTACCAGAAGATAAAAACACTGAACCAATTGTTTGTATTGGGGCCTCTAAGCCCGATGGCATTTTATATGCAAATACGCTTGTGCTTACACGTGCATTAAGTCAAATCGATGAAATTGTAACCATAAAATGAACTGAAATGATAGAACATTCCCTTTAATTTGAAAAGGATTTGCAATTCAGCAGTTCCATAGAAAGCTAATTGAAATGCACTTATGCTGCTGAAAAGTAGTGACAAATTTATGAAAAGCACACAAGTGTTTTAGCTGTCAAAATACTTAAAATCATAAGCTGTAGACAGATAATTAACCAGCTAGTATGATTGAAGACACATGATATAATTTAAAAGATAAGTCCAAAGGAATGACTAACTGAAATACAAAAAAGATGAGGCTGCAGAAATAAAGATATAACTATTAAAATTTGTCTCTTGGGCAAAGTATGAAAGCATATACCTAATTTGAAACATATGACTATTCCAGTAACTTCACCATACTAATCACTTACAAAATTATTAAGGTCTTTAGCAAGGTTTAAGAAAGTGCTGGATAACTTACATTGACAAAACTCTCACTGAATTATTTAGCAAAATTCCAATTACAGCTTTCTCTCTGTGAACATAGATTGGATATTTAATGGATGACTTGTATGGCAAGGAAGAAGGTAAAGAACAGCAGGAGAAAATGAAGAAAAAAACTTTAAAATGCAGTGAAATTTTCACCTGATATAAAATCCGTGTAAAATCAGAATGCACAGTGCTAAATAGTTTATTTGTCATAACAAAACCCACTTATTTTTCCTTAAAAATTCTATTCACCGTCATCCACATAATATTTTACAACAACAATTCTTTCAGATCAAAGGATGTATACTGAAGTGTGACAAGTAATTTCAATTGTCTAGATTAGCAAAAACAGACCAGTGTTAGACTGATGCTATTAACTTAAAAAATTGAAATAATAAAAGTATTAATGGTACATTCTTCCATTTCACAGCAACATTCTTCTTTTGGTTTTGTTTCTGTTGACATATTTGCTCATACCTCTATATTAAGGAAAGGAAAAAGGAGAAAACCAGAATTCAACTCATTGCACCACTTGCTGTATTTCTCCTTCGCTGTCTGACAACAGAAAACTAAGTGGAAAAGTAGTATGTGATAAGGTTTTACGCTGAAATGGTTGATGTACTGGGAAATATCAGATTGTTCAAAGAAATAGTTGCAGAAGAGAGAAGGAAGCATTTGGGGAGCTTTGGGAAAGCCTGAAGCAAATATTTGAAAGTGTTTTTAAAATTAGGTGGAGACATTACTTCCTCCCCCAACATATAATTTGCATAACAGGTGCACAAATATGGTACTTAGTATGCAAATTAAAGAATCCAGTGTTCTGAATTTTCATAATATTTCTGTGTTTATTTCTTCTCCCTGCATTATTTGAAATCTATGCCCATATATAGGGCATTTGAATGGCTTTTTTTACTGAATGGAGTGAAGTCAATACAAACAACATTAGCCATCAAGATGATCTGCCAATATATATAACAGCATCAAGTCCTTAGGTCACATATTCAAGGATGGAGTCTAACAAGATAGAATTTTGTTGTTGTGGGGTTTTTTGCTTGTTTGGTTTGGTTTTGGCTTGGGGTTTGGTTTTTTCGGTTTGTTTTTTGTTTTTGTTTGTTTGTTTGTTTACTTGTTTGTTTGCTTTTTTGATTGTTTCCATCACAATTGTTTTGTGACTGAAGTGTACAAGACTGCTGATATGAAAAATTCAAAGAACAAGTGTTCAGAAAACATTTTTTTTCAGCATAAAAAATTGAGTGTAAAGAGTAGCATATTAAAAAGAAATTAACCAATACTTAAACACATTTCTTATATCTAGGAAAAAAAAAAAAAAAGGAACATTAAAAGTAACAATTCTGGAGATTTATGCCTGAACATCCTTTTTTTCCGCTTAATTAAAAGTTCTTCTAGCCTTTGTGTGAACGTAGGGCTCGAAAAGAATGCCTTGACCAAGTCTAATCATGATAATCACAAGTGATGGTGTTTATTTCACCTGAAGAATGTGCATTGCCACCTTCTCAACAAGTCTCAGAAAATCTTTTCATGCCTTGTGACAAGCTTTAAGACACTTAGCTGGGAGGCCACTGAAGAACTGAAGTGTATAAAATGGCGGTAAAAATTAGAAGAAAACAGAAAAGACCAAAGATACTACAAATCAGTGGCTAGACCATAGCTCATCTGAAACAATCTTGTTTAATGTAAGCGCCTATGATTTGGGGATTTTAGATATATATAAGGAGCTGAGAGGAAGTGAAAGCTCCTGCACATGTAATTCAAAATTGTTTTCCATGCTAAGAGGAGTTTTTATTCCCTAATCTCAAAAGGCTACTTATTCTGTGTTGTCCCACTTAGTATTTCAGTCTTTTATGTTGCAACATAAATATCTTTCTAATTTTCAGGTTTAGTAGCAACATTCTGCCTTAGATTTGCCTCATCATATAGAAAATGCTCAACTTCTCTCTCGTGGTAAGAAATTTTTTCCCCAGCCATGACAGGAGAAGATGAACTTCCATTTAACTTTTCCTAAATATATTCTGAAATGTAAATTTTCTACATTTTCAGAATGATTACATTTGTTTTTCTGTTATTTTTCATTTTCATAGACATTCACTACTAAACTTCAGAAGCAGTATTGTAAACATGGCCGTGAAATCCCAAAGTACCTAGAACATTGGATTAACGTAGCTAAATTTCAGGCAATTTTAAGAAAGTATAACTACTTCTCCATGCATTGGAAATGCCAAAGTCCCCATGTGACTTTTATTTTGCAGTCCAATGTGATGAAAAAAGGTATGAAGATAAAGATTACTCAAGGACAGCAGTGAGACACATTTAACATACTTTATTTATAGTTTTGCTCAAAAGAAGCGAAGTGTCAAGAGAAGGAAGATGAAAAGAGCATTAAGTTTTGCTTTCCTTGAGTTTACTGAAAGCAGTCAGCATGTTTAAAGTAAGTGATGTATAGTTATATTCCTTTCAAGACCTCCAGGGCTATTTTGCTGTCCTGTGATCACATGAAGGAAAAGGCAGACCTATATCAACTCTGACTTCCAGTATCCATGGAAGAACACTCCTAAGTCTTGGGTAGATAACTCATCTCCCAGATATTGAATGTCATGTCCAGCTGTCCATCCTTAATTACCAACCAAATTAAAAAATTTGTCAACATCAAAATTTATGTTTGAAATCCAGATCAACAAATTGTGGTTTAGAGCTATTTCTACCTTGTTGTTAATTTGAAAAATAAATACTTTTCTATATAAACTGACATTCTGATTATGCCTCCAGGCATCTGAGCTATATTGGTACATAAAGCAAATAACATGAAGGGAAACCAGAAGATCAGGGTGTTGAAAACACAAATGAAGAATCATACAAGTGAACCTCAACCTAATATTATTTTCATTTAATTTTGTTTCATTTGTCTGACTGTACTGACATAAATGGAATTATCTCCAATATTTACAGTCAAATTACGCTGAAAGCAATGAATTTATGATACTGCTACACTGAGTTTTGCCACCTGATACAGAATATATATATATAAAATACACAATTTTTTTAAAAAAGGGAAATATTTATATTTTAGAAAGTCTAAATATCTAGTGTATCAGGTACATTTAATAATGCATTGTCATGTGGAGTAACCTGTAGAATAATTACAGTGCTTTTCTCCAATAATTTAACAGTATTCAAAATATTCAGTAAAGCTTAATAATTATTAATCTAAAATAACTATAGTCAAACAGGAGAACATATATCTGGAGCATCTGTGAAATGATAGAGCAGTGATTCAGAAAAAGCATTAGGAGGTCATCCTGAATAATTATCTCTGCATGCAATGTTCCAGTAAAAGGGCTTGGTGCATTTCTTGGCTAAACAGAATGGGGAATGTCCATGAGAAACAAGAAAACTATCTTATCTCTACAGGTAGCATTGAGACCACTGCTACGAAAATATTGTTCCAGGCTTGGGGAATCACATTTCACGAAAGTTATGTGTACACTGGAAAGCTCTCAAATGGATGACCCAAAGTAGTTAAAAGGAAGGAAAACTAAGCAGTTATACATTTTAAGTTATTTGGTTTATCACATTGGAGTTGGAAAAGTTATAATTCTGTAACTTACCGTATGGATATTTACAAAGCTATTCAATAAGGCAATGAGTTTTAAATTTACAAAGACAATGTAAAATGCAATAATTTGTCGCTATGCTGTTTAGTGCAACCTAGAAATAAGATATTTAAAAAAAACTGTTAAAAAACATGAACTGTTGTGGTACACACTCCCTCTTGCCACAACACTTCATAATATGTAGTGGCACAAAAAGTGACCGTTATTACTGCAAGAGAATAGGCTAGGACTATATGTTCCCTGATAAACTGTGAACTGTGAATTCCAGGTCACATCCAAAAAAAAGCCCAGCTTTTTTTTTTTTCTTTTTTTTTTCAGATGGCCAGATAATGTAGAAATGGCTTACATTTAAGGACATGGTTTAGTGTTAGAGTTAGGTTATGATTGGACTTGATGATCTGGAGGGTCTTCTCCAATGGAAATGATTCTATGATTCTATTATTTATTTCAGCATGGAGAAAGTATTACACTAGCTTTTGCTGAATTTAGTATGTGAGCATTATGCACATTTCCTAAAGTATTCAAGATTTTATTTATTTATTTGTTTATTTTAACCTCTGGAACAAAAGTGGCTGATTTTTTTATTTCTTATTTTCTGTTCTCCACACTGACTTTCCCCAAACTTTTGTGGATAAGCAGAGAATACTGTGTTGGACAGAGCAAGCTTTGACGCAAAATGTAGAGTCATCTTTAATCTTTCTTAGATACTTTTCTTATAGCAAGACCTACATTGTGACAAGATGTTCAGATTTTTTCCTTCTTTACACTAGCAGGGACTCCACGGAATTTTTTCTTCACTTTGGAGATTATGATAAGGATTGCCAAAATAAAACCACTGAAGTTTATCTCAGAGATCTTTGGAAATAGAAGTTTACCAAAAGCTTTGGCTTTTGACTCGTCCTAAAGAGAAGAAGATCAGAAAGGCTGATGCTCACTGTTTGCAAATGTACACAAGAACAATCTGTGATTCAATGAGGCTATTTCTTGCCCCCTAAAATTCTGGATGCTCATAGAAAGACCAGGAGTGAATCTTTAGTTTTTTCATTTCTAGTTCATTAATTTATTAGAGATATACAACATTTGAAGCTTGTATTACTAGAAATGCCTTACGCAATTAACCTATAATTTTATAGCAGAGGTAAATAATCCCAAAGTAGATTTGAATTTGTTGCCTATTTCTGAGTTGAAAGAAATTATATTAGATCTTTTCAGTTAGTCACTAGATATCATATGCTATATAAATTCCAGTGTAAACGGTTGACATACTGATGGAATAATGTATTAAATTGCTTACCATTTAGCTATAATTTTAATAGATGTATCTGACCCTCAGTTGCAAAGCTATTTGTGATACTTTTAATCCACTAATATAATGCCATGTTATTTTTTTAAACACATCAGTTTAGTTAACTTCCTTCTAGCTTCAGCAAACAGTCCCTTGAGCATTTGCAAAGAATACTTTTTAAAAGTCTTACTTGTATTCTGTTTTTAGCTATAGGTCTATGCACGTACACATGTATATATATACATATTTGAAAACAGAAGAGAGAGGTTTTTTAGAAAACTATATTAATATTATTTTAATAAAAATAACTTGTAAATATTTAATTTCCTATGTCTTCCTAGCAACTTAAAAAGGGATTTTGAAGCTAGACAGAATAACTGAGACTTTATTTTTAGGAATTCAATTGCTAGACTTTTACAGATATTTTTATTGTTATGAACTCTTTTCCATTTTACAAATTTAACACAAGTAAATCAGATATTGCACTCTATTTTTAAGCTAGCTAATTATTAATATTGGTACATTATTTAATATTTCTTAAGATATTTTCTATAGAAATGCACTAGAATTTTCATTTATTTCATCCCGGAAATATGGAACTCAGTAAACCAGTATACAATCCCCATTTCCTGCAAGCTGAAATGTAATTATAGTTATAGAACTGAGACCTCTATTTAAATGCATAGTCTATATTTGTCCAATCATTTAATCTTGTTTGTTAATATGAAAATAATTGCAATATCAAGCCTTATAGTTCTTTTCATTTGAGGCACAATTGCTCTTTGTTTTTTTTTAATAAAAGAGAGATTTAATAATGAATACCACTTTTAAACATTTTTGTAAACACATTTTATTGTTGTTTTTTTCCTACAAGATCTGTGTTATGCCACGAATTTTAATATGTCAAGTGAGAGTTGACACTTTATGCATAGAGCCAGGAATTAACAGTTATCCTGAGTAATGTTTTAGTGATCTAATCAGAATACAACAAACAGTTACCAGTGTTAAAGTTGATATCAAAACTTGTAGTTCACATTAGCCAATTTTTGTTAATTATCTTTAAGAATATAGTTATAATTGTTACACACAGACTTTCTTTCTCTTCCATGTAGTCAGTCTCATGTACCCAAAAAAGGTAGAGTCTGAAGCTGAGAGCCCTTCTTCCTCCGGTGGGTGTTGGGAGAGCCATCCTCACCAGGAGGAGCACACTGCTGATGCAGTGCATTTGTGTGCAGGGGTGCTCTTTGGTTCACTTAGCAGTGCTTTCAAGCATTTTCAATAAGACTGGTGCTAACCCCGATCTATCATAAGTCATGCAATGATTACCTGTCTTTACTGAACATAGTATAGTTCTGTAGGGTAATAACTGCACAATAGCACAAAGCTAAGCTGAAACTAAGAACAAGTCAGAGATCAGTCATTTAAGCATTAGACAGCTTTGCTGTTACATGCAGGAAAAGCTAGACAAAAAGTACTGAGCAATATGCTATTGCAGCTAAAACCAAACTAAAATAAGCTGAGGCCAAGCCAAGTGAAGACAAGGCCTGACATGTCCTTATGTTGCTATGCTAGCATATGGCTTTTGCCAAGCAGTGGCAACTCCATGTACCTTTCTCCTGGGCTATTGGTTGTGCCTGAAAAAAAAGTTATTTTGTTCTGAATACACATTTTTGGGTCACACTCCATTCATGCAAGTATTAAAACTCAACATGGATAAAAGGTGCTGTTGCTCAGAATGACTTTTGCTCACATCTACAGGAGCAATCACTGGTCATCAGATCGAGTACATCTCTAGACTGCTCATGGACATCAATGATATCAAGTCAGATCTGGCAATAGGGTTGTATATTCAGCTGTAGGGCTGAATTCGGAAAGAGAATTTTCTTTACTCTAGGATAAATCAGTAAATGGTTTGGAAATTAATAGGTCTCCCTCAGGGTATAGCAAATGGATGCGTTACTATAATGTGAGTCATATCTCCAGGATCCATGTGACGCTCCCTGTGAGGTAATCGATGTCTCTACTGAGGGAACAATGACTTCTGAACTAAATTTAGAAGCTGGATCACCAATAATGAATACTCAGTGTATTTCTATTATTACAAATATCAGGTTCTAAGTTCTCTAAGTATTTATTAGATAGGAAGAAATTATTGCAAGATCTAAATAATAGATTATATAAAACTACAATGAAAGAATCACAGACCTGTGGCTAAATTTGGGTGACAATGAACATTTTTGCATTTTATACTGTGCAAGTAAGATTTTCACTCATCATTTTGCTTCAGAAAACCAGTGAAATAAAACATTTGGTCAGTAAATCAATTAGGTTTGTTTGGCTTTTTTTTAATTTTGTTTGTTTTGTTTATTAACTTTTATGTAGTGAAAAGGATGAAATGGTAGTGTGTTTATGTTTTATTTATGACTACTTCAATGACACATATTTTATAACCATCACCTGTTATTGCATGGACAACTTTCTGTGAAAGAGAGATTTTCCTATTGTTAAAACAATTTTCTGCTTCCGGAACTATTTTTCAGGTTTTTAATAACGAATAACTGTCTGAGATACAGATTTGAAATTATTGAGTAATTTAGTCTTTAAAAAAATCTAATAAAAAACTGAAAAACAAAATCACTCATAGGTCAAGAGACTCTCAGGATTTATGTGCATCAGTGTTTTAATTTGGATAAGGAGTGCACTTTTGAAATGGATCCTGCTTATTCCCACCACAATGTATTTGCATTGTGGAACTGTCTCATGAGCTGGGATAGTATTAGTGAAACTAAACAAGGAGGAGTGCTTCATATTTTCCAAATAATATGCTCCAATTACTAATGAGTTCTCACACTATAGGATCAGCTGTTACTGGTTCAAGATCTTGCATCACAAATTTTTTCCTCCTGTGCCAGGTCAATTGCTCTTGAGAACCTGACTTGAGGCATCAATGAAACTAAATGGGAGGGAAGGACTCGATGGCTGCATAACTGAACAAATGGATAACTTCCACACTGCAATTGTGCAGTCACTTCCTGGCCAGAGCTTGAAAGTGAATGGTTGGATTTTTTTGGATACCAAACTTACTGTTCTGTCCCACTGTGTCTCCATTTTGACAAAAGTTTATGCTCCCATGTAAACAAACATTTGTATTACCAGAACTGAGAAATCACACTACGATTTATATTTTGAAAAGAGGTAATAATAAAATTCTAAATAAAAAGTGTGTATAGAACTAAACGTTTAAAAGTTCCCTGAGGTTATCTCTGAATCTATGGATCCAATCCTATTGCTTTTATGACTGAAGTGCATCAATTCTTGTCACTTCACCTGAAGCACAAGAATGTCCTAGAAGAGACCTGACATTCAAAAAGAAAAAACTCTATTGTTCAGTAGCTCTAGCATCTCCCCAGTATCACCATCCTCCCTGTTCTCATTGTGATGGGCCTTACAGTACAATCTCTTCTCATTTTATCTGTTTCTCTTTCATGGTGATAAGTCAGTACAAAGCTTCCTCCTTCCACAGGAACCACAGTAATGTTTCTTTTCAGAAGAGTTTTGGCATTTTTTATTACAAGTCGGTTATACTATGGAGGTAAGGTTAATAAAGAGACTGAATGCCATTTACTCAATTTCTAGAGCATTATTTGTTGGGCAAATATTTAAAATTATGTTTTGAAATGTTTTAAACCATACAGTTTACTAAAGAAGCTGAAGAATTAGTTGGGAAGAAAACATTCCATGAAACAAGATACTCTGAAAATGAGAAACATCCAATGAAACGATGTATGTACTATTTAATACTTCTCATGCAAAAAGCAAATACCGCTTGAACTGGAAACTTAGTATACAGACATCCACAGGTATGACTTTGCTTAAAGCTGGTCTTGACCATAGGAGCCAATGATATTAGAAATTGTGCTGTTCACTCATGCCTTTGCAGATCTGTACAGACAACACCAGCTTGTGCAAAGACTGGAACAGTGCTTAAGCTCTCCAAGTGGGAATTACATAAATTTGAACAAGTAGATAGCTGTTCTGTGAGTATTCACAGAATAAGGTATCTATCTCAGATTGCTTTCAGGAGTAAGGCAATTGTTCATACAAATCTGGATTTATATCTGGAATGCTTATCTTATACATGCCATGAATGTGATGAAGTTCAAAGATGGAAAGTTTAAAATAAAATTTCTTACCTACCTCATGGAAAACATTTGAATGGCACTATGTTGTTTTTTTTTTTTTCCCCCAATGTTTAGATGAAAAAATGGGTTACACACATTCGTTCATATGTTCCCTGCTATGAAAGAAATTAACACATCAGATTGAACTGCATTTGGCTTTCATGCTGAACCTAATTGAGTATAGAAGACTAATACAACCACAAAGGCACTGCAACTACAGCCATTTGTCAGTTTTGAAGCTCTATTTACAGTCAGATTGGAAGGACTTTACAAACCCTGCTCACTTCTGTTTTTCTCTTACTCTAGTTTTGTGCCTAACACTTATAACTCTTCTTTAAAATTTTGCTTAATTATAAAATCATACATTATTTAATCTTATATTCCATTGAGCTAAAGCAAAATATGAAAGTTGCACACTTAAATAATTAATTGCCAAAATGAAACATAGTTAACATTATCACTTTCATCCTGTGGATAATACCTGTAGTCTTGCAACTCTGTTGACTTTCACCACATAGGTCATTAGAAACCTATATTATTACATTGTCTCTTCCCCCAAAAAATTGAGAACAGTTTTATCTTCCCACAAAAACTATGCAGATATTAGAGATTATCCCCTGTTTTAATCAAAAGTCACAATCTTTTGTGGATTTTCAAGTTATGAAAAAATTATTTGCTAGATATATTTCTAGCTTGGACAGAAAGAAAGGAGGAAAAAAATCATCAAAATAAATCAGGCTGCAGTGTTTAGTTTTGTAATATCTGCTTTGAATATTCCAGCAGACTAACGGCTCTCTCCTGTTTTTTCTATCTTTGGTTTTAGGAATATTTCCCAATAAAAAAGGCAGACTTTATTGTATGACTATGGGAAAACTTGATTAAAACCCAAACCCACAACATTTTCTCACACAAAGCATACACCATCCTAAATTTTAAAGGGGTTTAATCTATTTTTTCACCTTTCTGAGAAAAAAAAAAATAAAGAATATATTTATAATTATAATATAGTTTTAAATACCTAATATTTTAATGGAGAATAATTTGAAGTGCAGTCAGAGATGAACTGTTTATGTGCTAAATTTTGTCGTTAGTCTTATAACATCCTAGAGAGGACTAATCTCATTTACATCTAATTTTGGTCAGAGAATATCTGTTTATTATTTCATGTTCTTTCTAATATTATTGCTAAGGAAAAATCAGAAATATTTTTCTTTTTCTTACTTGCACTGACTGTCTTCCCATTTTTTCCTTACTTTGATAATTCCCTTTAATTTACGTATGTTCATTGGCAGGCTACAAATTAAATCAAGTGGAAAATAAATACATACATGACTGCCGTTAGGGAGAGCTCAGTGAAAAGCTATGCTTAAAATGCAGTGATAGTCAAAGCAAACAGAATGATAGCATGAATAAAGAATGTTTTCATGATAATAACAAAAGAATTAACATGCCTTTTTATAAATAGATTGTGAACTTTCACACACAGCACTGTTTTCAGCCTGGACCCAGTGAAAACATTGCAAACATACCTTCTGGTTCCAACAAGGGAAAGATTTCATTTGGGGAGGGCTCTGAACAGGAGAGTCAGCCAGGAAAAACCCCTTCCTACCTGCCCTGTCAAGGGTGCATCAGTCTTGAGGTAGAATACTGGTCAGAGCTGAGGAAGGTCAATTAAAACACGGAGGGACATGACAGGTATTTTTCTACATTATTATGCTACCTTTTCATGATCTTAATATTCAATAAAGTTATGTAAAATAATAAACAAACAAACAAACAAAGTGACAGCGTATGTTCTCACAGAATGGTTTTCCTCTGCTTGACCGATACGCATCTCTTTTCTGAAACTATGTTCCTCTATTTTCAATCTACTCATTGTAACACTAGTTGTAATTCTGCATCTAAAGCTATAGAATAGTTGTATAGCCCTCTACACTCCATTTGGTTTGACTTTCCTTTTCGGGGGGAAGCTAAGGAAATCAAAATAAAAAACATTGACCCTTTTGCTTTCTGTATTGCAGTATGATGAATATTTTGAAGCATATGTTATGGAACAGATGCTAAAAAGTAGCTTAAATAAATTGTGCTGGCATCCATTGTAGTATAATCATCTGAAACTGTCACATTAATGGTTCCAGCTTATCCTGCAAAAGCAAAATATGATAAAAATAGCTTGAACAAGCAAATAGTTACTGGAACAGTAATACAGGATATCGAAATGATTGTTCAAATACTTAACTTACACAGCCCATCAGTTAGTATTGGCACTAAAATAGATAGTAAAATACTGAAGCTTGACTAAGAATGATTCCATAATTCCTTCAAAATAATGCCTGTTCCTTAGAGGCTACAATCTTTTCTGTAATCAGTACCAGCACAGATTGACTGCCAGACTCAGTTAACCATTAAAGTCCCAAAACTTCCCCAAATGAATATATATTACAATATATATCAACAGATTTACAACTGATTGCTATCACATTCTCATATTCTATTTCTGAGGATTTTTTTTCATCTTATGATTGTTTGGCTTGGATTACATAGAGTGAAATGAAACAAATTTGGTCTTACTTTTAATAAAGTTAATTTAAAGTGGATCAGCTCTATCATGAGTAAGGGAAGCAAAAGAAATAAGGCAGTCCTGGTCTATATTTCTTCCTTGCCTCTAGAATTATTACTGATCTCTAGCTTTTAAATAGATTGAGGAATGTTATAAAGATAATTTACTTTAGAGCATGACAATAAATGAAAAGAATAATTTACTGCTCATCACACACCTCCAATTTTGGAAAGCTAAAATGAAGGGGATAAAAAGTCTTACTGGTCATGTTACTAATTATTTATATGTCTCATTAACAGCTCAGCAATTTACTCACTGCAACTACATGATTCACCACTCCCGTCTTCAACTACCACCCACTGCTCTGGTTTTACTTAACTTTAGGTGTTGCAAAAGGTGATTTTGTAATGATAGCTGGATGTGTATGTACTTCTTCTATACTAAGTAGTCAAGAAATAAATATGTTCATACCTGCAGTGCATGTTGTTATCATCACAAACATTTGCTATGTTTTTCTACTTCTTTTCCTCTTTTTCATGCTACAGAAAATGCATGGGTAAGATTCCTCACCTGTTTGTTTTCTCCACGGCTGACTAATAGCTGTGAGTACTCAGCATGGTGGGGGGAAGGAAACAATGCTTAAACTGCTCGTATTGAAGTAAATTAAATTGTGATCTTTTTATTTTATACAGGAAACAAGTTCCTAGTTAAACAAAATGCAGTTAGCCTAAAGGAAAAATACAAATACTAGAAACGTTGATCTAATAATATGTTTAATGCCATTATCTTGTCAGAAACTTAAACATGCAACAAGAGATATTTGAATCAGGAAAATAGAGAGAACACTGCACCTTTTCCAAAAGAAATGTCATCGAGTAGGTATTTATAAATCCTTATACAGCTGATGTGTTATAGGGAATTCAAGTAACAATAGTTGCAAAGACTACATTATCGCATTACCCACTTCTACCTGTTTAAACATTATGAGGGAAAAGTAATTCCTGCTACTATTTACAAAGTAGCAAATGAAAGGGCAGAATGTTCCCATTTCCTGTGGAACTGACTGACCCTTGTTCTCCAAGAGAACAGTTTGCTGCTAATAGGAAAAAATAAACAACAGATGGCCTGGAGGGAATTTTTTTTTTTTTTTAATGGGTTTTAACTCAACAGAAATCTGTAGCTTAAAGTGGGTCATTGTTAACAGGGGACAACAGTTCTTAGCAGTTTAGATTAATTGGTGAGAAAGACCACCAACCTGCCAGGATTGCTTGCTTGCCTGTGGAAAAAATAATTTTTTATTAGGGTTTAGGTTCTTTCTTTCAGCAAAAAAAAAAACCACCCTTTCTATTCTGCATGTTTTGATTTGTCATAAGTAGAACATAAATTCAAGAGATTTGTGTGTTTCATTTTGGATTGGTTTGTTTGCTTTTTCTCTGTGCTTTAGGATAGAAGCGTAGCAATTATCTAACACCAAAATGCAGAAAATCAGCGCAACCTGCTATCATAACTGTTTTCCATCCCTTGTCTGGCTACTTTAATACATTTCTTGCCTGTATTTTAGGAGTTACATTTTTGAAAGAAAATGTTTTTTCTTTTAAGGGATAAAATGAAGACATAAAGATGTGGGGCAAGGCTGGAAGACATGAAATGACAACTGCGGTGAAATATTGTAAATATAACTCGTATAGGACGCCACAACACTCAAGATAGTTTCAAATCTTTTTCTTTGTGTGGATGAACCAGGAATCAACCAAAACCTGCAGAATACTTTCCAGTACATAATTTCATATTTCAAACCCACTAAGTGTTGCTGATGCAGAGAGAGGACAGCAAGTAAATGAAGCTTTTTTGCAACCAGTAATCTCATCCCTGAACTTCTAAGAATGTTCTTTTTTGTGGCACTGAAAGCTAAAAGAAGCACACTTTCTGTCTGTAGTCAGAAAATATAAATTCCTACAACCTCTGTGTTTAACTTCTGAACTGGCTCTTGTGTCACGACTGGACCTTAATGTAGATATTTCTCTTGAACTTGGAAGCTCCAACATTCAAAAGATAAGAGAAATGGAAATAGAGTAATAATAAATATGGAAAAGAAAGAAGGAACTCTTGCTTTCTTTCTGTTGAGAAGTCTTCTGATAAATTGCAATACAGAAAATCAGGGATCCAATAGCACTCAAAATAAGAAAAGTCCAGCAGTGAACTGGAAACTGAAAATGGTGTAATAGGTGACTTTGGGTACAAAACTGCTTTACTCAGGAAAAATTATAGAGGGGAAAAAAAAAAAAAAAGACAAGAAGAAAGAAAGGGAAGAGTCAAAAAGCAGTTGGTCTGCATCACATGTACTTTTCCAGCTGATGGGTAAAATAACAATGTCCTGTCAACAGACACAGAGACTGACCTCCGAAAAAAAGTGAAGGACACAGGGAAAGATGAAGGACAACAAAATGTATGGGACAAAATCTTACAACTATCCAAGTCTCTCCAGCCAATGTAAATGATTCCCAGGGAGAAGACTTTAATTTGAAACCACATCTTCACCACAGAGATAGATAATTGAGAGGTACATGGATCCCTGCAGACAGATCAGAAGAAAAACAGGGAGAGACAGTCTAAGCTTAGTCTAAAACTGGGATGTCAAATTCATAGTCCTAAAATGACCTTCAGTCCTTTGAAGTCAATCTCGAGGCTGATGGGGCCCCTGGGTGAAAATGCATTTGACACCCCTGGTCTAAAAGGACCTGCGCACCTCAAAAAAGATGAGAACAAGCCAAAGATAGATCAGAAGCAAGGAATATGTAGTTATTAAAAACATAAAGCAAAATTCCATCCATTTAAATAATAATTTACAGAACTTTCATAGTTCTAGAAGCAGACATACAAACAGCACAATTTAAAATTTTTGAACAGCTGTTTTCCTACAAAGAGTTATTTCAACAATTACCACTATAATATGTAAAGCTTGCTGATCAAAGCTATATAATGAACTTCTTAAAGTAAAGCCAAGCTGAAATGTGCATGGTGAGAAAAGGAATGTTTAGCTGAGAAAAGAGATGTGATTCAAAGACTTGTGGGCTGCGTATATGTTTTAATTATCTACCTACATATGAAGTCGATGCCTTGATAGAAACAGAATGAAAGGAAAATGTTGAAAGGATTTTTATTTTCTTAACATGCAACAGTTAGAGTGAAGCAAGAACAGATAAAGCATTGACTTGTAGATTCTAATTTTCTAGTGTAATTCAAAACAAGATTAAAAATTTAAAAATAACTTCAACATAAAAGTACAGTGACTATACCTGTGTAGTATATGCTTCATGTCAGAAAACAACCAAATGCAGAACCTTTTCTTGCTAACCATGGATGAAGGATTAGCAACTAAACAAAACAATGACTAGTTCTTTCTCTTATGGAAATAACTTTGATCCCCTTCAGCTTCAGTATTGAATATTTTTTAAAATTATTATTATTTTAAAAGAGTTTCTAAAGAGCTTTATTTTAAAAAAATATAATTAGAGGCATTATGTTTTGAGATGCTGGTCTGAAATTACATACAAATTGAGTATCTAGATAGTTTTGAAGAACTGTGCTCTGAAGTCATTAAAAAGTTAATGTAATCAAACTTTCAATGACAGGAGGGAGCATTTGGACTGGTGTGGCAATACCTAGATCACGTTATCCAAAAGTACATCAAGATAGCAATTCGACTTAAGAACACACCCCGTATAAAACATACCTCTCTACATGCACTGATTTCTGTGGGAAGGAAAGAGTACAAGCAGACTAAAAGGGAAGATACACTCATTTTGGAAATTGAAGACCTCTGGAGGCATTTGACAGTGGAAAGGCAGTGTAAGTGCAGCGTATGTTTATCAACTGGTTTCATATTTCAAAAGTGCATATAATTACACTACTTATGCTGAAATAACTTCAGTTTGTGGTTTCCACTAGAACACATTCAGTGACGGTCCCATTAAAATATTTGCAATTTGGTGAAATAAATTTTAGAGGACTTTGCAGAGATATATGGACACTTAAAGAGTTAAGCTTAAAGGGATTTTGATGCAACACTTTACCATCTTGTTCCATTGCAATGGAAACTTGACGCACAGGGAGTGGTACAGTGCCCTTAAAATGGAGCATAAAATGGAGTACAGTAATAAATTAAATATTTAACTTCTAGAACAAAGACAGAAATCTTATGTGGCAAGAGTTATCTAGCAGTGAAGATGGCTATGTTCACTCAGTACTTATTTTAGGTTGTAGAGCTCTTTAAATGATAGTTTTGGCTCTCAAAAAGTTGAGATAAATTCCTACTTAATTTCCTTTGCTGCCCAAAGACATGCTGGGAGAGCTATATGAACTCCATCCAAATCACTAATCATCATTATTTAGTAGAAGATTTGAACTCAACAATTTGCGTTTTGTTGTTGTTACCACTTACATAAAATTCACCCAAAATCTTTGCCACTTTAAGAAACACATTGTACTCAATCAGATTTCAAATATGGATATTTTTAATCAGAGCATCTATACAGACTTCAGCTTAAAACTATTTTAAGAAATTTCATTGCATTCGATTTTTCTCTAATAAAACTAAATTAGATTGTTAACATTTATTGCTATTTCCCCCCATTACTTGAAATGACCTAAAAAGAACATATAAAACATTAAATGGAGACCAGAGGCATTATAACAAATTATTTTATTACCTATATTTTTTCCTAAATCTTCAAATCTTCTGGGTTACTGGGTTTTGCTTGAGTGTATTCTGCATATCCTTTGAGTCTATGCATTGTAGAACAACCAAATACAACTTGACACTATATACGAAGGGTGTAAGATCTCACTGTTATGTTTTGGCTGTACAAGTAGCTACCTGACCATGTTAAAACATGAACAAATTTAGCCTGTGGTCCAAAGAAATTCTGCTAGTGTTGTTTCTATGTTACTATCCATTCAAATGCTAATGTGCTTAGCTCAGCACTTTCCAGGCACACTACATCAGACAGTACACAAATCATTGTGAGCTGCTTAACAAAGAATGATAAATTGCTTTCTAACTGAAATCCATGGAAGCTGGAAATCAGCTTCACAGAAACTAAGATACAATCCTCAACCATATTTTATGCAATAGGGCCATTGGAAAACCTGTAGCAACTTTTGTAAATGTATGAAGTTTGTAGTTAATTACAGCCTTGGATCATGTGCTGCATACTAGTTAGTTGCTATTTCAGCTCACAAAGCAAAGAAGGGAAGGTAATAGCCACCAGGAAAAACAGGTGAAAAACAAGTGAGCAGAGGAAAGAAACCTGAGCACAAGAAAAACTAAACGGGAAAAGGGAAAAGAGAGCATCAAGACCTGAGACTTAAACCTTTACTAGAAAGTGGAAAGAGAACGGTATGTCCTTTCTATGAAAATCAGTCATTAAACTCCACATTTCACAGGAAAGACAGACCTGTTGCTTTATCCTGAAAATACCCAGGGTCAAATTAGTCAGCTCAGTATAGCTTAAAAACACTATGCCTCACAATGATGGGTTCACTAGGGTTCGCTTATACAAAAAAAGGATTTCCATTTAGGCCAGTAAAATAGTTCTATGATCATTGTTCAGCTGTCAAAAAGACAAAAAAGTAAGCAATACCTAGAAAAGGAATTGAGTGTAAAAGTCTGTGTCAATGATAGGATTGTTTTTAATAATCCTTAATTAAATTATGAACTTACTGTCACAGAGTGTTCTGAAGATGAAAAAGGATATATTGACTCAAAAAGAAATTAATTCATTGAGAAAAAAATCCACCCAATTATGTTTTAAAAGTATTATTTTTATAATGTCTTCATTTTATGAAGTTCCTACCCCTGATTGCTGGGTCTGAATGATACAGCAGGAAACAGATCATTTAAAGTATTTCAGTGTCTAATCTAAGCATGTATTACTGGCAATTTTCATAGAAAAGTTACAGGAGATGCCTAAAAGATACCAGGAAAGAGAAAAGATTAAAAAAAAAAAAAGAGGGAATGGGGGCAAACTTTTTTCAAGTACCTGATCTATTCCTGTTATGGATCAACTTAAAATTTCCATTTTTCAAAGTTACCACACCACTGTTGTTTGTTTGTTTTTTAACATTTCGTGTTGTTGGTCCTTTTTATTTGTATTATTAGGTATTATTTATGGTTGTATGTAGTACTTTTTCTTAAGGACCTTCTTGTTTTGAATATCTGAAATAGTTTGACAACAGATTTGACAGTAGAGGAATCAGTGTATGCAGGGAATAATGCTTATGTTTTTTTAATATGAACCATTCTCTAGATCTTATCCTAGAAAGGGATCAACTTCTGTTGTGCAACCTTAACAAAGGTATAAGTACTTTCAGAAAGCTGTTTTCCATACCTTCCACCACTTCTGGACAACATTCCCTGGGGGTAATCTGTAACATTTCACCCTCTTCTGGAAAGCGGACATCAACAAATCAAGATATTAATTGCCATTTTAGTACCTTTGTGTCTGACACTTCTATACATACTCTCCACATATTCTAGGTGATTTTAACCCTTCCCCCAGAAAATATTAAATAGGGGAAATCATTTAAACTCTGCATTCTACCCTTAGTGTATGTGTCTAATCCCAGAAAATAATAGCCAGGAATATTATTTTCTAAAACATGTCAAGATTATCCACAGTTAAAGATTAGTTTCTGAATGGTTTTACTGTGAATATAAAGTGTGCTATGTTGTTTTTTTATTTTATTCTCCCAAGGTCTAATTATGGTATTAAATCGTGGACTCCAAAGGAATTGATAAATACTTTCTGATTCTACACCATTTACCTTGCTTGTTTCAAAAATAAAAAAAAAACTCTAATCATAGTAAATAGGTAAGTAGGTAAAATTGTATTTGTTTCTAATGCATCTAATTTCTTCTACACATATGTCTGTAGCATTTTCCTTGACCCCTAGAAAACTGCTCATGAATAAATACAAGCTTCTTACTATATAGATGTGTGAACAAACAGGCAAAAGTTAGATATATCAAGACAATGTCAACATGAAAGAACAAGACTGTACTAGTACCAGTGACCACAGGTAATTACTTTTTTTTTTTCCAGTATTGTTTTTAAGTGCTTTCAAAATGTTTTTAATAAATTCTAAACACATGAATTGAATTCTTGAAATCATTAACCCTATTAAAGTGTGGCAAGCTGAAACAGAGGCCAAGTCAAAGTGGAGAATTACTTTATTTCTACTTAAATATATTTTTATAAGTAAATAGTTAAAAAAAATATTCTTTTTATGCATATAGTTTCTTAATATATGTAATTTCTTGGGCCTGCCTGCTGTCAGTGATGTAATGCCTAAACTGCATTTTCAACATTCAAGGCTGCCTTCCCTTTTGTATCCCAACCTTTACAACAACAGTGTGTCATAAATGCAGTTGCTGAGAGAGAGCCAAGGGACTAATTTGATGAATAATAGGTCATAAACTTTTACTGTATACTATGCAGCTCTGGTCCATCTATGACTTTTAGAATGTATTTGATATTCAAATATTAATTTTGAATATGGTATAAATAGGTCAATGTCTGTGCATGTATATACATGTAAATAAAACATATACTTGTGTATTCCTAGCTTTTTTACCAGTATATGTTTTGTATAGAATTTACTCTGCTGAATTCTACTTCAAAGTCTCCAATACCCATTTCTGTGATAACTCTTCTTTGTTGGAGTACCTTTAAACAATAGCAGAACAAAGTGATCAAGCCAATTAATGAGCAACTAAATTCACCATAAGATTATTTTTTTTCAGCTCCAGAATACCTTCTAGTGCTGACTGTGGTTTAAGCTGCCAGTATAATAAGCATAAAATGTTGATCTTTCAATTTTTTTATTTTTTTTCTGCAACAATTCTACTCTTTGCAACAGTTGCCAAAAGGCCTAAACTGGACAAAAGAATAAAGAAGACCAGAGCTGACACCAGCTGATCCAGAAAAGTCAGACCACAACACAGCTCCATGTCTTGGAAACTGAAAGCAAAGGACAAATTGTGGTCTGGGAAAACATGAAACTCAATGAACTCGTAACAAGACTTTGATTGTGGAGTTCCAGATGTGGTTATTTGTGCAATGTACAGGAATCTGTCGGTGTCGATGACACTTGAAAGTGATCCTCTTAAACACCACGGATCTAGCCCCTTCTTCTTCTTAGCAAAATATATGCTCCTTCAGTCTATGTAGATGTCTCCTGGAATTTTTGCATTCAAGACATTACATCATATTATGATATCATTTCCAGATATCAATTTCCTTTTGCCAAATAAAACAAAGAGATTGAACTTCTCCAAAGAAAAAAGAAAAGCCACCCATTTGAAAAACCGTGTAACTCCAGAGCTGGGTGTGGTTTTAACCAAAACTGTTCTTTCTGCTGGAAAATGGAGCTCTATGGAGAACTATGCTGTGACCCGACAATGAGTTGAAGCACTGCTTTTGTTACTAAATCAGAAACCATATTGTCTTTTTAGCTTTAATTCAAAACTCCATTGGTTAAACTGCTGTGTAAACATAAAAAACTGCCTATTTAACTTCTAAAATTAATTTTACTCTGTCTTGTCTTTACAACTGTCCACTAATATGCCATAGTTATAGGAGGTGCTTAATGCATTTGTTCAAATAGTGATAACAGGAATAAATGCAGCTGCACTATTTGCAGGACTGTGCAACTTGGAGGTGTTTGGCATCACATGTTATGGCACCAAGATCCGCACAACTAAGCTTATTGGTGTACACTAAGGAAATTTTGGCTCTGTGTACCTCTTAGCCATTGTTAATAGTTTCTGCTTAATACTATGTGTCAGGTGGAAATGACTGAATGGAACAAACACTCTTATTTTACCTCTTCTGACTTCATAGTATTCTTTTTATCCTTTTACAAGGTGGAGAAGGTTTTGTCTTTTCTCACACAGAATGGATGTACCTGTTTGTTACAATAATTTCCCCAAATCATCTGCAATTTAATGTAGTATTTATTTATATCTTGCTCAGCCCTAAAATGCATATGAATAAGATCATTTCCAAGCACATCATCTTACTGACTTTCACCTCAGACTACGGACAGGTTCAAAGGACAGATTTTAAAACATGCAGATCAGAAGGCTCCAGGCGTCAGTCGACCAAGATATGAGAAAGCACCTAAGGTTAGCTGGATTTTAGTTCTCATCTTGGAAAAATATCTGTATTACACTACATGTGTAACAAACATGTGCCCTGTAGCCATAGCAGCAAACTGAAGTGTCCCATGGAGATGCCAAAGCTGGGCCCCACTCAGCCAAGCTCTGCTACAAGAAACAGTTCAAGCACAGCAGCAGAGAAATTACTTATCCTGCAAGTTACATATATGACTTTAGCACAGATAAATCCTTCCTCTAATTTTGGTTTCAAAGGATGCCTTGTTAGTATCTTTGTTGTTCAGGTAAGGTTAACCTCAGGAATTCTATTATTATTCTGAAGAAATTGTAAGGACAAAAACCGCAACAGATTGCTCTACCTTTCTGTGAATTTTCTTATTGCTGGCAATTGCTAGTCCTTTCATTTATAGAAGAAAACTTGCAATGTACAAGATTTTTATCATTTTTTACCTAATCCCTATTGGATCTTTTTTTTCCAATTATAATTCTTCTAAAGAGCTGGAACTTTCTATTTTTCTTTCCTTAATTACTTAGGAAAATATTCTGGCAGCCTGATCATTATAAAAGGCTGATTTCTAGAAAACAAGCACTGCAGGAAGGCAGAACAGGTACTATTTTATCTAACATTTATATCTATGGGTCTTGTAGAAATGCACATTTGAAAAAAACACATTCTGAAAGGCATTTGCATACAGAATTAGCTGGACTGCATATGTTAAAGAGATACTATCAAAAAGCAAACACAGGAACTTATTCAAAAATTAACCCACCAATATAATGCTACACAAAGAATTCTCTTGCTTTGGCTTTCTATCAAATTCATTTAAATTGTTAATGTAAGACAGTTTATGGACAGTGTTTGACTCGTACTTAGAGTTGTTTCTGATTCATTTCTAGTTGAGATATCACAGAAAAACGAAACAAAACAAAACAAAACAGCTCCATGAAACTGCAAAATTTCATTAAGCTCTTTGTATCATCTGTAGATTTACTGAGGTTCACTCTGAACTGGGAGGGGGCATACTGGAAATTCTTATTCATAGGAGGAAGTTAGGTGAATTAGAGTCTCTCTCACTAAGACAGATTGAACAAAATGACTCTTATGTTTTTGTGTTATGGCATTTCGGCTAAGGAAATCTACCCTGAAAAAAAATGGTACTCTCTGGAATATGAGCAGAGTGTTAGCACTCTTTGATTCTTCAGTGAAAGCACTAACCAAAAATAAATTCTGTGTATTTGCTTCTTGACTACTTAAATTATGGTTGTTTTCAAAGTTAAAAATTCAATCAAAAAAATAATGAGACAGAGACATCCTCCACTCTGCTTATCTTGAGTTTAGATATTTTAGTTTTACCATCACATTTTTCAACTGAGTAACTAATCATCTGTACATCTATTTGAAAATAAATGCAATTTAAACATTCTCAAACTTGTGAGTAAGCACCTACTATTTTGTTGGGCACTCAACTTGTTTTTCTGGTTCTAAAATTCTCTTAATCTCCCTTTTCTCTGTGCTCTGTTGTTCAACACTGCGTACTTTTCCTTCTCATTTATTCTCTCTTCCATTTACTTCAGGAAAGATTAAATCTTACTACAAATTATTCCTGTCTTATCACATTGAGCCGTATTTTATGGACAGGGCAAGATCTGGCCTATAATGTCAACTGGGACATAAAGCAAATGGGATGTCATTTGTAGGTTTATCTCAAAGATTTGTAGGGATATTGCAAAATGCTTGCAGCAGCACGGATTTCTAATTTGCCTTCTATTAAGGAAACTGCTCGCCATTTCTTAAATAAATGGTTAAGACTTCCTGATTGTCAAAACCTTGGTGAATATCAAGTATTTTACCTTGAAAATCATTATAATGGTAAAAAGGCAACAGGGAATTATGATATGTCCGTGTCTAAATAGCCTTAGCAGGTTGTTTTTTTCCATAACACTGCACAAAGTTAGTATGGGTTTAAGCTTCATAGACGAATTTAAATCAATAGGAGATACTAAAATCCCTTGACAACGTAGTTTTCTTTTCTGATATAACTAAGTATTGCTATTATTACATTTGTAGTGAAAGACTGTCTAGAAGTCACAGTCATGATTGAAGCCATATTCTCATAGGGATTATACAAACACACAGGTTGATATGACCCTCAAAAGCTTATGACCATGCAATTAGAAATAAATTACAGTCAGTTTTACTGTATATAACTTAATACCATCTCAAAAATAAATCAGTTTCATTAAGCTACGGTTTCTCTAATCATAGAGTTAACCCTGATTGCACATCATTTTTACTGGAGTCAAGATACCGACTTTACCAGAACAAAATTTCGTTGCTCTGCCAGGTTTATCACAATTCATCAATAGTCCTTATTGTATGAAGAAATCATAATTCTTCCTGCCCAATATAAACACATGATGTGTGAGAACCACAGATTTTGAAAAACTGTTAAATTTAGTAACACACTGATAATTTTTTTATAATTTCTAGTGTAGGCATATCATATGATATTAAATTCAGCTTCCCTTTTGCTAGCACATTTAATTTTGACAAAGAGCCAAACATGTTTTCAGTACATTAGACTTTCATCTCTGTATCTTAATTTGTTAAGTAACTAATCTTATTTTACAAAAATACTTCAAACATGCCCATGAAATGAGGGAGTTTTCCAGCAAATTCATAACAAATTTCCTTGGTGGAGGGTTTATTATTTGTAGCCAGGTATTAGCTACTCGCCAAATCCCATCTAATACATTCTTGGTTTGCGTGTTATTTTCTTTTTCATTTTTATCATAGCAAACACACTGATTTTTTTGAAGTTTCACTTTTACAGTTAAAATGCAGAAAAAAAATATTTTTTAAAAGATATCATGGGGTAATCAGAAATACGTCTGCATAAAATTATTGAAATGTTCATATTCAGCAAAGAGGCCACAATTTTCACACGAACTCTGTGGAGTAGGCTAAGATAACTGCTCTCCTTACGCCTTGTAATAGAAATCATAACTCTGGGTTATTGTAAACACCAGAGTAATCAATTCAGCTCATGTGCCAGTGAACAACAGATTGGAGAGGGTGAGGGTGTAGCTAGTGCTTTTAGTACATTAACACAGCCCAACACAATAACAGGGGGTTTTGCAGAAAAGGTTGAACACAAAGAAAATACTGCATTTCTGCTTCTGAGAAAAGGCTTCCTGCTCTTGCATGTAGAAGGATTTAATTAATGAGTCATTCCATAAACATCAGATGGTATGAAGAGTGTAAACACGTGAAGATACACATGAAACTAAGACAGAAGGTCAGGTATCCCAGTGGAGTAGCACAAAGGCTAATAGAGCTAAAAGGGAGCTAACCATCGCCTCAACTGGCATAAACCAGAGTAACTGTTGATAACAGTGAAGATATCTTGATTTACATACCCCGGGGATCATGCCTAACTTCTTCTCCCTCAGTGCCAGTCATGTCTCTGCATCCTGTTTTCAGGTATTCTGGGTATTATCAGTTATGTTTTAGTAATATAGCAGCAGAAGGTGAGCATTATGATCCATAGATAAATGCTCTGTGAAACTGGAACATTTCCCCAAGGCTTGTTATGCAAGAGTAAAATAAAAGAGTTATGGACATGGAAAATGCGGGTTTCATAATGGTCAGGAAAAAATAAAAGGGACAGGTCTTACATTTCCCACTGAGAATAATGCGGATGTGACTACATCTCAGTGACTGCACAGTAAATTTAAGATACCTAATCTAGCTGTAAATTACTCTGTTTTGTACAGGTGACGGTTCAGCCATGAAGTTCACTGCAAGCTAATTTACCCTGCAGAGATTATCCTGTAGAGTTGCTAGTAAATTATTTTTTGCAGAAGCAGTAAACTTCAAGCAGAAAGGTAGCAAACACACTGCTCACATCAGTCCACACATCAGGACTATTGCGGAGGATGTTTATGAAGACAAAACAACAACAACAACCACCACCAGATGAAGACTGATGAAGACTGAATTAAGCAGCTGAGCAGAGAGCTGAAGTAGTGAAGCAATACTGTTATGTTAGTGTGTTTGAACACTTTAAACAATTTTTCATCTCCCTTTGTATTTGGTCAATAACATTTCCCTCTATATTTGATTAGCTGTATTCAGTTCAGTCTTATGGTAATGTCTTCTGGATAGTCAAATATATTATTTGCCACTCTATGCACTCAACTCTGGAGAGGAAAGTAGAATATAAGTGATGGAGAAAATATGCATTCAGAGTTGTACAGAGCATAAAATTGTACTAAACCATGGACAAGTCCCATGAGCTTTATGGTGTTGTGGAAAGTTAGAGCCAGCCAGCAAAAATATTTGAACAGGGGAAAAAAGTGGTTAAATGACCACAAAAGGAAAACATTGAAGGTAACACGGTAAAGTCTAGCAGTAGATTATAGTAACGAGACCCATGTTGTTACTGTAAAATGTGATTTTAATGTCTAATGTAATTACTTTTTACCACAAAGAAACCCAACTCACTTGAGTTTCCTGGTTGCGATCCTATCCCTTTTGCTTATTCCTTCCTCATAGTCAGCTTATCTCCAATTAACCAATGTCCATCTCACGTTTTCTGCAGTATGATTTGCTCTGCAGTGGTGGAACATGCTCTTCTGTTACAGCTGCTTATAACCTGAGTAGTGCAGTCAATCTGACAACCCCAGCAGATAAAAAGGACAGAACATATACAAGGCTAAAATTCAGCCTCATTTGCAATTTGAGGTTGAACTAAAATTTTAATTTGGGACAGTGTTTTACATTTATGGGTAGGTGGAATGTTGCTGTGCTGAAGGAAAATACAGCAACAGTGGTCCAGAAATGTCCCTCCCCAAGGACCCTTCTTGCAGTTCAGGAATGAAATAAATGGGGCAGTGACATGACTGTGTGAAATAATTCATCCTCAAGATTTCTTAACTTCTTGTACTGATAGTACAACAGGGTGAGTCAACAATGAGCTGTTCGGTAAAAAAAAAAAAAAAAAAAAAGGTAAAATTTAAGTCATCTACTGCAATTTAGCAGACTACACTAAATCTGGACAGTGCTGTTTCATACCATGCATACAGAAAGGGTATTTGAAAGGCCAGTCTTCACTGGTTTTTGGTTTTAAAAATCAGAGATGAAACAAATATAAGGGCACTTTAATTGAACCATCTAATTATGAGTTTGATTTGACATTTTTAATGTTCATGAAACACCATTGACTGAATGGTGTTGTGGGCTTTTTTTAAGTGTCTGAAAGTATGTAATTATATAAGTTCCAAGAAAGACATGACAGCTGAAAACAACCTCTCTTCAACAAATGCTGTTGAAATACAGAGTAGGAAAGAAAGAGCATGATTTTGTTTCTGGCCAGTGCCTTCCCTGCACAATATTTCACAGAGAAGTCCTCCTCAGGTAATTCTGTAATTCTTACGGCATTTCTGTAAAACCAATGCCGGTTTTAGCATTTGAAAGAATGCACATTAGGAGCTTCCTACTAGTATTTACAATCCTTGAATGGCTGAGGACGTTGCGAGTGAAAAGATGTTCAAAAGGAGTATAAAAGCATTGCTTTCACAATGACAGAATTGTTATAGGCCTGCCTTGGGTTAAGGACATGTTTAAATGCTAATTTGTAGAGTACTGCATAAATGTCCTTCTTTATTTCCAACTTCACAGTTCATTCAGTGGAGGTGCTTGAGGTAAAGATCTTCAGATTTGCACATGTGAAAAGCAAGAGCAAAGTGTTATCATTGAGAGACTGTGAGTCTGAATTTCCCCTTCAGGATATAGGACAAGACTCCTCTGTTTAAAGCTTTTATTGATGTGACTGTGTATCATTTAACTGTGGATTTAGTCATACTAAAATATATATGTATAAAAGTATATGTATATAAATATATTCTCTATGAACTTTGAGGTATGTACATTAACACAAATGTTTTTTGAAAGAGCTTTCCCTTTTTTTCCCCTGCAGAGTGTATGTATTCATGTGCCAAAGAGAGATGGAGAAGAAAATTTCTGCTGGAATTTCCCAGGCATACCCTGTTCTCCCCATAACTCCAGTTCTAAATAACTACAGTTTGCTAGCAGAAACCTGATGGAAGAAACAGAAATGGTAAAATGTCAAGCTTGTCAATAAACTCAGTTAATAGACCTCAGAATTTATCCCGAAGACCTAAATGTACAAGCAACTACATTGTACAGAGGAACTGAAAAGATTTTAAGTGCCCTAAAAAAGTATGTATATATTGTATGTATATATTTATAGTCACTCATCTTACATAACTCCCCTCTAAGTGTTCTGTTTTTCTCCCTGAAGGATTTGGTAATCTTTTTTCTTCACATGCATTTCTTCTTCATTGTAAAGATTCGATGGATTGGTCAGGGAAGAGAACACTGCAAGGTGACTTAGGCAGCCATTCATACAGCTTGAGTTTTGCCTATTCAGTGGATGTTCACACTGCCAGTAATTTGCATAAGAAACCTGCAGATATGAATACGTCTATAAAATTGTTCATTCAGCCAACATGAATAATGGTTTGCAACAATGTACAAATGGAGGAAAATCAGTTCTGCATAAAGCCTAAGATTTAGAAAAAGACTTACAGTCAGAGTCAAAGAGTGCATAAGCCTCATATATAATAGATATCATGCAGATAAAAATATCCCAGTTGAATCTGACTAATAACATTGTCAAGCTCAGTAGACTATTATATTTGTTTTAGTCCTTCACTTGGACTAAGATGAGAGTTGTGTTTGATGATTTACTGTTTCATAGAATCTAGGGAGAACAGGAGGGTCAAGGGGTAGTTCCTTTCTGTCTTATAGACGTCATAGTCTCCAGTCAGACCACACTTAACTTTAACGAATAATGAT
This sequence comes from Patagioenas fasciata, assembly GCF_037038585.1. Lineage (NCBI taxonomy): Eukaryota > Metazoa > Chordata > Aves > Columbiformes > Columbidae > Patagioenas > Patagioenas fasciata. The sequence continues at coordinate 33,354,507 of NC_092523.1, read as the reverse complement.
CTGGCAATCATGGTTAAAAAAACCTGTCCTTGTGTCCAGAAGAAGGGAGTTGTTAATAATGTACATGTATAATACAATATATACCTTCAATAGAGAAAGATTTCTCTGAGGTCTACCTGTAAGTGGAGCTGGAGATTGAAAAGCTATTTGTGCATGTTATTTACTTCATAGTAAACAATTAATTAACCAAAATGCCTTTTAAGCCCCATGGCTCATGAATACAGGAGACAGATGGCTTTTGAACACCTGTCTCAAAAATTCTGTTGTACCACAGCCATATATAACAAAAATGATAAAATTTGTGATATCAGCTCTTCTAAGTTACGGTGGTACAATGGTATTATGAATCATAAACCCAAGGAACTTTGTAGAGCAAGCTTTCAGAAATACTAATTTTTTTTTTTTAAACCATTTATTCGTTTTGTTCTTGGCAGTATTAAAAGAAAAAAAAAAAAAAACGCACACACACAAAAAGACAACAACAACAACAACAAAAAAAAAAAAAACAACAAAAAAAAAACCAACAAACCCAAAAAAAACCCCACCAGCTTATGAGTAAGAGCTGTAAATGCTGAAATCAATCCAAAACTGGAAACAGACTTAACATGGCACTGAATTGTGATCACAGTGTAGTGATATTTTAAAAGGGCAAAATAAAACCTTTTGAATAAATAATAGTTTGTGGTTGCTGAAAATAAATATGTCCAAGCAGATAGTTAGAAGATTTCTCTGTTGGATCAGTGTTTCCTCTCTTGTCCCAGTGGGATGTATGACTAATATTTTACAGCCTAGAACATGCAAGTACAAGTTATTCCCTGATCAACGGTCTCTCATCATGACATCATTTATCACTAATCATGATTTTTGTTACATGTATTTCATTTTAAACTTTTCCATCATTCTACTGAAACAATAGAAATATGTTTGTGGGCCAAGACTGTAAAAAGGCATACTTTAACTGAGATCTAAAATTTTTCATTTGAAATAATTGGGTTTTTACCAATCACATACAAAAACCAGGATTACACTCCAGAGAAGCAATTTGAGTAACAAGAGCTGCAAAATCTATGACATACCCTATCAATCTTTACGAGAAGTTGTAACAAAGTATTTACTTCAACAATTTCAGTTCAGTTAAGAATTTAGCTGAGCTTTTTATTTTTAAAGGGCATTTTCGAAGGATGTGTATATTTTTGAAAGATGCATAAATTTAAATACAGTCACTGACTGAAATGTGAACTTTACTCTTTTACCTTTTAAAACTTAGTACAGTGATGGTCATATCTTGCTTCTTTCAAAGAACTCACAAGTTTAAAAAAAGTACCAGGTAAATATGAATAATTCTGTAGTACCATATAATTCTGAGTCAAGTACTGAGATGCTAAACAACCACACCAAGTAATTTGATATTCTTCGTCAATGGTAGTATGTATGCATGCAGTTGCACTGTACTATAATTATGAAACACATTTTTAAGCAGACTAAGCGTGAAGTGACTCTGTATTTCAGCCCCAGTCTTTCATTTCAAATGCTGATTCTCCTGGTGAGTTTTGTGATGTTTCTTCCTGGACTCTGAGGTAAAAATTGCCCAGACCAAGAATTCTTCAGTCGAACAATGTGATGTTGAACTCTTACCCTAACTCTCCCACCTGAATTCTAATTTTTCACCTAATAATTTTGCTTAGCCCATGCATTTTTATATGGAAAGAATATGATACCACATGATGAAGAGAAGTGCAATTACATCACACTACTGTTGCAACCTTGATGTTGCTCCATCACCATTTCAGTGTGTTCAGTCTGGCAGAGGCAATATCTAATCAATCTGAATCATAATTATAGTATTTTGGTTGCTGTTCATTCAAAGACCACTCCTAATAATATATGCCTACTTGCAGGTCTTCAACTAATATTTCTAGTCTGAATAGTTATATTATAGGATCATCAAACTTTGCCTTTCTAACTTCCTTTGTGGAATACAAACTGGCCTTATTTTAGATGTCTTATTAAACTTTCTTGTTCACATATCAGGGAAACAAAAGGTAGTATATATGATTTTCCAAGATGATTGGATTATTTTTTTAAAAAACTGGGAAGTTGCTTTATCTAGTTATATACAGGGTATTTCTCTGGATGTAATTCACAAAATGCCACCTGCCCGTGGGCAGCTTCACACCCACCCATTATTCTTCAGTGGTTTACCTGTCACAGGGGAGTTGATAAGTTTGCAAAGAGAAGGTGAGAAGTAAAAGCTGTAAACTCTAAATGACAACTTTGCAAGGCATAAAAAAGATCCTTTTTCAATCACTGATCCTGTCTCATGATGGATGAACGTGGATCAGTACACTTTACCTTAGTATACCCATGTCAGAGTACCTCATACAGAGCAGTTTTCTTGATTAGTCCATCTTATGGAGACAGATGTCTCCCCTTCTGGTTAGCAGCCTATATTTTGGTGCCAAACTGCAAATTCTAATCCCAATATCTGAGGTAAGCATTTGCCTGGTGACTGAACTGTGAAATAAAGTGCCATAAACATCTCTTCCTGGTAAATATTTTTTCTTTATCTGATGTTCTCTTGTTTATTTATTGAATTTGGAGTTGGGGAAAAAAATTGAGATCAATCATTTTCAGTGATGGAAATTTCTGAAAAAAAACCCCACTGTGCTGTGATCCAGCATTCATAAAACAATATTTTCCTTTTTCAGTAGAAAAAACTGGAAATTCATGAGTGAAAGCATTGATAAGAATTTGGATTGTGAAAATGGGAATGGTCCTGTATATCTCAATCCCTTTAATCTGTTCATTGTCTAGTCTTTTGTCATGAGGTGGAATGAATTGCTGTTGCATCTGTGCTGCGTGGTCTTTAAAGGAATTTCACTTTGTGGCTCTGGAACGTACTCAATTTATTAAAATTATTTGGTAATTTTAACAGTCAAATTCTGACAAGTTATAACAACTACAGGGGAAAAAGAATGGAATATGAAGACAGAGACTTTACTGAACTCAGAGGTGTTATAATCACCATACTGAATATTTTGTTTTAAAGCCTAGAGGCACCAATCCTCCCAGCTAGATCTGAATTATGGAATCCACCTGCAGCCAAATGAAAACTTACCTTTAAGTCTGCAGATGCTGTGTGGCCACATATTTTACAGCAGGGAAAGGGAAAGGGAAAGGGAAAGGGAAAGGGAAAGGGAAAGGGAAAGGGAAAGGGAAAGGGAAAGGGAAAGGGAAAGGGAAAGGGAAAGGGAAAGGGAAAGGAGGGGAGGGGAGGGGAGGGGAGGGGAGGGGAGGGGAGGGGAGGGGAGGGGAGGGGAGGGGAGGGGAGGAGAGGAGAGGAGAGGAGAGGAGAGGAGAGGAGAGGAGAGGAGAGGAGAGGAGAGGAGAGGAGAGGAGAGGAGAGGAGAGGAGAGGAGAGGAGAGGAGAGGAGAGGAGAGGAGAGGAGAGGAGAGGAGAGGAGAGGAGAGGAGAGGAGAGGAGAGGAGAGGAGAGGAGAGGAAAGGAGAGGAGAGGAGAGGAAAGGAAAGGAAAGGAAAGGAAAGGAAAGGAAAGGAAAGGAAAGGAAAGGAAAGGAAAGGAAAGGAAAGGAAAGGAAAGGAAAGGAAAGGAAAGGAAAGGAAAGGAAAGGAAAGGAAAGGAAAGGAAAGGAAAGGAAAGGAAAGGAAAGGAAAGGAAAGGAAAGGAAAGGGAAAAGAAAGGAGAAGTATTAACCCACAACATGCACACAAAAAACCTCCTGTTGGAGTGAAGCTGAGTTACTGTGGATTATTCTCCTCTCTATCACTATAACAAAACTTCAATTTACTTGAAAAAACATAGTTGCAACCTTTTTTCCCTAAAAAATTATCCTTCTGAATATGTGCAGCATTTAAACAAATGAAGAATATAGATATGTTAAAAAGAAAAAAAAGCTTTTCTTTCTATTGGTAATATGCTTTCTGCTCTAACCTCTCTGAGAGCTTTTTTGGACTGTTGAACTGGATTAGGTGGCAACTTGGAAATTTCAGTTAGGTAATGAATCCGGCACAACATATTACTGAGGGTCATGTTAAAACATTTATCGGTTTTTAAAATGGTTGGTTTAATCTCAAATATTCTTAAGGAGGATTCTGTTAGAAACATCACTAATTGCTAAACTATATTTCTACTTGATAACATCCCTAAAACTATTCCAAGAGAAAGTCAAATGTGTAATAACTACAGATCACTGCAATTTTTGTGAGACCAGTGTACAAAGAGATATACTTAAGGAAAGAAAGGAAAAAGAAGAAAATATGGAGATGAGCAGGAAATATTTGTAACTATTCTAGAGTTATTGTTGAAATTTCCAATGGTTTTTCTTGTCATACATTGGAGTAAAAAGTCAGTAGCTCAGGTGGGTTTTTTTTTTAATCCTAGAATCAGATAAATTGATGACGGTGAAATACTCTCTACATGTTATATCTATATTTTCGTATGAGTGTCTGTGTTTGCACACATGTATGTACTAGGTTATTTTCCTCTGATTGCAACAAGACCATGCCACCACTGTAGGCTCCTGAACACAGAACTGTGCAGCAAATGCAAGAAAGAAAGGGGCAGCCGGAAGAGGCAGAGCTGCTGGAAGAAGAAACAGCATGCTTTAGGGTGATTTCAGGTACTGTCTATAACCAACCTGACCTGATTTGGGGTATATGACCCCAAAAAATATCACTTCCGATCCCTTCTTGGGGATCAGAGGGACATTTGTCTTTCAATACTACATTAGACAAGAATTGTTTGGTGACATAAAATCTTGAATTCTTCAGCTCTCTTCAGTACTATAGTAAAGTTAAAATTATACCCTGTCAAAATCAGTTAAGTGTATGTGGCTGAATTACTGAAATTATATGATTTGATACAAAACAGCATGAAAAATATTTCAAGATAAAATGTGCATTATTTTGTATGAGCTCACTATTGCTAATTTATCTGTGATAGTTTATTACAAGTACATTGATGATTTTTTACATTGAGGGTGGTATAACACTGCAACATGTTGACCACAGAGGCAGTAAATACCTCATCCCTGAAGACATTCAAGGTCAGGCTGGACTGGGCTTTGAGCAACCTGATCTAGTTGAAAACGTGCCTGCTCATTGCAGGGCGGTTGCACTAGATGACCTTTAAAGGTCCCTTCCAACCCAAACTATTCTATGATTCTATGATTACCCACCGAGGAAGAATCCAGGTATGTTACACAAGATAAGCAAGACAGAAGAAGTGGCATAGGTGAGAAAAACTGAGGTATGGAGTGAAATAGTAAATTAACAACAATAAGTCAACAGGAATATGTGTTACAGAATGAAGTCAAAGATTTCCAGAGATCCACCCTTAAAGAAGTTCTGAAAATGGAGTATTGAATTTTTTAGAATTACCCAGTATGCAATGTTTATTATTATTGGAAGTATTAAGCAAAAAACTCACTAATATGATACAATTAAAGAACCAATACAGGATAATGTTTTCTAGGAGCAAAACTGGTTGACAAAATGCAAGACTGTATTAGACAAAAGCAGCAACAGCCACAGTGAAATTCCAAAAGTTCAGTTGGCTGGTCTTGTGAAAGTAAATGTTCTTGCTTCAAGCCTAGGGGAAGAAAAGATCTATCATCTTGATAACGATGCCTATGCCTTGTGGCATTTCCAGGAAATGGCACAGCTTGAAGAGATACTACTTCAGCACTTACCCATCATTTTGTTAAAAGCCAAAATTTCCATATGTTTTCCTCTTCTGTGTTTCCTCTGTATTTTGTTTCTTCTGTGCTGTGTGTTTATGTTTTGTTCTTTTGAGAAAAAGTTCTTGCTCATCAATAGAATAAGACAAGCCAAATACTGTTTAAACTCCCAGGAGATGAGATTTGTGCCAAGTCTCCTAGTTATCTAGACATTCTTGCAGCCACGAATGTGGTTCTTACGCCAAACAAAAGTCTAGAATCAAAATATCATGAGAACTGTACAGTCTCTTTAAGTATTGGTTGATGCTCTTTTCAAGTTTCATGTTTTGTGAAGATTAGGAACATACACCTGACACACAGGCCAATTTTTAACAGCCTGTTTTGCAGGTAGCAAGAGTTGTCATTTAACCATTCTGTTTCTCACATCACTAAAGGAAGTTAGGAGTTTCTTATAAAAAAAATAAAATCTATGTCTGTCAGTCTGGTTATCAAGTTATTCAACATGCCTTAGTTTTAGCTAGCTTTTTCATAATAAAACTCAGAGTTATTGAACGAGGAAGAATCACAAGGAAGAAGAGGGTGTTTTCTTCTTACTTGCAATGATTTTAATATCTGATCAACAGAAGATAGACCTTAAAATTTTCTAACGTCATTACCTCCAACAATGTTCATTTTAATTTTAATCAAATCTCTAAAACTTCAACAATTCTTGAAATTTATTGTGATTAATTTGTATATGCATGCTTGCATGTGGAAGAAGAGGGTTGCAGGTAAAGGTAAGAGACTCAATAAAATGTTGTCTTAATATTCTAGGACTTGCTTTTTTGTTGTCTAAAATATACAGCTAAAATTCAACAGCAACAAAATTAGGTGTATTTACAATAATAGATTCATTTCTTCAAACCTTGTAATCTAAATTAGGACGGTTCTCTGTAAGATTCTCCCTTTTTTTCTCTTTACTGGGCAGCTAACACAACTATCTTAAACTTGGCAGCTAACTTTTAGTTCAACATGTCTAGTAATATCAGACAAAAAGTTCTCATGGAAATCAGTAAGGGTATTTCTCCTGAATGGAATGTGGTAATTGCTGTATAAGAAGAGAGGAAAATTAAGTATTTCTCTTTCTTTAACATTGCCAAGAGTTTAGATGAGAGGATTTGTCCCTTGAGAAACTGCTTGAATTTGTAAGTACTCCACTGTGATCTGGGAGTATCTCACCACTTTGTATAACAAGACAGGAGCCTCTGATGGCATAAAATACTGAAAAACACCCCTCACCTTCCATGAAGAATCACAACACATTTAAAATAAATTAAGTGTGGGTTGAGCACTCTGCCAAGAGACAACATCCCTAATTAGCAGCTGCTGTTACAGCAAAGAAGGTTGATTAGAGATGAGAGAGTAGTAATTCTCCACAGAAAGGAACTGTCTAATATTATTAAAAATTACCTGCTTGTCACAGATGTTCACTCTGCTTATTTTTACCATAAGTTTGAGTTTGAAAGACTGGAATCGAAATTTATCATTACTCAACACACAAAGAATGTTTTTTGCAGACATTTGTACACTATCAGCAGAAAATGAACTGAAATGCTTGACAAAGTTGAAAATATTCAGGGTAATATAGAAAAGTGTTTGTAAGAGCAGCTTTTCTCCCAGTATTTTCTAGTGGAGATGGCACTGGCATGCTGTAATACTGGAGGAAAAAGGGTGGAAAGCCTCAGACAAGAATAAGGAGAAAAGGGATAAGGTGTAAAAGCAGAAACAGATGTAGTGAAACAAACGAAAAAAACCTATCTTTGATAGCAAAAAAACACTTGAAATAATTTTGCAAAAAGCATTTAGAACTAGATATACAAACTCTTTAGTTGTATTTCAGGGAAAGTCAATATTACTTTTTAAGTAAGGTAATGTTCGTCCCTGATGACAGCAGAGACTGTTTCCTTCCCATTCCCATGCTTATTCTTACTACAAGTTGATCATTTTTTTACTTGACTTGGAAGGCAACACCTCAATGATGTCAGTATTTAAAAAATAATGCAAAGAAATCTTAATGGTCGTCAACCATATATCTAAGACTTCTGTGATTTTGGGTATCTTTTGATTATAATGAAGGAACTGGAAAATGTGCAAGTGTTCTCTTTTGCTGAATGACATCAGAAACTAAAGAGAAATAGAGTGGTATTTAGAAAGTCTAAGAATAAACAAAAAGCAATAAAATGGAAACTAAAGGAAATCAAAGGATAACAATTGAGTTTTAAAGGCTGTGACACAGCTTTGCTGCAAAAATAAGAGTAAATAAGAAATACTATAAAATACTTTCGTATGAAACTTATCTTGCTTGTGAAAATTATTATCTGATGAGCTGCCAAAATGCTAGAATATAGACACTTTTTTTACTCTTTGGTGCTGGTTTAAAAGCTTCAAACATTTTGAATGGAGGCCACTCTCAGTGCTTCAGACTCCTGATGCTAAACGGTGTTGAAGCCTCTTTTTCTTCTTCGTGTACCAACTGCACCTGCTACTTCATCTGCACTCCTCTCAACTTGCAGTCAAAAGAGAGGGAGGTTGCAAACAGTAAAGCAAAAGCATTTCTTTAAGTGGTTTAGCTTTTTCTGTACTCCATGAAAAGCACATATGCCTATGAGTGACAGTAAATCCCTCACAAAAACCAGAGGGTGGTACTTAACTTCAGATATATTTTTTTTTTTAAACTGTCATAGACTATTTAGACCCATGTAAGAAATATTTAGCTTTTATCACAGCAATAAGTAAACCCACTGCTATAAAATTGAAAATTATTATATAAAGGTTTAATTTCTTTCATATAACTTCACAATCAAGAATAAACAACATGATTAGAATGTCTAATGGTTTGCATAACAGTGTGTCATGAGGGACAGATATGAAGAACAGCAAGGACAACAAATTTAAAGGAAGGAGTAAGGGATAAATCAGAATACTATTACTCTCAAATCAGAATACTATTACTCTATTGTTTGCATTCTGAGACATTTGGGTTGGATACCCAAGAGAGGACTCATGAAAAATTGTGCATATTTGGAGAAAGAGCTTTTGTATATTCTTTTTTAGTTTATTTAAGCATTTAAACTACCTACTTTCTGCTTTCCATGCAAAATCATGCTCTTGTATCCCTGTCTCACTGAAGGCACTTGGTGAAAAAAATACACTTCACCTATGTAGTCTTCAGTAAGGGAACAAATTCAAAAGTCTTTATTATGAAATAGTGGTGAAAACACAGTAAATTATGGCCATGAAAAGATCACTAGAAACACCTTGCCAGTGATGAGATTCCAGATTTATTGGTAATCCTATGATCTGTAGCCAGACAGAGAGCAGCCACAGCACGTTATAGAAATCTGAAAGTTACTTTGTGCTCTAACTTTCCTCCAGACAATTCCTTTTTTTCCACTTAATCTCAGGGCAGAAAAAGAGGATAGAAAATTGGTGTGATCAGATAAATCTTTTTCGAACATATAACAGCTTTCCCTAGCAAAACCAAGTTCCAACACTGACATTACAGGAGTTTCAATCAAAGAAAAAGGTGAAGCAACAGTTGCTGAGGACACTATCACAGCTAAATTTCATGCAATTGAGGTATATCCTGCCTGCTGTAGTATAAAATTGTGTAATGTCTATGTTTAGTTTGTGAGCCTGATCAGAAACTATAAACTTAAATGGCTTCTTCTTTTTTTAAAGGATGAGACTGTTAACATATTATATCCGTTATTCTAAGTGTAGCTATATATATATATCTTAAAATACGTAAGTAAAAGCCACATATATATCATATGTCATATATATTCTATGCTATATGTGTATATACTACGTATTATATACTGTAAATTCATACTTCTTCATAATCTATATTAATACTTTACGAGTTATTATAAATTACATTTTTTTATACATTATATCTGTAAGGTTTCCTACATTCCTGACTTAATGTAGTAAAGCACAAAATTATTGAGAATGAGAAACAGTGATCCTATTCAGAACACCATGAGAGGCAGAGCTGATTTATTGGAGCGTTCAGGATCCAAGATTTTAATTCTGGACTCTGTGTTTCCTTTGGACACACACTTTCTTTCCTCTATTTTTTTTCTGCATCTTGAGCACATAACACAAAGCAGTCATCCAATTATCATGAACATTGACAATAAGTGGTATTCGCATTCATATTTAAAATGATGAGTTATCAGAAATCCTGAATAATTGTTTAAGGATGATTCTAATCTAAATAAAAATGTTATTGGAAAATGCAATGGCCTTTTTTTTTTTTTTTAGTGTCTGAAAGTATTTTTACTAGATTGCTAATAAATGCAGTATTCAATTATTTTGGTTAAAATTGTTTAATATTGCAGAAGAGACAAGTGTTAAAATATACAAAGTGTGTACAAGATTTGGGAATCTAAGTTCTAGTTTTAAAATTGATTTTAAAATGTAAAAGCCTGAATCCTTTTTACTTCAACAAGATTTAGACTCTTAAACTTCACAGTTACTTTTAAACATTTTACCCAATTTCTCAGAATTGAATAATACAAAACATACAAGTAATAAAAACCCTACTATACCAGTCAAAATATTCTTCAAGGAATTCAAGGGAAAAAAAAAAAAAAAGGAGTAAAGAAAAACCTAGCAATATTTGATGGGAGGAGTGTGATATTCTCCATCCAGTTTCATTAGCTGCTGTTTTTCCATTCTGGAAAAGGGGAAAAAACAAAATTTATACAGTGAAACACAGATGTTCAGCTCATCTCCACTAGTAAATCCATAATCTACTGTACCAAGACTACAATTGCTTAATAAAAGCACAGATCTTAATATAACTAAAGGATTCTCTGTCCATCTTTTGCAATTACAAATCATTATTTTATGTGCATGTAATATATCTAAAGTACCTCTTAATATGTTGAAACCAGACAGTTAGGCTTGAGGACGTCATTCTGCTTTATGAAGACTAGGTGCAACTTGTTCAGATTATTTTAATTAATATATATATATATGTGAAGGATGTGTGAGACTCCAGCCATATTAAAATAATATATTTCTTTAGTTAATTTGATTTGCTCAATGTTTTAACTAGCCTATGATTCAAAACTTGCCAGTGTATCAAACTTTTCAGAGCTCTTGCAAGTGTGATGAGCTTGCTTCTCTAACAGAAAGAGCTCAGTGATTGTGCTTAAATTTGAAAGATATTTATTCTGCATACTGGTTCTCTTCTGGAGATATGATCTTGTGTCACAGATGTGCAATTTTCATTAGCTTTAATAGAATTCATTTCTGCCCACCCAGGGAACAATTTACTGCAATGTACCAGTAAATTTTAGAGATAATATTTTAGGCTACATCATGAGGTAGTTACACAGAACTACCATTAAAATAGGATCAAACTTTTTCCTTTAAACGTAATGTTCTAAATGTAGCATTTTAAATGTACATTTGCACTACATAGATGAAGCCCAGAGCCCAGAATGGGAAATTTCAGCAGACAAGTATATGTAGAATACAGCAAAATAGAAATGAAAAAATGTGTGTAAATTATTATGAATACACAATTTAAAACAGGTAGCAACATCACTTTGTTAACTGAGAGCACACAGCAGTAAGCATTTATGTATGAGTTATGTACTTGATTCATCTACAGAAGTCCTGCAATGTTCAGGAGGTGTATTTTCACAAAGTGATTTTTGCATCTGACTCTTGAAACCATTTTTCAGATTAGTCCTTTCTCATGTCCATGAAGATAAATCTGGCTACCTCCACAAGGATTCGGAGACACAATCAGTCCAAAGCTGAAAAGAGTTTTGCATTCCACCACACCGCTATTTTCCAAAACTCTGATGAGTTCTTTCTCCAACTGCAACAAGTCCTTGAAAGAATCTGTAATCAAAGGCTAATTATTATTTTTGAAAGAAATTCTAGAGTTATTCTGGCTCCTTGTATCATCCTTTCCTCCAGCAGGTAGAAACTCCTGACTGAAGTAACATTACAGTAGAAAGGGGTGTGGGTAGTAGTAGTCAGAACAGAGAATTGAATGTGGCATTTGTTTTTTCAAACCCCTGTTGTATTTCTATGATACTTTTGTGAAAATGTCATTCTATTAGCCTGTGCTCCCTATAAGTACCTAGTATCTAATGTACATGCTGGTAAGAAACTAGGTAATTTAAATGCATGCAAAGGCAGCTACAGTGGGCACAGAACTGAAAACTTATTTTGGAAGGCAAGTTTCACTGAAATAATTGCATATAGTCCACGGAAAGCCGGAACTCCTTGGCTGCTCTTCTATATCAACCTCCAGTAGTTCGATTGCTGCAATATTATTAGGCTCTACAAGATGGGAGAACAGAACTTTCTTAACATATTTAGAAACAAAAAAGAATCACTCTCTTGTTCCAGTGAAACCTTCCATTACATTATTTTGATAGAGAGACATTTTTATATCATGCTTCAGGATTTTACTGCAGAAAGCCTAGGTGAAGCTGATGTACTTCTTTCTTACAATAAAGGGAATAAAACAGAGATTGCCTCTAAAACTACATAAACTTACAGTACTCCTGAATAGAATTCTATTTAGTCATTTGCTATCATGATTATTAACAGGCTCCAACTACATGTTTTGCACTGAAATGAAAAATAAATATTAAAAGTGCTACCATATTAATACCTATCACTTTTATGCTACAGGTAAAAAACAGGGCAAGAATATTTACGTGGATGAAACAACTTAAAATGCTGCTCACATGCACAATGGCAGCTCATTATGTAGTGCAGCCTGAAGACTGAAACAAAACTCAAATGTGCACAAAAATACCTTTTCAAAACCCAAATGGATTATAATACCTTTGTTTCTAAAAGGCAATAAGGGCCATATACACCATTATTTTGCATAAGCTTTAGTTAGAACCATTAATATGCTCAAGCTTCTTTTAACATGTGGAAACAGTCATTTTCTGGTATCGGTGCTTTAATCTGTTCATACAAATAGACTTATTTCTTAAAAAAATTCAGGAACTAACAAGAGCAAAACATTGAAGACAGTATTGTCAGTGTAAAACCATAAGATAACTACAAAACCATACTTGTTTCATTTACACTTAAAGAATACCATTTGAAGTGAGGCTTAAATCAGGACTCAATGCCATATAATATTTAGCCATTATTTTGGCACTCCACAAAGAGAAAATAATAACTTTTGTGAACTCATTAAAGTTTCAACCACCATGACTTGATCTCGTTGATTTCACTGAAAGTGGCTAGCTGGTTGGAAAACTGAATCCCCTTTCCCTAATTTAACATGTGTTTCTGCTGAAAACTTTGAAACATCTGCCTTCTTATCTGTAGACCACTACAGATATTCTTCTGGAGTCACATCTTTTCCAATTTGTGTACTGGCATAGCAAATAATTCTCTGTGCCTTTCCATGTTTGTCCTTATTTTTCTAATTCCCTAGAGAATGAGGAAACTCGCACCATTGAGCTTCTTTTTCACTAGTAATTCTGTAGCTCGGCTCAATACAAGGTAGTTTACTGGCTTCCGTCAAAGAAAAATTAAAGCTTTCTAGCCACTTCCATTTAAATATGGAGTTATTTTCATGCAGAAGTTTTACTCAGTAAGAGGAATCACAGATGTAGTGGCTTGTAGCTGTCATTACTGCGTCATAGATATATGATTAGATTGTGCTTCTCGGAAGGCAAATGTAAACTTTCCTACCTTTTTTTTTATTATTATTATTTTGAAAACCATAAAGAAACCCTATCATTATATAAAAAAAATTCAACAGAAGTTTATTTTCTTTTGTGTCTCCTAACCACAATAACATTACATTTCCTTATTTCAGGTTGCTGCTGTGAGACTTTCATATTTAACTACTTTAGAACCCTTCATATGTCTTTGGAATGGTACTCAGTGGCATGCTGAATTTACAACAAATCATTCTTATTCTCTAATGGATATGTATATATTGGGCTTTTAGTCTTTTGTTAAGGACTCTTTTCTGGTCAGTATCACCAAAATATTTGGTTGGGCAACACAAGAAGCATAAAGCATGTTTAGTTTTCACATCCATAGCAATGTATTAATATTACCGAGCAACAGAAGAAAATGAAAGGAGATTTACAATCTTGTGTTTTTATTGCATGACAGAACAGATGAGAGACTGGAAAATGTAGGCCTGTTTTCTGCATCTGATGGAAACATATATAGTGAGATTTCCCTGGGCTGCCAATGGAATGATACACAGAATACGGACTTCTCCACACATACCAAAATAAACATTGTTTGTCAAATAGTAAGTAAGAATCTACATAATTTTATACATTTATTATGTATTTGATAGTTATGAAGCAAGGGCATTGCAAAACCTCAATAAACCTTAATCAGTTTTATTGTAATAATTTTTTGTAGATGTATTTAAAATTGCAAGAAATACCAATCAAACATGAAGGAGATCATGGAAAGCTCTTCTGTATGAACCAGAAGTAATTTGGTGCTGAGATAAAGTGAAAAAAATGCTGTTCATCTTGTTAATAAATTATGGGGTGAGTAAGTATTCCTGCATTTGCACTTTTTCTTTCTTATATATGCAAAAATATACTACCTTTTCTATTCTACACATCTTCTGGACTTCCATGAGCAGAAACAAAGTTGGAAGCATCTCAGAAAATACTGATCCATATTTTTATCTCAAGCTGTTTCATTTTGCTGTCTCAGCTCAGCTGAGTTTCTTGCTAACATTTTCAAGAACTTTATTGAGAAATTGTGCCCCACATAGCATGCAGCAAGCATAAACAGAATCATTGTAACAACACAAATGTAGTTAGAAAATGTTAAACATGTACAATGTATTCAGTCTTCCTGTTTCCTAGTGTTACCACAGTTGATAGGACGGTGCAAACAGAGTTGTTTGAATGCCATGAAGTCTGGGGATTGGGATAAATCAAAAGACTAAAACTTTTGGGTTGCAACTGCTATCTCAATCTAATTTCTGACCTCATTTTAAATTCTAACAAAGAAAAAAAAGAAAAAAAAAAAAAAAGAAAAATTTGCATATGTGAGAGTCTATCCCAATACCCAAAAACCATAGGAACAAATTACATGTTCTCAAGAAGCAGAGCAACTGGTAAGTTCACTGCTATTTAGGTCCCAGGTGCTACTTAACTAATCAAAGCCTTTCAAGCAGATCAAGCCAATCAAGGCAGGATCTCAATAAGAGACTTCCAGATACAGTTATAATGCCAGAAGCAGAGTTCAAACCTCTTTATCAAGTAAGGAGAAGCTGATGGGGTTAGCACATAGTTTAGTGTAGGTTTCCTAATGTTTGTGAGGACTGATGGTGGTTTCTTTGTCTTGTATTCATAGATAATGCTAAAGCAAGAGGCTGATCTGATCCATGTATACAGAAACCAGTACCAGGAGTTTCCTTTAATGTCAGAACTAAGATATGAAGGTAGAATTATAAAAGGAAGACAAGAGTTACTGAGATCACTTCAGTTGCCATATGCATAATTACCTTCCTTCTAGGTAAGTATTAGCGATAAGTATGTCTATAGTTCAATTAAACTTGGAGTTTTGATAAAGATTTTTAGTTGTCTAGGTTGACTGGGTGTTCTAAGAGACCTGAGAGGAAATAATTTATTTCTCTTACTAGAAAACACTTCTGCATCTTTGAGGATATTATTTGAAAGCAGAAATCTCTAAATATTTAGAGTATACCTCTGACAGAGGAAGCTATAGAATCAGGTACTGTCACAGAGGCACCCCGAGGTTAGTTTAAGGGACAGCAGATTGACTGGTGGAAGACGGGGTTTTAGCTCCCCAAAGTGACTTGAATACAGGTTTGGATATCAGTTGAGGAAATTATTAAGAGAGGAAAACACACTTGCGATTATGTGAGTAAATAATTTATACACGTGCTCGTATTGAGTACAGAAAGTATGCATGCAAATGTGCACGAAAAGTATAAATACACGTGCAAATGTGCACGGAAAGCAGACACACTCACAATCCTGCGAGGGTTAATTTTACTCACACACGTGGCAGCAAGGCAAGCCTGTAGGCATTCCAGAAGCTTCTCTGCACCCCCACACTGGCTGTGGGGTGGCCCTGAAGCTTTCAAACATCCCCTATGCTGGCCCTGGGCACCCAGCGGCTCCCTGGCGCCTCTATGCTCCCTTCTCCTCTCTCTTAACAACCCTGGCCAGCGGGGTCTGGGGTCAAACAAAAGAAGCTGTTAGCCTCAAGCAGCAGAGAGAGAGGGAGATGTGTCTATGCCTTCCATATTGAAGGAAGGGAGGGGGAGAGAGGGGGGTTTGCATTCTGCCACAGGTACATAAATGGTTGATCTTTTGGCCTTAGTGAATGTAACGAACCACTTCGAAGTGTGTAAGTACTGAATCAACTTCTACAAAGATCAAAGTAGAAGTTTTCAACAGGTTATTATGTAGACAACCACAATGCAGAGAAAGGTAGGAGCAGAATTCCAGAATGAAAATTATGATCCCTAGGAGAAAAGCTGAGAACAAGTGCTTTATTTGAAATTATTCCTTTACCCACCCAGTCCACAAACTTACTTCACATACATTTTATTACAGCAATATTTTTACTGGCTTTTTTCTCTTTTAATAAGCTTAGATTTTGACATGTCTCCAGTTATGTCTCTGCTGATCAGTACATTGCTCTCACTTTACAGCAGTTATTCTTCACAATTCAATTTATGACCTGCAAGTAATTTGGGAACATCATATTTTCACCTGTGTCCTGATTATAGATCAAGAATTCGGTTTTTTTTTAGAACCCTGGTGTTCAGATAAGTTTCTGTGAAGCTCATTGAAACTCACAGGCTTTGTGGCAGAGCTGGATTATGATTATGGTCCCTTAACCTGGAATGGGTGGTACTGGGGTGTGTTCTCGTTGATCTGAAGGTCTCAATGTATGGATGACATAATACAATATAGGACTCTTCAGGTTTCGTAATTCTTCTTACTGTTTAAGTCCAGAACAAAAATATTTAACCTGCTGGTATGTTTCTGCTTTAGAAGCATTTTCCTTTACAGAGTTGCAGCGTAGTTTCAGGAAGTGTCTCACACTTTCACAATCAGAGCTGCACTGCTGAGGGGCATTCCTGGATTGTACTGTAATGTTTCTGTAGATGTAAGTGATAAATGGCCAATGGATTTTGTACAGATAAACACAAACAGATCCACCATAGCATGAATGGTTACTGGGAACTGTAAGGATTGGAAGAGCTAGAAACCATTGTAAAGAAGCTATAGGATCAGTTGACAAGGCACTAAGCACCAGATAATCAGTTTCAGTTTGAACAGGAATCCATATTGTTAGAACTTATAATTTGAGGATTTTCTGATATTCAAATTAAATTACAATAGCTGCTGGCAGTGTGCAGGCTTGTTAAATCTACTCAGTTGCAAAGCCAGGAGATTTGATGATGTATATAGTTTTTCCCTTGAGGCTAAAAATGTAATTATGAAAAAGTTCTGAACTGAAATATAGGCTTGTCATCTGTTTTCATGAGAGATGAAAGATCATTTTAAGGTGAAGAGGTTACAAATAAGAAAGAAAATTAAGTTTAAAAACCCAACATGACCAGCAGTACAGCTGCTGAAGAATAGGAAAAACAAAGTAAATTATTATAATTAGGAGGGGACATCATTCTACATTTACTAGGCATATGCTATTTTAATATTTAATTCATCTCCTGATTAATTCACTAGATGATGTGAAGATTATTATAGAGGTGATAAAACAGTTTTCAGTATTCAGTAGGGACACAGGATGTAGGACTGAATCAAACTCCCTAGTTCAATAGGAGACTAGCTAGCCCCTTTTCACTATATTTGGTCTAGAGCAATGTATCTTCTTTTTACATCTGGTTCTAAATTATCACATTGTCTTAATAACTTCAGATCAGGGGAATAAAAGGATTGTAAACAGGCTTCTGATGCAAAGCAGATTTAGCTATTATTCTAAATATTTCTTCCTGAGTTTTCTGAATAAATTTTTAGATATATTTTGGTAAATTAATTCTTCTTTATTCTCTAATTAAAGGTGATAATGTCCCTAACTTGTACTCAGCAGAGCACATACGCTTATATCCAGAGAAAAATATATCCTTCAGACTTGTCACATATCTGTCTTATTCCACCTATTCCACTCAGCTGTATTAAATGACCTCAAACTTTGGAGTTATAGTTAATTTCAAAGTTTTATATGACAAGTCTCTCTTAAAGGAATCTAGGAAAACAATTCAATAGTCACATATCTCTAGCACTCTTCACCAACTGTATGAGGAAGTTTCACAAATAGGAAATTTTAGGATGAATGATGTTATGTGGAAGAGCTGGGAAACATTAAAACAACAACAACAACACAACACAAAAAGAAAAACAAAACAACAACATAAACCAGAAACAAACAAACAAAAACAAAACCACCACACCCACACATTCAGAGGCAAAGTACTTTTTTTTTCTTTTTTTTTCTTTTTTTTTTTTTTTTAATTCTTCTCAGAAAAAAATTTCCACGGCTAACAAATAACCAGTTAGTGAAGAAATGTAGAATATAAATAGGATAGTCAAATTTAAGGCCTATTTGAGCAGTAACATTTTTCTTATGCTTAGAAATTTTAACTTATACTAGTATATTTTGATGGGATCATGTTTTAAAGCAGAACAGAGAAACTGTTACTTTCCATGCCTCTACTTGCTTCCTTAAGTAACAGAAGAATCTCTGTCATGTGACCAGAATCAGGCACACAGACTTGATGTTCCCTACACTGAAATTAAAAGTTGGCTGTTAAGTCTGGTAAATTACAAAGCAGTACTACCTCAACTGAAGGATAAGAAAAATTGTTTCTCAAGTAGGCACAGACTCTCCTTAGGTACAAAACAAATTGCAAAGGTCTTGCAAACCTCTAATTGCTTTGGCAGGAACTCGAGACTATCTGGACCTATAACTAAGCTATTTTACTCACTGTTGAACTATAATCTGAGTTAACATAAGAAAAGTGCTTTAAATTAAGGTAGCATAATAATGCATTATAACTGGCCACACCTCGAAGTATGTGTGCAATTACAGTGAATCAGAGAAGGGTTAAAATCTAGTGGATTTTTGTTGCTGAAGCTGTCAGTTTTGCTTGAGTCTACACTGGTGAGTAATCTGAGTCAATGCAGCATTTCTAAAATGCCACTTGTGATCTATTCTATGGATTGCAATTGCAGTACTGAGTGTAAGTAAGGAGAGAAATTAAGTATTCCAAGTTTGCTATCTGGAAATGGGGCAAAGGAACGATACCCAGTAAACCTGGTAAAGGGAACATGAGAATAAGAGAATATTGGAAGTCAATGTCTAGGAATGGATGAAAGTAAACAGTCTAAAAACCACTATTTCCCAGTATAAATCCCTGTTAATGTTCTTTCAGTTTATCAAACGATTTCTTTTGGCTTAAATGAGGAGAGGAGAAGGAGGAATGGGTTGGAGACTGATGACAGAGGAACACCAAACTCCTTAACAAACTGGCAGTAAAATCATGGTTCCACTAGCAATTGTTTTAAATACTACTATTCAAACAATAATGGTATCATGCAACAAGTGCTGAGTTTATTTTGACGATATGCAAGATAATGAATGAAAATGTGTTTAATGGGGATAATTCATAGCAGACTAGTATCCTGATGATTTCTTCTTCTAGAAAAATCTATTTTTTTACATTTTATTTATCTAAAACTATATTTTATCTGAATCTCAAGCATAATAGCTATTGAGATGGTATCTATATTATATCTAATGCTGAGGATTTAGGTAATGAGATTCAGCTCAGACCTTGAAGAGAGGAGACAGAAGTCAGCTGGTTGTATTTAAAGCTGAGTAATGTATAAAGAGAAATTAACAGACCTTTTCCTTAATGATCTAGTATAGGATGATTGCTATTGAACAGATTTGTTAGCAAAGCTGGTGAAAGTAGGAAAAGTGTGTTAGTTAATTTTATCAGTGACACAAAGTTGGAAGATATCATTAGTACTTAAGAGTTAGAATATTTTACAGGAAGATGAGGATGACTAAGGAATAAAGAAATAGGAATAGGCTTAAAATACTCAAATGAAAGTTAAAGTCTGATCTGACAGTAACAGATGAGCCCCTTTTTATTATTGGCTCCGAACTTATATTGGCTTTGAGTCCACTGACTAGGATAGAAGGAGGAATTTGCTGCCTATTAGCCACTGGATATTTATGAGTCAGCAATGTGACAAGATTCTGAAAATTGCAGGTCCCTCTCAAAACACTTCATTTGAGTCCTTTTCAGTTGAGATAGGGGAATATCAACAGTCTTACAGACAGCTGTAGGCTTTCTAGTGTACCATCAACAGTTCTGCAGAGGAAAAACAAAAGTATATATTCTTAGCCTCCCTTGCAAAAGGAGTCAAAAACTTGACTTTTTAAGCAAAGCAAACAAAAACCTGAAAGGACAGAAAAATAATTTCTGCACTGTAAATCACAATTATTCACTGAATATCAAAGACAGAATATTCTGATATTTCAAACCAGTGACATTGACTGTAGCAAGAAGAGAAAATGGCATGACATTATGCCATGCATAATTTTGTGTTTTCATCAAGTACATGTGCCACTTCTCTTTGCTCGCAGCTCTACAAACATTTCTCATACATCAGGGAAAAGAGGACCACAGAAGAAGAACTAAACTATATTCTGGCATGAGAATAAGTAGGTTTAAACTCACCATAAATGAAGCTATTATTGAAAATTTGAAGGAGATTTCAATCAACAAAGGGCTGATTCTGTAACAGTGTTTAAATGGCCACACTGAAGAAGAAGAAAACCTCTTTCACTGAAAGGTAGAACTTTAAAAAGATTAAACAGCTTATTTGCTTGTGATATCAGGGACAAAGCTAGATAAACATCCTAGTTTTGTATGGTCATGAATAGTAAGGTACAGCTGGAATTACTTAAACAATTTCCTGTTTACCTGAACACAGACACTGAGCTGAGATCTTAAGGATTTGAAGAACGTATATAATCACATATAGTTTGGTGCCTTTTGGGATATGGTACCACAAAAGCCATGTCACATTGATTATTTGCTGTTTCCAGGGCTGATTTGATGCTCTTCTCCTTTCTGCTGAAATCGGACACTGGAATTGTAGGCATATGACATGCATACTTGATCAAATCCCAAATACTCAAGAGGTCAGAAATGCACATTGTTACCTGCAATTTACCCAATATCTGAAACACTGATGTTTTTCATTTTCATGACACCATCTGTAAAAGGAATAGAAAATGTCATGAATGGTTGAAAGAGAGTTTTATTAAATAAATAAATAAAGATGGTCTGATTATATTTTTTATTAGAGATTTGCTAGAAATTAAGAGGTCATCAGTATTGCATTTGTCGCTTAATTGTGATGTCATTGTACTAGCTACAGTTCTTTTGCTGATCTCACTAAAACCAATTCTGAAAATTAAGAAGTTAGGCTGGGTACAGGTCTTTCCTGCTCAGATCTCTGACAGCACAGTCATGATGACTTTCATATTCTTGACAGACTATCCCTAAGAGTTTTCCCAAGTCTAGGATTATAGGTTCGTGAGAAATAAAGAAACAGAAAAACTTTTTATTGTATGATATCTGGATGTTTCTTTAACACATACACACACACAAACTATACATATAATAGTAAAGTTGTATTTAGTCTGAATCATGGAATCCTTAGAATATATCCAAAGGTGGTGGTGGTGGTGATATTGTTTTACACAGTTCAGAGGGATTTGTCATCTTTCTTCTGTAGGAATGACATTAAGTCCCAGAAATGGTATATACACAGATCCACCTAAGTTGTGGAGAAGTTCCAAAACTCAGAATGACTGAGTCAGTTGTCATATGGTACTTCAGTTTTCCACAATGTTCTCCTCTATTTACTTCTCATTTTTTCAACATGCTCTAGAATGCGAGGAGAGGAATTTTTAATTCCATAACACAGAGCATGAAGCAATTTACATAACTAATATTTTCACATATATTACTTATAGACTCACTTATAAATCTCACTCCTTGTTGTGGAAGGATAATTTTAGTCCAGAGTTCCTATCTCCTCCTAAGCCCTACTCTTACAGTTTGATTCTTCTTTCCAGGAGTTTTCTGAAGATAAAAGTAACGTTAAAAGAGTATGTTGCATCAAAATGTAGTAATACTATTGGTAGTGGTACTTTCAAAGCTAGAGAAGGTTACATCATCTTTCTCCACAAATTGTGATGATCCAAAACTATGTGGAAGATTGTGGAAAGCAAAAGGAAGCGAGCAGATGAAAGGAGGCGGGAGTTTTTGTCCTTTCTGTGACTCCTGGATAATGGTCTATTTTCTGCTTCTTTATGCAAACATGTAATACATCCCATAGGAACATGTGAGTTTTATGAATCAGGAGGAGGTGTTTTATAAAGATGATTTTATATGCATGATTTCATGTACAGGCTTTTCAGGAAAAAAAAAAAAAAACAAAAAAACAAAAAACAAACCTGAATGCCAGTAGCTTTTGTAATTTAAAATATACCAACAAGGAAAAGCAGACTGATAATGTAACCCAATTGTGTATTAACTAGCACACAATTGTGTGCAACAGTATAGATTTTCAAATAACCCTGAACATATAATGGTACTCTTCAAAAACCACTCCTCTGTTTGGGGATAGAAGAGATGCTGGATTAAGCACTCATTGATTCCTGCAACTGATCTTGACATTGTTTTATATACAGAGCTTTCCATGACTTTGTAATAGTTCTTATCCACAGTTGCTGCACTGCCAAACTTGGCACTGAGCCCCATATCTGCAGATTCCAGAACATTAAATATTTAGCTTAAAGCAAGTAAAGTAAAGAAAAGCTAGTCAAACAAATCTTACATTCACTCGGATTAATACACTGACCATTTGTCAACATAGTAAACACATTGTGTTCAGCAGCATCGTAGAGTCATAGTAGCATTTTACTGATCCTTTTAACTCATCTTTGCTCAATGACAGACACCTGAACAAACATTTTTGCCTGCTGTAGTATTTAGTGAAAGATAAGGCAAAGTAAGATAGCTATTCATTTATAGATAAGGGATTTTTTAAAAGATACAAGATTATACTGCAGGTGTTATTTGGTAGAAAAGGTAGTGAAGTATTCTGTGTTTGGGGAAAAGCTATAAAAGCATGGAGGTAAACTGTACTTAGGACAACTAAGGGTCCAAGTTTCAGAAGAAGGCACAGTGCTGCATAAGAGCTATGTGATCTCTCTAACCTATGCTTACGACAGTTGGTGCCATAAGGTAGAACTCTTAGAGTCCCATAAATACCATTTCCCAGAAGGATCCTGACAAAAATAGGAGGCTGCCTAGTTGAACAGTCAGATGTAAAAGATGTTAATAAGTAATTAGCAATTTTTTTCAGCATTCTGCTTGAGTGCCAGAATCTCTAAGGATAAATCATCTAGGCATTACAAATCCAGCAAAATTGAGAAGGGACATGAAAAATTTCTTGTTGTGATTCTTTAAGAAGACTTGAAGCTGGTGATGAGTTAACATGTAAGTGGTAATAATACATTACACTGCTTTTTGTACCACGTTTTCATGGGATGCAAAGTTAAATGACTTCTGTTATGTAATAAAATAGGGATATCTTAAATCATTTGGAGAAGAGGTGCTCAAGTTTGCAAGGGTATCAAGTTATTATCAAGAAAGTAGACACAAACAACTTGAATTGCAGTATTGCAATATCACATGCTGTGAGATTAGTTATGGTGGGCTCATTAAGGAGAGTTTTAGTGCCTCCTTCTTAAAATTTGTGAATTCAAAGATCCATTTTCTTTCCATCTAAAATCTCCCCAAATGTAAGAACAATAGTAAAAACAAGTATCAGGTTACAATTAAGTTGTTTCTATTTTCTTGTGCTGCAGAAAATGCTGCATTGTAAAATGTACTTTTTGACCCATAAAATACTCATGGGACTGATTACTTTTAAAAAGTAACAAAAACGCACTGAGAACCAGATGAAAAGCATATGTGTGGAGAGTGGGAAGGAAATCTAATGTATATCGAAGTACAAAAGAAATCCTGATTCACCACTTTCGAGCATCATGATGAAATACCCTATACAGAGTCCTTGCAATTAGCCAGGATCAGGCTGGCTGTAGGAGCAAAGCAATATATCTATGTATGTGTGGTCCTGAGTCTAAGTAAATTAACTTCACTGAAAGCATGTGTATTAGTCCGGTTTTACAGTCTAACTAACCTGACAACAGCATTCCCAATTCAAACCAGTACCTCAGCATAGCACTGCACATAATGATGGGAAGACAGTAGATCTGTGGATGGTGGGCTGAATGGCTCTGTACCGCTTGTACTGTACAAAACACCTGTGTAGCCAGTGTTACTGTTTATGTCAGTGGCACTTCTTTGATTTTTTTTTTTTTTTAATGCAGATAAATTGCAGAGAGATGTAACAGGATGAAATCATACATTTCTAGAAAGAGATATTTTTGTAGACAACAAAATTATGGAACTGGGGGCAAGGCAATAAAATGCGACTAAAAAGTAGAGTGTAATTTGAAAGATTTCACTGGAAAAAAAAAGTTTGACAACAGGAAAATGTTCACAGACTAATTCTGATTTCATTGAATTGTTTTTCTTACGCCAAAAATCACAACATGAAGAAGAAGGAATTGCAAGTGAAATATTCTAGAAATGTACTTGGAATCACTTTTATGAAATTTCCATTCATACAGAAAAATCTCAAAATTCAGCAATTTAAGAATTAGATTAACTGAAAATATAGCAAAAAAATCACTTTTTGTGTCACCTAAGTATGGTTTCTGATAACATCAGCAAAGACACCATTTTTTGAGCTCTACTTAGGATTCATTTCTGTGAGCTAAAGGCCAATCATGAAATCTTTTTCGTTTGCTACTGTACATCAGATATGTTACTTCTAAATCCCACAACATTGTTCAGAATGTGGACATCAGTGAATGCCTGGCAATAGTAGCAAGGTATGAGGAATTGTGAATCAGCTGGGAGTTACCATGTTTAACAATGGCATTCTATCTGATAATTTAAAGAAGCTAATTAAGTTTTCAACATTCATAAATGTAATTATATTCATCTTTTATGTCCTGTTTAGATTGGCAGTTATTTGAGAGTTTTCGTTCCTCTAAATATTGCAAATCATGATAAAATGCTTCTTATGGGAAACAAAATAATCCTTTGAAAGAAAGTATTAAGCAGCCCAATCAGCAACATAACATGTAGCAAACTGCTACTGGATTATATATCGGCAATGATGCAAAATGAACTCATGGGATAAGACCCCAGGTACTTCTGGAACCGCTGTGATTTAACATTTGACAGGCACACACTATGTTGTTTGCTGACTTTGGCAATGATTTTACAACGTGTCATGCCAATAAAGCTACATAGCTAATGAACTTGTCTGAACATGAGAACCCATATCACTTTGTTCACTATTATGCTAATTTAAGATGACCATTTTTTATTTTCTGTGGAGCAGAGAGAGAACACCACCTTCAGCCACTAACCCTAGCTGACTGTCTAAAACAGCTCATGAGTGTTTACCAGAGAAATTTACGACTATCAGACAAGTGGTAACCTACCAGCTGAGATAAAAATGTTCATTTTGTATGAAATATTAATTTTGTCTTTGCTATTCTTATCTTTATCTGCCCTTTTCTTTATTTTAGTTATCTATAGAGCAAGTAACAATTCCGATCTGTTACCATGCCTTATCTATTTTCTAGACAGGAAATACAGATTTCATAGGCCCAATACTGCTTTTATGAGTGTAGAGATAGCCTACCAAACTTCATGAGGGTTACAGTAAGTCAATAAATAGAATAGGTCAATAAATATACTTATGACCTGCATTGACATATTTTTGTTGCTTCCTAAAATTTCATACTGAAACCACAGACACTGTTCGGGCTCATAAAATATGTACTCACATCTGAGCACTTGCTAACAGTCTTTAACAATGCTATATAGCCTTAATTAAATCCTAATATTTTTAAAGTTCCCAGTGGCACAATTTAACTTTTCTATTGCTGCTTCTGCTTAGTTTAGAGATAGTTTCTGTCCTTAAATGGGTTTCAGAATGATGAAATAGTGAAAAAAAGCTTGTACTCAGAAAGCAAATAAACTTCCCAATAAACTGTAGCTTTGTGCTCATTTATTCTAACCTGAAGCTTTCCTGTTATGAGCAAAATGACAGAAGAGAACACATGAATGTGTAAAAATATGGATTATATCATAGTATGTTAGTCTCCTTTTAATGTTCTTATAATGTGTGAAAAAGCTCCATTTATTAAACTTGAGCTTGTTCTTGCTGTAGGCAATCTTAGTTTACTCATTTCCTGTTTGTATACATTGAAAAACTGTTTGTAAGTGTGTGAGAAAAAATTGCAATACTTTAAAGTAAAACAAGAAAACTACTTTTGCCAAAGGATCCATAGGCATGAGTCACGTAAACAGCTCAAAAGCTTTGTTGCCTGCAAGGGTAAGAATCTCTGAACCATCCTGATTGGAATGGTGCTTACATAAGTTCAATGGCACACAGATTTTTGCCTTCTAATCAATGAGACTTACTGGCCATGAAACATAATTATGCTAATAATCATTAATGATACAAATTTTGAGTATAGCTAGTGAGAAGAGACTGATATTCAGACATTTGGAAGAACCTAAGTCAGTGTAAATGTACCTTTTTCCCAAGACGTAGCACAATTCAGCTGCAGTGGTGAGTTCATGGGAACTTTCAGGAGCGCTGAAGCGATCAAGTCCAGCAATCACAGGGACAGTTACTCCAGAATGATTTGCCTATCTGTGTTAGCTATCCCTACAAAAACAAACAAAAACCCAAACAAACAAACCCAAACCAAAACCCTAACAAACAAAACCAACAAGAACACATCACAAATCTGTATCTCAGTAATGTGCTATAACTCAAATAGGAAAAGAAATTCACACCAGAAATAATAATATGCCATAGGAAAAAAACCTCCAATATATTCCCCCTGCTACTGATCTCTTCATCTAATAAAACCAGGAAAAGGGTAAAGGTTTATTTATAACCCAAAAGAAAACTAATGCTATTATAGTTATGAACCTTAGTTAGTCATATGATATTTGGATGATGTTTCTGACTTTAAATAGATGTGCTTGAGTGTCCACACTGATTCTTTTCCCACAAAACAGAATCAGAATACACTCTCAGGATGTATTGACAATATTAGAGACTAGCAAGATCATTGATTGAAGAATAACAAACAAAATTCCAGAGAGGGCTCCGAAGGACATAGATATATACAGCTGTAACATTAAACCTGTCTCATTCACTGCTACCACATGCCACAGGTGTGGAATAGGCAAAATTATGTAGTGAGGGAGTGATGACAGGTCTGTATCCATACATCATTCCTATTGAATTGCATATGTGCACCTTTTATTTATTTAGGTATTTTTATTATTACTCTTGGACATGTTTCAGCAAGTTAGAATTTCTAATTGACTTGATGGAAACATTCTGGAAAAAAGATCTGTTCTGAGAACATTTTGCTTATGCACTGGACATTTGGCTGTTTTTCTTCTTATTAGGAGTATTTGCATGAAAAAGAGAGAATACAGAAGTTCATTTGCTTCCAAGATCTATTTCCCACCCGAAGTCAGAATCAATTCCTTATTAACTAATTGACCTTCAATGGATTTTAAGTAGATTTTATAAATACACAAATATTTTTTTTAATGCAGGATAGAAGAAGGTGAAACTGGCTTAAAGCCAGTTTAGCACTCTCCTGCTTGTAGGCTAAATCCCAGTACACATTAAAATAGCCTCAGGCTTTCTGTAACTTACACCAGATGGTAGAACCCCTTCGGGGCAATTACATTGGCAGGGATGATTGGAGCATGGTATGCTCCAAGTGTAGTCCTTCCTGCCTCAGTACCTTTTCAATAAGCTTTTCCTTAGCCAGGTTGCTGCAATAGCTCTATATTGCTCAGAGATTTCTCCCATGTGGGATAAATCCCCAGTTAGTCAGAACAGGTTTAATTCTACTTAGAAATGCTAAAGAAACATACAGCCAACTTGGCTTAGACTAACAATTGGCCTCCCAGCTATAGCTAATGAATAAGCAATAGTCCAGTTCTGTATGGCATCAGTTTTGTGGGTTCTTAAAAATTATTCTGTTTTTTCTCCATCCTTGTAACAGTTCATACCTACAGTTTATCCGTAAGGAAAATTATTTCTGGTGCCTATTGTAAATCACTTTTAGTTTGATTACCATTCACCCCTACTTGTCCAATTAGTACAGCTATGCTGGGAAAAAAAAAAAAAACCTCTCCGAAAACTTCAGGTTAGCATTCAATACAGCATTTCAACAGCCTGCATTTTCAGGCCTTATGGATCTGAGCTCTCAGCCTGTCCTCATAGCTCATAACCTTTAATCCCGACATCAATCTCTGTGCTCAGTTCAATTACTATAATGCTGTGTTCTGAAAACTGGCAGAAGCTCAAGGGAAGTTTGTGAAAAATTGCAAGTTTCTCATTCATTTTCATTAGAAAACTGGTGAGACACAAATTTCCTTCAGATGTTCTTCAGAATTCCTCCTACTCATCAGTGAGGTATTGAATAGCATCTTTAGTCAGTTTGCTTGAAAACTCACAGAAAACTGCTCTGATTGTGTTACTGCTTTCTACAGGTCAGGACAAGCCCTGCACACATTTTTAAATTCCTTTCAGGAGTGCCTGGTGCTTTGTTTGTTTGTTTGTTTGTTGTGTTTGTTTGTTTGTTTGTTTGTTTTTACGTTAATCTAGTGTCTGGTGTGAATGTATGGCTCCAACACAAAAAGTCTTAGAAGGGTGCTCCTGGAGTCTCTATTCTGTACATTGCAGGTTCACAGTCTGTTTCTCGATCAGAAGATGGTACCACAATAGTTACTTCTACGTAACAGCCCTTTCACAAAACAAAACCTGCAAGCTGAAGAGATATAGCATCTGGTGTTTGAGAACAACATCTATTTTAAAATGGTGATTATAACTGAGATGAAAAAACTGAGGAAAGTTTTGCAATATCTCTTTAAGATCTCATTTCTTCTGAGAATTGCTCCATAGCCATTGATGAAATATACCTTCTACCTGACTTCCAAATATTCGGTCAGAGTTTTATGGCTTAGAAGAGAAAAAAAAAACCAGGGAGAATCACAAGTGAAAATCTCATCTGAATTGATAGGGATGGATTTAAAACACACTTTTATTTGATAAAGTAGTCCCCCTGCTACCTGTAGTTTACCAGCAGCAGCACTGAGACCTGAAGATAGGTCATCTACATGGTTTGAGTCCTGGAGAAAGGAAGGTGTCACAGTTTCTGAAACAGAGCCTATGCATAGTCTTCAAAATAAGTTTTCGAAGAAATTAATTGCTTGTCCCGCCTGAAGGTATCAAACTGCTTTTTCTGTCTGAGGTGTCTAAGGATCTGACAGAGAAAACATGCATTCTGGAAAGTGGGGCTTTTTTCTCTGAGATCAGCAAGGTACCTAGCTTTGGTCTCTGAAGACTTTTGTTTTGGTCCACTAAGTGATACAACTTGGCATTGATCTGAGGCTTTATTTCCTATACATGTTCATAGTCTTGAAGTATAATCCTACAGTATTTCAAGAAAACGCATCAGAGTGCTTGCTTGTATTCCACTGTTCCTTGGCCTCCCTGACACATTCTATAAAGCACAAAAATAATATCTTCACCTTTGTTAATATCATGGGTCTCTACCTCACCATGAAACACTGATTTCCTCATTTCTTTATATTTACTGTATTAGACACTCAGCAGTGACATACACCAGTGAAGCCAGCTTTGTCTCAGTTTTATGTTTGGACAACACCAGTAGAGTTCTGGTTTTCTGTCATTTGTAGATCAAGTAAAGAATACTGAAAATATATAATTTGCCAAATACAAAAGATAAATACTTTACTTCCAAAATCTATTTTTTTAAAAACATAATGCCAGTAGTTATTCTAAACACATACATCACATACTGTTGTCTTTTACATGTTTCATGATGAAAACCTATAAAAAAACCCAACTCCGAAGACAAGTAAACAATTTCAACTAGGACTCTCTAACTGTAAAGAGAAACTAAAAAAAACCCAGGTTACTATTAGTGTAATGTTTTCTGAATGGTGACAAGTAAGTAAAGTAACTCATACCATTTTTGGAAAAGCGCACCGCAGGAAGGATATATACATGTCACAACAACCTTTCCTTTTCTTTCCTTTTTTTTTTTTTTCCCTCTGAAAGCTAAGATCTATGTGTTCTTATCTATCCTTCTCAGTTTATTAGTCTATAACTTTATGATATTTTAGCAGCTTGGCAAACTGGAATACAATAATGTTGTAAATTGTATTGACAGCCTTTTCACTCCTAAGCCTTGTTTTTATGTATCTGTATCTTGTACAAATTGGCACACAAGATCCTATTAGATTAGACAGACAGATTTTTGACATACAAAAAATATTAAATGTCACTGTATTTTGATGAAGGTCAATCAATACCAGTTTACTAGAAAATTCCTAGCATGTTCTTCTCAGACTTCAGACCTTTAAGTTCTTTTCTTGAAGAAAATAAAAAAAATAAAAACCTGAGGACCAGATTTGAAAATAACTTGAAAGTAGAGGTCTTGTTACAATTTTGATACCCATTAGAAGTATGTAGAGTGATTAATTCATCCTGGAGAGTATTATATAAAACTCCCTGTCATTAAATACCACCAACATTCTTGTCATCAAATCTTTAAATCATAACACTATAAGGGAGACATGGTTTTGTGGCATAACTGTTGGTCACTGGTACCGGGCTGATGATCAGTGTTTGGGAACCACCATTCTATGTTATGGTGGTTGTATGTTATTTTATTATTTACAACTACCAAATTTCATAGTCCATGTAACTAAGACAAATCTAAGCTCATCAAATATTTTAAATCAAAATATTGCATTAGCAAGCATAAATAAAAGACTTGCAGGTTTTATTTATTACATTACCTTGATCCCTCTTTCCTATTACTGCAACCCTTTTCTGTTAAGGTGAAATCGTTAAAAACAGTGAACACCTAAATGTAGAGTTCTTTCTGTGCAATGGCTGATAGGTTTTCATATTGAGGGTTGGCAGGGGTCTTGCATTTGATTTTTTTTCTTTTGAAAAGCAATATTGTATGATAGATGCATCAATTACAAGGTATTTCAATGTCATGGAGAACGGATATAGTAATGTAACATCAGTGGACTTGATACAGGGCATCTCATACAAGGTAACTGTGAATTTTCATTTCTGCAACTGACGATTGTCTATTTTCAGGCTTGATATGCAATCAATAAGCATTTGCAAGTGTAGCAGCACTTGTAAATATCCCTTTTAGACACTTTGTTCTGTCTACTAGAGAACCCATTTTTAAGATAAACTATTGGTTTTCCTTGATACTAGGCTTTAGAAACACAGGTTTTAAGACAAAATGAGCTTGCCCTGTACAAGTTAAAGGAATCTTAGACATGAAGAATAATAATTTCTCAGTCTGCTGGAGCACTTTCTTTTTTTCTGATTTTTCATTTAAGTGAAGAAAGTTTTTTTCTCTGAGAAAGAAACTACTTAGACGGGGCGAACATATACACTCTGACTGAAGTAGAGGAAACTTGAATCATCTCTTACCTCTCTCAATTCAGCATAGGACGGACATTTTTCTGGGATACTGAATTACATTCATTTACCTTCCCACTAATTTATCCTGAGAAGGGGAGACATTTCTAGCGTGAAGTCATCAAGGTAGTCAGGCTTCCTTCCACTTCTCATAGAAAGCCAAAAGTGGGAGGGGATGGAAGGAGTGTAGGGATCTGCTGAACAACTGTCCTAGAACACAAAGTGCCAGAAGACTTGATTTCTTGAATTTATATTCTTGTTTTCTCTTTGTGGAGAAGCTTTTCTTTTTAGTCTATCTTATTCTTCTACTTAGCTCCTCCACAGTAAATATCTCCTTCTGGCTTCCTGCGATCACCTTAATCTTTCTCTTCCTCCTCATATTAATATTGCAGTATTTTATCCTTCAGCCGACTTTTCTTTCAGCCCCAAACCTTTATCTTTATAAGATATACCCAGAACATCCACAGAGAATATTAGTCCCAGTTTAGTTTATGAGTCATCCTGACTTTCTGAC
Source organism: Patagioenas fasciata (assembly GCF_037038585.1). Taxonomy (NCBI): domain Eukaryota; kingdom Metazoa; phylum Chordata; class Aves; order Columbiformes; family Columbidae; genus Patagioenas; species Patagioenas fasciata. The sequence continues at coordinate 33,322,513 of NC_092523.1, read as the reverse complement.
TTCCTTTTATCTTCTTTAAAGATCACTTTATTTTTTTCCCAGCTGTACAATTTCTACAAAACTTATTTGTGTGTGAAATTCTCAAAAATACTTTTTTCCAGCTCTGTCTTCCTGCTGAAAGGGCCTAAGATGAAATGGATCAATGCAGAGTTGTGATAGTATCTCAGCATCCATAGATATGCATCTTGTTTCTCAGCCATAAGATATAACTATGCAAACATTTTTTTTCTTTTGTTTGGTTTTTTGCATTAACCATTTAAATAAAAATTTATTATATAAGCCACACAGCAAATTGTACTCGGATGCATTTATCACATCTGCATTTGGAGACAACATGGTACAGTCAACCACAAAACAGACCTCAAGTTTTAAATAAAGCCTAATTCCACCTAAAAGCATATTTTTACACTGTGTTTTTCAAAGAGAAAGGTACTTTCTGTTCTGATTCTCAAGTGATAAGCTGTTTGGGATCAATATTTGTCTCATCAGTGACAAGTTTACAAATCATGGGAACCTGACCTTCTTGCAGACCTAGCAAACTGTTTCACAAACCATGTATATCGTCCCCTACTCCAAAGCCATATTTCAAAAGGAGAATGAAGTCTAAAATGAAGAGAGCAAGTGAGCAAGTAAGCAGAAAGTGTTACAATGTTACAAATGAAAGATGGCATGATGGTTGGAATGCAACAGTATACACAAAACTTTACATTAATTTTCTTCAAATCTGACAAAGTGCATGTACGATTGTTTCTATATTTAACTGGTTGACTGCATTTACAAGTTTTATCCCCCACCAGTTACATGAAATGCCCATTTTGATTGTGTAAAGCAGCATGTGTAGATGAAAAAGAGGAAGTTTGCACCTATGTGCAGAGATCTTGGATAAGGATCAGCAGTTCCTATGCATAACAGTTTATGCTGCATGGTGAGGCAGTAGTGTTGTCAGTTATGAAGGATTTTCGAGATTAGGTCTCTCTGTAACCCTTTGCCCAAAAGGCAGAATGTTGTCTAAAAACAACAGCTAAATATATATATATATATTTAGAAATCATAACCATTTTGGCAGTAAAAATATTCAAACTACAACACATTAAGTTTGTTAATCTATGAGAAAAACAAACAAACAAACAAACAAACAAAAAACCCCCACAACAACAGTTCAGGAAAACTGGTTTACAACAACCACCTCTTGGGCCCCTCAGTTCAAGAAGGACAGGGTACTGCTGGAGAGAGTCCAGCAGAGAGCTACAAAGATGATTAATGGAGTGGAGCATCTTCCTTATGAGGAAAGGCTGAGGAAGCTGGGTCTCTTTAGCTTGGAGAAGAGAAGACGGAGGGGTGTCCTCACTAATGCTTATAAATATATAAAGGGTGAGTGTTACGAGGATGGAGCCAGGCTCTTCTTGGTGACAACCAATGGTAGGACAAGGGGTAATAGGTTCAAACTGGAACACAAGAGGTTCCACTTAAATTTGAGAAGAAACTTCTTCACAGTGATGATATCAGAACACTGGAACAGGCTGCCCCAGGAGGGTTGTGGAGTCTCCTACTCTGGAGACATTCAAAATCCACCTGGACACCTTCCTGTGTAGCCTCATCTAAGTGTTCCTGCTCCAGCAGGGGGACTGGATTAGATGATCTTTTGAGGTCCCTTCCAATCCCTAACATTCTGTGATTCTGTAACTTCCAAATATACTGACTTTTCAATATAACTTCCACAGTTCTGTATCCAAGGTTGGATTTAGTACTGTAATTATTCAATCAGAACCAACATATTTTGTAACTAAGACTCACACCTGCAAAATCTCTGCATTACAGTATTAATAAGTCTTTTTTACGCCTACAGGAAAAGGAATTTTAGAGAAGATGCAACCTCAAAAAACAGCTACATTGTGTAAAGTATAGTATAGATGTGCCAGACCACTAGCCTCCATTAATTTGGTATTCTATTAAAGGCTGGGAGAAAAATCTGTGTTTTTTTCTCCATGTGGTGTTCTATTATCAGAGATAAAACTAGAACTAGAGGTTGAAATTAAACTTATGGAAAATTAGTGTACATTCATTATTTAAATATACAGAACACTGACATTAGAAATGGATGAGGCTGAAGAACGCATTATAAAACTATGAAATTAAGCAAAGCAGCAAATGTCACTTTTGTTGCTGATTATTAAATGAGTAACTCTAATATGCACATTCTAAAACCAAGATTTTTGCATAATTAATGGGATTGTTTGATGCTGACACATTTTATAGCAACAAAATGGAAGGAGTTTGTGGATATTGAGAGATCTGAGGGTGAAAAATGCCTCAAAATATGAAGTGTTAGCTGCCAAACAATGCAGTTTGGAGATCATAAAGAACCTCACGCTACCTCAACATGGTAGCAACTTGTGCAACATCATGGTTTATACATTGAAAGGTAAGATGATGACAAAACAATAAGTGATGTGGTAAAGATTTTGTGTCTACTTTTCCCACTAGCCAGCAGTGCCAAGTCATACAATTTTTTACCTTAAATTCTACTCAAAAGGTTTATTAAAATTGAGTACATAACTCAGTATTTCTCAAACCTACATATAAAAGAATGGGGTTGATAGGGAACATGAAGGGTTTTCTAGTTCATTCCCATACTTCAGGTCATTTGACAGACATTTCTCTTTAACTGCTCTGGCATTTCTGCAATGACAGAAAATCTGCGACTTCCCTGAGCAATTTATTCTTATTTTGATACATTATGCTTACAATCATGACTTTTCTCCCAAATATTTATGTTGAATCTTGCTTGTGTTTAGGTCTGTAACTTCTTGTTAGGTTGATTTTGGGCAAAGAAAACAGACTATTCATTTTTTTTTTTTTTTAAAAAAAAAGGTGTTTGTCTGAAGATTGTAATGATATCATTCCTTTCCTCCAGTTGAGTCCTGGTTATGTAACTAATTATAGTCACTGAAGTCTACAGAGCTACTCAGCCAGCAAAGGCTAAATTCATTTTTCTGAACTCACTGCATTGGTTGTATAGTGTCACTTTGAGAAGCTTAATATCTTTAGGATATCTACAGGATGTATGCGAGCCCTTATAGACTGGCAGACAGAGACCAAGATATGCCCAAGCACCTCAGATAACCATAAGCACATAAGAGATGCCCTACACAAGCAAAGTAAAAGTTTGTCTAGCTCTGTATACTCTCTGACTTTGGCAATGGATGTTATTTAGCAAAAGCTTATGAACCAGGTTACTTTCTGTGATCCAGTGTCTGCAGTGTCCCTGTAGGTCTCACCCATGAACCTCTATTTCTCTTTGCTGTTTTCTTAGTTTAGGCACTCTCACCTCTTTTTTACAGTGCCAGGAGCTCCCTGAACAATATGCAGCCATGCAAAACCTGTTCCCTGGGCAAACAGTCTTGTGGTGCATGCAGGATTGCATGTAGTTGTCTGTGTGACAAACTGAGCGTCCTCTATTGTTGCTACATTCTAACATTGCCTACAACCCAAGCTTAAAAGGCATTAGGTTTTGAAAGTTAAAAATACTATAGATTTTCCTCATATTAGGTGTTCCTTGGGACAGGAAGTATCTCCCTTTTGTCCTACTGCACCTTTAGCAAGCAAGTTAGCAATAGGTGAGATGTAATAGATGAGCAACCTGACCTGAGGTTCAATGTATTTCCATCAATGTAAACTCCCTGCATCTCCTGATGTAGACAGTCCTCGCTGATGCTAGGATAACAGTAGATGCATGTCAAAAGAGAAGTGTCCTGCACTGTAGAAGTAGAAATGCGTTTAAAGGTGAGTTCAATCACTCTTCAAGCTCCACTGATGTGCTGAATAGTTCTAGGATGACTTTATACTGAATAATTCTGAGATGACTATTAGCAGAGTTCAGAGAAAACACAGCCAGCTATGTGTAGACACTGAACTCCATGTTTCTTAATTAGAAGCACTCACACCCACACCTACATCCTTATTTGTGGGCCAGAAAAAGACAAATGCAAAAAGCAAAGATCAATTTATAAGAGACTCATTCTACAGAGAGTTCTATAGATCTTTTACCTGTGACTGACAGGGTAAATTTACTTGGCATGTGAACCTTCTTGTCTCCTGAAGCCTTGTAGAAAAGATGATGTGACAACAAAAGAATGTATTAGCTAAATAAGTAAGTCAGTTGATATACCTATTTCAATAGGAAGGAAGAAATATTCAAACATACAGAAATCAACAGGATTTTGAATTTTTGTGATTGTTCAATCAAGAAAATTCTGACAGAGTGAGATGGAAAGACTGAGGGAACTGAAGAAGTTCCCCAACAGGCTGCCACTATTCATAGAATAATAGAATGTTAGGGATTGGAAGGGACCTCAAAATATCATCTAGTCCAATCAACTCACTGGAGCATAAAAGCCTAGATGATGTAACACAGGAAGGCGTCCAGGTGGGTTTTAAATGTTTCCAGAGAAGGAGACTCCACAACCTCACTGGACAGACTGTTCCAGTGCTCTGTTACCCTCACTGTGAAGAAGTTTCTTATCAAATTTAAGTGGAATCTCTTGTGTTCCAGTTTGAACGCATTGCCCCTTGTCCTATCATCGGTTGTCACCGAGAAGAGCCTGGCTCCATCCTTGTGTCACTCACCCTTTATACATTTATAAGCATTAGTGAGGTCACCCCTCCGTCTCCTCTTCTCCAAGCTAAAGAGACCCAGCTCCCTCAGCCTTTCCCCATAAGGGACATACTCCACTCCCTAAATCATCTTCATTGCCCAACACTGGACTCTCTCCAGCAGTTCCCTCTCCTTCTTGAACTGAGGCACCCAGAACTGGACGCAATATTCCGGGTGTGGTCTCACCAGGGCACAGGAGAGGAGAAGGAGAACCTCTCTTGACCTACTAACCATCCCCCTTCTAATACACCCCAGGATACCATTGGCCTTCCTGGTCACAAGGGCACAGTGCTGGCTCATGGTCATCCTGCTGTCCAGCAGGACCCCCAGCTCCCCTTCCACTATGCTGCTCTCTAATAGGTCATTCCCCAACTTCTGCTGGAACCTGGGGTTGTTCCTACCCAGATGCAAGACTCTACACTTGCCCTTGTTATATTTCATCAGGTTATTCCCCTCCCAGCTCTCCAGCCTGTCCAGGTCTCGCTGGATGGCAGCACAGCCTTCTGACGTGTCAGCCACTGCTCCCAGTTTGGTGTCATCAGCAAACTTGCTGATAGTCCACGCTATTCCCTCATCCAAATCATTGATGAATATATTGAATAGTTCTGGCCCCAGTACTGACCCCTGAGGCACTCCACTAGATACAGGCCTCCAGCTAGACTCTGCCCCATTGACCACAACTCTCTGCATTCCCTTCAGCCAGTTCACAGTCCACCTCACTACCCCATCATCCAAACCACACTCCTTCAGTTTGGCTATAAAGGTGCTGTGGGAGACTGTGTCAAATGCCTTACTGAAGTCAAGGTAGACCACATCCACCAATCTGCCATCATCCATCCACCTTGTTATGTCCTCATAAAAGTCTATGAGGCTGATCAAGCATGACTTCCCCTTGGTGAAGGGGACTGTCCCTAATGTCCTTCTTATCTTTGATATGCCTTGAGATGGCACCAAGGATAAGTCGTTCCATTAGTTTCCCAGGGATGGAGGTGACGCTGACCGGTCTATAGTTACCCAGGTCCTCCTCCTTGCCCTTTTTGAAGCATGGAGTGACATTTGCTTTCCTCAGGCACCTCTCCTGCTTCACAAGACTTGACAAAGATGATGCAGAGTGGTCCAGCAATGACCTCAGCCAGCTCCCTCAGCACCTGCGGGTGCATCCCATCTGGATCCATGGATTTATGGATGTCCAGATTGCTCAATTGCTCCCAAACCCAGTCCTCATCAACCGAGGCAAACTCCTCCATTGTTCTGACTTCCTTTGGGGCCTCGGTGGTACGGGGATCCTCAGGACAGCCTCCGGCAGTTTAGACAGAGACAAAGAAGGCATTTAGTAACTCTGCCTTCTCTGTCTCTTCTGTCACCAGAGCACCAACTTCGTTCATCTGTGGGCCTACATTGCCTCTGGTGTTGGTTTTATCTGCCATGTATTTGAAAAAGCTCTTTCTTTCTTCCTTGACCCCTCTTGCCAGGTTTAATTCTAAGGAGGCCTTAGCTTTCCTAGTTGCCTCCCTACATCCTCTGAAAACAGCCTTATATTCTTCCCAAGTGGCAAAATTGGAGCAAGACACTATAGTTAAAAGGTAGTTTGATGAAATTAGCTTTGGGATTACAAGACTTAAAGCAGAATTTAGTAAGTGAATATTAACATGTACATTTTATTGTAACCGTCTAATCTCTTTTTTTCTTTTCTTAGTTACTTTAGTTGTCAATGTAATTAGACACATAAAAGACTCCCACACCAGTTTGCATCATTGCCCTTTGGCTCAGCTCAAGCTCGTAAAATTGTTCTCCTGTGTCTCAGACATTGCAGCCATCATGTGGGCTACAATGAACTTTTTGTTCTTCTAACTTGTTTTCATCAATGATATTTTGTTTCCTACAGCTGTGTGTCACAGAAAATATGCAGCTGTCTTGTACAGAGTTCCAAGTATTACTAGACTAAGTGGTTAACACTGTCTTCATGGCATCATAAGAACAACCAGTGAAGTCCAGGGAATTCTATCTTTTATGAAAAAAGTGTTTAATACTTCAAGACTCTTGAATGAGACTGTGCAAAGCTATGAATAATTGCACCTGAGGGCTTATACAATTTTAAAGACTGATAAATGTTTACTATATAACAATATCTGCTACCTTCAGGTACCTCTCAGCTCTATGGCTGCTTTTCATGAATATTCTACAGTGAAAGTCTTGTTTTCTATTGCTGTGTGTGAAATCTTTTGTTTTGATTCTCTGTACTTCATTTTGTACTGGTAAAGTGTTATGAGTACACAAAATACTTCCCAAGTGGAGAGAAGCCAGAGAGTGGTAGTCAATGGTGTGGAGTCTAGTTGGAGGCAGGTATCTAGTGGAGTGCCTCAGGGGTCAGCACTGGGGCCAGTATTATTCAATATATTCAATATATTCAATCCATGGGTCCAGATTTGGACAAGGGAATTGAGTGTACTATCAGCAAGTTTACTGACGACACTAAGCTGGGGGGAGTGGCTGACATGCCAGAAGGCTGTGCTGCCATCCAGCGGGACCTGGACAGGCTGGAGAGCTGGGAGGGGAATAACCTGATGAAATTTAACAAGGGAAAGTGTAGAGTCCTGCATCTGGGCAGGAACAAACCCAGATTCCAGCAGAAGTTGGGGAATGACCTATTAGAAAGCAGCATAGCGGAAGGTGAGCTGGGGGTCCTGCTGGACAGCAGGATGATCATGAGCCAGCACGGTGCTCTTGTGACCAGGAAGGCCAATGGCATCTTGGGGTGTATTAGAAGGGGGATGGTTAGTAGGTCAAGAGAGGTTCTCCTGCCCTTCTACTCCGGTGAGACCCCATCTGGAATATTGTGTCCAGTTCTGGGCCCCTGAGTTCAAGAAGGACAGGGAACTGCTGGAGAGAGCCCAGTGTAAGGCAATGAAGATGATTAAGGGAGTGGAGCATCTCCCTTATGAGGAAAGGCTGAGGAAGCTGAGTCTCTTTAGTTTGGAGAAGAGGAGACTGAGGGGTGACCTTATTAATGTTTATAAATATATAAAGGGTGAGTACCACGAGGATGGAGCCAGGCTCTTCTCAGTGGCAAGCAATGATAGGACAAGGGGTGATGGGATCAAGCTGGGACACAAGAGGTTCCACTTAAATTTGAGAAAAAACTTCTCAGTGAGGGTGACAGAGCACTGGAACAGGCTGCCCAGGGAGGTTGTGGAGTCTCCTTCTCTGGAGACATTCAAAACCCGCCTGGACATGTTCCTGTGCAACCTCACCTAGGCATTCCTGCTCCAGCAGGGGAATTGGACTAGATGATCTTCTGAGGTCCATTCCAATCCCAAACATACTGTGATTCTGTGATAATGTGCCCAATGACAGTCAAGCTCTGAGCAAGCATATCCCTTTCACTGAAAGCAGAAAGGGAGATATCAGTAACAGCATTATAAACTACATTTTTAATAAAACCAATATAATAACAATGCATCAACATAGCAGGATTTGCAAAGAAATAATTGAACTTAGGAATTCAGAGCCATGCATAGAAGATTAAATTTATTCATACAGTTCTATTCTTGTATTTTTCATTCATTATGTTTCACCAAAATGACACACAATGTCTCTGTTCTATTTCTGGTATAGGTCTACCATTTTTTTTAGTCAAATCCTTCAGTCTTTACTTAGATAAGAACTTCCATTGAAGTAAATGTGAGCACTGACCTGAGTAAGACCTTCTGCACTTGCTCTTACTATACACATTACAGCTGTCCTTAGAGACATAGTTAATTACCTGACAGATCACTTGAAGTGATTCTGCAGATGTGTGAGCAGACTCAGAAAATATCATCCAATGTACATATGAGCCCTCTGTAGATACTGGCACCAGCAGCCACTGGGACATATCATGTCAGTTCCTCACATAGTTTATTTATGATATCTTCCATTAACAGTACTGGATGAGATTTGTTCAAATACCATCTAGTTTGTATGCATGCAATGTTTGTTGAGTGGACTTCTCTAAATGCATATGTTCTCTCAAAAACTGAGCCCATTCACTCTTGCCATGAAACTTGATTTATCATGCACATAAATGCTTTTCTACACATATATGTGAGTTTCATGTTTCTACGCATGAAAGGCCTAGGCAAATCTTATCTAAGGAATTCTTCACACACTGCTGGTATAGAGCATAGTATGATTACATATTATAATGTATCTTGAATGATGTTTAAGACCAAGTTCTAACAGCTAATGAAAGCCAATGCTACTATAATTACTAAAATGGAGGTATTCTGATTTACAGATCTAGTTATTATCGATTTGTGGGCTGTACTCAACATGTGGAAGTCCTTTTAAAATAATTTTAGCATAAGTAAGAATATGTATGTACCCTGGATTGCTCCTTCTCTAATTCACAAAGGTTCAAGAAGGGGTAAGAACTCTAGCTGAGAAAAGGTAATTAACTAAAAGCTGAATCATTACCAGTATCTTCATATGGAAAACTAAAACTTAGGTTCCTCTAGTTGCCTGTTTTTCTTTGAATTAGATACTGCTGCTCACACATTCAGTTAGGATGTAATCAGAAGAGGTCATGCTGTGTAGTGAAGGTTTCTATTGCATGGAATGAACTACAAAGTTAATTAATTGATTAGTTTCATGATTTATCTATTTTTGAACACTTACGATTTTCAACAAAAAATGTGGCATTCAGATAACCAAAAGAATAACATCCCTTCCAAAAGGGCTGTATTCAAAAGATATGCAGTCTCTGAATTCTGAGAGATTCTCCAGTGACTTGCTCATCTCCACCTTTGTAGAAAGTCACTTCAGGATGGTTGTGACCTATGGGAGATGAATCAACGCATTCAGACAAGTGATCCCTCCCCACCTCCAAAAAAATAAAAAAAATCAGGTCTTACTGAGTGGTGAAGAGCTCAATAATTTTAATCATTGAATGGACATTCTTTAACTTCAATCCCTGCTCACGTGCAAAAAAAAAAAAAAAAATCATGTCTCTGAAGCACTACTTTTCTGCCAGATCACAGGGATGAAATATCAAACTGGAAAAATCAACGTTCTTTCCTCACTTCATAGATGCTCCAGTACCTGCATTTACTTCTTTCTGCCAGGAGGGAGTCAGTCTGTGGTACTCTTTTCTTCAGTCTCAGTTGTATTATTAAGGTACACTTGGGTGGAAATAGAGTGTAAATGTTCACTGACTTAGGTCTGTGTTATTTTGGTAATGTGTAAAGCTCAATCCCCACCTAAGAATCAACAACACTCAACGGGATATTGAAATTCATAACAGAATAACAAAATAACTGAGCAATGTTGATCTCAGCCTGTGCCTTGGTAGTTTACTGTTTTATTACTATTTATAGCTTTCATTGCAGTCTTGCTCAAAGGCTCTTTTACAGAATCAAACCCCATTTGTCTGGGTCTGTGAGAAGAACACTATATATATATATATATAAAAACCCACAGAACTACCAAACTGATGGCCATCACTCATTCATCAGTTCCATAGTGCTTGGTTATAAAATTGTCCCCAGCTTCCCCTTTTCCTAACCTTTCTTACTCTCCTTCAGCACAATACCTCCCAGAGTACCTTTAACAATCACTCTGCTCCCAGATCACTTACTACTGCCAGCTTGGATGAATTCATCACTATGTCCCTCTGGTTTTATTTATTTGAAACTATATATATATATATTTATATATATACACAGACACAGAGAGACAACATTTTAGAGTTCAACAGCAAGATAGAATTTTTTTTTTTATTTTCCATACATATTTTCTATACTATATGGAATTATAGATACTAAAACAACTTTTATATGAAACCATAATTCATGCTGGTAGAAAGGCAAAATTGAAGCTCAGGGTAGAATGACTGGTAGTATAAACATTACATTTTTACTTGTTAACATTAACATCTAACATTTTGGATTCCTAATGTCTTAAATAACAAGTGGGTCAAACACAGCCATAATAATCTTACACTTGACAGTAAGACAATTTTATTCAAAACAAGTCCTTTAAGGGACATGTCCTTTAAGGGGTATTTCCAACCAAAGGGGTTCTGGTCTTAAATCTATGTTTAACAGAAATATGTTTGTTTGTTTGTTTTTTCCTCTACACTAAAGGAACACAAACTGATACAGAAGGTAAACCTACTAAATTATGTCAACTATGTAAGACCAGCATCATAGCCCATGTAAAGTGGTAGAACAGAATCAGACTTTTTGAAGAAGAAACAGAACCAAACAATGCTAAACGAAATGTCAAAATGAAACAGTTTGAAGAGAAATACTGGACTTTGAAAGACATAGACAGACATAAAATTAGAGAAGAAAAAATGCATTATTTTTGTTGTAAATAGTTACTTTTGTTCCTGTCTTTTAATTCTTCTGCTTGGAATATGTCAAATACTAGAAAATTAACAAATCAGAAAAATGTCAGAAGTTTTCCACAAGCTGTAATTTGTAATTTCATTGTCTATTACAGTTTACGATGTAATAAAAAATATCAAACACAAAATAATTATTTCAAATAACTGAGCATTGTCACTCAGTATATGTAGGATTTAGGTATATTTTTGTTGATCATAGCATCTTGTAAGAAGACTACTGTGTGAATATAGGTGTTAGATACCTGTGCTGCACTGAAGCTGTTCCTCCTTTCTTTTAGCTCTAATGAAAAACTGGTATCACACAGAACAAAAGTTCTCCAAATTTCTTGGATTATTTTAGATAATTTGAGATTATCTAAAAAAAAAAAAAGCTTCAGATCAGAGAAAGCTCTTTCTAAATAACAACTGCTTATTTCCCAAACAAAGGTAATTTTATTGTATCTGTCCCCTTCATTTCAGAATTCATTTCTGTGCAATTCAATAACTTCTTCCCCTGCCACAGCTGTCATCCAGTGTATATTTGTCTGGTTTAAAACAAAGTAAAACTCCAACTAATACTAACTCTATCTATGGGTTATATAGAATCTTTTAGAGTGGATTCTCAATAAAACAACAGCAACAATAATAATTAAAACAATTGAAAAACAAGGATCACCTGACTGTGTATGACATTCTAAAAGCAGCTTATGAAAACCTACTGAGTGAACTCAATTGGTTAAAAGGGACCAAGTTCGGGGATACTTAAAATCAGCTCACTTTTCTCTGATCACAGGACTGAATTCTATGCATTTAATAATCTATGCATGCATGCAGTTTATATTTTCAGAATTTTTTGGAAAAAAGAGCAGACATTACAGACAATTATGTGCAACATGTGAATAATTTCTATTTTCTTTTCAGACTAAATCTGCCAGACAGATGGCCCTGGAAATAACATCATTGACTGAAAATCAGATACTTGAGTGATACAGAAAGAGAAGCAAACAAATGACCATTGTCAAAAGGGGCTCAGGAACATTTCATGCACCAACAAACACAAGGTTAAGAAAGAAACGGTAAGTGCAGGTAAGAAATACTGATGTAAGAGAGGATTCCAGTTTTCATGTGGATTTTTTTGTTTGTTTATTTGTTTTTTTTAATGATTTCCAGCAAGAAGACTGAAAACTAGAAGTCATTCCAGTTCATATTTGGGTACTATTCTCTGAAATGCTTAGACGTTGCAATCAGCAAGAGTTCTACCACTGCCTTCCAAAGCAAAGGATTACAAATACTGTAACCCTTAGCTCTTTCAGGGAGAAAAACAAAAAAAAACAACCCCAAGCAACACCCTACTATTGCCAAAAAAAACAGAATAGTGGTGAGAAACCATAAAATTAGGGAAAATAAATCCATGACACTCAGTCAAAATTTGGTTTTGTAAGTGACTTGAAGTCTCATTGCATTTCTTGAAGGGAGGGATGGTCATGGAACGATTAGGCTCTAGGAAGATGCTCTCCAGAGCTGCTGCAGGTATGCAACGTGAGGCTACACATTCTGAGCCTGCCTTTTTATCCCTTCCACAGACAGTGAGGTGTGGTGAAGATAGAGGTCCTGGAATTTTTAGGTCAGTGTGTTGGCCCAAACAGTTTGTGGGGTCTTCTGGTTCATGAGAAAGAGGAGGTGCTGTAAGCAGTGCACTGTATGCAGAAGCTAGTCACAGCCTGCACTTCCCTTTAGGAAGCCAAACCCCTAGTAGAAAGACAAAGTAAATGGAAAGGTTGAAGAAAAGAAAGCAAACATATTTCAGAAAGTATCAAGCAGATGACACATCTGCCTTTGAAGGACCTGTGTAAGCTCTCCCTGTGCCTACACAGAGAGCTCTTTGGCAATTTCTGACCCAGAGAGCTGTTAGGCAGCATGCATTCAGCCAGTTTTGGTATTTCCAAGCCACATCAGGACTTCCTGCTTGAATGTAATAAGTTAAAAAGAAGTTTGAGAGGTCTAAAAATATTGAAGTTGTTATTAATCAAATGGGTCCTTCAGACCAATGCTATTCATGCCAGCTGTTGAATATTAGATGAGGCAAGACATAGACATGACTGAACCTGAAGCCTTGAGCTTCTAAACAGCACCTAGAGAAAGAGTTTCCAGCCACTGAAGAAGTCAACCAGTACCTGACAAGTCATTCATTAAAACAGAACAGTATATTAATGTCTCTCCTTGTTTCAAGGTTACCATATAAATCAAATTACAAAAGCTGAGACCTTTAGGGAGATGAGAAGAGCAATTTGATCCTGAAAAATGGCAATATATAAGAACTGTTTGCAAAAAAAAAATCAACCAACCAACCAACCAACCAAAAAACCCAAACCAACAACAACAACAACCACAAACAAACCCTGAAATATAACAATAATCCTCACATAATTGTCACAGCTGAAGTCCAGGAAGGTTCAAAACCAAAGTTTTAATAAATTGATACTAAATGTCTCTAAAAACAAGGACTATTCTTAGATGGTACCACCTATTTCACAGAATCACACAGAATCACAGAATGTTAGGGATTGGAAGGGACCTCAAAAAATCATCTAGTCCAATCCCCCTGCTGGAGCAGGAACACCTAAATGAGGTTACACAGCAAGGTGTCCAGGCAGGTCTTGAATGCGTCCAGAGAAGGAGACTCTACAGCCTCCCTAGGCAGCCTGTTCCAATGTTCTGTCACCCTCACTGTGAAGAAGTTTTTTCTCAAATTTAAGCGGAATCTCTTGTATTCCGGTTTATACCCATTACCCCTTGTCCTAACATTGGTTGTCACTGAGAAGAGCCTGGCTCCATCCTCATGACACTCACCCTTTATATATCTGTAAACATTAATGAGGTCACCCCTCTGTCTCCTCTTCTCCAAGCTAAAGAGACTCAACTCCCTCAGCCTTTCCTCATAAGGGAGATGCTCCACTCCCTTAATCATCTTCATTGCCTTACACTGGGCTCTCTCCAGCAGTTCCCTGTCCTTCTTGAACTCAGGGGCCTAGAACTGGACACAATATTCCAGGTGTGGTCTCACCAGGGCAGAGTAGAGGGGCAGGAGAACCTCTCTCGACCTACTTCTAATACACCCCAGTATGCCATTGGCCTTCCTGGTCACAAGAGCACAGTGCTGGCTCATGGTCATCCTGCTGTCCACCAGGACCCCCAGGTCCCTTTGCCCTACGCTGCTCTCTCACTTCTCTTAAAGGAAATATCTTCTTGAGAATTCTATAACAGGAAAGTTCTAATAAGTGAAAACAAAAATAAATCTACCATGAACTTTGAGTAGAATCTGTGTTCCACAGAACAAACCAGTCTTCACAGCTACTGTGTAGAACTTTGTTGTTCTTTTCACAACAACTGAATTTGTTTTCTTCAATGGGTTCTAGTAGCTGAAGTGTGTTACAGTCCTGTAGTGCCAAAGTGAAAGGCATTTATGCCAAAATTTGTGGCCAAAAGCTACATTAAATATGGTCAATTGCTTTCATTCAACATGAAAAAGTATGGCAAGCCAGTTTTCTACAGAACAATGAAGGTCTTGTGCCTACAGACTACATGGAGCATGAATTGCAGCACGGTGAGAAAACTGGACTTTAAAAAGTACATTTATTTTCTCAAAACACCTGACAATTACCTGTAATTGAACTACTTTGTTAAAAATCCACTTGATGACAGCCTTAAAATGGTTTTTATTTTTCAGTACCATAGATACACCTGGTTACAACTATTATTAAGAAGCCCACTAATGTGTTTATAGCTTAAATAGCAACGGTTGTTGCTGGGGGTGGTATTTTACACAGCTGGACAAAAACTTGTAGTAAACCTCAAGGACTTCAGAATGTATAAACAATATTCAATAGATGTTCCGTAAGCCCCTCTCTTTTTCAATTATTTTTGTCTGACTTTGTGAAATACGACTTCTAGGCAGTTGTCTTAGCTTTGAGCTTCTAGACAGATACTAAACTTCTGTTCTCCTCACTAGGGCTATATGACCTCACTTGAGGTTATGTCACCAGCATCTTTCATCACAGATCAAAGATGAAACAATATATGTTCTATCTCAACACTGAAATTATGAAAGTTGGCTGAATATCAAAACAATCATTTACTTGCATTAGTATGTTTAAACATCAATGTTTGTGGGTTATATTTTTCAGAGTTTGTTTGGGCTATACATTGGAAATTAAAAATTGTTCTGGAAATCAGGCAACAAATGTCTTATTCATTAGAATACAGGGGTTTTTTTCTTTGTTTGTTTGTTTTTTTGTTTTCCCTTTCCTTGCTGGTAGGCCAATTATATCCCAAAAGTTTTGAAATGCATATAAAGTAACAAGGACAAAGTTTAGACAGACTCGAAACTTTAACACAGCAGGTTAAGATTAGGTGAAGGTGAAAAGGGTTGTTTGAAGATTATCCGAGACAAGCTGTCAGGAGTGGGGACTGAAAGAAAGACTGCACAGCACTGAAAGGAAGAAGGAAGTTTTCTAATTTTGGGACTACTGAGGGTTATATACCATTAATGTCTATGGTGAACATAAGTAGGTAGAGTAGCAGCCTGTTAGATAAATGTATGCAATAAATGATACTATAAGGTCATAAAAGAGTCATCTAGGTCTAGCACATTCTGCGGATATAGCAAAGAAGCTCTAATCAAGATCAAGCCAAACTGTATTAACTGTGTCCTAGCCAACAAATAAAATTACTTTCTCACAATCTTTCTTCTAAACATGTTTAACACTGATGTAAATAAGTCATAGGCTATAAAATAAATGATTTTTCAGAAGGGCTAGGATGTGATCTAAACATTTATCCAAAATGCAGACATGAAAGTGTACTGCATATTGCTAAGTATACATATAATATATATCTTTTGCATATGAGCTAAATATTTTTGCCTTTTCTTAAAACTACAAAAAGACAAATAATGTTAGCTGATTTTGACTTGTATAAGAAAACTGTTTACTCTAGACTCTAGTCAACTTAGCCAAGCCAAAAATCTGAATCCAATTTGAAAAGCAAATACCAGACCAAACATCATTAGCTGAGGGAGCATTCTAGCTGCTCAACCAAGTAAAAAATAACCTCCTAAAACATGAAACAAAACCATATTATTATAGAAGCATTATACAGAAAACATCCATTACACAGATCATACCAAATAAACCATTCTACAGTCCTCAGAGGTCCCAGTCTGCATAGCTAAATTAAAGCAGGAATTTGAAAATGCTGAAAGCCTGTCCTGACTAGTCAGACTCCGACAGATTAAATCAGATACAAACAGCTTTTCCTATCATTTTCAAGGAAAACTTACGGTGTCAATTATATTTCAAAGTGCTATAAACATGTATGATAAGACTGAAATATCAACATTTCCAGACAATTACCTTACTGCTCTTATAAATGCTTTCTAAGCAACCTCACAAAAACTCAGACATCAAAAGTACAATTAATTATTCTATATTTTAAATAAAAATAAACAAAATCTTCCTCTCAATTTGTAAACACATGAACCCCCCTATTGTCACATCGTACCTTAAAAAAGTTGTGTTTTTTTCAAATCAAGTGGACTTTTTGTTGTTTTGTTTGTTTGTTTGTTTTTTGTTTTTGAGTAACTCATAGACTAAATGTAGCATAGATTTGAAGTACCATCTCTTTCTGAGATCATTTGTGCTGAGAAACTTCCCAATGAAAACTTCCCCCAAAATACTGTATTTCAGACAAGTAACTACTTACTGGTATTCCAACTAGCTCTATTAATGATGGCATACTAGTGAAAAACAGACCTACATCAAAATCAAGTATGAAATAATTTATTACAGCCCACTTGATTTTATTACAAGATATTCTATACTTAAAAAAAAAAAAAAGGTAAAAAAAAGAAAAATATCCACCAAAAACCATTTTGATTCCACCTTTGTCAGGCATACAACTATTGAATATCACAGTCAATTAAAATTAACCCTGTTATTTCAATATTCAATTAGCAGGCTGGTTGTGTCCTTTACAGAATCACAGAATGTTAGGGATTGGAAGGGACCTCAAAAGATCATCTAGGTCATTTCCCAACTTCTACTGGAACCTGCGGTTGTTCCTGCCGAGATGCAAGACTCTACACTTTCCCTCGTTATTTTTCATTAATTTTTTCCCTGCCCAGCTCTCCAACCTGTCCAGGTCACACTGGATGGCAGCACAGCCTTCTGGCTTGTCAGCCACTCCTCCCTCATCAGCAAAGTTGCTGACAGTGCACTCTATTCCCTCATCCAAGTCATTTATTAATATATTGAATAGTACTGACCCTTGAGGTACTCCACTAGATACAGGCCTCCAGCTAGACTCTGCGCCATTGACCACGACTCTCTGCCCTCTTCCCTTCAACCAGTTCACAGTCCACCTCTACTACCCGATCGTCCATATCGCACTTCCTCAGTTTAGCAGCGAGCATGCTGTGGGAGACTGTGTCAGATGCTTTACTGGAGTCAGGGTAGACCACATCCACCAATCTACCATCATCTATCCACCTCGTTACGTACTCATAAAAGTCAATGTGGTTGCTCAAGCATGACTTCCCCTTGGTGAAGCCATGCTGACTGTCCCTAATGTCCTTCTTATCCTTGATATGTCTTGAGATGGCACCAAGGATAAGTTGTTCCATCAGTTTCCCAGGGATGGAGGTGAGGCTGACTCGTCTATAGTTACCCAGGTCCTCCTTCCTTCCCTTTTTGAAGACTGGAGTGACATTTGCTTTCCTCCAGTCCTCAGGCACCTCTCCCATTTCCCACGACTTGGCAAAGATAATGGCCTAGCAATGACCTCAGCCAGCTCCCTCAGCACCCGTGGGTGCATCCCATCTGGACCCATGGATTTATGGATGTCCAGATCGCTTAATTGCTCCATAACCCAGTCCTCAGCAACTCTGCCTTCTCTCTATCTTCTGCCACCAGGGCACTCACCTCATTCATCAGTGGGCCTACGTTGCTTCTGGTGTTAGTTTTATCTGCCATGTATTTAAAAAAAGCTCTTTGTGTTGTCCTTGAGCCCTCTTGCCAGGTTTAATTCTAAGGAGGCCTTAGCTTTCCCAGTTTCCTCCCTACATCCTCTGCCAACAGCCTTATATTCTTCCCAAGCGGCCAGCCTTCCATGATCTATAAACTCTCCTGTTCCACTTGAGCTTACCCATCAGTTCCCTGCTTAACCACGCATTTCTCCTGGCTCCCTTCCTTGTCTTCCTATGTGTCAGGATTCTCTGACCTTGAGCCTGGTAGAAGAAGTCCCTCAACACTAACCAACTATCTTGTGCCCCTTTACCTTCAAGCAGTCTTCCCCACGGGATTTCCCCTAGCAATTGTTTGAAAAGGCCAAAGTTTGCCCTGCTGAAGTCCAGGGTTGCAATTCTACTTGCTGTTCTGTTCCTGCCACACGAGATCCTGAACTCCACCATTTCATGCTTGCTGCAACCAAGGCAGACCTCAAACTTTACTGTTTCAACCAGACCCTCCTTGTTAGTGAGGATGAGGTCCAGCAGTGCACCTCTCCTAGTTTGCTCCTCCATCTTTTGCATCAGAGTTATTATCAATGCACTGGAGGAACCTCCAAGACTGTGGCTGGATGGCCAAGTAGTCCTTCCAGCGAACATCAGGGAAGTTAAAATCCCCCACAACAGCCATGGCCTGTGACTGTGAGGCTGCCCTCAGCTGTCTGTAGAAGGCCTCATCAACTTCCTCACCCTGAATTGGTGGCCTATAATAGACACCCACAACAGTATCAACCCTGCCAGCCTGCCCCATAATTCTCACCCATAGACTCTCAACTCGACCCTCATCCGTGCCTGGACAATACTCAATACATTGTAGTTGCTCTCTCACGTAAAGAGCAACTCTACCACCGTGCCTGAAACTGTCCTGAGTGGTCCTTACCCAACATTCATCATTCATTCACAAACACTGCATTTTGGTTTTCAGCTACCTGCATTCCTATGTGTCACATTACCAAATGGTCAAAATATTTCCCTCTTGAGAGGAATTTGTGGAATTCATGCCTGAGACACTTCTTTAGAATACCAAGAGTGAAAAAATTTCCTTAACACCTCTGAAGTAGCTTTCAAAGAGAATATGAGGTAGCTATTATTATAGCTATGTCACAGGTACAAAAAGAAAACAAAACAGAAAACAGAAGTGCTACTTCCATGAAAGCTATTATTTTTCATAGGAATAATGATCACACGCTAATATGCATATATATAAGGTCAAATACTTTGGGTTTTGCACATTATTAATGTCCTGAAATAAGACACGCCAATGCTTCAAGTTTATACTTATAGTTATGGTAAATCAAAATTTCACCTATGTTGGTCTTCCTTTTCCCTCAAATTATACAGTCTCCAAATCAGCTTCCTCTTAGCACAAATAGTAGTGAATCAAAATTACACTTTCACTTTAGTTGATATTGAAGAGAATCAAAAGTGTTTTTAAATTCCAGCAGAAATTAAATACAGAGAACAGAATCATTCTTTGGGATGGAAATATGACAGTTGGTAAAAGATCCAAGATTTTTTTGAAAAACTCTTCATTTCAGTGAACTATCACATATCAGATTTGCCATTTAGTGTGATAATACAACAATTATATAAGATTTTCAGAGAGATGGCTAAAGAAAAGATATTTGAAGTAGATACCAGTTTCAAAACTGAAACTTCTAAAAAGCTAATCCTGATAAACATCAACACTGAATATTACACTAAATATGTAAACAATTTTGGAACTTTGATGGAACAGAGCTTTTTGGTTTATTTTTAATTCCTGGTCTTCATTTGAATGAAGCTGGCCACAGTTTTCAAACCATTTCAGTTCCAGTGAAGCAACAAATCCTAACAGAAAGGCATCTGCAAAAATGTACTTTCAGAGAGGCAATGGTAACT
This sequence comes from Patagioenas fasciata, assembly GCF_037038585.1. Taxonomy (NCBI): domain Eukaryota; kingdom Metazoa; phylum Chordata; class Aves; order Columbiformes; family Columbidae; genus Patagioenas; species Patagioenas fasciata. The sequence goes on along the minus strand of NC_092523.1, from coordinate 33,302,551 downwards.
CCACTATTATTACATATTCCTAAGAGCAGTTTCAGCAAAGCACGCATTAGAGTGTACAAAGATTTCTGAGTTCTTAGATGGGTCATACAACCTTTGGTTTGTATTGCATTTGAGATCCTGGTTTAGGATTGAAAACTAATATTGTGTAAATCATCAGGCATAGGATATAGGGTGGAAGGTGCTTTGTATGCCTGTAAAAGTGCTAATCACAGTAGCGTTTTTAGCATGGTCCCTTCACTTTTTGGAGGCAAGAAAATCATGCAATTCATGCCTGTTTTAGAAATGTTGCTTTCCTCCTGCCTTCACCCCTTCAGAATGTGACAGAATGCCAGAGTTTTCTCCTGAAGGTACTTGGTCTGCACTTACAGCAGAATCACTTCTGCAATGTGTCACTATTTCTCTTTGAGTAAAAGTAAATAATGAGCTTGGTAATAAAGCTATTGGAAGGGCTAAATTACAACTGGGCTCAGTGGGTGTCAAATAACAGAAGCTCTCCAACTAGACACATATGGAGCTGGGTTTTGGATGAGGAGATCTCACAGCCATCAGCATGTAATCTCTTATTTTTAACATACCTTGCAGCATGACAGCTGTGATACATGAATATTGAGAATGAAAAAGGCCCTTTCAGCCCACTGAGGTTCATCCTTTCCTTGTACATTATTTTCCCAAGACATATACAATCACTACAAGAATGACCCCAGCGTTTTCTGTGTTCACAACTGTGCCCTGAGGGGACTTCTCACATTTATTATTCGGCAACTGAAAAAAGTGTTTCTCATCACCTTGCCTGAATTTATTTTTCTTTCACTTCCTATTATGCTAGCAACTCACTCATCTGTAGCAAGCTGAACACAGTAACTTCAGGCTTAGTCTTCAGCATGGCATCGCATTTTCATTCTTATTAATACTGGGATTTTAGATAATGTTCTAACTTGGTGCTTTAATTTGTTCTTGAAGGAGCTGTCAATCAGCCAATTTACCTTTGTACTGTCTGGATCCAGCTAGCAGGTGCAGAAAATAAACAAAGAAAAAAGACAAAAGAAAACCCCTTTGGAAAAACGAGACCTTAAAAGCATGGAATCATCCTCCCAAATCTTAAAGTAAAGATGCGCAGAACTACAGTATATTTCATATGGAGTTACATATAGAGAGACAGATTTGTCCTTAGATTTCTAAGCAGTTTCAATATAAGACTCTCATTCATATATCTAAGCTCAAGATATGGGTCATAAGCTTTGGTTCAATATTTTCAGCTTTCTAAATGTTGTCTTGTTAAAATTCCAAGAGTCCTAAGAGAAAATTGTTTGCCCTTATGATAACCAGCACTGAGTTCCTATTCATTGACCAAGAAATAAAATGCTTTGTATTCAGAATCAAATTATCATATTTTTTGCCCAGTTTGATAGGACAATCTTTAGATGTAACAAAAGTTAATAACTAAGGTGCTTTCTTACTTGAGTCCTGGCAGCATTTTCAATTCATCAGAGGATTTCAGATCTGTTAGAAATACTATGAGTAATCTTCAATATTCCTTTTTACCTCTTTAATTTATAATAGTACTGATTTATTTGGATTTTTATACAAGAAAAAAAAAATTGTCTTTAGGAATTAAAATGCATGGAAAAAACCCACATAGCTTTATCTACTAAGACTCGAAGTGTTACCCTACTTGTCTTACTAGGTTTCTTAGCTAAATGTGACATTACTTTAGAAGGTGATGTAACTATATTATTATTACATATCCTTTGTTTTGTCACTGTTGATTACATTGCATTAGTGTTTTTGGTCTATTACTCAAGACTTAGAATGTAAAAAAAAATCAGCCAAACAAGCAAAAAACCCACCACTTCAAAGTCTTTATGAAATCCATCATTTTAAACAAAAATTAGTGCAAACAAAAGTACAAAATATTCTCAACAACAGATTGAAGAAGATATTGGTATAGTAGACTTTCTTTATCAGTATTCAGTAGTATAATTTTTGCTAACAAAATAGTAGTCTTAGAGATGTAATTAACTAAAAAAAAAAAAAAAGAGCTATCAGCTTATAATGTTAAACAATAATACAAGGAGAGATTATTATAATATTTGAATATATATTGAACATATTGGAATATTTACTATTTTAATTTCTGTGTCCTTTTTTATTGTTTTACTTCATTTAGCAAGAGATATAAGCAGTTCTCAAGTTCAAGTGTTACACAGAACCATATAATCACACAGAATCACAGAATGTTAGGGATTGGAAGGCACCCCAAAGATCATCTAGTTCAATCTCCCTAGTGGAGCAGGAACACCTAAATGAGGTTACACAAGTAAGCGTCCAGGTGGGTTTTGAATGTCTCCAGAGAAGGAGACTCCACAACCCTCCTGGGCAGCCTGTTCCAGTGCACCATCACCCTCACCATGAAGAAGTTTCTTCTCAAATATAAGTGGAACCTCCTGTGTTCAGTTTATAACCATTGTGCCTTGTCTTATCAGTGGTTGTCACTGAGAAGAGCCTGGCTCCATCCTTGTGACACTTATCCTTCATATATTTATAAACACTAATGAGGGCACCCCTCCGTCTCCTCTTCTCCAAGCTAAAGAGACCCAGCTCCCTCAGCCTTTCCTCATAAGGGACATACTCCACTCCCTAAATCATCTTCTTTGGCCTGCACTGGACTCTCTCCAGCAGTTCCCTGTCCTTCTTGAACTCAGGGGCCCAGAACTGGACACAATATTCCAGATGTGGTCTCACCAGAGCAGAGTAGAGGGGAAGGAGAACCTCTCTTGACCTACTCACCACTCCAGGATGCCATTGGCCTTCCGGGCCACCAGGGCACAGTACTGGCTCATGGTCATCCCGCTGTCCACCAGGACCCCTGGGTCCCTTTCCCCTACACTGCTCTCTAACAGATTGTTCCTCAACTTCTATTGAAACCTGGGGTTGTTCCTACCCAGATGCAATACTCTACACTTTCCCTCATTATATTTCATTAAATTTTTCCCCACCCAATTCTCCAGCCTGTCCAGGTCTTGCTGGATGGTAGCACAGCCTTCTGGCATGTGAACCTCTCCTCCCAGTTTGGTGTCATCAGCAAAGCTGCTGACAGTGCACTCTATTCCCTCATCCAAGTCACTGATGAATACATTGAATAGTACTGACCCCAGTACTGACCCCTGAGGCACTCCACTAGATACAGGCCTCCAACTAGACTCTGCCCAATTGACCACAACTCTCTGCCTTCTTCCCTTCAGCCAGTTCACAGTCCACCTCACTACCTGCTCATCTAGTCCATACTTCCTCAGTTCAGCAGCGACGATGCTGTGGGAGAATGTGTTAAATGCTTTACTGAAATCAAGATAGACCACATCCACCACTCTTCCATTATCTGTCCACCTCGTTATGTCCTCATAAAAGTCTATGAGGCTGATCAAGCATGACTTCCCCTTGGTGAAGCCATGTTTACTGCCCATAATGACACTCTTATCCTTGATATGCCTTGAGATGGCACCAAGGATAAGTTGTTCCATCACATTCCCAGGCATGGAGGTGAGGCTGATTGGCTGCAACACAAAGCAAAGCAAACTCTAAGTCTTTACAAGCTTGAAAATTTGTAAGGTAGAACATAATCAGGATCACCGTTTTCCCCTTCCATTTTTTTTTTTAAGATTACAGATAAGTGTTCACACACTGCAGAGAAGTAGTAAGTTAGAACAGAAAAGTAACTCATTCACATAATATTTGCAATTCTGGATATAACTTAGATTTCAACATCCTTCTAGTCAAAATACTTGTATTCCTCCTCCAGCATCAAGAGGACTCAAATCTGTCCTGAGCCTTGAGAAAAAAAAAAAAAAAAAAAAGAAAGGACAAGAGGCAGTGTAGATTCCAGTAGACTCAGATCATGGTACTTTGGTACCAGAAGGTGCTTTGGGTAAAGGGATAAGATCACTTTATCTAACAAGTATGTACTAATGTAGCTATAAGAAAGTATTTCCATTAGGCCTTGAAATTGCTGATGTTGAATATTCCCATGTTTCTTTGTCAAATCTGTTGTTCTGAAGTTCCTTATTCTACTCCTGTACAATTCTTCATATTCCTAAATTATTTATGAAAATGTCATGCATGAGAACAACCCCCCAAAGCACCTGTATGATCGTTAACTTTTAGACTTGTCTCAGGTTTTGTCTTCTCTCTCAGTTGGTTTTTATCCTTTCAAGAGATTGTCTTATGCAAGTCTTGTGAAGCCCTTCATTAGTTTCTATGGGGAAAAAAAAATAATTAATTTATTCAATTAAATAGATTTTGAATACAGAGACAGTCACAGTCCTCCTGTCAGAGATCCTCCTGCTGTATGTTCAGATTTTTACAGGCAGAGTAGCCCTGGAAGATAAAAATCTCCAGAAATTACCCCTCCTGGAAAACAAGTTGTGCAGGTGTGACTTTAACGAGGACCCAGTAATTGGATAAAGAGTTGTTTTGTTTGTTTGTTTGCTTTTTAAATACATTAATTTTCCAGTCAAGGATGATGTTTAGTCAGGAGAGGCTGGGGGGGGGTAAGATGAGGCATGACTTTTGAGGCATGACAAATCTGTAGAGGGACTAAGATCTGTAATATCTGAAGAAGCCACTAAATACTACTCACAGTGGTTTTGATTTGTAGAACATGTTTTAGGACTGTTACAAGAAAACATGTGATCTTTATTTACAATCCTGTAAAAATACAAAATTCTTTAAGACAGGGACTCATATAACCTCTAATTAATTTGTATAAAAATAAGTACTACAGGTTTCCCAGCACCACTATGTGTAACTCTAAGTGAATGGTGATTTTATCTTGTAATTTATTTATATTAAAAATAAGTAAAGGATTAAAATTAATGTATAATGAATTTCATGCAAGTGATGAATAAATGATTGTACAATTACAATAAAATTACTATCACAAAAAAAAACCAAAACAAAACAAAAACAACAAAAAATGTTATTTTAACAAAAATTACAATTTCCTAGAATCTTTTTGCAATTACAAGATCAGGTTAGATGACACAAACCACTTAATTTTGCATTTTCTTATACATTCGATTTATATAGCTCAGACACTGCACTGCAATTAAAATGAAGTAATACACTGAGACAAACCAAAGGCTACATCAGTAATAGTAGGTCAAGTCAGCCAGTCAGCAGCACCATCAGAAGCCACAGTGAAAGGACAGAGTATGGAACAGTGAAGAATCTTGAGTCCAATAAAATTTAAATTAATTTTCTTGAGGTTTGAGGCATGAGTGCATGCCAAGTTCGAAGTCATTTATATAATTTTGAGGCCTGAGACAAATATTGTAGGTTAGCAGAACTGTATAGTTGATAGAAACGTAAATATTGTGTGATCTCCTAAAAAAAAAAACAAAACCAAAACCAAACAAACTTAAAAAAAGGTCTTGCTCTTAATTTTTTTTCCAGTTAATGAAAATATTTCCTTCGTTGCTGCCTACTGCAAGAAACACTGGGGTTTGTGTAACTTTGTCCTTGCCATTGCTAGATTCAGGAACAAAGCAATAAATTTTTTATCTGGGGCTTATTATCATACATAGGAAAAAACATAAATATGCTTTGTTCTTGCTACTGCTATGTGGACAAAGATGAATGCATTTTTTTTTGCTAGCTTTGCTGCTGTTGTCAAGCAGAGATTAATATTATCTTATCTTTTTTAACAAAATCCTGCCCCAAGATGAAGGTAAGGCCAAGGGCAGACAAATAATTCATATGGAAAAGAAAGATAAGTAAACATTCACCACAGGGAAGTTTGCTCCAGCATGGAAATGCTAGTGAGAATCATGTGAAGAAAACAAGTGTGTTTACATCTTTTTGATTCTCTCTTTAATATATAATAGTATTATCATTAAGAGCACTGGAGCCATTTTCCACTATCTGGAAATGTCCTGTGAAGCATTCCTGCTCTGCACTTAGTGCAACTGCCCTTTTCTCACAGGGTCCTTAAAAGACTGGGTACATTATGCCAGATACAAGCAGTTTATTATATTATTGAGAAAAGAGGAAAACAGTTAATATTGTGTTCAAAGGAATATTATGTCTTTCCCACTGAGCTTAGCAGTCCAAAAGTTCATGTTTTAGGAGTCTGCAGCCTTTATTCATTCAAATTACTTAAACGGAAAAAATTTTTGTGAACAAAATTGCTTTCAACTGATATTGAAGATACAATTCTTAACAACTCCTTGACATAAATTGATACAGAGATAGATACCAAAAACTGCTTGCTATGTGGACAAGAAAGTTTGAATACAGAATTGCATCTGAATTTTCTGGTTTCACAGCACTTTGACCAGGGTTTTTGTGTTAATTTGTGGGTGAAGAAAGCGCTTATGGGGACTTAAAATGCAGTCAGATTTTATATCAGGATTTGGTTATATCACTCTTGGTCCAAATTCTGAAATATCTCTGAGGAGCTTTCAGTGAAAGTCAATGTATAGGTATAGGTATAGGTATAGGTATAGGTATAGGTATAGGTATAGGTATTTCTTTGTGTGCGTTTGTTCATTTATGTTGTGTTTGTCTGTCACTTGGCCCTCTGATGTTAAACAGAATGGGTTCCAGAACCACTCAAATGTGACTAGAGCTCTTTTTGTAATGACTTCACTTTGTAGACATCAGATACGTCCCATCTAACCACGTAAACCACCTTCTCTAGACCATCACTACTTTAACTGGTGAGTTTGATTTTAGGTCTTTGCTCAGAAAAGCTAGGTAGAACTTTACAAGTGTACCTGAGGTTCTGTTACTGTGATTTTAAGTCACAATTTCTAAGCATTCAAGAGAGTCTGCACAGTGTACTAAGATTTGGAATTCCCACTTGACAACATGGTAGACTATGTCTTTCAAAGGAACCTTATTTGAACTTACATTTATTACAGCTGCAAAACTAGCCAACTAAAAATAGTTTACAGAACTTCCACACTGCTTCAGTAACAGTAGTTTTAAAATAACACCCTGATGACAAATAAATTTTATAATTTGCTTAATAATTTCTAAGTAGAAAGCAAGGAAAACCAAGCTGTTACAAGATTTATTGTTAAGCATATGTTCAAAACATGGTTTGTTCAACCAGTTATTTGAATTTTTTACACCTAAATGCTAAGGGCTCTGCTTTGAAAAAAAGTGACTGTTACTTATTTAGGAAAATAAATATATAAATAAATCAAGAATGCATCTGATGGTATTTATAGCTACATTATGACAATCACTGCTGGCAGCTTAACTTTCATTTATGCAAAGTTTATGCACAAAACACTTTAATAGTTCTAGAAGAAAGGAGCTAAAAATAAATGGAATTTCAGCAATAATCAAATGATTACTATATTTTGGTGGCACCATTGCAACTATTGTTAATGTCACATTTCCAAAAGGTCATAAAATTAATTTAACTTTTTTTTCAAGAAAGAAAACACCATAAAAAATTATGAGTATCAAAGGGATAAACCAAGTAATGGCAGACGAATGCTTAGCACATCAAAATTCAGACATAATAGTTGTACTATGACCTGTCTTACTGCTCCAAATGACTGGATCTCCTCAGACTGAACTCTGTTTAATCTCACTAAAGCCCTGAAGTCTGCTCATATGGTACTGAAAAATAGGTAGATACTGTGCAAACCCTCAACTGATGAAAACTGACATCCTAACAGCATCATCAGGTATATGAAAGTTTACACCAGCAGAAGACAGTGAACATATTCTTTAGTAGTTTCAATTATTCTTAACCAGCTGTGTATGAAACATTCATCACAGTGGCTCAAAAACTAGCAGGTTAGGAAAACGTTCTGCCTTATCTTACATAGTTTTCACCAGGCAAATCTCACTTCCATTATCAGTATTTTTCTGTGAAGAACACAAAATGGAATTTTATTGGCCAGAAAACAAACGAAAACAAATAGGTATTTTATTGATATTGTTTCCTAAGGGGACCTGTCCTATGGGGAAAACTGTTAGAATTTCTTCTGGTTTGTTTTTGCTTTTTTTTTTTTTTTTTAAATTTCTTCCAAAGATACTGTGTCAGGAGCACAGAAATTGGTTAAAGAAGTTCAGGAAGAAAAATTTCTCCTCCCCAAAATTCCAAAAGTTACGAAGGTCTTTTTTTCCTTTCTTGGAGTCATTTATATTATTTTGGTTAATTTTTACATCAATTTGATTTAAACATAGAGTTTCAATTGACTCAAAAAAATGTAATGGTAATTTGCATTCTTACAAAAAAAAAAAAAAACCAACCACAAGAAACCTGTAGATTTTGCCTAAAAGTGAAAAACTTGGTCTTAGTAAGCAAAGGAAAATAATTCCTTCGTTCCTGTTGGAATTCGATGTCTCATTCCTTGTACAATGATATATTGTTTATGGAATCCAACTATCACAGCTATAGTTTTCCTTTTGCAAAGTTATTCTGAGAAATTATGAGGCTTAATGATGCAGTAGCTGCTTAACATGTATTTAGAAAAATTCAATAAGTAATGCTTGCACCTGGCAAAAGGAATCACTAAATTATGCTGCAAAGCCCCAGGCAAGTTGTTATTAAATGGTGGAGAGTTTCAGATTTTCCTCCCATGAACAGAAGTATAACCTCAAAGTGTATCCACTGATGTCAGTACAACAGGATAAAGAACATAGGGAAAAAGATTTATATTCATAACTCAATTAGAATTTTATTCAAGTAAAGGCTGTAGACATGAATTTCAAATGTGCAGAAAAGGTTTTCTATGTAGTCCAGTAGATTAAAAAAAAAAAAAAATTCTTACTTGGATAGGATGTATCATTGCTGGCCACCAAGTCTGTGTTGACCACTGAGGATTTTATTTAGATACTGGTCACTATATTCTGATGGTATCTTAGATGTATCAGGACAGTCTCATGGGGCTGAATTGTATATATCACTTGTAGAAAACTCAGATGTTCTGAACCAGAACCTGTATAGGGCGTGAGATGTTTTGGGGCATCTCAAATGGCAAGAGATGCTTATGGATCGCCAAACTGAATCTAGTACCAAAGTCTGAGAAATGTTTAAAATAGAAGATAAATCCTGAAAATGAAGTCTATTTATTATGTCATTGTAAATAAAAGGAAGGCAAACAATATTTCCTGATATTCATGTTGAAATAATGGGAGTAGGCTGAAAGAAAAGTGATATTGCTAATTATCCTGTAAGACTTAGAAAGGCATTACAGTGAATATTACTGACAAATTATGTAGATCTTCCAGTTTAAACTCTAGTCTTATGCAAAGCCTGCTTCAAGCAAAAACATCTTTTTTCTTCTATTTATGAATAATAACCAAATCAAATAAAATCCTGTTCCAAACGGATAAAACCCAAAAAGGATTTCTAAGTAATTACTCCGAGCTAATCAGATCTGATCAGTAATCTGGGATACTTGCTACTTGCTTCAGATCTTTTCCTCTCATTGCACTAACTCCAGCCTGTTGGAAAAATTATGAAACCTAGATTAACACTAATGAAGAAATCACTTTCATTCCTGATTAGTAGCTAAACTCTTTCTGGTACATATTTCTTTCAGGTATAGATCAGATTGGATGCTATCAACAGAAGAATTATTTCATTCAAAGAACATATATACCTTTTAATTACAACTTGAAAAAACAAGTTTCACACTCACTGAAATAAAGTTAACAAAATAAAGTGCCTTCTTGCTAGTAAAGAGGTTATTCTATCACTGGCATAATGCTTTTCAATAACTTTTAGGACTGAAACTTCACCCTATACACCTGCTATCCAGTTGCATACATATGGTTAACATAAGTACCACAGGTAACAACATAATGAAACACATACATGTATAGAAATGTGGATAGCTGGAAAAAAAGACAGCCATTTTGCAAAACTCAAAGCTTTCAATAGTTTCTTATCCCAGAAGAAAAACGCTTGAATCAGACTAATATATACAATAAGAATAGCAGACTAAAATTAACATGGATGCACCCTGCAAAGGTAAAATACCGTCCAAAAAGACATAATGTGTGTATCTAAACAGTATTTGCGTATCAATGTAATTTAAGCGAGTTTTCCATTTGCTATGTTTTGGTCTGTATTATGGACTCCAGGAATCCCATAATGAACTCCATTCAGTTTTTGAAACTAGAGTACAGGTGACCTGAAGTTAAAAAAGAAAAAGAAGAAAAAAGAAAAAAGGAAAAAGAAAAAAGGAAAAAGAAAAAAGAAATAAAAAAGAAAAAAGAAAAAAGAAGAAAAAAAAGTATAGTATCAACATCATATGGCAAGTATGAATTTTAGGAACATCTCAGGAGGTCCTAGAAGAGTTAGTGAATTAGTTTGAAGTCAAGAGTAACTACTGCATTCCTAATGTCATCAAACACTTTTTAACGTTAACAGCTGACAAAATGTCGGGTCTTGAGCTCTGTATTAACTTACGACCAAATAGTCTCCGTTGTATCCCAGCCCAACATAACTGAGACCAGGGGATTCCACTTAGAGAATAAATACTTTGTGGTGATAGCTTAAATAAATTATAATGACCTAAAAGCTGCTCGGAAGCTTGGAACTGTAGAAGCATTTCTATTGGATTACTCAGCACAATTCATAGAAGACTATTAGAAGTGCATGATAAATACTGCTCGATTAATCATCGAATCATAAAATCACTTCAGTTGGAAGAGACCCTCAGGATCATCAAGTCCAACCATAACCCAACTCTAGCACTAAACCATGTTCCTAAGAACCTCTTCTAAATGCCTTTTAATCACCTCCAGACATGGTGACTCCAACACTTCCCTGGGCAGCCTGTTCCAATGCCTGATAACACTTTCTGTGAAGATTTTTTTCCTAATATCCAATCTAAACCTCTTCTGGCACAACTTGAGGCCATTTTCTCTTGTCCTATCACTTGCTACTTGGGAGAAGAGACCAACACCCTCCTTTCTACAACCTCCCTTCAGGTAGTTGTGGACAGCTATAAGGTCTCCCCTCGGCCTCTTTTTCTCCAGGCTAAACAGCCCCAGTTCCCTCAGCCGCTCCGCATCAGACTTGTGCTCCAGGCCCCTCACCAGTTTCATCACCTTCCTCTGTACTCTCTCTAGTACTTCAATGTCCTTCTTATGATGAGGGGCCCAAAGCTGAATACAGGATTCAAGGTGGGGTCTCACCAGTGCTGAGCACAGTGGCACAATCACTTCTCTAGTCCTACTGACCACACTATTCCTGATACAAGCCAGGATGCTGTTGACCTTTTTGGCCCTCTGGGCACACTGCTGGCTCATGTTCAGCCAGCTGTCAAGCAACACCCCCAGATCCCTTTCTGCCAGGCAGCTTTCCCGCCACTCTTCCCCAAGCCTGTAGTGCTCCCTGGGGTTGTATTAACTACAAGGACAAGTTCATCTCATCTATGTAACAAACATCTTATGTAATGTAAGCATCTTTACATTTAAAGGTATCAAACTGGTTACATCTACAATGTTAAAAATATTTTAATCTGCCTCAGTTCTCACCTATATGGATTTTTTTTTTTTTGTAATGACTATGAGAGAAAATAGTGGAATTAAGTTCATATATGATAAATGAGATTATAAATAAATAAGAACTGCGTTTAAAATCCTATCTGATTTTCTGAATTCTCAAGGAATGCCAAACATTAATTGCACTTAAGATCTATAGATTTGCATATATTCAACAAAGTATCTTATTCACTGTCTTCCAAGACATGGAATTAATAAGTAGTCAGGAGAGTAATTTATAACCCTTGGTCTAATTCTACACACAAATGTCCAGACGTTCGGCCAGTCCCTTCTGGGAAGTTCAAAAACCTGCATGCAAACATGCAGGAGTGACCGGCTGTATGAATGTGCGTGGAAAGGAAAGGCTTATTTACAGCGTTTGGGATTCTTCTGAGATGCATACATTCACTTCCCAATCTCCTTGTCTTTTCTCTGGAAGTCTCTCTATGTTGTGGAAATGCATAGTTGATAGATAACTGAACGTCTTATCTCAGGCATGCTTTTTATGCCTGAGAATGAAATAAATAGAGAGACTGGAAAGTATGTAATCTTTCTAGATAAGACAAAAGCACCAAGAAAAGAAGTCCTTGACTTCAAGAGCCTTGATACATGGTCATGGACAAAACAAATATGCATGTCTAAAAGATATCTCAAAGAAATCTGGTTATTGATAGCTAACTTTCTCTTTCTTTGTTATCAGTGCACTTTTCAACTGGAAATCACCAGATCCTGACTCTAGTCATTATGCTTTAGCATTCTTTTTGCATTGATGTAGTGTCACTTTTGGGCTGGGCTAAAATAATCATCCCACATCTCTGACTTGGAAAATCTGGCTCCTCCACCTTCATCACCTGCATGAGCTGGGATTTATGTAGCTTTTGGCAAGCACAAATGGGGCTTCTCACCCAAATACCTGAACATTTAGTTTAGCCAATCACATGCATAGGCATACACACACACATTTATCAAATACCATGGATTATACTGGCTCGTTGCATGAAAAGATAAATAAAATTTGTATTCATATCCTTTTCCTTATTTTCATGCTCTCTGTATAAAAACACAGTTGTTTAAAAATATTTCTCCCTTCAGAATATATTATACATGACCTTTATGCTTGTCCATCTCCCTTGAGATATAGTAAAGACATGATAAAGATTCCATACTCATTATTTGAAAATTTGTGTAACTTATCTACCAAATACTATTTTAGGAAGTTGGGATTTTTTGCTTTTTTTACAGTTTAGCTATTGCCTAGTGAAAACTTATGCTACAGGGTACTAGAGTGAGCATCCATTGTTTGTTAATACTGATTCAAATACCCTCAGTTGCACTATTTTACTTCTAGAGCTCACTGTGGTTCAACTATGACATTTAATCTGTACACCTAATCATTTAATTATTAGTAATTCCTACACAACCATCATCTTCCATTTTACACCAGTATTTTCTAGTGATTTCTTTTTAAAATCCATGTTATAGTTCCTAAGAGATTCTGGGAAGCAGCGATCAAAAAATGAGTGTATAAATCAATGTAAAAGGCTCATCTGCTAGAGCCATTCCAAACAGTATTTGTTCCAGGTCTGTACTGTACCTACCACAGGTGCTATACTTCAAAAATGGAGAAAAAATATTAATTACATTTTAAAATATTAATAAAATATAGAGTTCTTTAAAAATAACATGTAAACATAACTGATGACTGAAATATATTATATACATTTGTGTGTGCTGAGTTACATGTTAGTGAGCCTGAAATGAAGAACATATCTATGCATCTATGTGTTGGTGTAAAAAGTTCTGAACAAGCACAGAGACCTATGTTATTGAGGATACAATTTATCTCTCAACTTGCAGCCAAAATTGTGGATCTGATGAGGGGACCTGGAAAAAGAGAAGGTTGACTACAGAGCTGTAGATTTTTTCTATCAGATATTCTACCCATGTGGTAAAATAAGGTTATCAACTGCTTTTCCAAATGTTAGTGGTGTCCCTATGGGACGTGCATGTGCAGAGCACCCAAAACTTCTCAGTGGTAGAGAATCCATTTTTTACATGCAGTATATCCAAACCCTCCAGAGTTGTCGGTGTTCTCAGACCTATGGATAACTTCTGAGTCTTTGGCTTCAGCTGCCTTCTAGTGATTTGCTATTTATTTCTGAGTATAAATTTGATGGGGATGTTGAGAAATCATGGCTTATTTTCCTTTAAGAATGTTTTGAGATTTGTATTCTTAAATGATTTCTGAAAATTGATCAGAATTTTAAAAATTGTTCTATAATTAGGAATTAGGTCATGACAATGTTGCAAGAGCTGACAGAAAGAAACCAAAGTAGAGTCACAACCAGTGAATCATAGAATCACAGAATAGTTTGGATTTGAAAGGACAGCCAAAGATCATCTAGTCCAACGCCTCTGCAACGAGCAGGGACATCTTCAAGTAGATCAGATTGCTCAGAGCCCTGTCCAACTATACAGTGGTGATTTGTTTCAGATGGAGATGTAACAGAATGAAATAGAGGAGACTCAAACTGTTAAGCCAAAAACATCCAAATAGTGCAGGTCGTGGGTTCATTCATTTTCTTCAGAAAACAAACACATTCTATTTTACCGGGGGCCATCAGAGGAAAAGGACATCAATGTATTGCTCTCCTTTCTGTTAATCAGTGTACTGCTGTCTTCTATAAAACCCACAAGACAGGATAAAAAAAAATGCTGAATTCATCAGTTTTCTTGTCACAATAGCAAGTGCGGCTGTGATCAGATCACCACCAGTAAGTCATTGTAGAATCACTGCATAATGCATTTGTAAAACCAGAAAGATAGCTATGTCTCTGAAGTTTTTGTTGAAAGTGTTTAGTCAAAAGTATCACTAAAATTTGCTTAAAAAATATATGTCTAACCACCATTTCTGAATCTTCTTCCTTAACAGTAAAAAGAACTGTCCTTTTCAGAATAATGAGGTATTTTTTCAGATATTGAAATTTCAATAGGCTTCTGTCTACCTAGGATACTTAGAGACTTCTAGAAGACATCTGTCCACTTAGAAATGCTGGGTATGCACAAATGATCTGGATATTAATGGTAGTACTGTTGGGTTTGGAACCAACAGAACCCAGAGGAACTAAATTTCCCCACAGGGAAATCATAAACATCTTTGAGATCAGCATGCAACTTGGACAGAAGAAAAGTAAAGGTAAATGAATGAAGCTTAGGTGATGTCTCTGTGGACATTTAGTATAGGTGACTGGCTCCTCAAACTGAACACCTCACTTAGCATACGTGAAAGCATTACACAAAAATTATACTGCATTCCTTCTCCTCATTCTTTCTGTATTCAAATACCTAAGTTTGGAAGCAGACACTCTGTGGTTCTGTGCAGTAATTACTTGTAACAACCATCATCAGAATTACAAGAAAATACATCTTTCCTTCAGGAATGGCTATGAGAGGGACTGAGGATTATCCTGCTAGATTTACCCCATGTCCACACTGGCAATAGTATTTTGCACAACTCCAGCCAGGCAAGCGTTTGTGCGTCTGGACATGGCAGGCTAACACACAGCTCAGAGTGTGAATTTATCCTGTGTGAAATGACTGGGAGAGTGAGACATAATGAATAGCTGTATTGAGCTTAGAAGCATAGGAGAAGGTGAATGAAAAATGACGATAAGGAATAAGGTGAGAAATAAGAAAGAGTGGAAAATGAAAGGACTTTATTCATATATATTAAACTTGTGCAAAGTCACTTGCCATTAAACACAGTAAAAATTAGAAGGGACACCATTGCCCATCTGACTCCATTTATCTGATAATCAACACTTTTTATACTTGTAATCCTGAACTCTCATTTCAAACCCACATTAATGAGATGATCAGGCTGTTTTACTACTGCCTTATGATCCTTGCCAAAGAGAACTCATTTTCTCAGATCGTTTGCTGCAGTATCAGTCTATTGTTTTATCCTGACCAGACTGTTATAACACTGCTTCTGTCTCACCTGCTAGTTTAAAATTATACAGATGGATAAATTAAAGTGCTTTGACATTCCAGTTCTCAGTTTTTTTGGCAGAGGAATCTGCTTCTGATTGTCAGTAACCAAAACAGTGGTTTCAAAGTATTAACATTTATCCATTTTAACACTACTAAATTTTCTTTTACCTATCACTTAGTTTCATATGTACCAGAGTGGTTTGTCTTGCTCTTCTGTATCTTTTATTCTTATTCTGAGAATTTGGTTTGTATCTGCGAACCAATACCTTTCATGTTACCATCTGCTTTTTAAACAAACACAGTGA
Organism: Patagioenas fasciata; assembly: GCF_037038585.1. Lineage (NCBI taxonomy): Eukaryota > Metazoa > Chordata > Aves > Columbiformes > Columbidae > Patagioenas > Patagioenas fasciata. The sequence continues at coordinate 33,286,739 of NC_092523.1, read as the reverse complement.
AGTTCATTTTGACCTTTTAAATCAGTGAGAGTTATTCCAGAAGCAGCAGGCTTGCATGACTTTTTTTGGGAGGCTTGTGTTTCATATATACAGGGTTTGCTACTGTTGAGCCTCAGACTTCTCGTCTCCATCTCACGTTTTAAAGCACTTTACAGTATGTTGCATGTGCAGACCCGAGCTAAAACTATGCCAGAATTTTCATAATAAAAACTCTTATTTCCAGAGGTTCCAGCTGTACATTCAGCTGTAAAAATGTGCACTAAGCTAAAATTAGATGTACAAGATTTCAATGTGGAATTAATACAAATTAAAAAAACATTCCTCTTGATGATTTCTGAGCTATAACTTCTGAAAAGGTAGCAGTTTGTGAGGCACTTTTTTTTGCTCTATCATCTTGTAAATCAACAAACAATTTAATTTTTTCAAAATAATTATGTACTTATGTGATGAACCTGTTTCTGCTTCCAGCAAGTGCTTGCTCCACACCTTAGACATGTGAATCAACTTTCATATATACAACACAGGTGAGCATATGTAGTTGTTTACCAGGATGAAATAAAAAATGACACACCATCATTCTGCCTATGCAGTTCACTGCTGCTGGTGCTTTTTTACTCATCAGAATCCTACACCTGCAAAACTAGGGATGTGTACATCAATATATAATTTTGGTTTGCTGTCAGGGGGCAGAACTCATAATGTGCTCTATCTTAAACCAGCTGTGGAAACTTTGTTGCTTTTTCTTTATTTTTTGTGTTTCATGCAGTTCTTTTACTTAGCTTGGAACAGAGATAGAAATAAAACTAAATAATAAATTAAATTGTGGCAGATCTTTCAATTTCTTCCTACTTCTATCTGCATAATTCCATTAAGTTTTCCCAGGCCCATTCTCAGTGATCCCATGTTATGCATTTTGCCTGAATAAATACCAAATTCTGACTCAGATGCCGCACTGTTTTCGTCTTTTCATTTATGTGGATTTGTCTCTCTGGTGAGGACATCTATAACTTACCCATACCTTACTGATAGACCTTTCTGAGAAGGCGTATATAAGTTTTGGAGAATTAATTGCATTTTTTCTCCTAGTGGGCAACCAGGAATGAGCAAGTTGTCCTTTCCACAGCCTTCACTACAGCCTGTGACTGTTCTGCAGTCATGGGCAAGTTTGGAACAAGGGTTTAGAGGTATCTGCACCCCACAGGTTTTTGATCTCCCTCCTGGACGTGCAAAGAATGCAAAGAGAAACTTTCTGCTTATTCAGGGGCACTAAATCTTTGTCTGTACTCACTATTGTGCAATGGAAAATGAAAAACAGGATTTTTTAATCCACATTATGAACATGAAAATATCTAGATTAAAAAATACATGAACCAGTGACCATCATGATACTGTGTGCTATAATTGTGTGATGAGTCTGTTCCAGAGATTTAGAAATAGATCTTCCCTTCATCATCAGTTGTCATTACATCTGGACATCTGGTCTGTAAGTATTTTTTGTCAGGAGAAAGGGTATACTTATGTGTGTGAAAAATCAAGGTTAAAGCAATCTAAGGAGCACAAGAAAGCAATTTAAATGTTCCTTTTTACTGATGATGCAAACAAGCAGTAAACAAAATATTTTTATCTACCAAACTATTTATTGTATTGATGCGTGTTGCAATGCTCAGATACACTGTCCTGGTTTTGTTAAAAACAAGACAAGTTTCTCTTTTAGTGAACTTTGCTTTCAGTTAAGCCCTTCTTAGTAATTGCACTTTTCTGAAGTTGGATACATATTTTTGTAGACACAGCAATGGTATGCAAGGTCGCTGATAAGAACGCACACCTCGTAAGCAAGAGGGGCGAGGAACTGAACAGGAGACTAAAAATTACCAACTAATTATTCCATCCCATCCACATGATGACACCATATAAAATGGGAGATCACGAGGGTCTTGGCCCTTCTTCGACTATAGCGGACATCTGGGAAGGACTCTGCTGCCTGCCGTCCCTGCAAATCTGAGGCCTAGTGACAGACCTTACATCTTTGAATCCAGTTCCAGTTTGCTGCAGAGTCCAACCCAGGACTTCTGGGTGCCTACCCTGCAGTTACTGGAGCAGTTCTGAGCTTTGCTGGGGAATTCAAGATTGGTTTTGTGTATTTTGTATTATTTTCTCTATTCTGTTAGTAACATTAGTAAACATTTTTAATTCTTACCCACTTGCAAGTCCTCTTTCTTTTTGCCTCTATTTGCCCTCCTATGGCCTTTCCTTAGGGGGAGGGTGAAGCAGGGGGCATGTTGAGGGAGGAGAAAGGGGAGGACATTAACAAAACATCTGCCAGAGTTTATTGCCACCCTGCAATCAAACCTTGACATAGAAGTTAATAAAAGCTAAAGTATAGTACTCTTTAAAGTGTTCAGCAGAAGACAGGTAGGAGAAGCTTCTTTAAAGGCTTTGGGAGGGCCCTTTTTTCCTTCTAATAAATTTAAAATAAAACAAAAAAAATATGGACAAAATCCCTGGTTTGCATAACCTTAGCTTGTATCTATACACAAGTTTCAGACGAAATATCAAACTACATAAAGCATCAAAGATCAGAAGACTGCATTCCCAAATCAAATTATTGTATTTTCTCATTTTGTGTGCACCACAAAATTGAACAGAAAATTAAAGTAAGGATGTTGCTATAAAAATACATAGGTTAAAATTCTGAACATTTACAAGATGACTATTTATTTAATTTTCCACAAGCTGAAACCTGTAGAGATTTTGCTTCATAGCACATGAAATAGTGAAATATAGTACCCAGCCTGGAGTATAAAACAAGAAAAACCAGAAAAAGTTAACAATTCCACACTGGTGAGAGAAAATGGGGTCCACAGCTCAACAGAAAACAGTTTATCAATTGCATGATATCAATAGTACATAGAAATACTTTAAAACTATGAAGAATATTCCTGGCTTTCGACCCTAATCCAAATGCATTGACATCTATGGGTCCAGAATCCTTATGGTTATGTGCCTTATTTTCATGTTCTTGGATATTCAGTTGGTAGGCAAGGCTCTGCTTGCTTTTCTTTCTTTCATTTAAGGAAAAGTAGGGCAAAGGAAAGAAAACAAAATGAGAAAAGTAAACCAAACCTCCTTCAGGAACTTAAATATATGTCTGTTAATCACATGAATATCTGGACTGGTGTATGTATAGGGTCAGAGAATGACTTCCCACCAAAATCATTGCCCCTTCCTTGTCCCTTTGTATGAGAGAAAATCCTGGGGAAATCAGCAACAGGAGATGGAAAAAAGTGGCTTAGCAACTAGCACCACCAGAAGAGAACTTATTTTCTTTGTGGAACCATTGCAAATTGCTCTGTGCTCTGCTACCCAGGGATAAAGTAGATGTGAGTATCCCACTCCTTGGTATCTTAATGAACCAAGAAGAAATTTCATAGGAGGCTAAGATTGGTCTAAATCCACATTTTACCATCCTTGGGCAGAGGTCCGAGACAGAGACAAGGTGAACGCATTTTTAATAACATAAAATATAACAACATCTTATGTATCTGTTGCTATATGAGGGTTGAAGTCCAGCTTTCAGGAAAAAAAAAAAAAAAATTAAAAAGGTCTGCAGGCCACTGATCTATCACTAAATGTTAATTTGCATACATGAACATTTTCAAGAGTCTTGACAAGGTGGGAATTAACATTGTTCCCCTACAGCTATGCTGGGTTTATGCATAGACACTGGATACTGGCATATGGATAATTTTGCACACATATAATCATGTTAATACAATTTCTGCTTGTTATTTAAATCCCTTGGCTAGCGTTTGCAACATCCTTTACTAGTTGCAAAAGTCGAAAAAACATCCCTTATCAAGTCTCTGAGTAAAACATGACTTTCAGAAAACAAGCAAACAAAAACCAAACAAACATATCAACAAGAAAACAACAGGAATATTTTGTCTTCTCTCCTTTTGGTCTGTATGGAGCATGGAAAACATCTTATAAAACATTAATACTACTTATTTAACCTGAGTACATGGGTGTGCAGGAGAATGGGGAGCTTGTGCTTTGTGGTGTTTTTTCTTTTCGTAACTGAATCAGCTTTTAAAGAGACATAATGAAACAGTCATCCTATTACAGTTAATTGAGGTCAAGCTCATCAGTTCTAAAGGATTCAAGATGGCACTGTCTTGCGAGTCAAGCCATTTATTTCCGTGACCTCTATGATGATTTTTTATTGCTATATACATTTTTATTACTATAAATATTTATATAAATACCCTCCCCAAATATTATAGAGTTTTTTACTCATTTCAGTTGCTAAAGGTGACTTTTTGTGATGCAGGATTGACATCTAGATTGGTTTCTCTTTCTGTGTTGTCAGTATAGGTATAGGGTTAGACTCCTGCAGAAAAAACTGGAAATAACAAGAAGCAATCACTAAGAGGTTCCAGTTTTTTAAAGGCCATCAGTGAGCAATGGAGAGATGGCTGTAAGTGATGGATGGACAACATCTTTGTGTTCTAATTTTAGTCTATGCATAGATTTATAACATGTTGTTTTCTTCTATAAAAGAATCGGTCTATACAGAAAAATAAAATTCTAACCAAACAACCTCTGGAAAAGCAGAAGGATCTTCAAGACTAATGTTTCATCAAGCAGTATAAATTAATTCCATGCATAAGGAGAAGTTGACTAGTAACTGGAATGTGTTAATTTATTTTCACTTGAAGTTATGGACTTAAAAATATTTTTTACATTACTTTGTGGTTTTAGTAATATATGCAAGCAGGAAAATCCAATGACTTTTTCCCTTTTCAACTTCTATCCCCTTTGCTTCCCTTCTCTCTTTCTTCTGTTTGACAGAATAGTAAAAATGATGGGAATAATAAGTCAGAACATAAGAAAGAAGGAATGTACCTCTAAAAGTCTTTAAATACAAATTCTGCTCAATTTTATATTTTTAACCCTTCAATTTAAGAGAATAACCTGGAAAAAAGCTTAGGATATATGTAAATATCTTAAAAAAAATAAATGTTAAAGAAACCATTCAATGTTCTGAACAACAAACAGTTCTTCTACTTATCAAGTCATATTTACTTGTGATAAGTCAAAGATCTTAATATGCCTGCAATTTTCACTTGATGTTTTCATACAATGAAGCTTTCTCCACTTCTCTCTAACTAGGTAGATTTGTCCTTAGAATTCCTCAAAAATCACATTCAATTTGATTCTAATGGCAAAGCTAACAGATATAAAATCTATATTTATAATACATATCATGAAAAAGTGGGTGAGGAAAACCTTTTATTTTCTTCTGGAGATGAGGGTCCATGAAAAGTCCTGCATTAAGTCATTCAAAAATGAAAGAAACCAAGCAGTTCAAAATACTTCTTGGCAAAAACCTTAGAATGAAAAATCCCACTAGCCTGGAGTGGGAGAGGTAAATTTCCTGGAACCAAACTCATCAGCTGAGTCCCAGTTCAGTGATGTAATTTTGTGGCATGTTACTATAATATAAGCAAACAATAACTGCAGATACTCAGGCTTTTTTTGTGTACTTTATTCTGGTTTGTTGACTCTCACATCTGTACATTTCCCTTCTGGTTCCTGGCTTTTTCTCCTTCTCAGAAAACATGCCTTTAAGTTGGCAGTTGTTTTACCTTTCTCCCTCTTTACCTACCGCCTGCCATTGAAGAACCTTTGATGTCTGTGTGCAAAAGATAAATGTTGATCTCTTGCAATCCTGGGAGTAGCAGGCTTTAGTCAGAGAGAAACTCTGCAGTGATCTTCTCAACTGGGGGGAGGGAGGAGTTCTCCCAACACTAAACCAAAATTTTCTTTAAAAGAAAAAAGTAGTTATTGAAATACTTTCCCCTCTAACCCTTTTCTTGTAAGTACATAACTCCATTTGGTGCTTTCTTGTTCTCTAGTTGTCGCATCTTAGAGCAGAAAGCTTTTTGTTTCCTACAGTATGCAAAATCAAGCATAATATCAGCACTGAGAATATTTATTATCACTATTGTGATTTATTTCAATATGTACACATTAAATACCTTATGTTATAAATGAATGGATATGAAAATAATTTAATTTTGTTATGGATGAAAGTCCTGAGAAAGAATTATGAAATACAGATTTCAATGTGGAGAAGATGTGTCAGTGAAAAAAAATAGGTAAACGCTTACTGTTTCACAGAATCACAGAATGTTAAGGATTGGAAGGGACCTCGAAAGATCATCTAGTCCAATCCCCCTGCCAGAGCAGGAACACCTAGATGGGGCTACACAGGAATGTGTCCAGGTGGGTTTTAAATATATCCAGAGAAGGAGACTCTACAACCTCCCTGGGCAGCCTGTTCCAGTGTTCTGTTACCCTTACTAAGAAGAAGTTTCTTCTCGAATTTAAGTGGAACCTCTTGTGTTCCAGTTTGAACCCGTTACCCCTTGTCCTATCATTGGTTGTCACCGAGAAGAGCCTGGTTTCATCCTCGTGACACTCACCCTTTATATATTTATTAACATTGATGAGGTCACCCCTCAGTCTCTTCTTCTCCAAACTAAAGAGACGCAGCTCCCTCAGCCTTTCCTCATAAAGGAGATGCTCCACTCCCTTAATCATCTTTGTTGCCCTGTGCTGGACTCTCTCCAGCAGTTCCCTGCCCTTCTTGAACTGAGGCGCCCAGAACTGGATACAATATTCCAGATGGGGTCTCACCAGGGCAGAGTAGAGGGGCAGGAGAACCTCTCTTGACCTACTAACCACCCCCCTTCTAATACACCCCAGGATGCCATTGGCCTTCCTGGTCACAAGGGCACAGTGCTGGCTCATGGTCATCCTGCTGTCCACCAGGACCCCCAGGTCCCTTTCCCCTACACTGCTCTCCTACAGGTCAAGCACAACTTCCCTTTGGTGAAGCCAGGTTGACTGCCCATAATGTCCTTCTTATCCTTGATATGCCTTGAGATGGCACCAAGGATAAGTCGTTCCATCAGTTTCCCAGGGATGGAGGTGAGGCTGACCTGTCTATAGTTACCTAGGTCTTTCTCCTTGCCCTTTTTGAAGACTGGAGTGACATTTGCTTTCCTCCAGTCCTCAGGCACCTCTCCCGTTTCCCAAGACTTGGCAAAGATGATGCAGAGTGGTCCAGCAATGACCTCAGCCGGCTCCCTCAGCACCCTCAGGTGCATCCCATCTGGACCCATGGATTTATGGATGTCCAGATTGCCTAATTGCTCCCAAACCCAGTCCTCAACAACCGAGGCAAACTCGTCCATTGTCCCAGCTTCCTCTGGGGCCTCAACAGTATGGGACTCCTCAGGACAGCCTCCGGCAGAGTAGACAGAGACAAAGAAGGCATTCAGTAACTCTGCCTTTTCTCTATCCTCTGTCACCAGGGCACCCACTTCGTTCATCTGTGGGCCTACATTGCCTCTGGTGTTAGTTTTATCTGCTGCATATCGGAAAAAGCTCTCCGTACTGTCCTTTATCAACCAATAAAAAAAAAAAAAAACAAAAAACAAAAAAACAACAACAACAACAACAAAAAAACACACCACAAACACAACAAAAACACAAACAACCCAAACTCTCCTTTCTATCTACTACTATAAATATCATTAATACAAGTACTCTACAGGTACAGGTTAAATAAAATATACTTCACAATTCTTTTAATGATGTCATCTATCTGCATATTTTCATATGCTACAACAGCTTATTAAATGTGTTTACATGTATGTACATACAGGCTCTAATTTTTCATGGATAATGATTAATGAAACAAGGAGAAAACCAGAAATGCTAGATTTAGCCATTAATATATTAATTCTGAAAGTGCATATTATAAAACTGAAAAATAATTACTTGTAATATACGATATAGGAATACTTCTTGTGGCAAATGCACTTCCCTAACCCCTTGGTTGAGAGAAGTTTCTGGATCACTACCATAAACAACCATAGCTCAGATTCCATTTGGGGTGTAGGTGGAGTCTGCTGGAGACACCCTTTGAGTTGGTTGTATTTGGAAATGTGGATCTCTGGTTGAAGATTCTTCTTAGACTGGCCATTCAAGGAATGTTCCTCATGGATTAAGACACCTTGTCTAATTGGCAAGCGAACTTCTGGGTACCCTTGAGAGTCCTCACTTTGTATGAGTGGGAAGATGGACATTTTGGGATTTGATCCCTTGAGTTTGAATCAGCTGTGTAGTAACTGAACTCCTAACCAGTATCCAAACTGGTGTTTTATAATGTCATCAGAGTGCTGAATGATTTTTAATAATCCTTCTTTCTAGTTGGTTTCCTGCTGAACAGTTTGGTTTAGAATAAAGTCTGTTTGGAGCTTATTGCCTGCCTAAATTGATTCCTGAGTGCCTCTGTGACACTTGTAGTATACTAAATATATACACATGCTGTGCTTTCATTCAGTACTACATATATGCATAAACACACATGCAAACACATGTACATGCACTAAGAAAGTAAGCATTATATCTAGAATAAAGTTGCTGACGAGAATTGGTAAAATTCATTGTCATCCCAAAGTGTTTAATGTGAGATTGCAATAATGAGCTTTGTTTATTTGCTTATCATATTTGAAGGTATGTATATAATACATTTATTAGTGTTCACACTGATGTAAAATACTAGATTCAGTGGAAAAAAGATTGTGTAACATGAATCTGAGTGACAAGGACTGTGCTGATCTAATAGCTGTCTGCTGTCAATAGGCTTGGTACCACTTTCTCTTTCCCCTTCTTTGCTCTCACATAATATGCTCCATCACTTCTCTTGTAGTACTATCAGCATAAATCTAACCTCATGGTTAGTTAACCAGTTAATATGATCAAAGTACCTCTTAGACAAGAAGAAAATAAATTACAGGAAGAAAGATTAAATGTCTGGACCACCTGGCAAACTTCAGAGTAGATGTAGCTTATTAAAGAAGGCATAAAACTTCATGAAGTGGTTCTTCCCAGTGAAAGCAACTTGATGTGTAAGTTCTGCCAAAAAGATGTCTCTGACAGAGTACTTGTCATATAAACCTCCAGCAAGCCACCTGCCAAGGGAAGACAATGACCTTCCTAGTTTAATTTTAAGGAAAAGGCAAAATGCATCTTTTCGTTCATTTTGTCAGCCTCTTCCATGTATCAATGTAACTTTATTAACTTTTGAGAAGTAACACCTCAGAGGGTGCTTTGTACCCTGTCATGTTCCCCAGTGTGTTCAGAAGGGGTGTGCTCTGTTTCACCCACTGGCTGGGTCAGGAGTTGAGAAAGGAAGAAGCATCATCCCATCACCAGCAAAGCTCATCATCACACAGGAAATCATTGAGGCGGTCCAACTCTGTTCTGAGAAAGTTTGTGGATGGACATAGGGAGGGAAGGCTCAGAGAATGCACTTAGCGTAAGGTAACACTGAACAATTTTCTCAGCTGAATCATGGCTATCAAAGGGTCTGGGAACCATTTCACTGTAATTGCCCAAGTGTTTGGTAGCATGAAAAACTAAGCACTTTTGCAAAATGCTTGAAAGTATCGGTCAGCAGCTGCAAAAAGATTTTTAAACACAACTAAAGATGGATCTAAGTACCAAAAGAAGTGGCTTTGAACACCATTTATATTTTAGAAACATGTAATTTTCTCAAGCACTGGAGAGTCACTGAAATGCTGATCCTGTAAAAGCTATCTCACGTAGATTAACTGTAATTTTTAATGAGGACTACCAAATAACTTGCCTATAATAGCAAAAATTATCATCTATGTTTGCTGCCAATCTTACTTGAACTCCAGCTGCAGGAGAGAACCTTTTATATTTCCCTGTGTTCAAAAATACCAGGAAACATGGGGACAAATACAATCTTTAGGGTCATAAAGTTTTATCTTCCATATTTCTCTAGCTATACAACCTTTTTTTGACTCCTGTGTAGAGTCCACTAACTAAATTAACTCTTCCAGAATGGCTTTTTGTCTTGATGTGAAAATGTCATACAATGGACAATCCAATACTTCTCTTGATAGAATGTTCCAACTTCAAATTGGTTTTTTGCAAACATTTCTCAGAAGGCAGCAAGAGATCCTTCAATTTTAATAAACGATACATCCTAACAAAAAAAAAAAATTAGAAAGTAAAAGTAATTCCACTTGGTTCGTATATGAAGTGTCACTAAAGTCAATTAAAGGACCAATGCTTTTTTGTTTATCTATCTCAAGACAGCTGTATAAATGGCAATTGTAGGCCCGGGCTTATGTAATAGTGAGTCTACTTTTAGATAGAATCCAGTAAAATCAAAAGATTATAAATCTCAACCAAGTTTTTTTTTTTAGCTGAATTAATGGAAATTTTAAGAAATATTTCACCTGGAAAGGCTGCAGACTTCAGAGAAACTTGAACAAAGCATCATAGGCAAGGAAGGAAACAATGAAATCCAACCTGAAAATCAAAAATATTTGTGAATTCTGAATGTTTTCTTACACTTAATGGAAGGGAATATTTTGAAAGACATAGACTGGTAGAAAACCTATGGGTAATCTCGTCAAGAAAAAGAAATATTATCTTGGAAGGTAATATAGTACAAAGAAACCCAAGATATTTTGACCTTCTGCATAGAAATACTGATAGTGAAATACATAGCTGCTTTACATTGTGGAAAGGGAGATAAGGACCCCTTTTTGTATACTGCTTGATTACACATTTGCAATATGATGTGCAGTTTTGGGCACCTCAATACAAGAAACTTGTCAAGAAACTGGAGGAAATGATTAAATGACTAGAAGGCCTGGTTCATGAGTTACAGTGTATCTAAGCAGATACACAGTAAATACACTGATATGAATAACTTATAACTACTACAGAACATCCATAAATCTTACAAGGCTGCTGCAGAGGAATAAAGATTGATAACCACTTGAAAGGGGTAAACTCTTTACTCATACCACTCAGATCGATGTTGTTCTCAGGGTAAAACACTCCACAGAGACCACAGGAGGCAGAATCAATCTTTACACATATAGAAGAATTATTTTTAATTGCAGTTGTACAGAGAACAGAAAAAAAAATGAAGGAAATGAGACATCAGAAAAGAAAAAAATCTACTGATGATCTATGATAATTTGGAAAAAAAAACCACACACACAGACACACACACACAAAAAAAAACCCCCACAAATAAACAACAAAAAAAACCACAGACCAGATATGACAAACAAAGAAAGAAATTCTACATGTTGACGAAATGTGGCCTTCCCAGAATGAAGAGCAGTATACTTCACTGTTCTGGTTCTGTAGTTTGAGGCATGTACTAAATTCTTCAGTCAGATTGTCCTTCCCTCAGTTTTCTCTTCTTACACCTTTTCATAGTGTTTTTTGCAAAGATTATGTTCCCAGACCATTACTCTGAGTTGTTTCTTTCTGTACACTCACCCTTCAGTTTATTCCATTCTTTGACAATATACAGAATATTTTATTTTATCTTTATAGCTAACCCTAGCTGTCACAAGCAGCCTGCTTTTATTCACAGATAGACAATGCTCATAGTCAGTGCTTCTGTTTGTTGTTGGACTAGTCAATGTGTTCCATCTGAAGTACCAGGTGTAAAGAAGAATGTGTATAAAATATTGATGATCTCACTGTTCTCCGCTCATTATTTCAATAAGAAAAAAATGAGGTATAAAAATCAAATATAATGAGGCCATTACAGAAGAAGTAACAAGGTAATCAATTTCTAGTATATAACACCACTATAATGATATTAGCTATAATATAAACAAAGTAATCTGCTTTTGTTAGATATGCAAAATGCAAATGAGACATTTTAGTAATGCTCCCATCTCTTGCAGAAGTCACAGCAGTGATGCTAATGAGGAGATGATAAGGTTAATAAACATTTTCTTTTGTTATAGTGTTAATTTTTTAATGCTATAAAATTTTGGTCTGACAACTTCCTTTGCAATCCTGAAAATACCACTTCAGATAAAACTAAGATTTCCCTTTCATAAACTCAAACAGAAAAGTACTTCTACATACCTGTGACATTTGCACTTTTCCTGAAGCAGCCATGCAATATCATAACCACATTGTGGCTCTGTATGTATGATAAATCAAATAACTAGAACAACGATCAGGTTTTTTAACTTCTCCTGATGCTCGGGAGTTAAATCACTGGGAAAAAGAATGCTCAAATGTAAGTTTCCACAAGTGTATTTGTATCACTGGTTTATCCTCTGAGTTGTATTTGAGGTCATATTTTGCCCTCTGAGAGTAAAAAATACTGTATGCTATCATGTACAGTTAGACTTGACTGATAGCACTCACCAAATCAAAACTTCAGCAAAAATCATTAATACAACAAATATAAAGTACAATGAAATAACTACAGGAAGAACAATGCAGGTAAGAAAGCTTTTGCATTCTGTTTTCTTTTTGCTTGCTAATACAACAGTAGTATGGCCTAAAAATAAAATAAAATGCCTCATCTCTATAAAGCTTAATGTCAAATCCTAGGGATTCTTAGAACTTTAGGGAGATTTTTTAAAGGCAAAAATGAAAAAAAAAAAAAAGAAAATAGAAGATTTGTTTTGTCCCTCAATGCTTGTCAGTGAGAAAACACAGTAACTACACCCTAATGAGGCATCAGAGCGTATTTACTCCAAATGGGGCTGCTCTTTTGCCTTTTTCAGAAAATAAGTTGGAAAGGAAATTCTATAGGAAAGTTTGATATTTCCGTTCCATTTTTAAACAAAAATATTTCAAAAGTTTTAATCATTTAGAATGAATATTCAAGCATATGTGCACATATCTGAACCAAAAATCTAGGGGCAAATTTTTCAAATACAAATTAATTTGTTTCAGCGGGAGTTCCCTTATCACCTTCAGCTCTAAACTTCTGAAGTTCAGACTTCATTTATCTACCTAATCCAGTTTGAAATCTTCTTGCTTTCCGTGGGAAATTGAATAATACATGTCTCTAAAACTAGGAACATAATGACATCTGTTTTCTCCAAATCAAGCTTACTGAAGATCAATTGGTAGCTTACAAAGTTTACTGTATCAGTTCAAAACCTATTAGTTAGTATTTTGCTGTCACAAGAGTGCATTCGCTCTGGATTGCCAGTGCAGTCAATCAGATGAATGAGTTCCTCGAACTCAGTTTAGCACGGTGTCTGTAATAGCCCCATTACTAAAGCACCATATAACACAGCACTCATCCACTGAAGTAGTGACAGGAACAAATAAGCACAATGCAAACGATTACTGCTCATTGAGGCACTTCACATGGGACATAAGACCCGCAGATAGTTGTGATTCAGAGAAATCCTAACTCTTTTCTTTCACTCTTTTACCAGAAAGCATGAACACTGCTTGACAAGAAAAGATTGAACTGTTAGACATTCGAACTTTTATTTACCACGAAAGGACCAAAACCAAAGTGAACCAAACCAAACAAAACCAAACCAAACCAAACCAAAAAATAACCATATGTCTCTTTAAAAAGCTCTGTCTCCTAAACCAGGCTATGAGTCACTAGTAAGGCAACATAAAAACTATTACCATTGGCTTACACCTAAAGCTCCAATGTAAAGAGCTTAAATGATATAATCTGTTGACTTCTATGCTTCTTAAATTAGAAAAATATACAGTGATGCATGTCAAACATTCAGCAACATTTCTTATTCTGGACCTGATTAAAAAAAGTAATGTCTGTTGAGAAATGACATGTTCCTCCACTTTATTAAAACCAAACATTTTAGCAAGCTGCAGCCTACATATTACATGGAAATCTACAAAATTCCAGTAACATGTAATTTTTGTGACTAATCCAATAATGAGACAGTATAGTCAAACAAGACCTTGGAAATAACCAAAAAAGGGAAAATACATTCAGGGACAGCAGATCTATATTTTTAAAGTAACAGCTACAAAGCTGGATACATTCAAACAATAGTAATTTGTCATAAGAAAATAGAGCAAGGGATTTAGGAGTTAGATCTCAGTCTAGACTTAGAATGCAGTAGAATGCAGTTCAAGAATAATTTCTTTCCCAAATGAAAATAATCAGAAACAAAGATTAAGGCATTCATCTTCAGGTAAAAATCTGAAAAAATATGAGCACTAAAGAAAAACCCTGGATTATTTTGAGTAAGAAAAACTATTTCATTTTTTTAATGTTATTTTACAGCTTGAAAAATATGAAAAAGGTGTCATTATTTTGATTAAACTGACCCAAACACTTCTATCTTTTATGCACCTGAAACATTTTTAATACCCTATTGATGATAGCACTATTTTGCTCTGACTTACTTAAAAACATCATTGCCTATCTGAGTGAATTACCAGCAACATCTTCAGCCCCATTTGGTACGCATCTGACATAAAACTACTCAAGATTTCCATGATTTCCATTTTATTGAAATTGCCAATTGCTGCCTCCATTAACGACTGTAAAATCAATCAATCAATCACAAAAGACTCAGGAACTGGTAGCTGAGCCATGTACATTGTGGAGCTCCTATAGTTTCTCTGGAATATGTGTGATATACAATCTATCTACTCAAAGGAAAATTAAATGTGTTGTGAATCCAAAAGGTAAATTTGAACTAACAGCATTATTTAGTCTTTTCACAGATTTCCAATGGAAGATTTCACAGTCTATGTCTGTATAGCCTAAAGCAGTGATCACTGAAAGCATTGCTGTGCCCTGAATGTATATATATCAGTCAGTACATGGGATCTTAAGTCACACAGTATGATGACAACTCTACTACTGTGACTAATTTTGTTTGACACTCTAAGCAAAAGCCTTTCACTTCATGGCAACCACTTTGTTTTTTCTTACTGTTACAGAAAAGAGGCTCTCCATTTTCTTATTTCTTAATTTTTCCAGGGCAGGGGGCTGTAGCTAGACTCTTAAAGTAAAGCATTTTGGATGATTCTCTTTTCCCACAAGAACCAAACTTTTCATGTCTTATGTCATTTTTCATTTCTGCTCATATTTTCTCACAAATGTCCCTCCAAGATTCTGAGGTGAATGAACAGTTTCATTTGGGCTAGAACAGTTTTTCAAGAGGATTATAATTATGTTGTCTAAAAGAAAAAACACATGTTTATGTGAAATGAAAATTCTGAGGCTAAACATCTAGTTGAGCACTTTGACTTCATGTATAATCAAGATTTTCATAACTCTCACCCTTTTAGATGGTTATTTAAGTTCAAAAGATACTGTTCAGTTAAATGACCACAAAGCAAGAGATTTCTATTATACAGTTCTTGTATTTTCATGGAAACTGTTCTTACAGTCTTGAGCTCAGGTTCTTCAAGTTTGCAAAGCAAGAGGAGGGCCTGGAAGAGAAGGAATCACTGCCTGAAACAGCTTCCTGTTTGGCAGAAAGTATCCTCACACTCGATGTGTGTGTATAAATTATAGCTTCATCTATGTAGCACCTTGTAATGTTGCTTTTGTTCAGTAAAAGCTCTACAGATTTGCATAATAGCTGTCTGAAAAACACATAGTACCTGCTCTTCAGAACTTACAGTTAAATTATATATGGAAAAGACAAGGCATTTGGAGAAACTATAGGGAAAGTATAATTTGGACTATCTCATAATTTAAATTAAGTTACTGCTTCATAATATCATGGGATTGCTAAAATTAATGATGACAGAGACAAAACATAACATTCACGGGTTGGGGTTCAATCCATGACCCAATAACAATGTAAAAGAAAGACAGATAAACTAGTGTATGGAAGAGAATTTTAAAAATATGAAACAGTATTTGTCTACAAAAAACGTATGGGTTGTTCCTACCATTTCCTGTGATTTTTTAAATGTTGTCTTTATTGTATTTTTTAATATATAAAAGACAAGTTTTATAAAAAACACTGGGAGTTCTGGTGCCTTCTAAGAACAGAAACCCAAAATGTCACTATATTGCAAAGCAGTTAGGAGGAACAACTCACAACATTTTCAAGAATTTGAAGATGATCTCACATCTTACAAAACATTTTATAAAAGAGGGTATTTACTACTGAAAACTACTTTTAGCAAAAGTCGTGCATTCTGTATTATTTACTCTATATTTCTGACCTACCTTTTTTTCTTGTCTGTTGCCCTTCAGCAGTTCAAGGGACTATCAGTAAAGATTTTTTGTGGGGTTTTTTTTTTTTTTTTTTGTTCTCCCACCACCGTTACTAAACTTTGAGATTTCATAGAACTCTTCTGCTAAAAACATCATCATTAAAATTTGCTCTACTTGGAAATCTCAAAGTATATATTTCAGTGAATGTGAAATTTCTGAACTAAATTTGGCTTGTGATCTTGTAAGCATGCAGACTATACCATTCTTAAAAACCTGAGCTATAAATAAATAAATTAAACCCCTTTTAGATGCTTTTGTTGAAAAGATTTCTGCATGTGTCACATATAGACTTACTGTTTCATTATGCAAGTCTTCTCCTCTTTCCACAATTAAAATGAAGGCAAATTTTCCTTTTGAATTCATCTAATATGTCATCTTTGTTGTTTTGTCTTAGAAACACATTATATGTTTTACATTTCTTTCAACATTATTATTTTTTAAATCATTCTAATTAGTTTGGGGTTTTTTTTTTGTTTTGTTTTGTTTGTTGTTGTTGTTGTTGTTGTTTTGTTTTGTTTTGTTTTACCTCAAGCTAATATTTGCAATGTTAAACAGCATATATCCATCTGAAAAGAGTAACCAAAGTAAACCATGTGATGTTCATTAATGGGAACTGATGGAAGGTGCCATGTCTTTACACCATACCAAGAAGTTTTACACATTCACTTAAGGAATGTCACTATGTCAATAACCTAATAAGTTAGGCTTAAAAACAACTTTTAGTCCAAATACTCACAGTTTACAACCTGTACACCTCACATAAAGAAATACTTTCCTTAGTTATAATACTGTCTAACATAACTACGATCTGTTTTCTAGGATAACACGTATACATATTCTATAAACTACTGAAAACAAAATGAAGTAATCACATTAAAAATAATGTCTAATAAGTAATAATAAGGGAGAGAAATAATTACTTGATTTTAAAGGAATGAATAAGTGAAGCATATGCATATGCTTCACTGGGCCAGGGCCTGTTGTGCTCAACACTAAAGAGAATAATTTGTCTTGTAAGCCATTTTGTGCTTACACAGGTTCCCATCACAGCTGAACTACATCACAGCTCCAAGCAGTGCCACTGAAAGTTCAGCTCAATACTGTTTTAAATCCATCTTGCCTTCTTTAAGCATCTGTTTGCTTCCATATTCTCTGCATTCCTCCCAGTTGTAGCAGCTGTTTTTTCTCTTGGATCTATATCATCTATTGCCTATCTTACATTAATTTAAAGGAATACAGGTCTGTAGACTTTACCTCTTTTTAAAATTAACTGTCTTTCTGCAGAGTAATAAAATGAATTAATATTCTAGTTTTAATTTTGGTTAAAGTTATATATTATATTATTATATATTATATTATTCTGAAAAATCAAACATTCAGTGAATGCAGAAGTTCTTATAAATTATGCATAGCAGAAACATGTATTTTTATACAAATACATACATGGATAAAACTTTTTTCCTCATATTTTCAATGGGTATTATATTTTTGTTTCAGCATATTACATGAGTATTGTACTTTATTTCTATCCTGAAGGCATAATCTCTCATTTGTAACACTGGATTTGCAACTGTGCAAGTGCTAAAGGCCTGAAGAGGTACACTTCTTTAGGTGAGAAAACGCAGGAAGATGAAAATAACTCTTAAAGAAATGAGAATAATAGTCTCAGAGAATAAATTAAATAGGTGAGAATTAGAAACAACAGCAGTACAAATACGTTTCTAATTAAAGGACTCATTTGAGTTCTCAGTTGGAAGACAGCAGCGCTTTTTCTTTAAAAGAGATTTTGCTGTATCTCATGTTTCTATCTGAGAATGCAAATTAGCCCTAAGAGTCTGCATAAACCCTGTTATGACGAAGTCTGAGTAGCCCTTCGACCAGATAAAGAGCAGTTACTACCAAACGATTCCTCTCATTACTCCGCTACCTCATTACCGTCCTGCTCACACAGATGGGCAGATCAGCCCTGACCAGCACCTACCTCCTACCCTGGCACAGTGACCAGCTGCATTTGCTCAGAGAGGAAAGCAATTGCAGCAGCAAATTTTCTCCCTCCTTGGGAGAATGATTCTCCCTCCACATGTGAAAGATTGACAGGGAGAGATTGCCACTCTGAGTTAACACAGATACACACTGCATATGGTTAAATTTAAATCTACCTCAAAAGATGTTATATATTATGGACATATATTAGTGGTAGGAGAGAAGTTAATATTAATTCTATAAATAAGAAGAAATTCTATAAATAAGAAGATAACTCTAGTATGAAGAGATCTAAATATAGTTTGAAGTACTCACATTGCCTGCATTAGTAGCCTCTGTTTCCAATATTGTAAATGCAACAAGGCAAAGACTGGTTTAGAGCACATCCTACTCTATTAAAAATTTAACTTAAAATGCTTCAGGTGCAGCTTATGCAGAATGAAACCTCTGGGCCTTGTGTGCTAGATGTAAACATCACCTACAGGTAGATTTTCTTCAGTCTAGTTGAAAACTAAACCCCTGTGATTTCTTTTGAGATCAGCATAGGTATCAAAACCAAAAGTTTAAAAAAAACCAAAGGTTTGGCTGTAGGTTCAACTTAAATATTTTTTAAGTATATGAAGAAACTCATTCTGATTCTGAACTTGGTCAAATACTTTGAAAACACAATAGCATTTTTAATCCTCTTTAATCACCTTAATCATCTGATACCAATCTTAGGGAATTTGTTTTCTTTTTAAGCATATATTTAACAATTACTATAACCGGCTGTATGATTACAAGTAATTTATTAATGCTGGGTTTACTATTGTTTTTTTCTAATGTATATCAGATTGATTCACTTCAGCTGAACTTCATAACCCTAACATGTTTATATTGTGTGCAATAAAGACAATGTGCTGTTCCAGCAAACATCTTTTTAAACAAAGAAGCTTGGGAGCAACACCAAAAACCAAAATGTGAAAAATTGAAGGGGATACAGAATGATGTGTTTACCCTTGGTAAACAGCTTTTGAATTAGAAAAATCTGGATTAAGAGGGAAAAAAAAAATTGCTTCCTGCCTATGTGATTGATGTTTACAGAGTCATAAAAACATCTTACCGTAAACCATGTGCCTAGAGGAATTTGAGAGATTTGCCAATTTTCTACACCAGATCTGCATCTATTGAGGAATAGCATGCTTCTTCAGCCTCTTTTGTGTAGCACATTGCACAAACTTATCTCAAAGCACTTCACGAGCCAGTCCAACAAATAAGTAGATATAAAAGGAAAGCATGGCAGTGAACAGATATAAATGAAGGTTAAAGGGAGAAGTTTTCAAAGAAACTCCAAAGCTGACAGATAGTTTCATGAGATTCTATTACATAACTCTGATTTTACAGATTGGAACTACATTTTTATTTTGAAATTATATTTCATATAAAGAAAAGTGTAGAAACAATTATGGACTGGTTCTATTTGAAGGTATGGCTAAAGGTAATTTAATTCAATATGTATGTAGCTCCACCATTAACACAAATAATACCGTTACTAACAAGAGCTGACAGTAGCAATCAGGTTTGCACAGGTTTTTTTGGGGGTGGGGGGTGGGTGATGTAGTTTTTCATTTAATAAAATATCAAGAAACAGCTCTGTGGCCTCAGGGTTTATTATTTTTGTGAATTCTACTTGAACTGGGAACTGCAATTACTTGACAAATGGATTGATATATTGTATACAAGTCTCAGGGTAACTCTATAGCTTTTGCTAAATGCTAAATTTTAGCTCTTCCCACTTCTAATCCTCCCACACACGTCCCCCAAAGTAAAAAACAAGTAAAGTGAATAAATAAAATAGCAAGCCTCAATATATCATACTGGATCAACTATTTGTTTGATTTCTTCTTATGTTAGCTTGCAAGTCCTTTTTACATATGGTCCAGTAGTTCTATAGCACTTCTATGTATTTCCCTAAAAAATGGACTGATTTTCCTTTCCTCTTTCTTTGCATCTGCAGTGTATAACTGCCATCAATTATACATAATATATCCTCACCAGAGTAAAAAATATACATACTTAACAGTCTTTCGGAGTTTACTATCTTGGCCACTTCCAATGGACCATGATAAAAGTGGCTAAATAACACATCCCTGAAAAGTAAGACACCTATCTGCCACATTTAATATAGTTCAAATACATATCTTTATAAACAGAAAGTCTTCTTTAGATTTCCAAGGAAGGTTTCTTCATGGCAAATATTCACCCTTTGTAATGTATGAGTTCTTTATCCATGTAATGATTTATCTTTTCCCTCCTCTTTTGTGTAGAGGAACATCATCATGTCTTTCTTCAGGACCTTTTGTAATCTAGGAACACCTAGTTCTTTCAGCTGTGTGTATAACACAAGATTTTCTAAAACTCTTAGCTTTCTGATTTGTTCCGTTCCGGTTCCCTTCCACTTCTCTTTGTTTGTTTGTCTATTTATTTGCTTGTTTCTTAATGTTTTCCGAACAAAACCAGACACAGTAGTCCAAAACAAAGTCTCACCAGTGCCAAGTACAAAGCAAATTTTAGGCAGTGACATACACTAGTCAATGTAGTGGGGAGGGAAAATGGGGAGGAAAAAAAAAAAGGATTGCTTAGAAAAAGAGATTTAAAGCAACAGTTCTGTTTCAATACCGTTAGACTGCGTTTCTAGAAATGAAGAATTTTGTTGAACTGTTTTAAAACAAACAAACAAACTAAACCTGAAATGTCGAGTGTTTGAAATGCAAATAGAATGATATAAGATTGGAGATGTTAGGCCTGGGTTTTACAACAGCTAGGATGGAAATTTAAAATTTCATTTAGAGAATCTGTTACCAAATCCCCAGATGCAGGAGAAGATGGACTTAATATCCCTATCTAATATTGGAAGTAGTGGGAAAAACATTCAAAAAATAAAACAATCAAACAACCAAAACCCACAATAATCTGAAGTCAACATAGACCCTAAATTCCCAGCCAAACAGAAGGGTAAACAATAAAATGTTTTACCAGAATAAGAAACCTGTGTATAATTGTAAGAAAGAAATGTCACTGATTAATCTAAAAAGCTAATTGACAGTATCCAAAGACAACATTTGTGTAGAAGAAGTCTTCTTTTTGGGTAGACTCAGGTCTCTGGACCGCTTTTTATATCTCTAGGAGCAACTATAAAATTAATACATCTCAGCTTGTGAACAGAAAGGGAGAGTCAGTAGTCTTTTAACACCACAGTACTCCTTCAACCACCTAAAAATTGGCCAGTGTTTCCTCAAGAAGGAAATGCCACATCGTACATAATTCAGTGTGCATAAATTTTGGGAAGGAAACAAAGAAAGGAATAAACAGCAACAACAAAAAATGAGTATGATGAGAGATATGCATGGATTTTTTTATAGCATATTGTGAAAACATCAATTAAGTTTTGAGAAGTTCCAAACCTGCAACTGCCTCTGGCAAGCAAAAAGACAATGGTTTATATAAGGAAATATCCTGTCAAATGATTTTTACTACAGTACGCAGCAATGTTCTAGTGGAAGTGGTAGCTGTCCCACCGTTTGAGGCATTTTGAACAAGACAATAAAATTACAGGTACTAGGCTGCAAAACTAATCTTGACTACAGATAATGGACTAAAATATTCAGATCATGGACTAAAATGCTTAACATATTTTTTTCTTTTATCTAGAACCCAAGATTTAATGCTGCTGGTACAGTTTTGAGGGCCACATTTCTTAATTTTCTGTGGCACATGCAGAGAAAGTTTTTGTGTCCAGGTAAGCTTGTTTCAGAACATACAAAATGGTAATACTTATTCAACTTATTTTATTGCACAGTCCATGGATTTTATATTGAAAACACATGGATCAGACATGAATATTTGAGCTATTTTTCAGACATAAATATGGATGTGTAATAGTGTTTGATAACACAATGAAAATTAGTCCATGAGATGCATGTTTTATATGAACATAAGTTGTTTACACTATATGTTATCTGGATCTTTGTATATGTCACACATTTTTGTACTTTGCTATAGACAGTATCTATATCCAGAGGTTTAAAAAAACAAAACAAAACAAACCACCAAACCTACCTAAGGAACAGATTCTACTTATAAGATATTATTAAATAGGATTTGGTAAGGAAATGCACATCAGAATTGCAGCTACCATGCACACACCATCGTTCAAGTAGATGCTCGCTATGTAGCAAAAATGATTAGGGCAATAAGAAGTTACCTGCTGCAGGAGTGACAAAACATCTGCTCTGGAGTATTTCATCAGCACAAATCTTCTTGACTTCTTGTATGGATCTCCAAAGCAGAAACTTCCATCCTTCCCTGTTTCTATTTCTTAATTTCCATACTGCACACAGAACCTACTTACTCAGGTGAAGGTGAGCCTCTGATTGGTTTATAAATACGTAACATCCTTAAATCAAATAAGGTTGAAAACTAAGCCTGTATTTTATCACTCTGCACCCTCTCTCCTAGAATAATTATACAGAAGAGCTAAGGGCTGCTCACTTTTCAAGTGAGTAACAGGCATTTCCATTTGTGATTTTAACCCAACTTCATAGCCTTTTTGAGAGTTTAATACCTGCATATTTGTCGTGAGAGGTGGGGGCTTTGTTTTTGTTTTGTATGGCTGTGATACAACTTTCTTACGAAACTAAAATTCACAGTGGACAGCTGATATTATACAAAGCTATTAAGTCATTCCTTAAAATCTCAAAACAGGGATTATTATTAGGGACAGAAGGAATATCTGTTGGTTTGTCATTAGGTTTTATCCAACATGATATACTATTAAGTGCTGTGTGGAAGCATTTTCCTAAGATCATTTAAAATTGGAATGAGAAACTTAGGGTAAATTGGATGCAGTCACCTGCCTAACAGAACAGATGAAACCAGGTCTTTTTGCAATGTAGTTATGTTAAAAAGAAAACACTAATTTACTTTTACAAAGACAGGTACTCTCACTGAGAGAAAGTAGCTTTCTCCTTGCTAGTAGTCTCACACAGTTACATTATGCACACTAGTTGCCTAGGATGCCTAAAGAGGAACTTGCTGAGAAAAGTTCAAATCACCTAAGTTGCAAGGTTCACTGTCCTGGACTTTAGAACTGTGTATGTTTAGTTTCTTCCTACCTTTCCATCATGATTGTTTTGACTTTGATAACTTTGTTTTCTCTGAGTGTTTTTGATGAAGTAAAAGGCTATGTCATGCTCTCCAAACCACTGTCATTTACATGTTTATTGAAACCTTCAAAGAACTCTTACCAGCTTTTTAAAGTATAGGTAACCTTTACCAAAGCTCTATTAAATGTTTACATTTATTATCTGGAACAGTTATGTGATATATATAGTTTGCATAACATTACATAATACATACTTTATCAATAATTTATTTAAAACGCTTGACTGGCACAGAAATACTAGTACTTGACAATCTATAGTTGTTGACCATCCCTGAAGCTTTTCTAAGAATTGGTGCTTTTGTAAGTGACCAAAGGCTGCTTATACATGAGCTGCAATTCAAGCATGTAGGAGAGGTAGATATATAGAAGTAATGACTACGTGAACATGTAAAAGAAATTGAGCAGTAAGTCTAGCAAAATAGTCAGAAGTAGAACAAGGAGACAAGGCTTTCCCAGATAAATAAAGAGTTATGGCTATTAGCATGTATTTGCTGGTAGATTTAGAAATCTCTATTCAAACTGTGACTACGAAAGGACATAACATCTGTGTTCTGTCAGCATGAATTCTTGAACGTCTGTTTTTTCTATACTCTGGAATTCTGGCTGAGACATAGGAAGGACTGTCACCCTAGCAGTAAGTCCTTTTTCCAGTCTGTATAAGGACTTGCAGTCTTTCAGTTACATTGTTTGCTAAATGCAGGTAGAATAATTGCTTCCAAAGGATTCAACTGAAAAAAATTAAAAGAGCTGGTCAACATACTTAGGCTAGGCACAAACCTCCTAGTTTATATCTCAGCGTAATAACTTATCCAACCGTATGAAATCTGTACCACCTTACATTCATACTGGGATTTATTTTCTCCCTAGATAAGCCAAGAAACAATACCAAATAAAAAAAAAAAAATAAAAAAAAAAAAAAAACACCACAAACTTTTCAGTGTTTTTTCTGAGATAGAACTTGCTGTAGCTCAGAACTGAGAATATTTCCTTTTCATCTGCTAATTTGGTGTAATCTGATATTGTCACTTTAAAACACTTTTTAAATGCTGTTGCTGCTGAAAACTTGGATAGACTTAAAAAAAGCAATACTGTTATTGAGATTATTTAGAAAGGGATCTGTCATCTGAGCCCTAGTCCAACCTCCTGCTCAGAGCAGGACTAACCTCAAAGTCAGACCAGGCTGCACAATGCCCAGTTCAGTCAAGTTCTGAAAAAACTTCACGAGCAGAGATTTCACTATGTTTGGGAAACATACCTCAGTGCTTAGCCACATTGTATGCAATTTCCCTATGCATAAAGTTCACTTTGTGAACACTGTCTCTTCTGCTTTTGCAATACACCTCAAAGAAGATTTTAGCTCTTCTCCACAACTTTCTGATTAACTGCCTTATGTAGCACAAGACTGAAATTAGGTTCCACCTTCCTTCACCTTTCTTTTCTCCAAATAAAAAAATACAGCAAACCAAGTTTCCTCAGTTTCTCCCCATGTATCATATGCTTTAGCTCAGTGATCATCTTGCTTTTCCTCTACTGGACTCTGTCCAGTTTGTCAATCAATCTCTCATACTGGGGGACCCAAACCAGATCACAGTACTCTGGATATGACTACCTTAGGAAGTAACTGCTTCCATCAACCCATTAGCTACACTTCTGATAATGTAGTCCAGCAAACAGCCTTCATTGTTATGACTCTCAAAATATTTTTTTAAAATATTATTAAAGTAAAAATGAAAACATAATAGCTTTGAAGCAAGTTTGTTTGTTTGTTTGTTTTTTTCCCGCAAGGTCCGATTTCCCAGGAAATTTTTGAGACTCTTACTCTTCTCTTTCAGCATAAAATCATGTGAACATGGTGGAAGATGTCTTTGAAACAAACGAACAAACTGGTAAGAATAATAATTCCTACTGAGTACTGCTTCATAATTCTTTTCATAAGAGCAAATTCCTGCTGCAGCAACTTTTCTCAGCTAGAAGGTAGCCAGTCTTATCACTGAGGGGACTGTGACCTAGTAAAATAAATAAGCTCACACCAGTGGCACAAAAAACATTTTTCAATGTTCCTTTAACTTCCATGCCCTAATTTGATATAGGACAGAATTCCAGCTTCTGAGAACTCTTCTTTCCTTCTCCCCATCAGTTACAATGGATAAATAGTGGATTACAAGTTAGACAGTTTATTAAGCCTCCCACTAATCCTATGGGTTTTCCAAAAGCTTAGGGGTTAGCTATAATTGGGTTTGTGTTGAACTTGACCTGAACATTATACTAGAGTGGCTGTACTGCCTCCAAAGCTGGAAAAGAGACACACAGATTAGCTGCCTTTACTTATAAACAAAAGCAACAAACAGCAAGAAAAAAAGAATTATTTTCCCCTTTGTTCATTAAATACATCTAAAAGCAGGTTTGGTGCTGTTCCACTCATTTCAATGGTCTCAGAGGGGATGAATTTGACAAAATACCTCTGCCTCAGAGGAAAAAAATAATTCCTGAGCATTTTATTTTGTATGTATCATTTTTCTAGCATACACTCTTTATCTGAAATAAAGAACCAAAAGAAAAAAATAGCTCCCAGAAAGAAATGAGTAGAAAAAGGAAAATAAAAGGGAAAAAAAATGTTTCGCAAAGCAGCAAAGCAGTTTTATTCCTCTCACAAGCAAGTAATATTTTTTTCTGCATAATGGACTTCTTTGGTCAACATTTGTTCACAGTCAACACATTTATAAATTCAGAGCAATATGGAGTCTGCTACTTATACCACCAAATCCCATATCATCAGGCTAGTCATCAAACTCAATAATGTCACACTTAGTTTCAGGCAGAACTTGACATCAGGTGAATAAATGACATGTTCCAAATACCCAGAACTGATACTATAAAATAGTAATCAAATAGTAAGAATCTATTTGATGTCTTAGGGGGGACAAATACTAGCCTTTTCAAAGAGGATTTGGCCATTGAGCAAGAATTTATCTTCTAGTTTTTGCTTTTCATCAAGATGAATGAAGTGGAATAAAATATGGATTTATTGACTCTGAGAACTGGAAACAGTAAAACTTTTTTTTTTTTTTTTTTCAGTAAATCAAATATAAATTAGTCATAAGATAGAGTATATGTGTAGTCAATTTCTCCTGGTGACTTTTCAAACTATAAATGAATGCTCTGGGATGAAATACCTATGATTACCCAGGAGTTATTTAAATAAAAATGTAACACTGGTTTTCATTTTTTTTCTCTGACAGTTTACTTTATTTTCTGATCTTTCTAGGAACAGAAATGTAAATGGAGAAATGTCAGAGAAAAGAATATTTCTGGAGATCATTATTTTGTACTGTTTACCAAGGAAAATGCTGCAATTCAATACAATCTGCAATGCAAGAGATGAGATACTGGAAAATGATGAATGTGAGAAAAAAACTCCAAAAGTAACCTTTTGGAGAGAGTATTGTAAAATGAGTCTGTGTCCTTTTTATTGACATATTTAAAAAAAATTGCTGTATGGCAGGTTATACTCTTCCAGTATAGTTTTTTTCATGTTTGTGAATGTATGTGTCTACAAAATCACAGAAACACATTAAATTCTGACTTAGAGGAAAGGAATATCCTCACTCTTCTCAGAATGCCTTCCTGCTGTACATGTGTAAAATCTCAAACTGAAGCAAAGAGCTTTGGAACATACATTTATTAACAATCAAAGCCTAAGTAGCAAAATTGATTATGTACTTGCCCATTATTAAAAATATTGCTTTCCAGGACATTTACTGATTAGTATGCACAATTCTTCAAGCTTAGTTATATGAGAAAGGCTGGGTAGACATAATTAGGTTTATTTTATTCCTGCAAACAAATAAATACACAATTGTAGGGGGTATGAAAAAGGCAGCTAGCTTGTTTTTCAGTACATAGCCACTTGCTCTGCTTTAGGTTGGGGTATTTTTATGCTATCGTAGTAGCCTGTGGTTCTTAATATCTTGTATAAAAGTAATTTGAATCAGATGAAATTAAAAGCAAACAGCAAGTACCTGGTGGCAGAGACATGTGTGTATTCCGTTATCTAGTAGGCATATGTTTTTCTTTATACAGTGTCAGAGGGACCTCTGAGATCCTGCTGAAGCAAGTGATCAAAAAGGGCATTTGTGATCTTTGAACAGTTTGATGTTATGACATTTACGTCCAATTTATTTCATTTGCATTAAGATGGAGGAAATACCAAGGAACAACGGTAACTCTAAAGTAATTTAAATTCCTTAGAAAATTTCATTTTAGCTGCAGCTAACTAAATTAAGCAAGATTTATTTAGCAAACTTCAGATATTATCTCAGGCTTCATATTTGCCATTACATAAATAACATAGTTAAGCAAAAAGCATGAAAGCCCGCTTTTTGTTGTTTTGTTTTACAACAGTGCAAATCTTAGCACAGATTATATATAGGATATATTCAAATGGACAATAATTGTTAATAAATTGCTTCATGAATAAATAAATCTTTTAAATTGTTTGGTCTTGAATGCTTAAATACATTCATGCAAATAGAGGTCTTCAGTGACAGATCAGAACTAGCATGTGTGTGTGGCTATGAATAACGTTGTATAATTTCATGCACTGTCTATTGTAATTCTTCAGCTTACTCCTTACTGTAGTGAACAGGTTTAGCAGTCAGATTACAGAGCTGAAATGACTGAAGCTATCACGTAGCCATATATCTTTACAGGTCATTTTTTTCTGTGAGAATCACCAAACGACTTATTTACTAAGCTTCTTAACATTCCATTGACTTTATGACACTGAAGACTGAAATGCAGGCAAAATAAATTTTCTTCAACAGTTCTGTTCATGGGAGAAGAAAATGCTTCATTCTGTTCGACTGCTTGAGGCTTGCTTCTCAGATACAGAAAAATGACATTGGAATAAACTGCTGCCTTAGATTTATATAACCTCATCCAGCTGGCATCCAGAGGCTCTAAACATCAAAGTGCCACGCAAAGTGATGAACTTAATAAGTACATACCAGGGATGATATTAGCTCTAATATTGCCAATGAATACAGGTTGTCATGAAAGTTTTTGTGGAGTTACATTCCTTGGCTGAAAAAAAAAAAAAAGGTTCTTGCTATAGTCCATAAATCAGCCATTATTGTATTAACCCAATTAATTGGTTATGCCTTTTATAACTGCATGCTGAAATGGAGCTGACAGATTCTCTTATGTTATCTGTAGAGCTTAAAGCCTATTTTTTCTTGAGTATTCTCCAATTTAAATTTGTAGAAAAAGCATTATATAAACAATGTATTAGTAAAAGAAAACACACTTTTCAAAATATTTAAATTAACCTGTATTTCAATTAAACAAACTTATAATTATTTAACAAACCAATTAGATATGGTTCAAAATAAAATATGAATAATGGACTTTTGCCTTGTTCCTTAAGTGAAACGTGATTTCTTGTCTGAAACAAAAACATGGTTTTATAAACATCTGTGTCACAAAAGCATCCAGAAAAATAATTCACATTGGTTGTCAGGTGCAATTTTTGGCACTGGATAATATTAGAGTTACTTCCAAAACCGATTATTTTCATACATGAACTTGTGTCATCTGGGACACAATTACTGCATCCCAGTCTTTTCAATATACAAGCTAAATTACATGCATGATTTAAAATACTTTTATAATGAGCATGCAGTTTACTAAACTATAAATGCATTTAAAGTTATATATACATGCCTAGAAATGTCAGTTTATGTTATTTAAACCAAAATTTTCATATTTACTATTTTTAAGTCTTTCAACAAATTCTTTATCTATATGCAGTTTCCCTCATTTGCCAGTCTTTCAGTATAATAATAACACTTATTAAATCTAACACCGATGATGTTTATAGAAATTATAATGAATTAGAGAATTTAAATTCAGCTTTTACTGAAAACTATCACTGGATGATCTTAATACTTATGCACAGTCAGAGGGGTAACTAGAGGTTGATTTATTTACTTTTTTTTTTTTTAATGACAGGTCAAAATTATTTCACTTGTAGAGGACTATAATCAATTGTGAGAACTCATTTGGCATTGAAGACTGGCCACTACCGAATTGCACATTACTCCTTACCATACTTACAATTGCATTTAAATACTGTGCTAACTGGTGAATAGATCACATTCCAGTAACTGGCACCTGTTGCTGACATTTTTATCTTTCTCTGTTATGTGATTCTAGCCCCTTTTTGAACGTAACTACATATTTTGGTCCACTAAACAACAAAAAACTTAATTGCGGCAGTGTGGGGGACTACGGTGGGTCCGTGGGTTCCCTGACGGAGGGCATGGGAACAGAAATTAGCCTTGAAGATATGAAGGCCTATCCGTGAGAAAGATGGGAGTAAAGGAGTATCTGGAGATGTTAAGGATATACCCGTGAGAGAGAAGGGAGTAGAAGAGTAACACTGATGATAGCAAAATTAGCCAATGAGATGTTACTGCTGTAACTTGTAACCAATAGTGAAGAGACACATGAATTGGTAAAACTGTATAAAAATGCACTTGTGGCAATAAATGGCATCTACTCCTTTCATCCTGGAAGAACTTGGTCCATGTCGTTTGTCCGTCTCAACCACGACACGACAGAAACCAGACAGTTCCGTTCCATCTATAGGGCATTTTAGGCCACTGGTGATTTTACATCCATCAGGCCAGTACAACTCAGTTCATCAGCTGAGAGTTGAGAATCCATTTGCAAATGCACATCCAGGCTCACTGCCTTAGAGACTGCCCAGAGGGTATCTAGACGACTGATTCCAGGAAGTGAAGTGGAACACAAAGTTCCTTTTATATTCTGAAAAAAAATATCATCTCTGCAGCTTGACAGCTGAATATTATCCAGCCAACCAAAACTATGTGCTCATTCACCATCTTTACTATTAGATTATCACTGTCACTATGCCTTTGAAAAGCACTACACACATCTTTCTTATTCTCTGTTCTTCAATAAACGAACTCATGGCAGCTGAAATCCCTGCTGATCCGCTGACATAAGGATGTAGATAGGGAAGGACAAGAAAAGGAAGGCTTCAGAGTTGAATAAGAAATGCTTCAGCTATTCCTTGACATAGTGACCAGAAGTCTTTTTAATACAAGTAAATTATGTGATTTCCAAAATGCATTTTGAGCATAATTAGCAAACATCCTATTGCCACATGATAGCAAATCTCTCTTTTAAAGATGAAAAGCTGGTAATACGTGTTTAATTGTACAAAATGACTTCTAAGTTATGTCTGGATTTATTTTTAATTACATTTTTGTTTTGGGTTTCATATGCAAATACATGCATCAGTAGAGATTAGAAAAAAATTGTTACAGGAATAGAGAACCAAGAGAACTATCTGACTGATATACATTGAATGAAAAGAAAAAAAGAAAATACTCAACAGAGGATGTGTCAAGGAAACAACTAGTAATGCATTGACTTGAGAACAGATTAATTTCTATTATAAGCATGTATAATTTATATTGTAAGCTTTTTCTTACCAAAAGCTGACAGAAATTTTGCTTTGTGAATAGATGTGATGGCCACCATCTGTTGTATCCTGTGATCCAAGAGTTTAAACTACTTCAGTTGTACCTGATGAGCCATATAAATGTCATGATTAATGGGAAAACAATTATCCCTAGCAAAGTTTTCAAATTACTTTGTGTACTCATGAGGCAGTAATTCTCAAGATATATAGTCTACAATAGCCCTAAAGATAAGTAGATATTATTTCACAGAATGATGTTTTTATGATAATTGATTTTACCAATGATGAGGATGTAGAAGACACTTCTCAATGTTCCAATACGCACATGATTATTCTCCTCTATGCAACTGAGTCTTTGGTATTGTGAAAGATCTTTAGGCATTTAATAGTCCAAAGTTCTAACCATTTCCCAGTAATATCTTGGCAGCGTACATTCTAATACCTTCTAAATAAAGTACTGCCTCCCTTAGATTAGCAAAGTGCAAGATTATAGTTTGCTGATTTGAGAATACCACTATATTTAATAGAGCATTAATATTGTTCGGAAAGAATTGTATAAATATTAATGTGCACTTTCTATAATGCAACACAAATGAAAGGTGCAATTTATCCAGTTATAATTGATTTATTACTATCCAGTAATCAGAAATCAAACACAAGGTAAGATGTAGTTTTATTGTGTTTGTTTTGGAATGTGTGGTTTTCTGACCACAACAGAAAAGGTAGAGTTTCACAATTAAGAAAAAACGTGACTTCCATTAAAGGTCTATTCTAATTCAGAGATGAATTTGAGACAAACATTTGGGGAAAATAAAAACAGCTGCACGAAATAACAGGAAAATGCATTGTAATTTGTATAAATCTGTGTCATGCATAGAACTGATTAAAGATCCAGAATCTATGGAGGGAACATGTACTTGGGATAAGGCTAAGGAGAATAGGTATTTTTAATGTGTCAATTAGATGTTAAAGAATTTTAACAATAACTATTGGACTATGGAAGAAAGAGCTAGTAAAATGGATGAGTGATGCAAACAGAAGTCTTGAATAATTATTCTGTGTTGTAGTTGTGAAAAAGTGAAAGGATAGGATTAACTCTTTGAGGCATTTTTCCATTTATTTGAAAATGAATGGGAATATTATTAAAAAAGCAAAATATTGCATCTATTAATCTGTAAAGATCTAAGGAACATTTATATCTCAGAAGAGAAGACTCAGGAGTTTTGTGGCCTACAGACAATTTATTTTAAATAAATCCCAAGAAATCCAGAAGTAAGTTGACTACAACTTTGCTTAATTACATTAAAGCAGAGATATTTCTATAAAACATATTTTGACTGGTATAAGGTTTTTAATTAACACTGAATTAAATAGCCCACTTTATTATCAGAATCAGAATCATGTGATGGGTGAGGTTGCAAGGGACTTCTGAAGATCATCTTGTCCCACCACACTGCTCAAGCAGTGCCACCAAGAGCCAGGTGCCAAGGACCATGTCCAGATAGCTTTTGCATGTCTCCAGGAGGGGAAACTCCAAGGACAGATCAAGACTGAAAGAACTGAAAACACTGAGTGATAAAACTCAAAAGTCACAACTGATGAGAAATCAACATAGAATGGAGTTTCTGCATAAAGTTCTATAGGGATTGATATCAATATCATTCAGAATTTTCAATAATGATATGGAAGTTACTATAACATTAGTGTTTACAAAATTATTAAAGCATGGTGAAATGTTAAAAAATGATGAATGCAGTTAACTGCACAGTAGTATGAGTCATTTGAACAACTGACCTATTCAAATAAAATTTATTTAATGTTAGGCAGATGTAGAGATACAGATAGGTGCACAAGCAAGGAATTGATGATTTAAATGGAAACTGAAAGCAGATAAATTAAAATTGGAGTTGGGAAAGGAAAAGCACTTATTTTTGAGAGTGTCCAGCTAACTAACCAAACCTAGTAGGAAATAACTTTCACGAAAATTATTTCCAAAATATACTGTTTTCCTTCCAAATTAGTCTAGAATAAACAATAATTTTTAATTAGAATTATTTCTCCCCTCTATCAAAATTGTGAATTGCTCTTTTGACCTGTTTTACTTCAGTTCATACTTTTATTTATTTTGTGTCAATGAAATGGAAATTTGTTTTCATCTTGAAAACACAAATAGCTGTTTTTTCTCAGAAAAAACTATGGATGAAATAAACCCTCTAGTGCAAATGACTGCAATACTCTCGGACTGGCACTATGCAATGGAAAAAAAAAATCACCTATCGTCACACCTACCTCTACTGATTAGTTGTTGATACACATTATTAACATACATTCAGCAGGTTCAGATGTCTTGCAATCGGTTTGGCTTCCTTTTTTGGAAAATGTGCTTCTGTTTGACAGAAGTTATCGGATTAAGTATAAGGACAAATTGCTGAAATGTAATGAACTCAGATATACAGACAGTTAGGCTATGTGATCTAATGATCCCTTCTGGCTTCAGATTCTGTAACAAACTATCAATCTTTTATACCCAAGGCTAGTGCAAGTGCAGCTATTAGGCCAAGATATATTTGCAAAAGACTACCACAGGGGAAATATAAAATTTATTTGAAATAACCTTCCAATTTTGAAGTTCAATTTGTCCACTATTGCATGTTTTTAACCTCTAGACATGTCTGTCTTAGTCCAAAAGGGGGATCTCAGTAGGCAGGAGAAGGTAAAGATAACAAATACTAATTTTTACACTAACTTTTACACTCAGTCCTCTGTAGGCTAGCAATGAAAGGGGCAACCAGGATCAATTCAGAGTCCTGGTCTTAATATCTTAACAGGACAAATCTTTCACATTCAGGTGAGTATCAGGTAGAAAGGGATTACCAGTGGTTGAGACAAGTTTGATATAAGCAATGTTCTGTCCATAAAGTTCCACACAGATAAATTGTTTTCGAATACACTTGTTCCATGTACCTTGAAACGTAAAAGAAAAAATAAAAAGCATTTTTGGGGTTTAAATTAGCTGGAAGTACTTTATTAAAAGTGTCTGCCAGCCAAATACTTTCATATCAGTAATCCTGGGTTCTAGTCAGTTGGGCTTGCTGCCAATAGCTTATGCACGTTGAAGAAAGACCGTAACAAATCCATAAGTCTCTTACCATATATTGGGATTATGAGACCGAGTATGAAGGTTCATCGCACCATTTAAAAAACACCCTTTTGGGAAAAGGATCTGTATTAAATGTTACTTTGTGAACAGAGGTGACCAACTTAAATCAGTCAGAGCAGCTAACTGAGGGGTTTGGGGCTTATTTTTCTGTATTCTGCCCTTGTGGCTGTTCTGTAAGTGATTTTGTGAATCGTTGACGTAGTAGTCAGTAATTCGGTAACTATGAAAGTATAATATTTCTAAATGCAAGTAGCACATTGTATATTACATGATATTCACAATATTTGATACACTAAATATTTACTGCATTCACAAAGTAACAAAATAAAGTTTTCCCTATAGGGGAGAAAGCTTGCATGGCAAAGTATATCATTCTGTCAGGTCAAACAAATGGGACTGCTACTTTACAGTAGTTATAAAAGTGAGGGACACAGTATGGAGAGATGGGATGCATTGTATTAAGCCCCAAAACATACTTTTCTTCAAAAAGCTCACAGTAGAGCCCATACAGATGCCCACAGGAAGCTGGTACATCTGGTTAACTGAAACAGTGCTACAATAAAGTCCTGCCACTGCACTGCTATCTATTTTAATGATAAGGAAAGTGGGAGGAGGCACTTACTCCAGGGTTTCTTGAATTTATGTGTCTAACTTCCAGTATTCAGTCTGAAAAAGCTAGACCGTAAAAGTCAGTCTTAGGGAGTGGATTAGTTCTTCCTTTACTTCTCCCTAAATCACAGTCTCCCACTATTAAGCTGCTGTTGCTTCCAGTCAGGCACAACTCCATCTATTCAACAACTGAGGTGATTCAGCTGCAGATTGCTACCTGCTAGGTAGCTTTAGGGTAAAAACCAGCAATAAACTCTTGATCCTGGTGAGAAGCTTGCCTCATTTCACATTCCCAAAGATAACTTTCCATGTGGAAGAAGTGAAGTTTTTAAAGTGAAAGCTAAGCAAACACTTTTCAATCCTTCATGTTCAAAGTGAAAACCATGACTGAATATTTTGATGACACTGAAGGAGTACTAGTTTCACTATCAGCCGGGCAAGAAGGATCATCAAGCAAGCAGCTTTCAGTATGGGCTGTATCATCTTGTTCCTTCTTATTTTCAGCTACCAGTGAAGTGAAACACACATGAAGTTACAATCAGGCCAACACACCTCAACTACATTAAATAACACCAGGGGTTTTTTATGGGCATATCACTTATTACTTTTTCATAATTTCTAATACAGCCCATAGTACAGCAGTTATATGCAACTGAAAGGAAAGCACATATGTCTTGAAAGAATAGTATCCAGACAATATATTTCCTAGATTTCCTATTCTGTGGACAAAATAACTTGTTCTTACAGGGGTAAGGTAGCAGATACTTTTTGCTTTTAAATTCACTTTGTTCAAGTGAGAAATGCTGATAAGTAGCACTGTTGGTTTAGACTTGTATTACCAGATTTGATTTAACAAATAAGGACAAAAGAATCATCAACACCGAAATACTCCTAAATCATTATTGCCAGAAGACAATGACTTACCTGTGAAGTCCTTGTTTACCTTGTTAATCATCTGTCAAGCTCTGACCTTTCTTCTGTGTGTGCTACTTGTATTATTTTTTTCTACAATAATTTCAGATACATCGTTCACTCTTTCAGGGGCTTTAAACATTGCCTCTGCCTACACATCTCCTTTTATCTCTTCCTGCTCCTGAGCATCTTTCTGAATTTCCTTCATCCCTTCTCTTTCCATTCTCGTACAAGACTTGTTTCTGTCATAATGCCCATTACAGCTGGAAGAACCATCCTGTGCAAAGAAAATTTTGCAAGAATCTGTGTGTCGCTTAACCCAGATACTGGACTGACTGTGAAATTGTTTTCAGAAAGGAATTTACTTCCATTTGTCACACACAGGCATATATATACAGCTGTATGCCAGCTATATGAAAAGATGAATGGCTCATATCATGGACAGTGAAATACGTCATTTCATTGCCCTGAAGCTGGTTGGTTTTGTTTGCTTGTTGGTTTTGCTTTTGCTTTTTTTTTTTTTGAAAACATTGCCACCAAAGGCAGCACTCTGCAGATTTGCCTCTGAAGACGGGCATCCATGCAGATACACTGATAATTCCTGCTTGAACTACCACCTGTATATCCTCAAATGCATTACTTTGTAATGCATTCTGTTTGCTACCCTGCTTCATTTCAAGTTATCTGACTGAAAGTCCTGGAAATCTTTGTTTATAAGCAAACTATCTAACATAGAGCATTGTATTCATTCTCTGCCTAAAGGATGTGAATTTATGAAAGCTGAACTTGAAAATCCAGGTGTCAAGTTACTGATTTCATCTCTGATGAGTATAAGAGGTCCAAAACCATATACATATGTGTTTACATATATACAGATATATATATATATATACACATGCATGAATGTATATACATATGTTTACTTAGCTTTCAAAAATTTAACATAGCACTCTGACACCAAAGTCTGACCTCACATGTACACAATTGCACCCTTACAGTGAGGAATCAGGATACATACATCTTCAGGAAGTATTTATCCTATAAAGTATTTCGTATGTCTTCTTTTTTTTTTTCAAAGATGAAAGTCCAAATACTCCTGAAGCTTGCCAATCTCAAACCATTTTTTTATCATTACCTGTCAGCATATGAACAATTGTTACTACTCTTCTTTCCATACTCCAGTTTGCTACTGAATTCTCCATAAATTTATTTTCTGGTTGTGCTACGTATATTTCACTTTTGCTATCTGTACCAGTAAGTTTTGTGTTCTCATTTGTGGTACTCAGTGTGTGTTGAAAATTCAATCTCCATCCAGTGCACCTGACTTTCTTGAAATACATGTATTTGAAGGATTTATACTTTTTGTATCATTTGTGTTTGTTGGGTTTTTTTGTTTGTTTGTTTATTTCACTAAACAAACTTTGAATCATGCTAGAAATTAAAAAAATAAAATCCAAACCCCACAGAATGTAGTAAGATGTTATACAGCATGCAGGCATACTACTCATGGTGTTTTCAAACATTCTTGTTTACTCCTTGATCAGATTTCCAGCATTCAGCTGAGACCACAATAGAAATGACAAATAAATCTAGCTTCCTATACATCCATAAGCCTTAATGGGTTTAGAAGTCCCGCAGGACTCTTAAATAATTAAGACAACATTGAAGTTAATAGTAGCACGACAATCTACACCACTGGCACTTGTTTCAGGAGATCTGTGGAGGAATACTGCTGGCAATCCTTTTCTTCTGTTTAGCCTCTGATTTGCTCCCACTACTTTACTTACCTATGCATAAACAAAATGTAGTCTATCTTACCTAAAGAACAGGCACACATTTCACTGTTTTTTTTATTTTCAGTTTCAGCTCTAATTTTAGTTAATATCTTGTAGAACTGAATTGTTTTTCTCTCTTTCAGATCCATCTGGACTGTTTCCAGGCTAGTTTTAACCCTTGTACTCCACTAGCCTGTTCCTGATCAAATCTGTAATAGCGTCTGGTGACCCAAAACTCAGAACCATACTTCTCACTAAGTCATGTCCCTTTGGCAATGGTACCCTTCTTGAAATCTTGTTAACCATTCACTGATGTTGTTGTCTCTTAATTCTTTTTGAACAACCCTGTTCATTATTTTAGGATGTCTTCTGAACTATATTTTTATTCATAATTCAAAGCTTTGCAGGAGTTGCATTGGTCTTTCACTGGTTTTCTATTTCTGACATGAATATTAAGTCTCATGCCACCTTTCTGCAGATGGCAAACAGATGTACTCCTAATTGATAGGCATTTACTCCTTTTTTACTTTTACATGTGACACCTTCCATCAATATCCACAATCCAAAAAATATTCTAAGTGGAATCTGAAACTCCAGTTTCTACCTGAGTTAGCATATCCAAGTAGTTTGCACATCTATGATATTTGCCTTCCATTGGCATCTAGACAGTGAAATCTCTCATCTAGGCATTTATCAGCTGACATCTCAATCTGTGTCATGATTTCTATGGCCTTGAAAAACACAGTTTTCTTCCATTCATGCATCATGCAAGGGCTCAGAGGACTTGTCTGTGTGGTCTTTTGCAGACTGAAATGACTGAGCTGTGTCAAATACAAGTTAATAAAAAATGTGTATGTAACAGCAGCCTAGCAGGATTTACCAACTTGAACCAAATGGCTTGCAGTTGATTCAGGGAGTTTCTCACCTCTGTCTAACAAATACCTCATTGTTATAACCAGACTGGCTCAGATATGCTCAATTGGACACAGCACTCCAAAGAGAAAAGACTTAGGAAGACTTTCAACATCAACAGTACAAGATGAAAAACAACCTACTCTGTAAGTGTTAATATCATCATAGAACAGCCCAGGTTGGAAGGGTCCTTGAAAGATCATCTGTTCAAACTTTTGTGGAAAGGGAGTCTAGGTGAGACTATCTAGCACCTTGTCCAATTGTTTCTTGAAAACCTCCAGTGACTGGGACTCTGCCATGTCCCTGGGAAGGTTGTTCCAATAAATGACTGTTGTCACTGTAAAAAATTCTTTCCTGTGTCGAGCTAAAACCTCTCCCAGTAAAACTTGTACTTGTTGCCCCTTCTCAATGTGACTCCTTGTATGAGAGAGCCTCTGATCCCTTTTCAGTCACCTTTTAAGTACTCTCCTGAGAATGAACGTTCACTCATGTTGAAGTAGGGTATCTAGGCTCTGGATCAGGGCAACAGTTGGAGGAAGTGACCTCAACTTTGACCAATAGATGAGTAATTTTGATAAAGGTTTTCACCGGCAGATTCTCGGGTTATCAAGGATCAGAAGCCTTAAAAACTTATTTTTGTGAACATATACATCATGCTAAGAAAAAAAGAAATGAAGGTTTGTAAAACCTTATTTTTTGCCCAAAAAAAAAAAAAAAAAAAAATTGCTGTGTAGTACTGAGTTCAACTCTAATTGGCACTAATCATATATGTGAGAAAGGAAGATATTGTTAGAGTTCTGTCTTAATCCTTCATTGTTAAGATCTTGTTCAACTTCAAAGGATACACTTCTGTCACAGGGACAGTCAGCAAATGACAACCAGTCTTGGTCTGCATCCTTGGAGAAGGCTATGAAGACATCAGTCCTTTTGATTCTCTCATCTTTTGTGATTCTTTCTTGTGCTGGTTTGACTGAAAGTGAGTCAGTCTTCATGCAGTTAGAAACTTTTCTTTTTCATAGCTAGCATGATCATTTTTATTATTCAGTTTGAGAATTAGAAGACCCCAGGACAGAGTTAAAGATTTAATTGTTGTATGGGAGCCAAGGCCTTTCTGAGTGGTCTGTCCACAGGTGTGAGGCAGCTGGGAAGGGGGACATAGATGGGGTAGAGCTTGACATCCAGACTGATCAACAAGAATATTCCATGTCATTAGTGTAATGCTTCATATTTAAGGAGAGTCAGGATCTGCCAGTTAGGGTGAGTCGGGACTCCTGTTCAATGGAGTTCTATTCTGTTCAATGGAGTTCTATTCAGGAGTTTCTTTAGGTCGGTCTTTTGCCACTCTGCCATTTTACAGAGGCCTATGGGCCTTTCTGCTTTTATCTCTCTTCTCTTTCCAGGATTGGCTGTTGGGGACCAGGAGCTGCTTCCTGGGACTGGCCACTCAGTGCTGACAGAGTTCATGAAGAATCGCATTGAGTATCTTTTATTTTATATTCTATTTTCATTCTATATTAGCTGATTGTTGGTGAGTTGGGACCTGTTTTTTTATGTGTTGGATTGTTTCATCTAGTTTTCTCTCCTGTTTTCGTTGTCTTTAACATTTGAACATTGCGGCCTTTTTGAGCACAAACTTTTCCTCCTCCCTTACATTCTAGTCATTCCTTCCTCACCACAGAGTCAGTTTTTTTCAGAGGCAACTTGAGTTTTATATTTCTGTTTTGACCAGGCACCTGATTCAGATCACCACATAGCTTCAGGGCTGGGGAGGGATATCAGTTGTTGAACCACATCTGTAAGACTGACAGCTAAAATCACTCACTCAAACAGCAACCTGTCTTCCCAGGAGGGCAGGTCAAAACTTTCATTATAAAATATTGGCCATTTCATTCAGTTACTGAAATAACCCTCTCCTGTCCCACACATATTCTGAAAGAGAATTTTCAGAGACCTAGTTATTTAAAATCTATTTTAAAAGCATAGGAGAAAACAGCCCCTGCCATATTTAAAGCAATTACATAACCTGAAAAACTACTTTTAGTCCAGGCTTTACATAATTTCATTTTTATAAATGTGTTGATATATACATACACTTGCAAGAATCCATATTAACCCATACATTTTTATTGGATCTCTTATTACAGAGGATGAAAAAAACTTCACGAGTACAGCCACCTATTTTCAGCACACTTGATATCAGTGTTAGTCTCACTTCCCAGCTAAACAAAAGGAGCAACAGCAAACTTGCTAATGCGAGGAAAAGGTTTGTAGATGAGTTTGTAACCAAACTACACAGTTTTAGTTCTTGTAGCTGAACCGTGCCACAGTGTTTCCACCAAAACCAGCTCTTATCAGGGCTCCATCACAGGCCAGGCATGCTGCATGCTGCAACTCTATCTGACCCTTGTAACTGTGCCAGTGACGGCAGAGAGGGACATCAGCCACCTCTCTTCCCCCATCACATTAGTCAGTAGATAACTGTAGCTGATGAAAGATTGCCAAGGGCTAATAATAGCTCTATTTCATTTATAGCCAGAGTAATTCTCACTCTTCCAGGAAAGAAAATATCAATACACGGATCTATGCTCCCACAAGCATCCACGCACCATGACATTTCTCTCAAGGGTTACAAAGCAGTTCCTACCCGACTCAGGATAACCAATGGGCTGACTACAGCCTCACAGTTGAAATGCAGGTATGAGGATTTCAAAAGGCCGCTCAGATTTATCATGACGACTTCAAAACATGGGGAAAAAACAAAGGAGCTTTTTCACACAAAACTACTACTAGTGGCTGCTGCATACTTCATATCCAGCCTTGATCAAATATTATTTTAATATTTATGAAAAAAATAAAATTATATAAGGGTTGAAGCACTGGTACCACCATCTTCAAACTACTAAGATCAGTCAGACAAGCATGTTTCTGCCTCTTCAGGTGTAAAATTCTGCTGCGAAATTGGACTAAATGGTTAATTTCTCCCAAGCCTTAGTCTTTGAATTTTACATGGGATTTAGCAACAACAAATAAAGATGAGAATAAAATTGCTTTCCATTTTTTTTCTCCTATGTAAGCAGATTTTGCAAGCAATTTAGAGAAATGTTATTAACAAGAGAACAGATCCCTTAGAGAGTCCATTTAATAAATAGTAGTCCACATGGAAAAACAAATAATTGAGAAACATTCTACTAAGCTCTTCTATTAGTTAAGGGCTAGTAGTTCTGGTAGCAACACACAGGACAATTTTATCAACTTAGTGCTGCAAATTCCTTTGAAGTGGTCAATTAATTAACAATAAAGGTGCATCTGTCATCATATAACTTCATTGACTTAACCTTTTTGCATTAGGTCTGAGTGTACTTACATATTATAAATGCATGTTTTCCACTGTCCAAGATAACCAGTCATTTCAGAAATGATACACCTATTTCATAGGAGAGGAGGGCCAACTAAAGCATTAATGTCTTTTCTTATCTTCATATGTCACAACAGTTTGGGATGGTTGATTTCTGGTCTTACAGAAGCAGAAATACTGTTTTTACCATGTCTGAAAGTATGTTGTCCCTCAGAAGAGATACCCAGAAGAGATACCCAGATATCCAGAAAACAGTCTAAGCACTGAAGAACAGATGTCCATCTTAGCAAGGAGTTAACCCAGAGCCAGGAGACAACAGCAGAGCTATCAACAAACCACAGTTGTCAACAACTTAGTTGTTCTGTTCATCAGCAGGATTGTTCCAGAATCATGCAACATCCAAATATTTAGTAACAGCCTTGAAAAATATCAACTATGTTGTACAAAAAACGCATGGGAAAGTGTGGTCTAATTAGCCAAGGTTTCTCTAATTTTACTGCCTTCTTGATGAAGGAATGTAAAAATCAATGTTTAAGAATATTATGGTTGTAGCTACAAAACTTCCAGTGTAATCTCAATGGCTCGTTCTCTGATAAACCTTAAAACTTTAAAGGCATGGAGCTGTCATGCAGACTTGAGCCATCCTCATATTTAAGATGCTTTGGATCTCTGTTTATGGTTTAGGCTTATTAATAAACAAGTTTTATTTCTCTCAAATATATGCACTTGTGATCGCAAAAATCTGTCAAAATCAAAGTTTTATTAAAAAATGAAGCAGGGGACAGCTAATGGGAGGACCACAGAGAAGGATTTCCCGCCTGCTTGTCAGATATCTTTTTTTTTTCCTTTAATGTGAAAACTATTTTTGTGCAGTATTTCAAACAACAAAATCAATACTCACATTTATTGAAATAGCTAACTAGTAAGAGATATGTATTGTTTGTATACTTTTTGTGGGAGGTCAATAGGTTAATTACACAAGTAAGATCTATAAATTGCCTAGGGAGTACTGAACTGTATAAATAAACAAAGTATTCTGCAAAGTGTATTTAATGTCCATGCAATTTATTCTCTTTTATTCTGCGGTATTGTTGAAAGAGCAGTGGGGATTTTTGTAGCAATTTTCTGTGCTTTCTGCTTGAGAAAATCTGCAGT
Organism: Patagioenas fasciata; assembly: GCF_037038585.1. Taxonomy (NCBI): domain Eukaryota; kingdom Metazoa; phylum Chordata; class Aves; order Columbiformes; family Columbidae; genus Patagioenas; species Patagioenas fasciata. The sequence goes on along the minus strand of NC_092523.1, from coordinate 33,244,042 downwards.
CTCAGTCATTTGTATTTGAAGTTGATTAGGATGAAGTCAGAGTGCTCACATTTTTTTAACAGCTTGTGAGAGTGTCTAGCTCAGGGGCAGGAAGAAAAACAAAATAAATGTTCCTTACAAATACTTTGTCTTGAAAGCATTTCCCTAGAAGTACAACTGTGTGTGTGGTCAGATGGAAAAGGCATACCCAAGTATACTGACAGACCTGTCTTCAGACACCTGGTAATTGATGAATGCAGTCCATGGTATAAGTTGTTCTGATCAAAGTGTCACTTAAAAAGTCTACCTGATAATTTAGATTAAACTTCTGTAGAAGCTTATAATTTGTGCAAAAAAGGCTAGGAACCTACTACATAATACTGGTGTTAACTGTATGATGAGAAAATTAGTTTAAAAATTATAGAAACATCACTAATTTCCTGGGGTTTAATGTCTATTTAATGAAAATGTATTCTCAAATTACAGTATAACATAGACTATATTTTCTTATTGGTAACAGCAGTGATGTTGAAAATATGCTAGCACTGGCAGTACTTGTTGTTGCAGTTCATCCTAGTAATTACTTAAACCAAACTCAGGTCATCTGTGTGCAGGACCATGATACGAAAGTAATACCTGAAATGGAATTAATTTACTCTACATGAAGCCCAGACCTAAGCAAGTGTTCATTCAAAAAATGGCATTCTAGTTTCTTTCTTTGAAAAGATTATGCATCGACAGTTCATGCAGGGAACATGAACTTCTGCATTAACAGACTGAAGTGAAAATATTCAGGCCAAGAAAGCAAGGGTTCTCTGCATAGAGAAACTCAGGGAAATCTTATCATTTAGCCTCACTCCAGTTAATTCCTTTAACACTATGCATATGCAAAACATATCCATGAGGGAAGACATTTTCGCTACTAAGAAATGTAAAAAAATGTTTTTTCTAGGAAATAAGATTTGTTGTTGTTAAGTGCTTTAGTTCTGAAAATTTACCCCTCCTTTTTTTTAATCTTGTGCGATGATACTGAAAATCTCAGCTTCATCTCTTCTGCAGTATTTGTTATGACTCCTGTGTCACAAGGGTAAACAGTAGTCATCATTAAATTTACAGTAACTTGGAATTTTTATTCTAGTATTTATGATTACTGTAATTTTAGAGGTTGTGCTTTGGTAAGACTAATATCTATTTGAATTGTTACTTCACCTATCTTAGCAATTGTTGCCTTATTAGAAAGACAAAAAGTGAGATTTCATTTAAATAAAATAGCAGAGGCAATGTGGTGTCCCTCATGTATATTTTCTTTCTCATTTTATGCATCAAAGATGGAACAAAAATATTTCACAAATAAATTATATTCTGAGGAACACAGAATCAATCCTGGCATATAACAATATCACCTACCATTAAATAAGACTTTTCACCTCCGTACATTTCTTTTACTTGTATGATTTCATCATAGCGTATTTTCATTTTCTGCATTGGGTACATTTTTGGCTATCTGATACCTGTCATGACTGATACCTATGCAGTTTTGAAGATTTAGTTTTTTATGAAATTAAAAACTACGTAGTCTTGGATTGTTTTGTGGCAAGATAAGCCAGCAGAGAAAACACCCTCTGGTCCTTCTGACAATGTGAGCATGATGAAATTAAATACCATGTCTTTTACACATCCACTAAAACTTAACTTTTGTAGACTGGGAACTATAAATCTGAACATACTCTATGGATATGTTGAAAGTGGTCACTTTTTGAAACAAATGACACTCAGGAATTTGTAATTTTTTCACTGAGTTTAGAATTTTGTTACACTTATTGCTAAAACAAGGGACTCTTGTTAATCACTGTGATATATGTAGATTGGCACCAGCCACGTATGGATGTTCCCCAGCTTCTCATAGAAATTTATTGTTATATGGCTACTAATTGCACAGCTGTCACTCTCTTTTATGGTCTCAGCCATATTGTTTCTCTTATTTATATCAAGTAGGCATCTTGCCTTGTTCAAAAGGAAACAATGAAATCCTTTGTGCTACAATAGCACATCTTCCAAGGTCTGTGTTTGCATATGAAAATTATCCAAAGTATGAGTGTGATGATAACGGCCAATTCCAGTAGTATGCTAAGGTACCAAAACTTTAGTAAAACTGAAGCACATCAACCTGAAATTGTGACCTTAACCAAACATGTATGTCACAAGTGCACATATAAATCTCTTCCCTTTTGCTTCATTTGCAGCCTATTCTCATATTACGTCTCTCCCTCTTTCACACAAAGTAAGTTTTAACTACTTGGAGTCCTGTTTTTTTTGCAGGTGTAGAACTCCCCCACCTTGAGCAAGTCCACACATTTCTCCTGCAAAAGCCCCATTTGGATCCTGGAAGGAGTCATGATTCTGCTGAAGTCCTCATGTGCATTTTAAAAGTGTTTTTAAAAATATTTTACAGCTGTAGAATTGATCTGACTACAATCACAGCAGTAGTTGATTAAAATTGAAACCAGGAACCTTGTATGTACCTTTTAATTACTTAGAAGCAAATGCCGTTTCCATAAGAAACCTGAATTCAGTATCTCTTGGACTGAATGTCTCCTGGAAGATTGTCCTGATTAGCAAGACAGGAATATTCCAGTTCAGTTCTCCTCTTGAATCTTAGAAAATGGACAGCTTTATCTGGTCAAAGTTACTTAAATGAGTTTCAAAACTATAAAGAGTATAAAATAAGGCTTTGCTTTGAAAAATTGGAATCTTAAACATAAATTGAAAAGTATAAGTTACTTCATATATTACAGTCGATGAATCAGCTTTGCAAAAGGATATTTTTTTCCTTCTAAGTTTTTTGCATGAGGTACTGAAAGATGAAATTGAATCATTGCTTTTTGTTTGCTTTGTTATTAAAATGAGTTTATCCTGAAGTATTACTAGAGAATAATTAATAGTACCTGTGTAATCTGAACATGCCAATTGACACCTAAAATCCTGTATTATCCTTATGATAGTGATACTGAAATTGTACAAAACCTTAAAAAGCATATAATAATTTCCACTTTGATAAAATAAGAGTGAATCATTAATTTCATTTGATTTTTGTTTCTTTTATCATAGATTTTAGTATGTTAAGCCTCTTGTGAGAAAATTTAATAAATCTACTATGGCAATAATCACTTTTCTTAGAATAGTGACAAAGAGGCAGCAGTTTAGCCTGCCTTATTTGAAACTAGTCATATGCTAAATTTTGCCTAGTCTCATCACTTTTTCTTTAATCAGGAGTCTTCTGTTCATTAAATAGAACTGACTAAAAGCCTTGATTCTACCACCAAAAAAACTCAGTCTATATTTTTTTTCTTTTCTTTAAAATGAAGTGATTTTACTTTTCAAAATAGGTTTACTTTATTGTCTGTACAAAAGATGCTCTCATTAATAATATTGTAATTTCATGCAAATGACAGAAAATAAGGTAGTCATAATGATTCTTATTATAAGAAAGCAAGGAGAGTACTGTACATTTCCTTTAATATCATAAGGGTTTTTTTCCTTCTTCCCTTGCTCAGCTTTAAAAAAAAAAAAAAAAAGTCCATCTGTCTTCTTCCCTTTGCAAAACAAATCATGGCACATATAGCAGGCTCCCCTGTTATAGCCACTAACAACTCATAGCCATTCCTACCTGATAATGACTTTGATCCTCTTTCACTAAGCAGCTGGTGCTATATGAGTGGTACCTGCCAAGATTAACCGTGGAATAAACTTCTCTGATTTGTTTCTGCCCATGTTCTTCCTTTGCTACGAGTATTTCTCCCACCTTGCACAACAAAAATATACCTAGTGTATTTACCCCCAACTTTCTGATTCACCAGCTGAAACACTCATCAAGACTCTTCCACGTGTGACACTGTCAAGGTTTGATTGCAGGGCAACAATAAACTGTGGCAGATACTTTGTTAACCTCCTTCCCTTCCCACCCCCCACTGCCCCCGCTTCAGCTCCCCCTCCCTACTAAAGGCAATAGAAGGGTAAAGAGAGGCAAAAGGAGAGAGGAAAAAATTGAAAATGTTTTACTAATGCTACTAACAAAATAGAGAAAATAATACAAAATATACAAGACCAATCTTGACATTTCTGGCAGCTCAGAACTGCTCCGGCAGCAGCAGGGCCTGCACCTGGAAGTCCCGGGCTGGACTCTGCAGCAAACCGTAACTGGATTCAAGGATGAAGGGTTTGTCACTAGGCCTCAGATCTGCAGGGACAGTGGGCAGCAGAGTCCTTTTCAGATGTCGGCCATAGTCGAAGAAGGGAAAAATGAATGAGACCCTCGTGATCTCCCACTTTTATATGAAGTATCACGTGGATGGGATGGAACACTTGGTTGATCAGTTTTAGTCACCTGTTCGGTTCGCTCCTCCTTGCCCCTCTCACTTACAGGACATGCATCCTATGAGCAACCTTGCATTCCATTGCTATGTCTACCAAAACATGTATCTAACTACAGAAAAGTACAGTTACTAAGAAGGGCTTAGCTGAAAGCAAAATTCACTAAAAGAGAAACTTGTCTTGTTTTTAACTAAACCAGGACAGACACGATCAACGTTTTTGCCATCTTGCTTTTGAGATTCTACTTCCACACAGATATAGAGGATATGTTGTCCCCTTCACACTACTGAAACAAATATTCATCTCACAGAGTATAGGTATAAATCACAGGCTTTCATGACAGTTGCTTGAGATTAAACTAATAGCATTTCTGAAAATAGAGGAACCAAAACCACCACAGGATTCTAATAGTTCACTCAGAGTAAGTTTATTTCTCAACTAGGCAAAAGTGTATGAAACAACAGAATCATATGTAAATTCTGGTAATCCTCAGACTGAATAGTGTACTGCTGCTATATTTGTATGTGAGGTGAGCTAGAATATTAATTGTCTCTGAATGTATCCAAAAAAATGTAGCTATAAATTTAATGTCATCTGGAAAACGAACAATTAAAAAGACCATTTCAAAGAATACCTGCATGAGTAAAGAAGCACAGTGGCCATTGCAAACATATTTTGCTGCACCAGAACAATTAATTGACGTATTTCCATTCCAATAAATCTCCAGACACCATTCAAATATGATAATGATGAGAGTGAATAAACACCCTGGAGCTGTAAATTATCTTAAAATTCCTAAATCAGTTGAATTACACAATGGAGTGTTAAATCTCGTATTCCAGTCCCCAGCTACTTTTTATGAACATTTGGTTATATGTTTTCAGTAACAATAAATTAAACGGCCTTTTTATCTCTGCAATGGTTGAGGACTAATGTGAATTAGGTAGATCTCAAAATACAGATACAAAGAATTACATATTGTTATGTTAAGTATCCTTAACAGGAGTCAGAGCTGTTCTAAAGAGCCTGACAAATAACAGCTACAACAGGATACAGAATGCACAAGTGATCATCATGTTGGCTATGCAAATCAACATCAGAACTCAAAGCATAATTGTCTTCAATATATATTTTCTCTTTTCATAACTTTTTCAAGTCTGTATGACAAAGCTAGCATGTCAAAGTTAATTTATGATATAATTTGTGACAGAGATATCAGGAAAACTGCTTCAAACTGTATCAGCAACCCAAAGCCCTAACTTGAAAATGTTTGAAACAATCTTCCAGAGAATTCACTCACTGAGATGTACAAGAGTACTTAATGAGTGAAAAACATTTCAACAGGCCAAATAGACAATCCACTGCAGACAATAAAACACCTTTGAGAGCCTACTGACTTCTCAATAAAAATCCCAGCAGGAGCTAAAGTAATTTTGAAGTTGAAACTTAGTTCTAAAATGTTTGACCAGATTTCACAGGTATTTTCTGGTTTTTTTTTCTGTCATTTGGTCATGAATTTTTATATTTTCATGGCTGCCAAAGGGTACTCCACTGACTGAAGGTAAACCAGGATAGCTCAGTGAAATAGTTTCGATGTACACACTCCATACTGAAGAAGTACACTGATTTTCTGTATCACACTTGCACACACAATAGTCACTCCATTTTCTGCACATTCTCATGACCTGACTCAAGCGAAAATGCAAAGACACCTTGTACCGGCAAAGGAATCTGTCATTTAGAGTATTAAAATTGCAGTATTTTAAGTCAAGTTCTACTCTGAATATCAGTGCCTGACTGCCTTCAAGAAAGGCTAATGCTTGTACCAGTGGAGTTTGCAGCCAGAAGGATTTGGTTATACACTGCAAAAAATACTAGCTGGTCCACATTCCTCAGACATGTGTCTTGATAAGGGGAAAGAGTTTGCTAAGAGTGGGAGAAATTAATCATTTCTGTTATGTTGTCGGTTTGGTTTTGGTTTAACTGGATAGAAATCTTTCTTACTGCTTCCAACTATTTAGCATGAAACCTAATACTAAATTGATAACATTTGTTCTTTTCAATAAGCAAGTCCATTCCATAGAGTGTCAATACTCAACATAAATGTAAAAAATAAAACCAAAACCAACCAAACAAAGCAGAAATATCATTTACCTCAACATCACCAATAGAACCAGAAAAAAGAAAAACATGAGGAATATATCTCCATAGGTACTTTATGTGGAGGTTCAACTAGTTTCAGACAAAGTGCTTGATATTTCTAACTTGTGTTCTTCCACTTCTTTTACCTCGTCCTGTTCTTACAAGCACTCACACATCACCAAGAAGTAACTGTCAAAACATACTTCCAGCTCCCAACTCCCTCCCAGCTACACACACACAAAATATTGAAGAAAGATTCTCTCTATGCCGGGGTGCCACTTTATTAAAATGTTAATGCTTGATTTTTAACCTGAGAGTGTAAAAATAAAATACCTGCTAATATGCTGATGAGTAGAGAGTGGCAGATTTCCCAAGGTGTTTGATAATAACCACATGAAAACTAGGGGAAGAACAAAGACACAGATCTTTGATGTAAATGTTTATTCCTCTGAAAGAATGTTAGAGGTAATATATCTCTCTTTTTCTTTTTTTTTTTTTTTTTTCTGGGGTGGGGAGGCTGGCTTAAAATATGATTTTACTAAATTTAAAGTTACAAGAAAGCTAAAGTTTTAATAATAATCCACAGGTCTAGTAACCAAGTTAACTTTTGCTCTACAGGGAACTCTGATCTTTTCTTTCCTGGAAATACCGAAATGCGCACCACAAGACATTACTTGTACATTTTGTTTCACCCAAACATTGCTCTGCTACAGCTGATTAAGAACCTAGCAGTGCATGGGAGTGCTTGAAGTGATTATTTTCCGCAGTCTTCTGTCCAATATGCAGTAAGTCAACTCCATCTAGGTCATCCCTCCTCACTGAGACCAACTTGAAAGGATACACAAATGGAATTGCAGAGAAAATGGAAACAATTCTGCTTTTTTGTCTAGATCAGCTTGGCTTTTTGCTGGATATGACAATCCAATGAGGACTGGAGGTGTTTCTTGGCTTCTTTGACTCAAAGCCATTCTGTGATTCTGTGAAAGCTGCCTGTGTACAGTGGAATCTTCAGAATGTGCCTTCGGTCTACTGTTCTTTATAAAGAGGGTGCCCAGGTAACACTGTTTTACTTTGTGAGATGAAAATCTTACCAGCATGTTGGTTCTAGTGTTGGTTTCTGCTCATGGACTGTATACATGTTGGTAATAATCCTTTTCATTTAGGTTGCACGTCTGGTATGTTCTGCAGTGTCTACTATTATCTTCATAAAAACACTCCATTTTATGAACTCAGGAGTACAGTGCAAGAATCTCAGAGGCACATAGGTATCTCTCGTTCTGCTGGGATGTGGGATACAGCAGGTAATTGTGTCCCTATTCCTCTGCTTCTGGCCAAGACTAAGTTTACCAGTGCTGTGTTTTCTTGTCTTTAAGGTCACAGTTTTTTCTGGGATAATAACACTCTTATTTTGGAAGAATAAACAAGACTCCTTGATTTATTTTGAGTGTTTGCACAAGGAAAAAGAATTATCTTGCTCTAAAAAGAGGTAGAATTGTTATTTCCTTTTACATGCTTCTTCTATTGATACCTATGTTTGTAGAATTTTCCCTATTTCAGTTATTTATTGTAAAGTTGTCTTGGAAATACTTTTAAACCTTCATTCATTAGGATGTCTGGGGTCAAAAGCATTTATTAGCAAGTTAAGCCAGGTGGCTTGAAGATTTTTCAGAAATGAAGCTCATTTAGAAAATATCTTAGAACATGTTTCTTCTTGTTACTAGATGCATAATTTAGGTGAGAAGATAGACCCAACTCTCTCAGTTTTTCCTTGTAAGAAAGATGCTCCAGCCCCCTAATCATCTTTGTAGCCCTCTGCTGGACTCCCTCCAGTAATTCCTTGTCCTTCTTAAACAGGGGAGCCCAGCACCAGTTGCAGTACTCCAGATGGAGCCTCACCAGGGCAGGGTAGAGGGGTAGGATAACCTCCTTTGACCTGCTGGTCACACTTCTCCTAACGTATCCCAGGATACCGTTGGCCTTCCTGGCCACAGGGGCATGTTGCTGACTCATGGTCAACCTGTTGTCAACCAGAACTCCAGGTCCTTCTCTGCAATGCTGCTTTCCAGCAGGTCAGCCCATAACCTGTTCTAGTGCTTGGAGTTATTCCTGTCCAGGTGCAGGACCCTACACTTGCCCTTGTTAAATTTCATAAGTTTCTTCTCTGCCCAGTCCTCCTGCCTGTCCAGATCTTGCTAAATGACAGCACAGCCTTCTCATGTATCAACCCTTCCTCCCAGTTTGGTATCATCAGGAAACTTGCTGAGGGTTCACTCAGTCTCTCCATCCAGGTCACTGATGAACAGATTGAACGAGATTGGAGTCATTACTGACCCATGGCCTCCAACCAGACTCTGCACCATTGATCACAACCCTCTGAGCTCTGCCATACAGCCAGTTCTCAATCCATGCACTCATCCAACCCACACTTCCTGAGCTTGCCAATGAGGATGTTTCCGCCTTCCTACACAGAAACCAAGACAACAGATACGGAACGACATGTGCTAAACTCTTGCTCCACAAGGAGCTAGAATGCAGCCACATCTCAGGGCTTAAAGAACCATCAACAACTATCAAAATCATAGCACATCCATTGTTAATGTTTTGTTATTAATTATACCTAAGCAATTCCATGCCATTGAGCATGCTACAACAATATCTGCTACAACTAGATTTTGTTTGACTATCAGTATTACAAAAACTCAATATACTTTTTATGGGTGCCATTCATAGCAGAATTTGGTCTTCTACAATATACGTACTCTTGCTTTTTTTTTTTAAACTATTTGTATTCATAAGCAAACTTTACACACTATATCAATTTTTGTTTTAATATACAAATTATACTCACTTTAGTTCTGAGCCAATCATTACATAAAATTTGTAGGCAAATTTCCAGCTTTACTATAACTCTGGTTTTGACCTTAGCCCTAAATTTTATTTTTCTGTTAAAGGTTTAAAGAACTTGAAAATTTAGAAAAGATAGATCTTTGTTTTGACATTGGTGGCCTGTTTATATCTAAAAATCCTGTAACAACCTAGGGAACTTGTTGCTTTGAACAGTACAAGAAGCACAGTTCTTCACAGTTTTGTATGTCTGCCATGTCTACTTTTCACTGAGAAATTGCATATTGACCTTTTGCTACTTTGGCAAGAAAAAAATCAAAATGATTTCACAAAAGTTGTGTAACTGTGTACGTCTTCAGGTCACTGCCTGAAAATTACTGTTCAGTGCCAATTAAATTTTCCAAGATAAACAAAGGGAATTAGGAGCTTGCTTTTGAAGTGCCAACAGGATTGTTATCTCCCTTTGATTTTTTACAAATACTAGTCTAGAAACTTCCTTTCTTTCTAGTCTCTGGGGTTGGGCTAGCAAACAGGAGGTGTCAGGTTTTTTCTCTTCTGCTGATAGAGCTGGCAAAGGTTCACATTACAACTGGTTTGCTAATTTAGCAGCTGTAAGGGGCCTGCAGTCAGCTGCAGGGCATTCTCAGCAATAGCACTGGTTAGATTTTAAGAAAAAAAGGAAAAAGCTTTTCTGTCATAAGACAGGACAGCATGCCTCCATCTCAGTTATGATGAAAGAGTTTTAGTGTGCAGATTACGGAAAGGTATCTCCGCAAACAGGTTTTAAACAGTTTCATGAATTACTTATAAAACACTCCAATGTGCTGCTCCATTAGCCTGGACTGTTGCCTAATACAGAAAGAAGTGGTCCTTCATCACACCCTTTTCTGGCAGCAGAGAAAGATAAGCATTTAACATTAAGCAGTAAGCTGAGCACAGAAGGGTATTCTGACAGTAAATATCTCTCTTCTGAGACTGGACCAATGCTCGTGTCCTGCACTTAGATGTAGGAAGGTTTCCATCAGGTACAGAGACCCAAACATGCACAGAGAAGCAATTTATGGAACTGAACGATGCCTGCTGGAGTACCGATGTAGAACAGTGGGTCTGCAGCTGCTTTCAGACAAGAAAGAAGCTTTTATACAAGAACACACAAAAGGGTAAGAAGGTAAAAGAGACTCTTCCTGTTTCTACCCAACCCTAACTTGAATTTCTTCACGTCACATGAAGATAGTTTCATGTTATTTAAGTAGCAATAGCTGATAGCTAATTTTTCAATCATTTTTCTATTGCGTTCTCTCACTTGACATCCAGAATCATCAGAACACCTTGATCTAGTAGAGATACTTGGATTATATCTAATCCATTATTGTAGTATTTGTGAGTAACATGTGGAACGTGTGATTCTATTTCATACAAAACTCTTACTTGTCTAACATCCCATACATGATGCAAATAAAGTTTGACAGCCAGAGTGCTTGTTAAAATCTGATTTAGCTAGGTATCTACTTTAACCAAAGAGGCACTGTTGGGTCAGACAGCACTTTCAAGTTAAAATGAAAATAACACAACTGGAAGATTTTTTTATCAACATAATGTGATCAAATGTGATGATTTTCCTCATCATATAGGAGTGTGGATATATTAAAAAATCCACCATATAGCTGAATAAAATTCTTTACCACTCCATGTCAAATTTCAAACACTATCACTACTACAGAAAAAAAAAAAAAAAAGAGAATTATTTTTAAATGCTGCAATATTAAAAAAAAACAACAACAACAAAAATGCCTGATTAGGGTTAGAAGTGATTTAGTTAGCTTGATTTTCTCAGGGTATATTTTATTTAGAAAGGCTTATGCTGTGAGGTCTCAGAAAAGTGAATACCTAACTGGTCAGAGTATAAGTCCTACAGCTGAAATATTCAGGACTCCTACTCTGGATTTCACCTCAATTCATCTATGAATTTTGAGAAATAACTTATAGGAATAATTTTCATAGTACTGTAGGGAATAAATACTGTTTAAGCTCAAAGGGATTTCCACTGGCTGTTAGTTTAGGCTTTGTGTTGGGTTTCACATTTTTTTGTTGTGTATCCAGTTCTCTTATACATGTGAGAAATTAACAAAATTCTAAGACAGACTCTGAAAATCGACATTAATTCTTCAATATGTGTAACATTATGATCTGTTGTTGCTCTCTCAGCCTACATGCACTTCCTGCTGTCCAAAGCAATTTTTGGTTATTACAGAACTATAACCTAAATTTTGCCAAATGTTTTTCTTGAATTTTACTCATTCATGGTGTGTTCCTCAAATTTCCTGCCAAGGGCCCCTGAATCTTCCTTCTCCGCTTTATCAGTGTTAGATAAGATGCCCCTGGTGCTAAGATTTATCAAGTTTGTAATGGACTTGGCTCTGAATAACCCAAGATCATTAATCACTAACTTCTTGATGTGATTCTATTTGGGACTGTGGGCCTGCCTTGCAGGTAGTCAAAGTTTATCTATCCATTGTAGGTACCAATTCTAAGTATCTAACTTGAATACAAACATTTTTTCTGTTTAAAAGTATGAAGTGCTCTGTTGTTCCATTTTGAGATTCAGTTCAAGGTTTAATATTGAATGAATGCTATCCCACCAATTCAGATCACAAAGACAGGAAGTATCCAAGATGTTGATTATGAACTTCAGATGTATAGATTTTAAACAGTATGTTCTTTATTGACAGTGTTAAAAATCAGTGAAAACTTAAGGTGTTAATCTCTGGGATTTTTTTACTCAAAATTTAACTCTTAAAAGACAGTCAGATACACATATTTCAGTTTTTGTCTGAGCTTCAGGATTGTACTTGCTCCATTTTGTTTCTGTTCTGAGACTACAGTAACTGAACAAACCAGTTCAATGTGATGGTCCCAACTTCAGCAGTTTTCCAGGTAGTACAGATATCTTACACTTTACTATTCTCATTTGCTGAGGTGAAATAGCTCTTGCTGAGATGTTATCAGAATTCATCATCTTATTTTGATGAATGTAACAACACCTTAGTATGTCTCTTTCCATCGGTTCATTTCAGAGAACTTGGATTTTTTTTTCTCAGCTCTATGTATTAATACAGGGACTTTTCTCAATGCCATGTTTTGAGGTTTTTTGTTTGCTTGTTTCACTCTGGGTGAGTGAAACCATGTTTGTGGTTTCTTTGTTTGTCTGTTTGGGTTTGGTTTGGTTTTGTTTGTTTTTCTTTTTACTGTAGTACTATGACCTTTTACAGTTGCTAAGTATGAACTAAATGATTTGTTGTCTAAAATTATATAGGTATTACAGCCTGCTACTAAAAGATTTTCAGAAAGAACTAGGCCAAATCTACAGCACTAGTGCCTGTATCACAATTAAAAAAACAAATTTGGTTGCTTCTAGCTTATAAATACCAGTCACCCAGCTCATAATTGTGTTATTCAAAAATAGTCAATATCATCCCTAGGTTATTATGTGGGCTGCATTTGGGTCATCAATCAAGTTTTTATGAACTCAGAAAATGCATTGAATTGTTACTGAATAAAAGAGAATGGTGAACTACTGCGCTGCTTATCTAGGGCAGCTTCAGTTCTCTCTTACGCATGTCCTAGGATAATAAAACCACTATTGCTCTGAGGTGTCCTTTCTAGAAAAAGGAAAAGGTTGTACAGATATATACGCACTGATAAGTACCCAAAAGGCAGTAGAGACTGTCTGACAGGCTTGGCTTTCCTGAATAAAAGAGAAGACAAAAGAGATACTGCATTTTCCCCACTTGTATCATTTGTTCCAGGAAGAAATGAAACCATTCTAAAACAGTAATACACATTCAGGAAAACATGAGAAGTTCCTTATTACAAAGCTGGACAAAGTGATCTAAGTTTTAGCAGAAGTGTGACACAGTGACTATTGTGTTTCATGAGAAAGATACACACATGAATGTACCTCAAGCTCTTCCTGACTCCAGGAAATCCCAGCACACCTCAGAGGAGCTCTGGCCTTGGTATAAGAAATGCAGAAAGATTACCATGGGACACAGTTTGGTGGGAATCCAGCAATTGGTATGTGGTAAGATAAAGGGTTGAGTAAACGGGTCTGTGGAAAAATAATCCCTTAGATGTAGAAAAATGAATGTATATTCAAACAAACTCTGGGCTCACTGGGAGTTTTCAGAGAGAAATATTTTTGTTCAGCTAAATTTTTATTATACTTTGCCTGCCACAAAGAAAAATCTCTCTCAGAATATTTTTTCTACAAGCTTTATATGCTACAGATATCATCAAATTCACATGTTGTAATATTAATATAAACAGATTATAAACTTGAACTGAAATTTACTGTGAATTCATTCTTGGGTCTTCTTGGCAATAACAGTTTAAAACTTCCACAAAGGTTCACTATCGGAGTTGTATGGTTGTTTACTACAACAGACCTTGCCTGTTGTGCCTTGCTGCCTGAATCAGCCCATGTGGCATCTTCCAACATGATTTTGGCCCTATGTGTTTATAACACAAATTAGACAAGTGGTTTTTAAGGTACCTAGACAAAGCAACATGATTGCACTATTTACAGAGAGGCCAATCCTTTAATGCTTATTCCGCTGATGAATAATTGATAGCTTGACAATAGCTCATACTGCCTCATAAAAAGAGCTAATATTGAACACTGCTGTATTTGTGCAAGAGAAGGGACTGCTGAACACAAAAACATCTGTTCTACCCTAAAAAGGTACTCTAGCGTTTCGCTGTTTACTTCCTGCTTTGTAGCAGGACTGTTAATACAGTGCAATTATATAGTATAAAACCAGTGTTACAGAGCACAGATTCCAGTTTATATTGGATATAAACACACTTTTCATTTATAGTACTATGTTTCATATTGTTCATGGGGAAAAAGTAAGGAACAAATTGGAATGTTGATGTTCCATAGCTATTACATATTTCACACTGGTACTAACCAAAAATAACTGGGAGATGAGAGTGAAGACTCTCACAGAAATGCCCAGATCTTGCAGCACTGCAGTATCTGAAGCCTTCTGTCTCCCAACAGTATATAGTAAACTTGCCCCTCAGACCCGTTGTCCAACACCTCTTTGTATTTCTGCTACTCTGGAAAACCAAGTATAAGCACCCCACTATACCTTAGTGAGGAACAGGTTACTCATAGGATAGAAGTCACTCTGCGATATCCCTGTATTCAAGACATTGAAAAAACTAGCTACCTTGTCTATGTGCAGTCAGGGTGTGTTAAAGTTTCCAGTAGGAGTTTTTTAGCAATATTTGTGGAACTATCTATAAGAAGCAATCTAGAGGAATCTGAATCACTGAGTTACTGTAATAATTAACAAAACATTATTTTTTTCTTGTTGAAAGAAAAAAGACCGCCAGTTTTCTTAAATGCAGCTCACTTAGAAAAAATAATTAGAATCACATCTATAGATTAAAAAAAGAAGACATTGCTAAGTCTTAATTAGCAACACTGTTACCATCTGAATTTCTAACTGGAAAATTGTAAAATATTTTTCTCTAGAAAATGCCTGTTATAGAAAAGGAATGTGTCAAGTTCCATGCTAATCTACAAAACATTAACATAACAGAAAACAGGTTTTGTTTGGGCTTTTAACAGTTTGTTTCTGATTGTTTTTCTTGCTTCTTTTTTTCACATATGGATTCTAAAGATGTCAACAGATGTTGCTTTAGAAAATAACTATGTCCACTGAATTTGTTACAACTTTCCCTCTTCAACTCAACTCTCAGCTTTTTTTGCATCTCCCTGCAATGTCTCCAAATCCAGAAGGCATTTGTGTATAGTCTAAGAATTCTGATGGAATTTAGAAAATCAGACAAGATACATGCTATGTTTTTAGTGTTATTATTTTGTAAAATAAATTGTGAAGAGAAACAGATTCTCATTATACTGGCATTTGAACTAAATGATTATGATTATTTTTTTTTTAGCATAAGAATGAATTTTTCAACCTTTTAGAAACACTGTAATATACATGATGGCATTAATTTCTGATTAAAAAAAACCTGCACATTTAAGAAATATTTTACTATATGTACTTAAGAACTGTTTTTCTGCTTCTTTAAGCATAATAATAAGATATAATATAACCGTTTCAAAATAACATTATAGGTGGAGTTATAGTATTTTTCTGTCATGGTAGTTAAACAAGTGATGGCAGAACAATGCTGCCTGGAAAGGGCAGCTTCTGTGAGGGTGGAAACTGTCTCTGAACTTATTGTCTTATTTATAACCAGACTGAAAATAAAATAAACTTGGCATTTTGGTCAAAATGGTGAACAGTAACTTGTCAGTCACTTTCAAGGTTCCCTGCTATTGCTTGATTTGGGTTATTTCTTTTGCTGTCATTGTTCATAAATGCTAAAGATATGTACATGTTGTGAATACAAATTTATCACATTTCTACAATTATGGGTCTGCACATTTCTCAAATAAATAGTTAAATACTAGCTTCACTGCCAGAATACTCATTCAATAGCTCAGTGTAGCAAACCACCAGTTAGGTTTGATTATACAGAATAATTATATGGGATGAACATTCGAATTAGAAATGCATAATATAAAATGTGATGATTATTTCTCACATGGGACTAAATTGAATAAAAGAAGGCTTTACTGATCTGGAACAAATCTTAGTGTTGTGTGACCTAGGTGGGCCCAATATTTTTTCTGTCTAGCA
This sequence comes from Patagioenas fasciata, assembly GCF_037038585.1. Taxonomy (NCBI): domain Eukaryota; kingdom Metazoa; phylum Chordata; class Aves; order Columbiformes; family Columbidae; genus Patagioenas; species Patagioenas fasciata. The sequence continues at coordinate 33,227,987 of NC_092523.1, read as the reverse complement.
AAGGCTGAAAAAGCAACAGCCTGTTCATCTCTTTGCTAAAAATCAACCAACAAGTTACTTTTTAGACACCAGATGTTTCTTTTTATGTCAATACATAGCTACACAAAGCAGAAGCGGATGACAGCACAATTGAGAGCTGAATTATCTAAAAAGTATTTTAGCACTACAGAATAGTAATATTGATATTTGATTACAATATATAATTCAACACAAAATTTGATAAAGTAATTTTTGTGCCATATTACATTAGATTAGAGATAATTGAGATGAAAAAAATACCCAGCATACAACAGAATTAAGATTCTGAAAGAGAAAGGAGCTAGGGGGATCCACTTTACCTTTGGCACTCTGTTGTCCTTTGTCACTTTCTCACCCTGTCTAGAACTATTATAAATAGCAAGGGAAAAAAAACAAACAAACAAAAAAAAAAACACAGACAAACAAACAAAAAACCCCAAAACATGGAGTATAAGACCATTAATTATTAATAGCTTTCATCTTATTTCCATCTGAAACTGATAATTCAAACTGAAAGGATCAACATTTTTAGCAAAAAATATAAGGGAGTTCATCTAATTCTGATCAGCTCTTGGATTCTAACTCATTTCATCATTTTGTGTATCTTTCATTTCCTTTTAAGTAAAATGTAGTAACCAACAAGATAATTCAGCTCCTTTTGCTAAGCATGGGATACAGATTTAAGACACAAACTTGCAAATATGTATATATATATATAGCTGTATATCCTTATTCTTGAGAAAGCTCAATTGTCCATAAAAAATATTTATAGGATGAGGCCCTTTGGAAGCTTTATGATGCTTTTTTTTTTCATGGACACAGCCAGTAGTGCCACCCACAGTAAATGTTGGGGGAGGCTTTCCATTACAAGACTTCAATTTTTGTTACTTATAACTTCACAAAACTGATATCTTTTTGTAGAAACTATCTTTGAGTATTTGTCAGTATAGTTAGTTTCACCACAAAGAGTGCTACAATTTCTGATGGTATGACAGGTGATATATACACTTTCTTGCCATTGAGAAGAAGAAAAAAATGAAATAGAAACCATAAACCCAGAACACCATTTACAATAATCTTGTTGCAAACTTCCAGGACTTCCCTGTTTCAGGTAAAATCATGAGAGTCCAGCTACAGTGAAGTACCCTACAATGGAGATAAGGGAACTATAATGTGGGAATTCTTAAGTAGGAAAAAGAGGAAATTGAGTGGAAAGAAATAGGGTAATTATAGCTGCAGAAATGGTTAGACTGAGGACTAGAAGATGGAAGAGTACACAACAGTTAAGACAAAAAGGTCAACCTTACAGAAATTTTTCTGTCAGATACCCTTCTCCCTGAAACCTGCAATGGAACATAAGCTTTCCAAGCTTTTTACTAAGACTTTAATTATTTTCTTTCAGCAAATATATGTGAAACCTAAAACCAGCAAATGTGCCTAATCCATCCCTTTCCAGTTTCAGCCCACAGAAATGAGGACTTAGATCTGCGTAAGAAAATGTAATTATTTAAGGTGGTGAGACTTCATAGCATGGGTGGAGATATTTCATTCCCACTGATGCCTTTTATGAAAGACAGGTCCTGATTGACTAACCTGATCTTCTATGACAAGGCAATCTGCTTGCTGGGTGAAGGAATGGCTGTGCATGTTGTCTTCCTGGACTTCAGTAAAGCTTTTGAAACTGTTTCCCACAGCATTCTCCTGGAGAAACTGGCAGCTCATGCCTTGGGTGGGTGTACCCTTTGCTGGGTAAAAAACTGGCTGGATGGCTGGGCCCAAAGAATTGTGGTGTATGAGTTAAATCCAGTTGGTGACTGCTCCCAAGTGGTGTTCCCCAGAGTGATATTGGGGCCAATTCTGTTTAGTATCTTTATCAGTGATCTGGATGAGTGGATTGAGTGCACCCTCAGTAAGTTTGCAGATGACACCAAGTTGGGTGGGACTGTTGATCTGCTGGAGGGTAGGAAGGATCTGCAGAGGGATCTGGACTGTCTGGATCAATGCGCTGAGGCCAATTGCATGAGGTTCAACAAGAAAAAGTGCTGGATCCTACAAATGAGTCACAACAACCCCATGCAATGGCACAGGCTCAGCGAAGAGTGGCTGTAAAGCTGCCTAGCAGAAAATGACCTGGGGGTGTTGGTCAGTAACCATCTGAACATGAGCCAGCAGTGTGCTCAGTTGGCCTAAAAGGCCAACAGCATCTTGGCTTGTATCAGGAATAGTGTGGCCTGTATTCAGCACTGTTGAGGCCCCACCTCGAATACTGTGTTTAATTTTGGGTCCCTCAATACAGGAAAAGACATTGAGATACTGAAGTGAGTTCAGAGAAGAGCAACACAGCTGGTGAAGGGTCTGGAGTACAAGTCTTGTGAGGAACAGCTGAGGGATCTGGATTTGTTTAGCCTGGAGAAAAGGAGACTGAGGGGAAACCTTATCACTCTCTACAACTACCTAAAAGGAGGTTGTAGTGAGGTGGGTGTTGCCCTCTTCTCCCAAGTAACAAGTGACACGACAAGAGCGGCTAGCCTGCAGCTAGCACCAGGGAAGGTTTATACTGAATATTAGGAAACATTTCTTCAACGAAAGTGTTGTCAAACATTGGAACAGGCTGCCCAGGGAAGTGGTTGAGTCACCATCCCTGGAGGTATTTAAAAGATATGTAGATAAGGTGCTTAGAGACATGGTTTAGTGGTGGACTTGGCAGAGCTGGGTTAAAGGCTGGACTTGATGAACTTAAAGGTCTTTTCTGACCTAAATGATTCTATGTTTTAACAGTCTTACAAAAACCTTTGGAGGACTCAATAAAAACTTAATTTCCCTGTAGCAAATTCTGAATTTCGGAATGACATATTGAGGTAAATAACAGGATGAATTTTTTGATCCAAATTAACATAATGAATGCTTAATAGAAGCCCAAAAGAAAATGTCCCACATTGAAACAAATAGTGGCTTTGCTGACACAATGCCAGTTTATGAGTTGTCATCAGTTTGACTTCATGGAGCCAGTCTGTCACAATCTTACAAGCACATCCTTGGCATGCTTCCTCAAATGTATTTTTTTAGCTATTGTAAAGAACCTGAGACAAACTTGAGAATACTTTCAATCATCTCAAGTGATGCGTTCTATATTTGAAACAGTGACTGCAGTACCTACTCTCCCTCACTTGGTTGAACACATTTTTCTCTTCTTTAGTCACTTTTGATTAGCATGTGCAAGAGTGTTTATAAACAATAATTGCTGTCCAGGATGTTACTACAGGTATTCAGAAGTAAAGTTGTGTCCCTTTACACTCATTCACTACATGTCTACTTAGTTAGCTATGCAAAAGGAAAATATCAACAGTAAAAGGCATAAAGAGCAGTTCCACAAAGTTACATGCAGACTAGGACAGTCACTTAAGAGAAAAAAATACCTCCAAAAGAAATTGGTCACAAGGTTGGTCACATACTACTGGGTTGTTTATTTGTTTGTTTTAATTCTAACTGGCAGACAGACAGGATTATTTTGTAATAATTATAAATTTTTTTGACACATCAAAACAAAAAGAGCTTTGGATCATACCTTCTTGTTCAATTTTACCTCCATTCAGTTTTCCCAGAAGACAAGGGAAGTGTATGTGGATGGATGACCATGAACACTTACCATAGACTACCAGAGGACCAACAGAGACCAGACAGTTGGGGCTGTATTTTGTCTCTTTTGGCAGTTGTTAATGGCTGCATTTTCCTTTGAAATTAAAGGAGACAGAAACCAGTAGCTCACACATTTCTTTTATTAACACAAATGAAGGCAATGTCAGTCCTCTTCAAACTTCTGACAGCTAACTTTAATGAATACATTATAACCAAGGTGCCAAGAAACAAAATAAGGCGTTAATTTAAAGGTTGAAACCATTTGACTCAAACATAGCTAGTTTACACAATATTCAACACATCTTTCTGGTAGTAAGATCTTTCTGTTAAGAACACAAAGTATTGTCAATTCCAAATTATTATTTTCTTGGCTTAAGCTTCCCTGATGTTGTATCAATTGTTACATCATTCACTTAAAAGTTTCTCCAGCTACTTCCCTGGTTAAAAAACATTAGATCATCTATCTTTTCCTCCTGTGACATCAAGATAAAAATAAAGGTACTCCTTGTCTAGTTGAGATGTTTGATGTTTTTCTTAAAAAAACTTTTATTTTATGAGTACTTATACACATATTCACATCAAGCTATCAGAGGTTACAGTCTACAGTGAACAAAACAATATGTTCCCTAATATATGAGCAAACCTGATTGTCTAACACTCAGAAAAGCCCAATGCAAAAATTAAACACGAAAACAGCAACATCAGTTCAAAAGAAATTTCATGTAGAGTGCAGTAGAATATACTTAAGTAAGACCTTATGTTTTGTTTCAGATGTTATCATTAGGGAGTAATGGAGAGCTATTTGAATCTGTGCTATTAGTTCTTTTTAATTTTAAGGTTTTTAATATTTTTTTCAAGTATATAGTAAAAAAAAAGTCAATTCCTAGACAACAAGTGACTTTAGTTTAAGGTTACTGAGATTTATCTAACTAACAAACAGAAGCAGAAATATTAGAAATTATCTGTTGCTTTATATTTCTAGAGCATTCGTAAACTTATCTGAATCTTGGAAGACATGTTTTCTTTCCTTTCAGTTTGGTATCACATTCATTAACTGTGATTAGTGTACAGATCTACAAAAAGAGCATATAAACAATGAACAGTGGCAAGTTCCATTACAATCTCTATGGAATTTTTCTTTTATAAAGTTCTTTTCATAAAATTGTATTTTTGAGACTAGACCTATCCCAAAGGAAGACATAATAGCATTATTAGTAAAAAACATCAAATGTGAAAACCAGAAAAAGGTAAATAGTCTATATATTGTATTGTAAAAAAAGATGGAGGACCGAAAGTCTTCATGAGTTAACTACTTCTGTTTAATTTATCATGGATAATTTTAGGAATTTAAAATTTTCATTAACAAAAATCACAACTAAGCCTAAAGAGAACAATATTCATTACTGAAGATTTTATCAGAAAGGAATAGTCTTTACTTGTGCATATCAACTACTATAAATAATCTAAAACAAGTCTTATGTCCAGTTTCACCCTTGGTATGACAAATAGGTAACACTTTGTCTTCAGGAATGTCTGAACTAAAAAATTAACAGAAGCTGGAATTACCTAAAAATCAGATTGTTTAAATTACAGTGAAATGCTCAGACGCATCTTTTGTGCCGTGCTGTAATGCCTCTGTGGTTTTCAGCTGTGTTTGGTGCACAGGTGAATATGATTAACCGTGATATTTAGTGTATGAAGGAAGACCTGGAAGAAGACAGTCTTTATACAGTTTTTATGACCCATTCTTTCTGTAAACAAGGAAAACTTTTTTTTTTTTTTTGACCTTTATTGTTCTAGTACCTTTTACAAATTGGTCTTAATCACATCTTCAGCTCACTTTATTTAATACCTTGCATCATACTGCTAATTGTTCTAATACTTTTAACTGGAAATTCTCACAATATCTCTAAATTGACTGTTGTTGTTTGTTGTTTTTTTTTTCTTTTAGTCATTCTGTTTCCTAAGGCAAAACTTCTGTTTTATGAGTTTTTAATAGGTGTAAGTTAAAGCTACCTTGCAGTACTTTAAAAATACGATAAATTCTTCATAAATATTAAAAATATTCTTCAAATTTCAGAAGTTATTCTGCATGTCACCTTTTCGGTCAATTTATTTTGTCCTCTGATTGGTTTTTTCAACTTTGTAAGAAATTGCTGGAATTACCAGATTATGTTAATTCTGCAATTAATATGAGCCCTATTCTCACAGATTTTTTTTCTATATTATTTTAACCACTTGTAGCATCAGATTACTTCACTAGATTTAACACAAACCATTCATCATAATAAAAGGTTTTAAGTAAAAAATACAATTTGGAGACTATTAAAGAAAAAATTAAGATCAGTACACATTAGTTTAAATGTTTTGTGTGTTTAATTTCACACATTTCAAGTGGAAAAATGACCCACCAATGAAAGAAAATATGAGGTAGATTCAACTTAATGTACTCAGTGGGATATTCAAATGAGTGTTTATTAAATTATAAGACCTTAGTAGATTTACCAAATACAATACTTCAAATTGAAAAGTACATTTTGATAAATTTAGTATATACTCTGATAACGTGGATTATTTTTTGCAACTAAAGAAAATGTATCCTTCTTAATTAACAACTCTTCCTTAACAGAAGTCTTCTGATTCTTTTCTGTGATTGTTTGTTTTAATAGTATGCATTTATGCGTGAGAGGATTAATGATCATTTTTACTCTGAATTGGTATCTGGGAAAAAGGATCTTTTCACTTGTTTGTTTGGTTGGGTTTTTTTAATGTATTATCAATTATTAATGTATTATTGTTGGTTAAGTGACTGTAGGCATCTAGATTTACACACTAACTTTCAACAGTATTTTCCAAAGTTGCAATTATTTCGTGTATAGAGATATCAGAACAGATCACAGTAGTTTACTATTATATATCTCTTTTAGGAGATAGGATAGAGGAAAATAGTACAGAAAGACTGAAACTATGAAGCTGCCTGCCAGAGTTTGTACTTTACAGAAGGGTCTGTGACAGCCTTTGCCTTTCATAGTTTTGCTATTACTCCCCAAATTCCTTGAAATGACAGAAGACCTCTGTTATTATCTACTAAATCTATTTCATGATAAATTAATAAACGTCGAAGGCTACAATATTCCCAACTATAATATAACCTTCTTAATATTTGTATACGAGTATGTGTTTGTATCTGTACTGGTGGGAATTTCTAAAATCTGTTATTATTAAGATCTATCAAGAAGAATTAAAAAACATGCTCATGATCTTACTGTTTTCTTTACACTCACAGCTCACCTGATAACTAAAGGTTTATGTTGAGGTTTGGTTTGTGCTTTGTTGATTTGTTTGTTTGTTTTTCTTTAGGGCGACCTAACTCTTCATCTTTCCTTACAACTCCTTTGCAACAGAAAGTCAGAAATGTGACTTCAAGGAAACAAAAGTTCAATTCCTTGCATTTATGTCCCAATAACATCTTGAGGAGACCTTCCAGACCACATCTCCCTTCTACAGTTCTCTGTGAAGGAAACAGTTCCTTGGCTGATTTGCTCAGAATTTCAAGGTATCTCAAAAAAATCACCACTTCTCTTGTTCATCCTTGACCTGTCAAGTCTAAGTAAGCATAAGTTACACAGATGCTTTATGCATGCACTTTAAATCTGTTGTGTCTAAAATTTATCTAAACCTCAGCATTTTTGGACCCATAATGCTTGCTCAACTCTAAGGTAAAGCAAGATTTTGGACATGCATTTTAGCATAGGCAAAAAAAGCCTAAGAAAAAATAGCAACTGTTCTGTATAGGCATAAGGACATGCACCATGTAAATCTGAAAAAAATACTGAAACCAAAGTAAAAAAAAAAAAAAAAACACAAACACCAAACAAAATGTATTCCAGGTCATTACTGGTTTTGGAATGCAGTGTCTGGTTAAAGCTAGTTCTTCAGCATGTATGTATATACACATATATATAACCATAGGAAGCAAAATAAAATGTGAAAGGGGAAGACAGTCTGTAAACAACATTGGTCTTAAGGCAACATTTCCTCAATCAGTTAGGTCACTGTTTGTCTGGAAGACTGACGACCGTTTGAGACAATTCCATGAACTAACTAGCTAACCAACCAACTAACCAATTAACCAACTAACCTAACTAACCTAACTAACACACACAACCAAAAAACCACAACCCACCTTATAAATATCCAAAGGCACTGCAAAAGGTAAATAAGCAAATAAACCACTATTTTTCTGAGGTTGGTCAAAATGTCAAATTAGGATCACCAAACACATTCTTGCCTCAACTAAATGTAATGTTTACTGAGCCCTCAAGCAGGAATGCTCTGGAAACTCAATTATTGATGAGATGTGGTAAATCTTATGTGCCTGAAAACTCTCCATATTTAGTTTACTGATGCCTTCCTAATCTGTCTTTCTATACTAGCAAGGGAATAAATCCAATGATCTAAACGGTGTTCTTCCCCATCTCTGATTTCTGTAAATCTATGTTCTTCAAGCTGGTAATCACTAAAGGTATTATCTGTGAATCAGTACCATATCCATAAACCACAGGCTTATTTTTTCAGAGTGTATATATAACTCAAATCAATCTATAAGTAGGGACGTTCACTAAAATTTAAACGTGAACAGAAGTAAAATCATCAGAGGATTTTTCTGCTTATTTTCTTGTTCTTGCTAGTTCTCCTGAAATCAATTTGCAAATTAACCATATTTCTTTATTGAAGCAGCATGACAGTTACAGGAGGCTTACGGTGCTATGAGAAGGTATAAAGTTTCTGAACATTTCAGCAGGTATTCGATACAACTGTGAAACTGTTAATAGACAGTATATAAAGAACATTTAATTTTTAACACATCACACATGTGAATCACATTTTAGTGTATGTACCTCATGAGATTTAAGGCTGATCAATGCAATATTAATCTACTTTATCCTTAATTGATTGTAATAATTCATTTATAAATAACGTTTGAGTTGCAAAGGACTTATTTTGTTCATAGGTAAAACATGTGCTGAAACACCTTTGCTCCTTATCACTTCATCCTTCCCTTTGAAACTCTGACAGAGTTAAAGTTTGCTAGTTTAGCTGGAGGCATTCCTCTGTTCAACTATGCCATGGTCACCTTGAGAAAGGCTATTGCCATTCCTGGATGGACCACTGAGATATCAAAACCTCTGTAATTTGCACTAAGAGGCCCTGTTTTTGAGACATGTAGAAAACACATGGTTTTCCAGAAGTGTTCTGGCTAATTACTGTCTGCTAGGTAGAACTGTAGTTTCTGAAACCCAAATGCAGTGAGACCAGACAGTATACATAACTTTTCCAGGATGTATTTCCACACTTGGAATAAGCTGAGACACTTAGGTGAGTTTGTCTTGGTGCATAAAATAAACAAAGTCACAGGTTGAGTATTTTCAGTCAGGGCACCTATTTCTATAATATATTCTCCTGTCCAATTCTAATCATTAAAATTTCATTCATCAGGACCTTCTGGTTTGCAGAGTCATTTGAGTCATTTGGATACTTTTTTTTTTTTTTTTTTTTTTTTGGTGGGGGGGGTCCCAAAAAGGAATTTCTAGTGGGAAAGATAATGAAGTGCTTGAATTTTTTCTGTATTCCAAATCAAGAATACAGAATGTTACTTTCAGTAACGTGGATCTTTAAAAACTAGGAAATGTTTTGAAAGTGTATGTTTTTTTTTTTTTTCCTAAATCACTTCCACAACAGGTAAAGCAAATGGTTCTCCTTGACTGTACTGTAATAAAAATTTTTCATGCACTTATATTTCTGTGGACATTTTATACCAGCTGTGCTGGTTAAAATAGAAGTCACAACCAAGGAATGAGGAATGAGAAATTACTAGTAAGGGTAGAATATCTTTCACAAAAAAAAAAAAAAAAAAAAAAGGAAAGAACAATGCAAAACATTTAGCAGAGGAGATTCCATTACTATACAGCTAAAAGCACTGCATAAAACCACTCCAGTAAAGTCATTTAAAATCATATTCTGAGATATAGCTTTCAATTCTTAAACAACAGAATTCAGTTTTGACAAACCCAGAAGTGAAACAACATTATTGTAATGGAATATTGTTTTGTATAAGCTATATATGATAGACAATCTTTGAAGTTTTCTCAAAGCTATCCTAAAGGCTCGTAAGTGCAAAATATTGGTATCACAAAATATCTAATACTTACTGTTCTTTATGGGTAAGTACCTAACTGCACAACTAAGAAAAATCTTTGACATTCTGTATGACTCAAAGCTACAAGAAAATGGTATTTCATTTTCTTTCATGTGATAAATTTAGGATCCTAACTACAGCTCTTCTGATATTGTGGAGTAGAAGAGACCCAAAGCTGGAGATCAGAGATTTAGTGGGGTGATTGAAACAGCTTGAAAAATATTCTCAGAAATCTACTACACTACACTGAATTCATATATTTTCCTAAAAAATTCCCTACTTGATGAAAGGAATAAAGAATTCAATTTTGACAGTGCCAAATAAACATAGCACAGCTTTGTAGTTGTCAATGACCTCACTGAAACTTAAAAAAAAAAAAAAGTAAAAAGACAAAATCTGCAGTATCAAGCTAAAAGTTACATGGAAAGGCAAACAACAGAAGACAAAAGTAGAAAAATCCAACTCTTCATAAGGAAGAAAAGAACACTCATTGTTTTAGGTGACTGAAAAGAATCTAAGGGAATTTAAGCATCTAAAGGGGTTTTGTATTGTATCCTAAGAAAGTTACAGTTATTTATCTGGAAGTGTCAAGGACAGAACAGAATAAAGAGGAAATGTGTTGCAGGGTTCTGTTGGTTTTTGTTTGGTTTTTTTAGTTGGTTGGATTTTTTTTGTTTGTGGGGTTTTTTTTGTTTCTTTCATTGTTTTTTTTAACATGTGTCATCAGCTGGGGAATTAAGATAGAATCAACTTAAATTTCAGTCCTATTTTTTCCCTCAATTGTTCTACGTAAGGGAACCTCTAGATCCTCGCTTTCATACAATATTTCCATAAGCAGAGAAAAAATATGTAAAACAGAATTGCAGTTAAAAACTCTAGTTTCGGAGTTTTAAAGGGCTATTGAAAAACATTGTCCAGTTGTAAATGTACATTCTTCATAGCTACTGCTTGATAACACACAAAATATTTTCCTATTTAATGAGACAGTATTGCTTCTTAATGATGAACATATACTATATAAAGACATTATTTGTAATCATATGAGGCTCTGAGTTCAACATGGTATCTTTGTTCTGTTTTTATTAGAGGTTGCCGACAAGCGACACAACAGAGTTATTTTATGGATCTAAATCTGAATTGCCTGAAAATGCAGACAAAATACGGAACAACATCAATTCATGCACTGTAATTCCAAAATCCTTGCAATTGTGATACACTTGAATTACTACACAATTTTTCTGTATCTGTCACAGAATTTAAAGAGTGTCATGGTTTATTGAGCACAAGCATGAAGGTACCTGTTTGAGCATTATACATGGAGAACCATTGAAACATTTATCTAAAATGAAGTTTTCTTTCTAATGCAAAATGAGCTGCCCCTCAGACCACCAGAAATTCGAAATTTGTTGTTCTTTTCAAATGCTGTGTAGATTTTTTTTAAGCACAATTTAAATCAATCCCAACAGTTTTCATATGAACTGCACTAAGTCCTTTCCTCCTAGTCAGTCTGTCTCATTCCTCACAAATAGCTTAAACTGTAGAAAGTACTGTTAGATAGTATGTCTTGCAAATAAGATCTTCTGAAGTTATATTGTAATAGCTTCTGTAAATTAAGGTAGTTCTGTTGGGCTCAGTGAAGTTTTACTGATTTAGAGCTGCTAGGGTTCTGACTCTTTGGTTTCTTCAATAATTAGTGAGATGTTCAGTCTGCAGAGACAGAGAGCTCATTGTGCTTTTCAAGAGATTCTTTGAATGTCTTGTCTTTGTCATTTCAGAGTGTTCTTGACACACGAACCACATTGAAACTTGGTGACTGTCTCCTATTTCTTAATGATAATATCAAGTAACGAATCAGTACAAATTCGCTAGCAAATGTCTCTCAATTTGCATAATTTTTTGTTGAATTCCTATGTTCTCTACACTTAGGAATAGCCAGTGGTAAATGCCTTAACAAGATAAGAGAAGATTTCCAGTGAAAAATTATTAGGCGAACAGATATCATTGGAAAAACAGACCTGCAAACCTTTGTGAAGTAGATGATGTATTTAGAAAACTAAACATAGGATTTAATTGACTGGAATGTGGGGATTTTTATCATTCTGCATTTTTCTTCTATTTTGTTTCTGATGATAAACCCAAATGAAAAAAAACTTTCCGGTTCTACCTCTCTTCAGCTGACCTACAATGGTCACTGTTTAATTAGTCTTTCAGCTGAATACTGATGAGTACTTTCTGTCATTTTAAAGGTTTGCAGTATTCTTTCACTCTTTAGCATCCTGAGAAAGAGATTACCAAGAAAAGATGCAAAACCAAAAAACATGCAAAAGCTTGTTCAGGCTTAATTATATGACAGAACTGAGGTGGCTGAGCTCTGTGCAGTCTGTATGCAAATAGACCAATGTACTTTTTCAGTTTTCCCTGTGTAATGAAAGTCATCCTTGTCCTTGCAGGAGACTTTCCCAGGAACTAAATCTGATCTGATGATTACAGATAAATGTGAAATAGCAAATGAAATGGAAAATCTTCTGGCAAAATATATTTTTGTTGCTATGATGAAAACATATTTCTTCTCATTGACAGATGAGATTTTTTACTATGTTTATGATTTAATTTACTCTTCTGTTAGGACTACAGCTATTACATCAGGGTACATGAAAGTAGGGACAGCTATGAAAATTAATTTCATATAGAAACACATTAACATATAAACTTCAAGGAGAATTAGTATTTTATGCTATTACACTTTTATTTTTAGTTTAAGGAAACTTTCTGCTTAGGAAGATACAAACTTCTTTATTCTCAAAAGACTAATAAATCATTGTTTAAAGCACACTGAGGAGTCTCAGTTTGGCATCTGAAAAGAGGAAATATTGCTTTGGTATTTTTAGCTCTTTTGATCTTCTATTTCTGCCAGTATTTTTCATATGCATTTTACTAATTCCTGTTTCTCAGTGAAATGATTCTAACGAAATGTCCAGCCATTTTTCAAAAGTAACACTGTTTCTATTACACCTATCCTCAATAATAAGCATATTGAGAATAGCAGGCAAGCAGAGCTTCAAGCTAGTTTAAAGATATATTAGGAAGATGTCAAAGGGAATACAGGGAGATAAGCCTTCTGCTGCTATACACTAATAAACCCCTGAAAAGAAAGGATAGTAGGGAAGAAAAAAAAAAAATCATTTTAATAGAGGTGGAAATAAAGATATTGGAACTTCGTAAATACTAATAAATTGCTATGGATATAATTTGCCCATCAGAATAAGAACTGTGAAAGCCACGCCAGTCCCCTGACACAGATGTATGAGTAAGAAATAAGGAATAGAGTTCTGTAACAGTGAAATGCTGTTGAACTCAGTTCTTCACAGTACCTCTTTGGGAAGAGTCAGTTCAAAGAAAACATCAATTTTGGCATACAAAAAATTTGCAAAATATCCTGTGCCCCCTTTTAGCTCAGAGGAACTGAAGAACTGCAGTAAGATGCCCCAAATCTGATTCTTCTTGATATTTCTCTGCACAGAAGTATCTTTATTCAGGCTTTGCATGTGTTTTAAAGAGAATGCTTCTGAGATCAGTCAGAAATAGAAGTGTGGGAAATCAAACTTCAGAGCTTTCAGGAGCAAAGTATAGGGTAGTGTCTCCATGCTGGACCCAAGAGAGCCCAGAATGCTGCTGAGGAAGCAGGAAGGCAGTCACCACAAAGAGTGCAGCTCCAGGGATCTGAATGCAATGGCAGGCTGTGCTTCTGCTACTCTGAAACTCTAACAGGTCTGATTTTCCAAAGCCATCCTTTACACTCAAAGGTTCCAATGCCTAAAGCATTTTATGTTGCCTTTTTCAATGGGAGAAGGGTGGAGAAAGAGGAAATAAAGGCATTACTAAGCTACTGTAAAACATGATTTTTTCTTATTGATCCTTTGCCAAACAATTTCCTGGCTGATCATTAGAAGATTGCTATACAATTAAAAAAAAAAATAAGAAGAAGAAGAAGAAGAAGAAAAAGACAATTATCAGAACCAAAACAAAACAGAGCTCTTTGCAGACCTCTCTTAAAAATTAAATTGAAAAGGAATATAAATTTACAGGAAGATTCTCTGTCACTTTGATTAATAATGTTTGTGCTTGTATGTACTACCAATTCATTTGCTGAGATCAGAGTGTCTGTGAGGATGGTATTGTGCCTATCAAAAGCATCTACTCTAAAGTGTGCTGAAGAGGTAACTGAAATAACTAGATGAAGCTCATAAGACCTTGAGATATACCCAGACAGAAGCCCATATCTGAGAAGCACAGAAAATTTTTCTTTCAGTGGACTTACAAGTACTTGAGCATTAATATTTCCTTTCTTATTTAATCACTGTCTTTAAAGATCCCTGGACTCATATTACTCAGGCAAGAAATGTCTTCTGCTAAAATCTTTTATAAGATATTTTAAATCTCAGTTCACAGAACATGGAGTAAAGAATATTTTTAGTTCAACTTTTCATACAGTTTCACAGAATCACAGAATGTTAGGGATTGGAAGGGACCTTGAAAGATCATCTAGTCCAATCCCCCCACTGGAACAGAAACACCCAGATGATATAACACAGGAAGCCATCCAGGCGGGTTTTGAATGTCTCCAGAGATGGAGACTCCACAACCTCCCTGGGCAGCCTGTTCCAGTGCTCTGTCACCCTCACTAAGAAGTTGTTTCTTCTCATATTTAAGTGGAAGGTCCTGTTTTCCAGTGTGCACCCAATGCCCCTTGTCTTATCACTGGTTGTCACCAAGAAGAGCCTGGCTCCATCCTCATGACACTCACTCTTTACATATTTATAAATATTAATGAGGTCAGCAATCTGTCTCCTCCAAATTAAAGAGACCCAGCTCCCTCAGCCTTTCCTCTTACAGGAGATGTTCCACTCCTTTAATCATCTTTGTGGCTCTGCACTGGACTCTTTCCAGCAGTTCCCTGTCCTTCTTGATCTGAGGGGCCCAGAACTGGACACAATATTCCAGATGCGGTCTCACCAGGGCAGAGTAAAAGGGGAAGGAGAACCTCTCTCAACCTACTAACCACTCCCTTCTAATACACCCCAGGATGCCATTGGCCTTCTTGGCCACAAGGGCACAGTGCTGGCTTATGGTCATCCTGCTACCCACCAGGACCCCAGCTGTCTAATAGATCATTCCCAAACTTGTACTGGAACCTGGGGTTGTTCCTGCCCAGATGCAATACTTTACACTTGCCCTTGCTATATTTCATTAAATTTTTCACCACCCAATTCTCCAGCCTGTCCAGGTCTCGCTGGATGGCAGCACAGCCTTCTGGCGTGTCAGCCATCCTTCCCAGCTTGGTGTCATCAGCAAACTTGCTGACAGTGCATTCTATTACCTCATCCAAGTTGTTGATATATATGTTGAATAATACTGGTCCCAGTACTGACCCTTGAGGCACTCCACTAGATACAGGACCCTAACTAGACTCTGCCCCGTTGACCACAACTCTCTGGCTTCTTTCTTTCAACCAGTTCACAGTTCACTTCACTACCTGATCATTCAGACCACACTTCCTCAGTTTAACAGCAAAGATGCTGTGGGAGACTATGTCAAATGCCTTACTGAAGTCAAGGTAGACCACATCCACTGCTTTGCCATCATCTATAATTTGACAGCCTTTTTGTCACCATATTTGTAATATTGCTTTTACACCAATACATTAGTATACTACTCATTATACCAATAAAATAATATAATTGGTCATGAGTATCTAAGTGTTCCCTATTAGATAATTATTTTTATTAGTGTAACATCAAGGTCTTGCCATTAAAATGAAAAACAGTGCTTCCTAAGAATAAAATACATTCTTTAGTGTCATCCTTACTGCTGTATGTGGACAGAGTCAATGTGTGTATGATATTATAAGCAATAAAACCTCTTTCATGTTGGTAAATTTTATTTTTAGTTTGAAATTGCATAGCTTTTTGATTACACTTGACTCATCACTGTGGACTAATAGGCTGCAAAAGTCACTAGCACTTTAGTGGAACTATGCACTCAATTTAATATTAATCCTACCATTCTTACTGAAGACCATTCTTGACTTTGCAATTATTACAGCTTTATAAAAACTATGCAAGACAATATTAAAAAAAATAATAATGAGGATAATCAAGTGTAAACAGATTTTTAAAAGACTGGTTATTTATCCATCTTGTAAGTACACACATCCTACTAGATACTGCAATCATACATACTTGGAAGGACATTTTGTTGTTTGCTAAAACCTATGCAGATGAGGTCCTTCTATAAAATATGTAGGTTTAGATTTGGAGGTCACTATTTCAGCAAAGCCAAAATATTTTGTAGAAAAGCATACACGTAAACAAAGATTGTAAGGGGAAGTTCTGTGAAGTCACATATTTCCAAGTTAGAGACAAAGACATAGGAATAAAGGAAGGGGAGGGAAAAATGAAATTTGAAAGCTATCACAAAGAGCAGTAAAGTATGTAATTAGACTTAAGTGTTTTTGTAGACTGAGCTTTGTTATATAGAGACTGAAAGTATAGGATCACATTAAATGCTGATATAAAAACAGTAGTCAAGAACAGCTTAAATCTATATAAGAACAATTTTTGATCATCACTTAAATGTCAGAGGCTAGAAAAATTCATTTATAGCACACCAAAATTGTTCAATCTGAGTCATAATCACAGAATCACAGAATGTTAGGGATTGGAAGGGACCTCAAAAAATCATCTAATCCAATCCCCCTGCTGGAGCAGGAACACTTAGATGAGGTTACACAGGAATGTGTCCAGGTGGGTTTTGAATGTCTCCAGAGTAGGAGACTCCACAACCCCCATGGGCAACCTGTTCCAGTGTTGTGATACCCTTACTGAGAAGAAGTTTCCTCTTAAATTTAAGTGGAACCTCTTTTGTTCCAGTTTGAACCCATTACCCCTTGTCCTACCATTGTTTGTCATTGAGAAGAGCCTGGCTCCATCCTTGTGACACTCACCTTTTATATATTTGTAAACATTATTAAGGTCACCCCTCAGTCTCCTCTTCTCCAAACTAAAGAGACCCAGTTCCCTCAGCCTTATTAACAAATATAATTACTTAACATGTTAATTCACCTCCCTTAACATTTTCTGCAAGCTATAGTTTTATTGATTCTTTACTGAAAGATTCAAAGTATCTTATATTCAATTAAATTTGTCCAGAATCATATCGATTTAGTTCTATTCAGGCCCTAAATATTATTTGGGTGGACTACTGAGATCCCAAGGATTGAGAGAAAAGACCAGCTAAAAGATAAGGTTCTCCAGACCTTCAGGTTATAAAGAGAAAACTGCACACAGTTTGTGACCTTGGATACACAAGATCGTGTCTCATTACTGGCAGTGAATTATTTTGCTGATAATTAATATCTGACCTACTGTATTGTTATATTTGACACATCTAGCTCATTCACCACCTACCAAACTACAAGTACAGAAACACTTGTTGTAGTACAATGAGAACAAAAAGCAAATTATTCTCATTTCATATATTCAATCAGAGAAAAGTATATGTTGATTGCAAATTCACACCAAATTTTGACAAGAAACACGTGGGGTTATACAACAAAAACAAATTACCAAACATTTATCTGAAAATATTTCAGTACATTGTAATAAGCCCATATCAACTACTTTATCTGTGTATGTTAGCAGCTATGATTCATATAACAAATATCAAAAAGGACATTGCAGAGTTATTAACTCTTTGAAGACAGACTTATTAAAATATGAGGAAAGGTAGACACCTGAGAGCTTTTTTGAAGTCATGATGCTCTAAGGTCATTCAGCCCTCTAAGGTAAAGATCTTTTCCCTATACTTCACTGTCCATTTACCCTCCTGGCGTTTGCACAGTGTCTCTTCTACTCAGTTACCATTCCTACAAGCTTTTGTTCTGCAGGTTTCCAGCCTGGCATGAAGAGTCTTCATTTGGAGGCCTGAGAAAAATGTCTTCTCCCACTGCTTTTGTAATGGCATTTGATACTTTTGCGACAAGCTCATTTGCTTAGATTACTAGGTACAAATGTAGAAGTCTACACCTAGCCATCAAAAAAAAAATCTGATGAAAATCAATTTGCTTCTTGGCTGATTTAATCTTGCTATGATTTATCCTCACAGTACTTTCATTTGCCCTTAGCTATCAAAGACAACCTAAATATTAATAAAGTCTGCCCCTCACAGCAAGCATTCAAGTGTATTAAAAACAGACATATGCAAGGCAGCCCATCTACTATGATAAATATGTAGGTTCTTTAAAATAGAAATTTTCTGAAGACCTGTTTGGGCATCAGTAAATGTTCAATATGCAAATGTAGATGGCAAATGGTAGATAGACGAAGAAAATTTTTTTTTTTTTTTTTTTTTAATGAGATGTGTTTATACTTTGTGAATTAGCTCAAACAGGTTCATGAAGTAATTTGTCTCCTTTTGTTGCACTTTTAATTATTTGCTACTTTCTACTGATTTTCGACAACAGTCATTTAATTGTATTTTTGGCTAGCCAGCTCATAAATTGTGGGGCAGAGAAAGGTCTAACCAGCTACAAAGGATTTGGCTTTTTTAGGATGCTTTTTAAGAAACCTGTGAATTTTGGAGCAACTGAGATTTTACAATGAACATGTAATGATAACATATTTCCTTTTCATATAATAGGGGTTTTGACATGAATCTAGCACAACAAAATCAAACCAGTGCTTGACTTGAATGACATTTTTCACTTAATGCAAATTACTCAGAAAGAAAGGAATTATAAGAAACCTCTGAATTAGAGCGTGAACCTGAGATACTTTTAATTTCCTGTAGTGCTGAACATCTGTAGCCATTAACTTAATCTTAACTTGTGGATGTTCAGATATTCAGTAAGTCTGCAGTATAAGTTCAGCTAACTGCATTGAGGCATACTGGATAAGATGCTGCAGCTGACAGTGTTGACTTTGTTTTTTATTTTTCTGCATCAATAACATAAGAATAAAATATATTTATTGCAGAAGAACATGATATATCTCTTGATATCACTGAAGTGTTTTGGTAATAAAATGTGTAATACACAAATACTATCTAGGGAATATATTTTCATCAATAATAATATACGGTCATTGTACAGTGTAATCAATTTTCATTTCATCTGAAATCATTGATTACTTTCTGTCTGGTTTTGACAACAAAAATAACCCCACATTTCCTTAAATTGTTGTCACAATTTGAAAACAGCTGAAACTTTCCTTTTCTTAGAAAAATAATCAGTGTCCATGGCTTTTATTAGCTAAATCAAAGTCTTTAGATTTATGCCCTTTGAAGTATATTTCATATAAGAAAAGGCTGTCCCATGATCACATTCAAAACCTATAATAACAGTGGAAGTGGCTGAGCATGTAAATTTTCAATATTAGCTACCATCACAGGTCTGTCAATTCTACAGTATGGGTTTGGCACTCCATCAGAGAAAGCCGAAATGTTAAATGGAGATCAGTCATTGATGCAAGAGGTGGCTTCCCAAATCTTGTCCAAATTTAACCTTTCATTCAGTAGTGATTATTTCCCCAAATCAGTTCAGCTAACCATAGTGGTTACCAAGTGACTCAAATACAAGCAAAAATTTTTTTAAACAGAAAATTCTCTTGAAATTTAATTCAGCCATGATGTCCTATTTCTAGCTTCAAACACTACAAATTGTTTATTTCTCTCATGTTTCCTGTTCCTATCACCAAAAATTTACGAGTCCCTGACCTTGTTTTAATTGATAGAGTTGAATATTCCCTCATCAGCTGACTTGCCACTAGCTTTGTGTGTGACTTCTCCATTTTAGACAGTCCCAATCTTATTTCATTATTAAGATAATTTCATTTGTCATGACGTATCAACTATTTACAATGCTGTCCATTGACTGGGAGTGGCAGAAAGAGTTAGGACTCTGAAGCAAGTTAGGAATCAAAACAAGACTTGCCTGCATACATCAACAGGCAAAAATAAAGAGGGTGAAAAAAGAGTCTTCTTCAGTTTATTAAAGTGGATGGAAATTGTTCTTGATATGTGAACACTGTCTCTTATTCCAGCATAACAAGGTACCTGAGTTTTCAGAAAGAAGTTCTTAAATGTGATTTCAAAGACAGGATTTCAAAAGGAGCCATAGCATGTGATAGTGGTACAGCACTTTCAGTGAGATCATATACTCTCCAATATTTGCAGCACGGTTCAGCTGCACAGCCGAGGTGAAGGCATGGGCTGCTTCATTTTTCACATTTGCCAAAGAGGTTGTTTTCCAGCTTTTTCCTTAGCGCTGCTAAGTAATCTTCAAACTGGTTTCTGAAACTGCCAAGTTAATGACATTTCATATGGCTTTTTGGTGACAAAAATACCTTTTTCTTACTTTTGTTAGTGTTCTCCAAGCATCTTCACCAGTAATCAGTTTCCATGTAAACAACTGCTAAACAAACAGAAATTTCTAGCATCATCCATTTTCTCTTTCATGACAAGGCTAGGTACTCTGGTGTAAGCCATGTTGTACAGCCTGAGAGTAAATAAAAATAAGTATCTTTCTAACTCACTTACATGATACTGCTTTATAAATGCATATTACAATACACAAACCAAAGACAACCTCACAAAACAGTGCATTTTTTTTCAAGATTTTTCATTTTGTAGTTGATAGATCATTTGCATGTGAGCAAGTGATGGTGAGGGTGTTTTCTTGTGCTACCATCTAGCCATTTTTTTTCTTTTCTACCCTATAAATGATCTTTTTATTAAGGCATCAGTAATGCTTATCCTAAGCAGTTGTTTTAACAGCCAAATGTTACTGCAAGCTTTATAGTTAAAGTCATTGACAAGCTAAAACTGACAACAATATCCCTCTCTCTTTATAATGTCAGTTTAGTATTAAGAAAAAAAATCTAATTAAAAGTGGTAATGCATCATTAATATGCTTCTCTTTAACTGGAGCCGAGGATTTGAAGCTGAAAGTTGATTCTGAAG
The DNA here is from genome assembly GCF_037038585.1 of Patagioenas fasciata. Taxonomy (NCBI): domain Eukaryota; kingdom Metazoa; phylum Chordata; class Aves; order Columbiformes; family Columbidae; genus Patagioenas; species Patagioenas fasciata. The sequence continues at coordinate 33,207,118 of NC_092523.1, read as the reverse complement.
CTGTTTGTCTTTTAACTAACTCCTTCCCTTTTCCTCTTTTCCCAGTTTGTCGTAGGAAACAGAAATGCATCTGGACATAAAATAATTCTAACACACAATATTTTCAGAGAAATTGTAATATGAGACTTATCAATTTTAATATTGTACACAAAGCATCATCCAATGATCCTTCACTTTGGGTGAAATTAATGAAATACAGGCTGTCAACAGGACATGCCCATTCAATGGCTCTGGAGGTGTTGGGGAATGGGGTTATAGCTGATGGCTCAAGAGAACTTTGCTCTGGGGAATCTGAGGCTCTGTGCAAGGCAAGAGGGTTCTGGGATATGCTGATAGCGGGACTTGATAGCAATGACCCAGTCCTGCTGCTCCAGCAGAGAAGGTGATAACTCCATGGAGGGAAAAAGATTTGACTTTTTAACAGATGAATATTCAAATGTTTTTGGCTGTGTGTTGGACTGGGAAAAGGCCTGAAATTTTTAATACAAAGTCAGATTATTATGATGTTAAACCAAGTAATCTAGCCTATAGAGCTGAGGAGTGGAGGTTGTAATGGATAAATGTTCGGACTGTTGTAACCATTTAGTCTCATGGTTTGCAGGGGCAAGGGGTGAAGATGGTAGTAAGCATATGATACATGATTTTTTTATGTTAGCCTCAATAACCTTCTCTGCGGGGGGATGGATGGAGTTTTACTGAAAGTATGAACATGGTCTTGCACTATCAACCCTGTTGTCCAGATGGAAGGGCAGAGTTTGCAACATATGCTTGGTAAGGCTGTGATGATGTTAAAAATGGACTTTATAATGGATATACATTCACGCAGCATTTTGCAAAAACAAGGGGTGAAATATATTAGGCGTAACTGTCAGGGCTTGGGCAGTGGTGGGCTGCCAGGTGCCCTATGCCATGTTCATCTAGCTCTGACGTGACTGGAATGACCCACTGCATACCAAAGCTGCCACCAGCCAGAGAAGTACATGGTGTCTCTGATCAAACTTTTTTTCAGAAAGGGCAGTAGACACATGTGAGGGGGACACAAAGGAGAGACATGGAAGGGGATGTTATGGGGAAACAGCTGGAGACACAGTCATGGAAAAAAATTACGCTGCCACTGGGGGACTGCAGCCCTTGGAAGACTTACACTGAAGCAAGGATCAATGAAGGAAAATTAGTAAGAAGCAAGTAATGAAAGAAAGAAACCATTATACACTGACCTCAGCCTCCCACACGGGCCACCACATCACCAAGGGAACTGGAGAATATCATGTGGTGAACAATTGAACTTGAGACGCGGAAGAGAGGACAAAAGGTGTTTCCTTAAATGTTTTTTTAAGTTGTTTGCCTTCTCTATTTTCCCTCAGTATGTGAATCAGTAATAATAAGTACATATTAATTTTCAACAACTTAAATTAAATTCCCTGGGTTGAGGTTCAACACTCAACAGACATTTTACAAATACAGACTAGAAAAAATCCCCAGCTAGAAGTACAATTAACACAACATCCATATGAGGTGCCATTCAGTGTTGGATTAAAATTTTCGGAAGAGATCAGACTCTCCCATGTTAGCTTTCCATTTTGTCTGTTCTAACTCAGTTTCGGTTTAGCTTTTCAGAAGCTACCTAAAATTCTCACATATTCACTCTTTCATTTTAGTACATATGATTTTTGAGCAACCATGCATTACTTAAGAATTTAAAACTGTTTAAGTGGATAACTTATAATAATGTTGATTTTAATTTGTTTACTGCATTGTCACACAGACTTTAGCTAGGTGAAGGGAGGAAAAAAGAAAAAGAAAGGAAAAATGGTAAGACAAACCAGATAACTTTGTGCAGAGTAACCTGAAATGTTCAATATTTCAGCCAACACAAAATAATTTTTTAACAGAAGCAAGTGTTTATTCTTATTACACAGAAATATTCTTTTGGAGGGACACATAAATGAATGGAATTTTGGAATGAATAAAATTGACTGTAACACCATCATAGAGTGTAAAGAACATCTCTAAAACAGTATAATGCAATGTAAAAATGGAAAAATATAGACAGAAGAGGATTTACTGTGTGTACAGAGAAGTGGCCTACATGAAACCTTCATTCCAATTGTCCTAGTTCTTGAATGAAAAAGTTGCATTAATGAAATGCATTTCCCTAATGCTCAGGGTAATTCAAATCAAAGGATTAAAATTTAGCATATCAAACAGGACATCTAGGTAATTGGACTTTGCACAGTGACTCAAACCTAACTATCTTCAAAGGGGTTTTATAAGGACTAATAGATAATTTTTGTTGGTGATGAGAAACATCAGTTAGTACAATTTTGCTTAGTACATGGTTAAATTAAAATATGTCATTTATAACACAGATGCAGTTTCAAAGTTTTGACAGACCTGTACATATTTGCATGAGTTAGCATGAAATTTTATTCCTCAGAATTGCCCTCATGGAAGAACAGTTACTGATTCCCTGTAAAGAGATTCAGTTTTCCCTCTGACTCCAAGCTCAAGCTGCTATACAAGGACCAGGATATAGGAAAAGCTGGTACCACAGTTCTCAGGCCTCTCACTTGTGACAGTGCTAAGCAGCCAAATATGACGTTATACCAAGAACTAATAAAAAAAAAAGAAAAAAACCAGGAATTACCCCAGGAATTTTTAGCCGTTAAGACCTAAAAGACCTTAACTTTTGCATGTTATATTCAAGTTTAAGACATCAGGGTTACAGTGCTACTCTGTTTCATTGGCAATATTCCATTTAAAAATATGTATTTAAGACCCTTCTAGTTTTGTGCCTGATTCTTAACACTCAATAGTTAACTTTAGAAATACTGCAGGCAAAGCCTAAGGCTATTTTTCAACTGGTAGTTTTTAATTATTTTCTTTACCAATATGTATTAATGAGCAAGTTGTAAACAAAAGGAATTTAGCTTTTCTTCAATTAAAACCAAAGAAACTAAGTAGCATGACAGGTGCTCTTTATCAAATTGTTTTCATGAAACATTTAAAAGGAAGGCAAATTCACACAATACTTCACTGAAAACCTATCTCTAAACAAGATATATCTTAGCATTAAAACTTGGATTGTATTTAGAAATCACGTCTGTTTCTCCTCTGAATCACCAGCATTGTCATTCTGTGGCTCACCTTGAGGAATTTTTTGAAAATCCACTCAGCTATCCAAGAGCAGAAATGTTCTGTAGGGCTATTAAAACCTCCAAAATAAGATGTGTTCTTAGAAAAAATATTTAGATCTCTGGGGTTCTTCTAGGATATGTGAACATTTCCCAGTATGTACTTCAATAAGGTGGTCACCACAATCCTCTGCTTAAAATCCAGGCATGGTGTTGTAACTTCAATTATGCAGCCGAAGATGTTAATGCAGAAGAGAGGAACATACCATCAATCAGAAACTGGGTATTTCATACCATCATGAATATTTAAATAAGCTAGATGAAATTCATCTGATGCAATATAATTTTGTTCAAAGCAGTTGTTAATTATTTTAAAACCTATATTTTCTGTGCTTGGTAAAAATATTTTATCATTATTTCAAGTATCAGATTTTTGCCTACAAAAGCCTCTTTTACATAAAATATCAAGATTGCTTTTATTTATTTATTTTTTTTTTAAAAGAGCAAAACAGACCAATACGGAGCTTTTTTGCAGCTAAAGCAGAGGCTTGGACTTAAAACCAAAACCTTAGTAGCTGGAAGATCCTTTGGCAATGCTTGCATTGTGGCATGAAACTATTCCCATAGCAGGTTCAGTGCTAAAATAGCTGCCCTTCCATACTGAGTTTTCCCTGGATAGAGGTCAGACGTTCCCAATGTTTTGTTTTAAGCACACTTCAAAAGGTATTTAGCTGCCTCAGGTATAGGTTTGGGACCTCCATGAATTCCATTTGTCCTTGTGGTGATTGCATCAAACAAACAACAAAAGTCATTTGTAAAGGGAACTCTGGCTGGGTTTGAAGTTGCCCCACACAAAGGCAGTTAGCATTTATAGGAATTAGTTTGCAGGAAGAAATAGACACTTTGCAGTCCTAATGAATGGCAAGGTTTCTGGGGAAAGCAATCTGGCATTTAGAGAAATAGCAAGAAAAACTAAAAATATTTAGAACTGACTAATGCTCCATTCGGGACTCACTCTATAAAGAGCAAGTGACATTCCTCAGCCCCAGAGTGCCGTAGTCTAAATAGGTAAAGCATTCAAAGGGTGCGAGAAAGAAAATGCTATTATCCTCGTTTTAGATATTAGTAATTAAAGTCGATAAAGATCAAGCCACCTGTCCAAGGTCAAACAAAAATATTCTAGCAAAGACGGAGACATAATTTTTGTATTCCTGGTCTAACCCTTAAAATATCAAGTCATTCTAACTTTTAAAATACTTAATCACAGAAAAGGCACTCATAATTCTTTGACTGCTTTTGTTTTCCTCAAAGGCAAAAGATCTCAAAAACTGCTAGGCTTTTGCACTATGTAAGATCATAATATTTAGTGTTTATTATCATTACCAAAATTCTATGAGAAACAAAAAGAGCCAGGGATCTACTTACTGTATGAGTTTTACTCCAGAGGTCAAACTGTTGGGTGCATAGTCAGTGAAACTAAGTATGGAAGAAGTGTTCTGCAGGGAATACTGTCACATAAATAATAATAAAGTGTTTAATTAATGTCTAATATGAAAGAAAACATCCACAAACAAGCAGACAAATAACAACAACAACCACAAACAAGAAATGTATGAGATCTTGTACTGACTTTTTGAATGTAAATACCTTTGGTGATAAATATGTAACAGTTAATTAACCAATCACACTTCTTCTTTTATTAATTTAAACTACATTGTCATTGTTTTGGCTTAGTCCATTGTTTTAAAACCAAAGAGGAGATTTGAAAAAAACTAGTTATTTGTTTCATTTTGTTGTGGGTTATCAAATTCGGTTGTGATACATGCAGAAGAAGCAGCACTGAAGTTCCTTTAAGTCATGTAGGTGGCGTATTTCCATTTATAGCCCTGGAGTTAAACAATATGGGAGTATTTCCTCTTTGCACCACAACAATAACGCTAATGCAAAGGAGTAGAACTACCAGGCAGTTCTGGGTAAATATTACTTAGCTCTGTGCCTTGCAAAATATCCAGTCTTGTATTTCTGTGCATTGTCTGATATCTCCTCTACTTAAAAAAACACCAGTCAAGGAGATAAGAATAGTGAATGTCCTTTCTCACAGTTCAGACTATAAAAATAATGCAATGCTGAAAAAAAATGCTTTTTGTAAGTATAAATTTACCCTTTTTTACAGAGCGACTTCTCATTTCTCATAACAACATCTGAGAAGAATGTAATGGTATTGAATGAATTAAATGTTACCTGGCCTTGAGATGAGTGGAACACAACATGCCTTCTACATTTCTGCTGGCTGTTGCACATCATGGCTTGTGGGCTGTTAGCATCTCACAGATTCAGTCTGTTGCAGAGGGTAGCAAAACACCTTTATTCAAACTACTGCATGGTTTCTTTTGTCCACCTTTTATTCACTGAATGTTAGGCAGGGAATAACCAAGGTTTCTGCTGACGTGGAAAAATGCAAAACATATTCTCTGTTTAGGACAAGTCTATTCAGCGGTGCATTAGATATAACTCTGAACTAATCTGAACACAATAAATTGAAAAGCAAGCAGACTAAGGTACTTGTCGCAAAAGCAGACTACTCCAAATGAATTAATTTGTTGTCTGAAGTGTAGACTCAACCTGAGAGTCTGGTTTAGGTTCACTTAAAGCATCTGGCAAGCAGCCTGTCAAAGTCACGATGTTGCTTGACATTTCAGAGCTTATGGCCTTGGAATAAAAGTCTTGCTCTGATTTCTTCACACCAGAGCCAGCATGGTGCCTTCAGTGATTTGTACTAACACTGATCTTGTTCTGTGGGTTTCTTGCTTGTGTCACCCTCTTCACGTAAACATAGAGTGAGACTTCTGGATTTATATTAATAATGAAACAGCAGACTAGTGTAGGAAAGGAGCATTCTCTAGACACAGTGTCCCACACCAACACTAGGTAGAGTGAAATAGGATCAAAGCGGAAATACGAAAAATAACCAGGTAGTGAACATTGTTTCCTACTAATTACATTCATAAGCAATCTGTGATGTGCCAGTGCAGGAAAATGTCTTCCATGGGACGTGTATACTTGTTAGCAAGCGATTCTTAACCCAGTGTAATGATTCTTGCTCAAAGCTGTTGCTGGAAGCCCCATGCTGTTATCCATATGCTGGATGCCTCCCATTAAAATGTTGATTGTGAACTTATTGTTCCAGGAACCTTTGGGATTTTATGTTTTTCTCAGCTCTAAGGCACCATTTGACCTCAATGTGGAATTTTCTGAAGCGTACACAAGAGAGGAAGCAACTAAGGACTAGGTCTTAGTGTTTTTCATGAATTACATTCAGAGTAATTCCATTGGATTCACTAGGCTTATCTTGGCTAAAACCAGAATTTTACCAGCAGCTTTTACAGACACAGCAATTACTAGAATTTACAGTACAGATCTAGTTACTGAAATTAAAATCTACATCTAGAACACCTTGCTGTCAATGAAAACTTGGAGTAAATGCCAATAGGTTCTATGCCAGTGGTTTTACGGGAGCTAATTTTTTACTTCTGGACTGTAAAAATCATTAGCATTATTTCAATTTGTAAAGAAGTAAGAATTTATTCCATTTAAGTGTTATTATTTTGAAAATTACATTCTTAATTGTCAGGTCTCATTTTATTATTTCTCTGTATTCCATTTAATATTATTATCTTTACATTATAATGTAAATAAGTCTTTTCTGTTTTGCTCCTTATATCCTTCAGGTGATATTTGTTCTTTTACCTTCTCTAATCATTACCTACCATAGATACACATATTTACTTTTGTAATCTTTCCTTATCAGTCGACACCTCTGTCATACATGCATATCATTAGTTATTCTCTGAACTTCCTGCTTCGTTAAAATTCATATGCTGCAGAAGGACAGAAAACTTCGTCTGTAATATAATTATTTCTTGAAATTAAACACATTATCTTTCAGTGTTATTGATGAATTTGCTACATACATCTGCATTAAAAGAAACAGATATTTGAGATCAAACAAGATTTTGATTCCCAGTCACCATTTATTTTACCTTCATATATTTTTCACTCAGCTGACTTTTAATGTACTTGGCAATATTGAGATCCAAGAAAAAATTGACCCCAAAGCTGGTTGGCATGCAGATAGGTAAATCATCTGTTGTAAAATGTTTCTGATTTTCTGGGTTTAATCTCAGTTTGTGTATCATGGTATTAAAGCTTATAGCTATGCAGCAAGTATGCTCAATGAGAGACTCTGACATTTAACAGACTGCAGATCCTGAAAAGTTTGGTGTCCTTGTTAGATTAATCAATTTCAAGTGTGTTTAAATTATTAATTTAAGTATTCATTGAAAGCAGTTTCTCCTTTTCTATACATGTGTAATTATTCTCAACTTGAAAGTATTTCTCACTTTATGAAAAAAAGAAAAAAAACATAGCTTTAACAGTCTATGGACTCTTCGTGTTACATTTCATAGCTGGCCAATTGCCTGATATTGTTCTCTGAGAAACTTTGAAGTGAGAGAATAGCAGCCATTAGCAAATAAAACTTGCATGTCTAGAACACCCATAGGGAAAACAACATGTATTAAAAAACAAACAAACCTGATGATATTGAGATGTTGATCATCAATGTTAATTTTCAAAAATAATAAAATTTGTTTGCTCTTTAATTATTTAGAAAACATTAGTCAGACAAACATGTAAAATAAGAAAATTAATTCAGTGTTGTGATTTCTGCTACAGTAGGAATTCCTGTACTTTTAAACTACTTCCACTTACACCTTAATTTTCTAAAAAATTGCTTTAGTTGTAAGCTGAAGACTACAGTGAGTATGAAAAAACTATTTTTACAGAAATATTCTTATAATTTCTAGTTTTATTTTTCCCAGAAAGGCTCTCAGGTTTGTTCTGATTTCTTCATACAGAAACAATAATATTTCCAGACTGGGCATAACACTGATTTCTGTGATCCAGTACAATCTCTGTGAATAACTGGTTTTGCATAAATTATAAATGGAGATAAAGAAGTGAACAATTAATTAACTTTTCCAGATTAACTGGTAACTCTCCGGTACACAGAAGTTTTGCTTTAGGTTTTAAGAAGCATTTTCTGTTTCATGTGTTAGGTTAAAGCTAGAGAGTTCTTAAATCTGTTTTTTCACAAAGGTCTTTTTAAAGAGCAGTCGGTTTACTCTGGTACAGTATAAATGGTGCCAAACTTCTTGGTTGTACAGGGAGTGCTGTTCTGACTAGCTCAGTCACCAAAACATAGATGTCTTGGCTCTGTTTCTCTTACCTTCTCTTTCCAAGCAAGCTGCTAAACCACAATACTTGTTTACCCCAAACCTTCAACTTTTTTCCTGGCGCATACGAGAAGGCTGCTGCTCTAGATTCACATGTCTGAAGGAATGGGCTGACTATCAGATTTCTGTCCATGCAGACAGGTAAAGATTATTTTTTTTTTTTTTTAACCTTACAACTCCCTCTTGATGCCTAAACTGCGAGATCCATCAATAACCTACAAAATATATGATATTTTTCACACAGAATGCCAGCAAAACATACCTCTTGTATTACATGATGAAATAAATAATGCTTGATTATGTTTCAGTCACAACTCAAGTCATCTTTAGGATCCAGGTGAGCCCCACATTTAAAAATATTTCACTGCTGAGAGAGCATAGCAAAAACATACATCTGTCACAGAAAGCTGTAGAGAAATGTGCCTCCATTTGCCTTGCTGACCAGAATATCCATCCAAGATCCAGGTTTATAGGGCTTCTTTAGGGTGGAGAAATCAGGCCAACCTTTTTCACCACAACAGTATAACAAAGATTTCAAATTTAGTCTATTAAGAGAGTCTGAGTTGTAGTTGGAATACATAACTGAATAGGGAAGGTATTTCACCAGTAAAGCCTCCCATACTGTTTGTATATTTTACTCAATACATTATTCATTTTATGTACTGATTCTAGGAACATGGACCTAAATCTAGAACTCTTTCCTTCTTGGAAGATTTCTTATAACAGAGTAAAAAAATATTTTTGTACTTCTTGCATGCTGAAGCTTTGTGGAAAACAATGCATCAGGAATTGCCTTTCTCTTTTCATAGCTTGAGAAGCCAGACAAATGAGCTTAAGTATCTTGCTGAGGAAAGCATTGAAATCAGCAACCCAACACTGGAATTTTAACAGAAAAATTTTTCCTTTTACCTATAAGATATTACACAGTCCTCTCCAATTATGTTTTGACAGAAAAAAAAAAAAAAAAAGGAAATATCAGAGCTGTGTATCAGGAAATACAGTAAATGCTGTTGATCTTTGAATGTCCTGAGCTTGGGTCAAAACGACCCCAGGCAATGCTACAGGCTTGGGGAAGAGTGGCTGGAAGGGATCTGGGGGTGTTGACTGACAGCCGTCTGAATATGAGCCAGCAGTGTGCTCAGGTGGCCAAAAAGGTCAACAACATCCTGGCTTGTATTAGGAATAGTGTGGCCAGCAGGAGTAGAGAAGAGATTGTGCCACTGTACTCGGCACTGGTGAGGCCGCACCTTGAATCCTGTGTTCAGTTTTGGGTCCCTCATCATAACAAGAACATTGAAATACTAGAGAGAGCGTGAAGGAGGACAACAAAGCTGGTGAGGGGCCTGGAGCACAAGTCTGATGAAGAGCAGCTAAGGGAGCTGGGGCTATTTAGCCTGGAGACCTTCTCGCTGTCTACAACTACCTGAAAGGAGATTGTAGCATGGAGGGTGTTGGTCTCTTCTCCCAGGTAGCAAGTGATAGGACAACAGGAAATGACCTCAAGTTGTGTCAGGGGAGGTTTAGATTGAATATTAGGAAAAAATTATTCACAGAAAGTGTTGTCACGCATTGGAACGAGCTGCCCAGGGAGCTGGTGGAGTCACCCTCTCTAGAGGTGTTTAAAAGGCATTTAGACAAGGTTCTTAGGGAAATGGTTTAGTGCTAGAGTTAGGTTAGGTTAGGTTAGGTTAGGTTAGGTTAGGTTAGGTTAGGTTAGGTTAGGTTAGGTTAGGTTAGGTTAAGCTAGGTTATGGTTGGACTCAATGATCCTGAGGGTTTCTTCCAACTGAAATGACTCTGATTCTATTATTTGATTCTATGTCAGTTTTACCTAAACACTATACCACTCTTTAAAAAGAAGCAGTGTGTCACATCACCATATCTTAAACACTGAACAGCACTAAATCAACACATTTTAAGGAAAAAAAAAAAAAAAAAAAGGCATATTGAATGCAATTAGGATTTTTGAAAACTAGCTTGTGATTCTGAAAAAGATGAGTTGTTCCTGTTGGTACAAGCCACTCTCCAATGATGCCACAGAAGTGAGGTGAAGTCCAGTGAGACATGGGTTTGAGGTGTACCTTCCCTCAGACACCCTTATGCATCTTTCCTTGGTGTCACAAAACTGGTGTCATGGCTTCCAGGAAACCTATTCCAAAGTGTTAACTGCCTCTCCTTCATGTTCAGGGAACTGAGCTTGCCAGCTCTGGTCAGTGCATCCACTTCAAAGCCAGAATATGTTATCCTGCTTGTGCAGGTGAACTCAAGTAGCTAGAAAAAAAGTACAGACGCAAAAGCACAGGCAGGGTGTTGTGGTTTGTTTTTTGTGTTGGTGGTTTGTTCTGTTTTGTGGTTGTTTGTTTTTTGGTTTTTTTTTAATATATTGAAGTTTTAAATTGTCTTTTTATGAGGATAAATATAAAATAATTTGATAATCAAAAGAATAAACCAGTTTCCCCCTTGATGTCTATGTACTTAGAGCATATCCTGATCACTAAATTGAGACACAAAAGCAGAGGACAAAAAGAGCTATGATATAAAATAAAAGAAGTGAGCAAAAATAAAATAAATGTTTCTGCATGTTGCCTGAAGGGCTATAGTCTTTTTTCCAGTAAGAGCACTAAGAGCATTATAGACTATAAATCTTTTTATTTCAGGGAAAGATCCATCTTTAATTTAACAAACCACTCTATTTTAGAATTACCTTTGCAAATAGATGATTCTTCTTCTCTGCTGTAGGGAAGAGAGCATGTTAGTTATAAATTCCCCAGGGCTGGGACAGTATTTATCATGTGTCTATATAGTGTCTAGTGTTACGGTATTGTCGTGTTTGATTGTAGTTTAAGTTTTCTACCATAACCACTGGTTCCAACCCTTCTTTAGCTTCAGAAAGACTGAAAATAAAGAGCTTTGAACTCAGAAGGGGATGTCTGAATAACATTATCTGAGTCTATTTGGATTCTGTTACTATCCTACACACTTTTGTCAGAAAGTTTTACAGCGGTGTTCCTTAATATTAATTTAAGTTGTGACATGGACACACTGAACAAAAATTTACATATCAAATCTAAGACAAGCAGATGGATGCAGAGAGGTGGACAATGCAAAGAAACAGTAAGTCATTGTTAGTTGGCAGCACAGGCAAAGGGCTCTGTTGCTGAATCTTAACCACCGTCAAGCTCGTGTGCATTATTTAATTAATATTTATCAAATGACAGCAATATAAGCAGATGTAATACTGGAAAAAATCATCAGTTATATTCTGAAAAAACCCACATACATTTCCCCTATGAAGTACTTTTTTTAAAAAGCATAATGAGATACATGTTCAACTGCACATTTTGTGGAGCTTACATTTATATATTTGTATATTTGTATATTTATATATTTATATATTTATATATTTATATATTTATATATTTATATATTTATATATTTATATATTTATATATTTATATTGTATATTTATACATTAACATTGATATATCCACATAAATTAACATATAAATTCACTATAAATATTTTTACTGTTACCCTGAGCATTATCCAGAAAGAAAACTTTATCTTCTACTATTATTTATATCCTTTAAACGTTATGAAATGTTGCTTAATGGTAAATCTAAACATTACTAGTTATACTTAACAGTATCTTTGAAAGTAATTGTACTCAATTGGAAAGGTAGTGTTAATCTCCTATTAAGGAGCTGGACCTTCGATCAGGAATTGGCAGATGTTTCACTTTCTGCAAGAAATTGAGCTTATTTCTATTCCACCTTCATATAAAATGGAGATAATTCTTGTTATAAATTCAAAATATAGCATTTAGAAAATGATACATATTTCAGGCTAATGCATCTGCACTTCAAAATACTGGTGATTTGAACATTATAAGAGCCAGGACCAGGACGTATGGCTTTGCATTTGTAAAACCATATTACTTTGGTTTGTTTGCATCTAAGATTGGCTTATGTTGTACAAAGTATTTTAACAAACAGAGCTGAGCTACTCTAGATAGACACTTATTTACTTGTGCAAGTATACTGTGGATAAAGCATAGCTTAAAAGAAGTGCTTCTACTACAATCACACTTGGGATGTTTATTTCTTACCCACCAATATATCTAGTGCAGCACAAAGACCAGCTTTCTTCAAATGTATTCTGGTCATGCAAGATTTGTTTTCAGAGCTTCAGGCTGCTGCGGAACAAGTATCTGTGGATACAGGAGACAGGATAGGCAGGTGAATTTATAGATAGGTTTTTCAAATTGTTACACAAGGTGATACTAAATGTACATTAAATTAATGCTGTAAAAAGCATCTATTAATAATTCAAAGTTAAATGGATTTATTTGGTAATATTTGTTACATGTGATTCTGCCTGTCTTGAAGAATTTTTTTAAAAATTATTTAGAATTTTTGCTACCAGAAAGTTCTGTTTCACACTCGGAGACATTTCATGGAATCACAGAATTGCAGAATCATGGAATAGTTTGGGTTGGAAGGTACCTTTAATGGTCATCTAGTCCAACTTTCCCTGCAAAGAGCAGGAACATCTTCAACTAGATCAGCTTGCTCAAAGCTCTATTCAAGCTGACCTTGGAAGTTTTTGTGGATGAGGAACCTGTCACCTCTCTGGGCAACCAGTTCCAGTGTTTCACCATTCTCATAATAAAAAAACTTCTTCCTTGTATCCAGTCTAAATCTACTCTCTTTTAGTTTGAAACCATTACCCCCTGTGCTATTACAACAGGGTTTGCTAAAAAGTCTGTCCCCAATCTTTCTTATAAGCCCCCTTTAAGTGTTGAAAGGCTGCCATAAGGTCTCCTCAGAGTCTTCTCTTCTTCAGCCTGAGCAACCCCAACTCCTTCAGCCTGTCCTCATTAGGAGAGATGTTCCAGCCCTTTGACCATTTTTGTGGCCCTCCTCTGGACCCTCTGCAGCAGGTCCATGTGTTTCCTGTACTGAGTGCTCCAGAGCTGGATGCAGAGAGGCAGAATCACCTCCTTCAACTTGCTGACCACACTTCCTTTTATGTAGCCCAGGATATGATTTGCCTTATGAGCTGTGAGTGCTCACTGTTTGCTCCTGTCTAGCTTTTCATCCACTGGTAAACTCAAGTCCTTCTCCACAGGGCTGCTCTCAATCCCTTAATACCCCAGTCCACGTTGGTAACTGGGCGTTGCCCTGACCCATGCGCAGGATCTTGCACTAAACCTTGTCGAACGTCATGAGGTTCACATGGGCCCATGCCTTGAGCTTGTCCACATCCCTCTGGATGGCATCCTGCTCCTCAGGCACTTCAACCACAGCACTCAGCTTTGTGTCATCTGCAAACTTGCTGAGGTTGCACTCAATCCCACCATCTATGCCAGTGATGAAGTTATTAAACACTAGTGCTCCAAATATGGACACCTGAGGGACACCACTTGTCCCCGATGTCCATCCAGACATTGAGCCATTGACCACTACCTCTAGATGCAACCGTCCAACCAATTCTCCACCCGCTAAGCAGTCTATTTGTCAAATCTGTATCTCTCCAATTTAGAGAGAGGATTTTTTTGGGGACCATGTCAAAGGCCTTATGGAAGTTCAGATAGATGACATCAGCAGCTCTTCCCTTGTCCACTGATGTAGAGATATAGTCACTCCATTATAGAAGGTCACTAGGTTGATTAGGCAACATTTGGCTAATGGTCATATGAAGTTTTCTTCATACTTTAAATCAAGCTGCTTTGTTTTTTGTTTGTGGTTTGTTTGTTTTGTTTTTGTTTTTTCTCCATACAGCCCTATGCCTTGTCTTTCTAAAATAATCTTTGAAGAAGAATGGATACATTGTAATAATTGCAGATGAGAAACCTTCACTTTAAGGAAATTAAAGAACATACGTACAACCACTAGGTATTCATTTATGTTTTTCATGGTTATTTGGCATTGTGCTTCAAGATTAGACTTACAAAAACTTAAAAAACATGCAAGAGGAAATTTTATTATCTCTTTCAAAAAAAACACAATTCCACTGTCAGTTTCAAAATTCAAAATGAATGTGATATTGAGTGGCAGCCACATAATTACATACTTGTTATTTCCTGCTGTCTGCTGCAGTAAAACTCCACACCCTGCTGTCACCAGGGATCTAGAAAGGACCCTCAGGGAAGCTGCAGCATGGTCCAGACTGGTCCCCAGTAAGGACAATCGAGAGTACAAGTACCAGCCATGTCATGCTTTTCAGCTACTTGACAATTGGATGTTACAGGTTTTATCAAAACTGCAGTGTATACAGTGTATTATGTTCATCTTCCATTTCTGGTCTATCTGTATCTCTCAGGGGTAAGCAGAAAATAAAGATAATTCATTCACATATTTTCCTGACATAAAAGGACATTGCAGATGGAGAAAGTGACCTAGTTTGGTACTATCATGGTTTTCCTGCTGAAAGTGGGCTTTTTCCTTACTTCACAGTCCTCTGTGTGTGTTGGACCATATGCCAGCATAATATCTGATTGACTCAGTTAACCTGCCGAAACTATAAAAGGAAAAACAAACATCTATATCCTTTGATTAAGTACAGTATCCAAAAGCCAATATATAGTGTCTAACTTTCTAAATCTTCCTAATAAAACAGAAAAAAAATCCTTTCTCTCAAATTAAATTATAGTGGGCATGTATATGAGATATAAAATAGAATCATTCATGAGAAATAGGCAAAACCAAAATGATCACGTTCAGACAGAGTGGGGCTAAGTTATATCTTTCTCTGAATCTATATCAGCTCATGCTTAGCTTGCTGACAAAGGGACCCCTGTGGCTCTGAAAGACACACGCTTTTCATTTGTCAGCTCTGTAATATGACAGCAAAATACATGGTTTTCATATTGAACAATCACCAGTATGAAGACTGAAGCTATTCCTGCCTCCCGTCTAATCTCTTCCCAAAACATTACTTGGGAACACCAAACATGAGTTCCTATGCTTGGGTTGCACATCAGTTAAGACAAAATCAACATTTAATTTCATCTCCTTTTCCCTCTCTTTTCCAACATACATGTCAATCACTTAACAAAAAGCATCTGGGCAACGTCTTTACACTTCCTTCTTTCTCATTGATACTACTACTCAGCCCAGCACTGTATCTTTACAGTAACTCATCTAATGTTAGTTGGATATAGTCTAAATAACTACTACAAATTTATTTGGTGAGACAGCCCAATTTCTTTGGCATCAAAACAAGGAAATGCTATCAGTGAGTGCTCCCCAGCTTAGCTATCAGTTTCTCTATGTGCTGACATTTCACAAAGTTGCAGCAGATTTTGTTAAAATGTATTTAATTTGAAACTACTTCAGTAGAACAAATAACTGGAGCTCCTTTTGCTTTCTACAGCAAGGCACTGAGTTTGACCACCTGATTTCAAATGCTGCATGAGTCAAACCTCAGTGGACCAGACTGACTCTCGAGTGTTTAATAGTGCAGGAAGGAACGTGGTGACAAGCAGTAGCCTGATCTAAAACTAGATGATGCTAAGCTCTGAAAATCCTTATTCTCCCCCTGTGTATTCTTTCATCTGATCTTCTATTTTGTCTGTGTTTTCCTCTTTTTAACTGACTTGTCAAATTTATAGAGTCTCTCAAGCACATCTGCTTTATTTCCCAACAAAGAGAAAAAAAAAAGTTAAAAAGTAAAACATTCGTAACAGAGAAAGAATAATAATTACATGCATTATCATCAAAATTATGACACTGTGCTTAGGCACACAGAGGATGCCAACATCAGAGGGCAGAGCACAGTACCAAAGCACTCCGTAGTGTTCTGCAGCCCAGGACGGCACTTCTGTACTACACAGCGCAGCTCTGTTCTGAGCAACTGGAGTTGGCTCTGTAGGTACATCAGGCAGCGTGCTGACAGGTAAGCCCCTAAGTGCTATCACTCAGGTGGTCCTTTCAGGACTGTGCTCAAAATCCTTCTGATTCTTAAGAAGAGTCAGTCTGTGTTACTCCATTTTGCAGCACTGTTACATCTATGGTCCCAGCCAAGACAGCAAAAATTTAAGCTAATAAAACTGAACGCATAAGAGGAAACAGGAAAACTGTGTTTGTACCTGGGTCTGTGAAAGGAAGCCAAATAGCATGGGATTCACACTTTTTGTCTTTTAAGTCTTTTGTGTTATCAAGACTGTAGCACTTTTAAGGGGTATGTCTGCATGATCCAGTGTGGCAGTGTATAGAGTTACTTGCACGAGCTACCTCTACTACAAAAAATATTACAGTCATGTTAAGAAGGCAGTCAAATCACCCTCATTAGTTGTGCTAACTAGTCTTGCCAGTTCTTACTAATCTCTGCAAACATGGCTGTTATATGACAGATCACAGAATCACAGAATGGTTGGGGATGGAAGGAACCTCTGGAGATCAACTAGTCCAACACACATGCTAGAACAGGTACGCCTAGAGCAGGTTGCACAGGAACATGTCCAGGCAGGTTTTGAATATCTCCAGAGAAGGAGACTCCACAACCACTCTAAACAGCCTGCTCCAGCACTCTGAAACCCTCAAAGTAAAGAAGTTTTTCCTCATATTCAGATGGAACTTCTGGTGTTTCAGTTTGTGCTCATTGCCCCTTATTCTGTTGTTGGGCAGGACTGAAAAGAGTTTGGTCCCATCCTCTCGACACCCACCCTTGAGATATTTGTAAACACTGCTAAGATCCCCTCTCAGTCTTCTCCAGGCTAAATAGACCCAGGTCTCTCAGCCTTTCCTTGTAAGAAAGATACTCCAGTCCCCTAATCATTTTCATAGCTCTCCGCTGGACTCTCTCCACTAGTTCATTGTCTTTCTTGAACTGGGAAGCCTAGAACTGGACACAGTACTCCAGATGTAGCCTCACCAGGGCAGACTAGAGGGGGAGGAGAACCTCCCTCGACCTACTGGCCACACCGTTCTCATTGCACCTCAGGATACCATTGTCTTTCTTGGCCACAAGGGCACAGTGCTGACTTATGGTTAACTTGTCATCCACCAGGACTCCCAGGTCCCTCTCTGCAATTCTGCTTTCCAGCAGGTCAATCCCACACCTGTGCTGATGCATGGGGTTATTGCTCCCAAGGTGCAGGACTCCACACTTGCCTTTTTTGAACTTCTTTAGGTTCCTCTCCGCCCAACTCTCTAACCTGTCCAGGTCTTGGTGAATGGCAACACAACCTTTTGGTGTATCAGCCATTCGTCCCAGTTTTGTATCATCAACAAATGTGCCGAGGGTACACTGTCCCTTCATCCAGGTCACTGATGAATAGGCTGAACAAGACTGAACAGAGTACTGACCCCTGGGGAACACCACTAACTACGAGCTTCCAACTAGACTCTGCACTCCTGATCACAACCCTCTGAGCTCCGCAATTCAGCCAGCTCTCTATCTATCTCACTGTCCACTCATCTAATAAACACTTCCTGAGCTTACCTAAGGGGATGCTATGTGAGACAATGTCAAAAGCCTTGCTGAAGTCAAGGTAGACAACATCGACTGCTTTGTCCCTGTCTGTCCAGGCAGTCATGCCATCATAGAAGGTTATCAGATTGGTCAAGCATGATTTCCACTTGGTGAATCCATGCTGACTACTCCTGATAACCTTCCTTTCCTCCACGTGCTTAGAGATGACATCCAGAATGAGTGGTTCTATCACCTTTCCAGGGAAGGAGGTGAGGCTGACTGGTGGGTCCTTCTTGCCCTTTTTGAAGACTGGAGTGACACTGGTTTTCTCCCAGTCCTCATGCATCTCTCCTGTTCTCTATGACCTTTCAAAGGTTAACACAGCTAGAGCTGGATCAGGTACTTCTACCCAGCACTATGGCCTCCTCTACAGTTAGAGGTACCAATACTAGCAAAATGTGTCCCATATCTGAGGAGGAATATATATACTACCATAGATTTTCTCTAATTGCAGTTCTATTGGTATAGCCAGTAAAACCGGTTAATGACTCAAAAAAACAATCATGTTTCAAACCCAAATGAAAACACAGAGGATATCTCTTCTTATTCATTAAAATCTCAGTAGTTTTCAGTATACTAAGGGTAAAATGTTGCTTCATCAGAATGATCTTAATATTACTTTTAATAACCTCCCTGACACAATTATAATAGGAAGAGTGTCAAAACTGGCAGGGCAGTGTCATGCTTTAAAGAAGAAAAACATGTCAAAATAATTTTGTTAACAGGAGCAAATTTATAAACTATTAACAAAATACTTCAACTCAGACTCTTTCTGTAAGTACCAAAATAGCAATAGGCCCCTCTTACACTGTGTCTAAGATGTTAGCCTTCGCACAAAGGTACCAACAGTACTGCAAGAACTTCAGCTGTAGTAGCCAAGGTTTCTCACATACATATTCTCCCACAAGACATTTTTCCAAAGCCTGACTTTGAGTTTTAAAAACATTATGTTTGCTCACCTTTCTTCAAATCTCTCTTTAAGGACTACTTTTGCTATGAAACCCATAAAATCCAGCATTTCCTAAGTATCAGCTTTGGAATTACTTTATATTATGCTAAAGTACACTTACGTTACCATTTTCTAAAGCTCCCATTTTCTTTTTGTTCTCCTTAACTTCCCCATGTGCAAACCTTTTGTACATTTTGTCAGCACCAGGAACAAAGTTCAGTTGTCACTCTAGTCCAGGTATAAAATACTTCACAGGTACAAGTACTAGACAACGATTTTTATCTTGAAAGTCTGTTGTATAAACAGAAAACTTCACCGGATATGAAATAAACCTGGGAAAGCCAGTAACTTGCATTATCATTAATTGGGCCTCCTTGTCTTGCATGGATAACTTGGCAACTTGGCAGCAGTTTTAGGGCTCAGAAGCACAATCTCATGCCCACGAGTTACTACTGTATGTCAGCAGAAGGTTGGAACTGCCACTGCACAGGCAGAGTTCATGTGTTTTTCCCTACTTGTTATGACCAACAAGTGCAGGCACAGTCTGTTACCATAGCTTGGTGGAGGACACTCAGAGCCTCTACAGCACCTTCTTCACACAGTCTTCAGGAAGCAATCTGCTTCCTTCCCTTGCTGTCTTTTGAACACTCACAGTTTGAAATATTCCAAGGAAACAGAGATGAAATTTTAAACTGGTGGAGTTTAAAAAGATAAAGAAAGAGCTGTAAGTCTTCTGAACTTTCAGACTGAATGGAAAGAGGGAGTAGCTTCTGTCTCATTGAAACTGAGAAAACATACATAAATACATTTTCATACATATGGTTATGTATTTGTACATATTGTACATTTATATTTATTACTGAAATCTTAGCATCAAAACATGAAGAGAAGAATTATGAATACACTTTGAAAAATACGCAGCAGTGTTAGATGCATTGTGATGGGATGTAGAGTCAGTTTGTTCATATGTACATCAAGTACATCAGCAAAGTGCCAGTAATCCTTGTGTGCACAATAGCTGGGCAGGCATCTGGAAGAGCTGCTGTGAAAAATAAAGAGTGGAAGGTAGAATTTGGGTGTGGAATTTGACCATACAGAATCAGACACTGAATATTGTATCTGGCACTGGTGCACTGCCAGGAAATCACAGGAACAAGACCGTATGTTCACTGCACAAAGAAAGGAACATGGTGAAAATTGGCAAACAATGATAGGACAAGGGGTAATGGGATCAAGCTGGAACACAAGAGGTTCCACTTAAATTTGAGAAAGAACTTCTTCTCAGTGAGGGTAACAGAGCACTGGAACAGGCTACCCAGGGAGGTTGTGGAGTCTCCTTCCCTGGAGACATTCAAAGCCCGCCTGGACACATTCCTGTGCGACCTCACCTAGGCGTTCCTGCTCCAGCAGGGGGATTGGACTAGATGATCTTTTGAGGTCCCTTCCAATCCCAAACATACTGTGATACTGTGATACTGTGAAAAGACACAGTAAGGAAAACCGAGCAAAGACATTTAACACTAGGCTTTCGTATGGTTTTGTCTCTGTAGAGAAAATCAGAAAGCTTGCTATAAGACAACCAGAGAATTATAACAGAACCTGAACATCTAACTTTTCTAATGTGACATCCTTGTATTCTACATCACAGCAGTTTTGTGTCCCCAGGTACCAAAAATGAAGTCTGCATCATACTATCCATTATACTGAATCTCATAACTTTATTTAAAAATACGATAAAATATTTTCTGAGGTTTTTTCTGTGTTTCATACATATTAAAAATAAAAAGCCCCTCTTTTTATTTCAGAAACAGGACAATGAAACAAATGTGGAGGCATGAAAGTCCTTTACAGGCACAGTAGTTGGAGTTACACACTTGTTTACAGCAAAAACAGATGACCAATGCCCTTACAAAAAACATAATCAGCAGTTTCAATAGAACTTACTTGTTAAACTGATTCATAGCTTTGCATGGTATAATGACTTTATTGCCATTTATTACAGAGGGACATGAGATTACAAGAGATGCTTTATCTTTTCTTTATTTTTATCAAACAATGGCATGATTTGTTAACAGGGTTTGATGACAGAAACAGCAAAGTCAGCTACAGCATGGATTAACATTAACAATAAACACTTCCTGAATGTTTCATTCAAAGCCAAAAGATAATAATCATGGTTTTGAACCAAGGGATAGAGGTTTGCAATCGGCTGGAGCAATAATTTCCAGAACGCCTAAAAGATACCAGTCTCTGATAGCTTAAATTAATTACAAATAACAAGTAATAGATTGTTTGTTCTTTTCTAAAAATGAAGAAGTACTTTGTAGGTGATTGATAAGTTTAGTGCAACTTGAATGTGAAAATCTTCAATGTCCATATAAGTTAAATAATTATTAAATTTTACTGGAAATAATTCAGATATACCATTGTTTTTGTGTATGGAATGAAAACAATGTAAAAAAATCACAAATATAAAAGTCATTGATGTAAACTAAATAACTACTGAAAACACATTCACTCAATGGGTCACCTTTAATCTTCATAAAATAAAACTGGCTTTATACACAAAAAACTGAGTGAAAGTGCTACAAGTTCCAGGAAAAATAATAATAAAAAAAAATTCTCATGTGGTGTGTTGTTTGTTTTTGTTTGTTTTGGTTTGGGGTTTTGGTTTGTTTCTTGGTTTTGTGGGTTTTTTTGTTTTGTTTCTTTTTTTTCCCAGTAAACAAGACATGCTTCCAGTTAAACCTTATCCCACTGTTGTCACAGATCATGACTTGGGAAGCAACAGTAGCAGGTCACCTTGCTTCTAATGCCAAGGGTTCAGACTGGGTGAAGTGAAATGTGACTGTAATTGTTACCACAAAGAGTTTCTGGTCATAGTTACGTATGATCTCTCAGAAAAAGGGAAATGCAAGCAAAGCAAGTCCTCCAATATCAGGTCAGCAATGCAGTCAATAGCAATGCTGAACCCTACAGAAAGGGAATATGGTTCTATTTAAAGTAGAAACTAAAATAAAACAGGTTTTGCTCATTGCACTCTCACAGCCTCAGTGACAAGCACCAGAAAAATGTGGTGTTCAGTGTCTGTTGAGCTGTTGGGCAGCAGGACAGGGGTGGGTGTTCAAGTGTCTAGTCAGCCACTGGGTGCTGCAATGTTTATGTCCAGCCGTCAGATCCTTTGCAATGCACTGGAGGATAACAGAAGGCTTGTGCCAAGTCCTCCTCACCTCTCCTGGGCTATTCTTAAGCTGGTAACTGTGCAGGTCTCAGGTATGCCTTTTTGTGTCCTCTCAGAGCTGACAGTGATCTGTGTCTCCATTATGTCCCAACTCTGTGAATCATCAGGGTTTCTTCACTATTCTTTGTCTACGAAACCATCTGTCCTGTGAAATTGCAGGTAGATGAGCTGGGATCTTGATGACATTCTAATGTGGGTGACAGCAATGCAGGTTCTGCTGACATCCCTGTCCCTGCTGTGTGTCCCTTCTGGTTCCTTCCACATCCAAACCTTCCCCTTGATTCTTCATTCAGACTATCTTAGTCTTTCTCTTGCAACTCGCTGTATGCTGGGCTTGCACCTAGCCAGTACAAACATCATGCAAAATAACCAGTATTTGCAGACATATAAATAACATCGTTATTGTTATGCTGTAAATTCTGCTATTTTTCTGAAATGTCATACTGAGTGCACCAGAACACCTACTATATTGGCAGACTTTGCCACACTGCAGTCCTTTTGGACTCATGATGAATAAATCTCATTAGAAATACACTAAGAAACATGCTTCTTCAGGGGAACTTTCATGTGACGTGGCAATCCTTTTGTCCTATTCTTTCATGTTTCTGGATATGGGACAATACAACACAGTTAAGACTTCTTTGCTTCTAGGGCCTTCAGAATATCTGAAAGCAAGTGAGAAAATCATCTGGACTGCTTTAGCAGCAGTCCTAAAATTGGCAACATTAGGAGAATAATATTCATGCAACCTCATGGACCCCTTCAGTCTCCTTCTAATTACCCTGTGTTCAGGGATATAGTGGAAGATTTGGCGAGGAGATTAGTTAAATGTAAATACGCTCAAATGACTTGCACCTGTCTGTAGAAAAAGCACATACATCACACTAATTGTTTTACTGACCTTGTGTGCTTGATGAGCAGAACCTCTGTGTTAGATAACATAGGCCTGTGAGAAACTCTGGGCACTTTATCATTATGTCTGAGATTCCTGCTTTGTTGTGAGAAAGAGCGGGAGGCTGCGCCTGCCTGAAGCCTTGAAATACAGACAAGCTCAGCAGGCCCGGCCATCTTCCAGCAGGGCTGAACTGACCAGCGCCTGCGTCCCCGCTGGTGTCACCTCTGCCTGGGAGCTTAGGTGTGATTTCGGAGATCCCCCAGTAGAGAGGTAGCTAAAATAAAACTCGTTCTTTGCAATGCATTCGTGGCCTCTGTCTCTTCTTGCGACGTGCCTGTGTATGTGTACACACCCTGCTGGGCGATATTGTTTTCTTCTTCTGATGAACTCATCCAAAGAATTTATTTAGGAAGAGCTATAAAGACCCGTATATACTACTGAGTAAAGTTACATTCAATTACTGTTGGAAACATTTTACATCTACTGCTTTTTACAGGAACTAACAGTAGTACTCTTTCCCATAGTGTCTTGGTAATAATGTTTTATCACTTTCTAAAAGCAGTTTGCAGGAGTGGGGGATTCTGCATGCACCAAATCTCTACAAAAACTTTTCCTTACTTATTGATTCGTCTTGTAAAAGGTAAGTGCAAAGACAGTTACAAACATATTTGTGCTTATACAAAAATGTTATAGCAAGCAATTCGTCAGCTTTGTATGACCATGAAAAGATATATGAACTGCAAAATATCTTTATTGTGTTTATTTCCAGAAGTCAGTCCATCCATTTTATTAGGTGTCTGTGTGAGGCCATTCACTAATACGTCTGACTAAGATGCGCTCAAAGATTACCTGTGTATAGCAAAATATGGGATGCCCTGGATGAAACAGCTTGCAAGCATGGCAAAGAACATAATAGTTGAAAATGTAGTATAAAATAAATTGTTGCTGTTCAAAAATAGAAATATTTCTCTAACATCAGCTTGCCTCATATTTAAAATAGCTCAATATATAAGCTAAGCTTAGGTCGCTGTAACTGTTTTGGATTTTGCTTTCCCAATTCCCATCTGATTGTACACAACAAGCTTATCAACAGAAGCACATAATTTCTACCATAATTTCTATTGCTTTGTAAAAAAAATGCATTCATTTTTAACCTTGCTGTTTATGTAAATTAGCTTAATGAAACCTGTCTAACAGTTTTTGAGCTCACTGTTGTATATCAGCCAAATCTTACACAGAAATAGAGACCAGAAGGAGCTGAGTTTCTGAAAGCGAAATGAACAGGAGTGGCAGGATATTTCAGGGAAAGGATTTGAGAACTGCTTTTCCAAGCACCTTCAGAGATGTAAATGCAACAGCATCAACTTTTGGCTTGTTAGAGAACAGAGAGTGCACACAGAGAAAACTATAACAAAATCAGTCTGAACTTTCAATCAAACTCTCATACAAGAGGATGGCGATAGCAGGTTTCATTAATTCCATTGTTTACAGAATTAGCTATTTATGCTGCGGAAATTGTTCCTAGCATCCTGTTATACGTCTGTTTATTTTCTAGTAATTTTCTCTTCGATGGCTTGTGAGCTTTGAAATAGTCCAAACAAGGATTTTTTTACAGAGCTTTGGAGACTGCTATGTTGCCTGACACAATTTGCTTTTGAGAAGGATCTTTCTGTTACTACTGTTATTACAATATTATATCATATCATTATTCCTAATCAACAAGTAAATGAAAACTTCCAGGAAATTTCTAAGGACACCACACTCAAACAACTAGTATAATATTTTTTTAAGGTTTTGTTATATGAAAGAAACATAAGTTCACAAAAATTTTTAATGACAGGTTATGCAGGTTATGAACTTTCTTGTGAGAGATTATTTTTTAATTAAAGTATGGAAAACTCAATGGTCAGCAGGTAGTCTTACTGAGAATAAGATATATCAGTAGTGCAACTGGGACTGACCCTTAGAAGCTAATCTCTGCTTGCGATGCAGTCTTGCCAAAACAATCATAATGATATTTATTTCAGATTCTTTACAATATTTTTATGTTATGTAAGACCACAAAAGTTTTCAGTGGACATGCTGTTTACTGGACTGTAAGAAATAGAAGACTGCAGGATACAAAGGCAATATTTGACTATAATTACAGATCGAAAAGTTTTTCTAAAACAGATGGTCAAATATTGATTTTTATTTTTTTTTTTAAACTGTCTTCATGCTTTTGCATTATTTAAGACAAATACCTGGAAATAAAGTGGCAAGAATGAAGGAAAGAGGAAAAGAAAATGGTAGCTCCCCACCAGAAAAAATTATCTGGACAAAATTCCTGGAGTAATCAACATCAGATTTGGAAGCATAGATCCTTTTAGTGGGATTCTCCTGGCAGCTAAAATGGTATCAGCAAACCACACTTTCTCTCAAGTTACCTAAATAAAAATCTCAATCCTTTCAGTGTCTTGTGTTAGAAAATTCTTTTGTAAAATTTTGTATCTTTTGCAGGGTTTTGCTGTGTTGGAAATACTACAAGAAGATAGTTCTAATAAAGTTCTGACAAGTGAAGTGGGAAATACAAAGACGCAGAAGTATAATTCTAGCAGCATATAAACAGAAAATATATTTGTTCTGGGAATATCCAGTGTTCCAGCTCATCCTTTCTTCATCTGTATCTTTTCTCTTGTCTTTGATGTAAGTGATCAAACTTTGATGTAAACAAATCTCCACAGTAAAGTGTTTTCTTGATGTTCCACCATTTTATGGCTCTTCCTTAACTTGTTTATTGACTTTACAACTAGCTCCAAACCAAGATTTCCCTTTAAAAAATAAAACACCATCACAGTAACACTCATATGATAAAAAGAATCACTAAGTGCATTTAAAACTAATGGAAGACATTTTAAAATCTGTTCCTGAATCCCAAACTAGTAACAGCAAACTCAGTTGTACTATTTCTGAAAAAAATACTGCTTCTATTGCTCATAATGTTTCAGCTATGGATATATTAACCAGTCACTCGTACTCTCCACCAGTATTCAGGTAAGATGATGGATGACGCGTACATTCTGCATTCATATATATTTTCAATTAAAAAAAAATATAATCCTCTCTACTACAAAATACAATACGTACTGATCAGGTTTTCTTAGCCATCTAGAAGAAAATCTAACTCTGATTTGAGGAAAGCAGAGAATGAAGTGAAAACCTGAATATTCAACTTAATAACAGATTCTTCGAATTTTAAGCCAATTTGCAGACATTACTCAGGATTTCAGCTTCTTTCTATACCATTAGCAGTGATAAGTTAAAGAGGAAAAGTAAGCAGTGCTTTATTTTGCCAAGTTATACTTGCACCTATGCTACTGTATATACTCAGAGTCTAGAGCATTATAGTCTGCCATATAAATACCTGTTAGGTAATTTTATTATTATAAAAACATTTTAAAATGCTTGGAACCATATGTACGTTAATGACTCAGTCAGATATGGTTCTTTGAAAAGAATAAATTGTCACTACTGCCAGATGCATATTTTTTTCACAAAGGACCAGCATTTCAACACTTGCAGTAGATTTATCTTAGTCGACGAGAATGTTCTCACAATATAAATGCAGAGTCAGTAGCAATCTACAGAAATAGTTTTAACTAGGAAATGTCACAAATTACAGTCTTCCAATATTTTCATGAAAATGTTACTACATTACAGCATTTAAATTATAAGAAAGAATTCTCAGAGTGCTCTTAGATGATATGGATATTGTTCTGATTCAACAAAACATTTGCAAATGTGTTCAAGTCTCTCACTGTTCAGAAAACTATCATACAAAACAAACACGCCAGCTGAATATTGCCCTGGAAAGCAATTTGTTAGCAGAAAAGTATTGAAGGGAAAATTGAAATTTCTTTCAGCTCGGTTCACATTATCTGCATCTGCCAGAGCTTCTGTGCTCCACGCTGGTTTCTGTAGTGAGGCCACAGCAGAGAACAGGAGTATGAGATGATGAAACCAGGATGCCCGTGAGGCACCACAACATGTTGTCAGACATGAATTAGTCTTGAACCGATTCCCAGGTAACATGAACATGCTTATTTACTTTATTCAACAATGTCTGAACTTTCCCCAGGCCAAACTATTTGCTTGCCCAGAAGGATATTTCTGGAGGGGAGAGGGGAAGAAAGGGAAAATGTCAGTGAAATGTCTAGTGAAAATCAGCTCATTTATAAATGAGTTTCATCTTTCTAATCTCCTTGAAATCTACTGTTATTACACTATCTAGTCTTAATTACTTCATTTCAGGGGGGATTACTTTGGTCCTCAGCTTTCCTTCCTCTGAAAATCATTGCTAGTCTGTTCAGGGACAGGTAATGAGGAGCCCCTGATGTGAGAGCAGATGCTCCCACCAGCAAGTCAGCAGAGGTCATCACTCTTACCTACATTACAGGAAGATGTGTCCTTCTAGAGACTTTTGCCACAGCATTCATCTATATCTTGCCAGTTCCAGCTTCAGGAAAAAAACAGGGATTTATTTCCAACAAGTCATGAAAGGCTTTTTGCAAAAGTCCATTTATAATAGAAGCATATCAAAGGAGAAAAGCACTTCCCACCAAAAGGAATTTAACACAGATACCTGGCATCTTTCTCAAATTTGTATTCTATAAAGGTAGGAAAAATAATGTCATTCTATTTGTGGTTAACATTCATACTTTACAGCCCACCTAGTCTCGTATCATATGAACAAACTTCAAGAGGTTCTCATTATCAAGTGGCACATAAGTCTAACCTGCTTAGTTCAAAAAGGTAGATTTTTTGCAGGCATGAATAATATATTCTTATTTTATATGTAATGGAAGTTTGTACCATGAGAGTTGATGGAGCAAAGAAATTCTGGATTTTCCCCCTACTATTTACCAGCACATAGAAATGGTGAAAATGACTGGTTTGCTTTTTATATGTTTTATTGCAATTCTGCAGTTTCCATTAAGTCATGGTTTAACCCCAGCTGGCAACTCAGCACCACGCAGCTGCTCACTTCTCCCCATCCCAACTGGATGGGAGAGAGAATCAGAACAGTAAAAGTGAGAAAACTCATGGGTTGAGACAAAGACAGTTTAATAGGTAAAGCAAAAGCCACACCTGCATGCAAAGCAAAATAAGGGATTCACTCACTACTTCCCATGAGCAGGCACATGTTCAGGCATCTCCAGGACAGCTGGGCTCCACCATGTGTAACAGTTACTTGGGAAGACAAATGCCATCACTCTGAACATCCCCTCTTCCTTCTTCATCACCCAGTTTTATGTTCCGAGCATGGTGTCACATGATATGGAATACCTCTTTGGCCACTTTGGGTCAGATGTCCTGGCTGTGCCACCTCCCAGATTCTTGTGCAGTTGTCATGGTACGAGAAGCTGAAAAGTCCTTGACTGATAGCAACAAGTAAAACATCAATGTATAATCAACATTCTTCTCATTCAAAATCCAAACCACAGCACTATACCAGCTACTAGGAAGAAAAACTATTCTATCCCAGCTGAAACCAGGACACATTATCGTTTCTGAAACAGAACGTCATCAACTTGATTTCTTCTTTGACTAATAATCCAGCACTTCAACTATTCTGCAAACAAGCAGCTCCAGGATCTGAATTTTCACTGTGGTCTGCATGACCTAAGCTCTGACCCTCACCTCTCTTAATACGCATAAAGTCATTCTACATGACTGTCATTCTTTCAATCTTATTTTCTTAAGAAAACCATAATTAAAGTTGTTGCTAACATTTTATATTTTTTACCATCTTGTCACTTGTCTCTAACTTCTTTCTGTATCTGTCTCATACATTGTAAGATATGAGTACATTACACATTTGTGATTTAATCCAATCATTACGCCTGTGAATGAATCCACCCAGCTGCAAATTTAGAACATTATTAAAAAAGTTAAGCAGTTTTAAGATTTCCTGACCAGATGTACTAACATAGATGCAGTATAAGTCTTGTCGGAACACGATGTATCCATACATTAATACAATAGTCAACTTTTATGCAAAGTTCAAGTTGAGTTCCACAAAAAGAACAATATTTTGGCCTCCATTTATATAATTGTAAGCACCATAACTGTAATGGACTTTCACATGTGTAAACAGGACAGACATCTGGGCCAAATCCAGCTCTTGAATAATAGCTCCATTGCCTTTAGGGCTGGCTTTCACCCAGCATGCATAAATGGGGACTTGAAGTAGATATTTCCTAGCATTTTAAGATTTTGTATCAGCTGTTTTCCAGCAGGATTTCTTGACAGAACAAGTCAGATAGATTTTTTTCTTTTTTTTAAGCCAATCTTGCTTTTCCATCAACGGGATTAATGTTACCTTTCTATGAACATTCTAAATTCATATGCATAAACTAAACTCTGCATCCTTAGGGGAAAAAAAAAAAAAAAAAGCACTTTTCTACTATGAACTGAGTTATAGTTTCCTAAGTTTTAGATGTTCAGAAGTCATTAATGACTTGGAGTATGCATGGTCAGCTTTAAAATTTGTTAGAAATCCAAATTTTCTGGGGATGGGGTCTTTTTAATATATTTCTACAGAGTACTCTAACCACAGCACGAATAATCATTTGTGCTTCTGGAAAGCTACAGCCAACATGTCTTTTCCATTAGTTTTTTTTTTTTTTTGCATAGGTGTATGAGGTTTTAGTAGGTTCTGGTGAATATTACTTATGGCAAAGAGTGTTTGTTCTAATCAAAACCAGTGTGTTATAGAAAGGTTAGGGACAAAGATCCTGGAAAATTCTTCATTCCTATACCTATACTCTAATTTTAGAGGAAAATAACTGCTTTCTGTATTACAAGTGTCATATACTACTCTGAGGCTCATAGTACACAATATAAAGTTTTCCCACTCTTCTATGTTACAAGTATATGATATTTTACAAACCAAATATTACCTGTATATTACCTATTTTTATTTAGAAAGTCTCCCTCTGCCTTTATGGCATTTCCAACTCAGTCACTGAGAAGCTCAGTTTTCCAAGAAAATCACTAAAATGTAGGCAGTTATCTGTACAATCAATACAGATAATCAGTACAACTCTAGCAGTTGTTCATTATTTGAAGTTTTGCACATACGCAATAACTGTGTAGCAAAGAATGTTCACATCACTGAAAAAAAAAAAAAAACAGCTATAACAAATATTACAACTGGAAAGACACAGTGAATGTACTTAAAAACAGGGACTACTCTTGTAATGGAAAATGAACTAAAAATGCACTGATCTGATGTAGTTGTACTTCCTTTCTCCATAAGCATGGACTGGAGTACTCTTTAATAGAACAAACTTGAGTTCAGAACTTCTTCAGAAAAACATCCTCAACAAAATAATGGAGGGGAAAATGAAAAAAATCCTCATTTGTCTACTAAATAGACTCTCTAACCCAAGTTAGCCAACTCAATAAAGCACCCCTTTATGCCCTTTCAAAAGAAAAGAGGAAAGCAACTGGGTGATTACAAAGGCTGACAACTTGTTTTTCACAATCCTGCTTACAATATTTCTTCTAGGGCCATAGTTACAGTGAGCCACTTTACAAATTAATCTGGATTCTGATCAGATGTTCAGAAGAAAAAAAAAATATATCTTGTGATTTTTTAAGCTTTTACGATGTATCATTGTTGATATGATTTTATTTAAGGAGAATGATCATTATTATAATGGAAAACATTAATTAACACGTAAGGACTCAAAAATCATTTTCTTATTTGCTAAGTTCTGTATCTGTTTTTCCTGGAAATTTTTCTCAGAAACATTAGTTAAACATTAATTAACTTTCTTCAGTTATGATTTCAGACTTTTAATGGTTCTGACATCGAATATGCTTGTTCTGTGGCACAGTAGGTGCATTTTGGTTTATTTTTATTTTTATAAAACTCCTTCTGTTCTCTCCCTTGCATTCTATATAATGGCATCCATCATTACAGAAGAAATTACTTAACTCCACTCACCACCACAGAAAAGTTTATACATTCATAGGATGTTTTAAAGAAACGTGTGGTTTAAAAAAAAAAAAAAACAAAAAGTGTGTGTGTATATATATATATATATATATATATATATATATATATATATGCTACCATGCTTTATAAAAGGGAATATAATGCTTTTTAGAAGGTAGTTTTTGTACTGACTGTTTGTTCACCTGAGAGTGCTACTCCATTTCCTGAACAGCTCAGTTGCAAAATCTGAAAGTGTAATGCATTACTTTTTTTGTTGTAAGAAAATACTGTCAGCTCAAGCCCTGGATTAGCAGAGGCCAGGTTTCTCTGTCATATCACAAACACGATAGAAAGTGTCCTGTACCTGATTAACAATTAGAAATGTCTTGTAAACACCCATGTCGTTGCTCACATTGATCTTTATGGATGCCATCAAGAAATTGCAGTTTTTCTTCCCCTTGTATATCGCTTTCCAGTTTTGTTAGTGTGGTAAGTTGAAAGAAAGCTGCAGCTTAATGGTAGTTGAAAATACTCTTTGTGAGAAAGCAGAAGCTGTAGGGTTAAATATTGATCTTTTTATTTCAGTTCAGTAGAACTACTTATGCAACAGAACAAGGAAAATTTCTGTCCAAAGCTGTAAAGCAAGATTAATCTTCAAAGGAGAAAATGAATTGAAAGCTCCATATTAAGTATTTGTCATATGCACTGAAATCCAAATATCTCATTTGGAACCAGACTCTGTCTCATCTTTATACATATGGCCTCAACACCACAGCTGTGCATTGCCAAGCAGTGATTATTTCACACTGTCCTACGAATGTGAGAGGAAAGGTCCTCCTTTAATTGTCATTATTTAATTCTTAGTTTAACTACAGCTTGTATAAATCACACACCCCACTCCACCCCCCACCCCCAAAAATGGGAGGACATATTTATAAGAGCTGCTTACTAGAAGACAGAGTCCCTTCTGGTTCTCTTGCTGCTTTTCTTCACTGCTGGAAAACTTATGGGTTGAACTATTCTTGGCTTTCAATACAAAAAATATGAAAGTTAATGAAAACCTGAGACCATTGATTTCAAGCTATAAAAGAAAAATGTTGTACTATAAGAATATAGGTATCACTTTTATGTTATGTTTAGTCTAGCAACAGGCTCCTGAGAGAGGCCAGTAACCATTGTTTCGAGGTAAGATGCATGACAACTGAGAGATAAGATACTATAGAATTACTTTCTCAATCCAGTGCTTTGATAACAAAGATTTATTCAATTGTCATGAATACTTACTTATGTAAACAAATTTTATTAACAAAGATAGCCATAGGAAATTAAAGTTCAAGTGGAAATTGAAGTTTGTGTTGATTAGGAACTTCAAATGACAAGCTTAGAATGAGTCTAATTAATAGACTATAACAAATATCAATGAGAGGATCAAATATTTTTCCTCTAATTGACAGCTTTGAAGTATCTGACCTACCTTAGCTTAGAAGGCAAAAGTCATGTGTTTATTTATATTTCAGAATATAAATCAGAATTCATTCTGGCAAGATCTGAAATGAAACTGATTTTGTTTCTTAATCAACAGAGGAAAAAAAATCTTGACATCATTACTCATATAAACTGTGTGATGAAAACCAATTTTTGCATGACGTCGAAAAATTTATGATCTATAACTGAACTGTAGGATTTTTTCTTTGTGGAACATGTTAAGAAGAAGAAAAAAATTTTTTTTTTTTCTGATCCACAATGCAGGCCATAATGTCCATATTGCAGCACTCAATGTTACAATACCTATGACAGATGAGGCAGTCAACACCATTTAGTTAAATTATTGTTTCCTAGATAACTGAGGAGCAGTAGTAGTAGTAGTAGTAGTGAAAAAAGGATTGATATAGGTCTCAGCCAATAGGTAGGCAATGTTAGAGCAAAGGTTGTTTCTGGAATTCTCTCTCTCATGCTTACATTGTGTTACAAAATGTAGGATCACCTACACGAGATCGGGTCACTCATCCTTTTCTTCTGAGGAGTAACCAGAGGAAGACTTGGAAGTGGTACTCAATTTTCCTTAAATGTCTGAAAACCAAATCACCCTCCAAAGTAACAGGAGAGCTGGTTTATGGTTACTCCTTGCTTAAGAGATTGAAGTCCATCCGTCTTCCTTTTCCAGAAGAGTATTATAAATTCCAAACTAAAGGACAGTCAAGAGAACTCTATTAATTTTGGGATAGAAGATTCTGGGGTCTATAAGGAAAGGCAACAAACATGTACAGCTGTCGAGGGTTATGACTGCGGGGTGACAATCAAACCCTGGCAGATGTATTGCTAACCTCCTCTCCCCCCAACTTCCCCCTTTTGCCCCTCCCTCTCCCCCCTTCCCACTCAGCACAGGCGATCGGGAGGGAAAGAAGGACAGAGAGAAGAGAGTTGGAAAAGTTACAGATGTTTTACTAATGCTACTAATAAGAATAGAGAAAATAATACAAAATATACAAAACCAATCTTGTAAGTCTCAGCAACTGCAGAGCCAGCACCCAAAGTCCTGGATTAGACTCTGTAGCCAACCAGAGCTGGATTCAGTCTCTCACTAGGCCTCAGTTCGCAGGGACGACCAGCAAGGTCCTCTCCTAATGTCAGCCATGAGGAAAAAAGGGAAAAAAGGGCAAAAGAGACGAGATCCTCGTGATCTCCCACTTTTATATGAAGTATTCACGTGAATGGAATGTTATACACCGTTGGTCAGTCTCTCGGTCATCAGTTTTCTCGTTGCCCCTCTCGCGAGATGTCCATCCGTGCTTATCAATAAGTTTGCATTCCATTGCTAGGTTTAACCAAAACATGTGTTGGGTTCTCCAGGAAAATGCAGCTAATATGAAGGCTTTAGCTGACAGGCAAAAATTCACTAAAAGAGAAACTTGTTTTTTAACAAAACCAGGACAACAGCTTAGGACACAGTCAGGAGACATACTAGAATCATTAAAGTGTTAATGTGTTTCTCATGTTAGCTATGTGTTATGAACTAGAGATATCAAACTAAAGAAAATCTAAAATATTATCTTGAAAGCAGTCATGAGCATCAATGTCTGTGTTCTTTCAATTCAGTGACCTAGCTACTGCATGATGTACTTTCTTTCATTGTCCAGAAACTGATTTTTAAATTATTTATTATTTTACAAACCATAATCCTTTTATTGTAATTTAATTGCCAGGCAGCATTCATCACACCATTTCTCAACACTGCTGTTTATTGTGTCATCAATAATGGAAATCTCACCTTTTTAATGTGAAATAGAGGGACAACAGTTAAATTTGTCAGATGTATCATAGGTGCTTGAATAATTATAGTCAAAACATTACTTTCCCTATGAGAAATTTATTACATCAAATAAAAAGTGCTTGTTTCTAAAGTTTATCAGATTAAATTTTACATGAGCAGAGACTGACTACAGAATTGTATATCTACTCCCTACCTGTATGTATTCAAATCTTTTGGTAACGATAATATTCTTGTCTTTTTGACAGCATTAATTCTATCTTTTAGTATGACAGTATTGTGAAAAAAATTGGTCAGGTGTTGCTGTGACTAGCTTATTTTGACTCTCCTAGGGTCAAGAGGTGTGAGGCTAGCCAGCCCTCCAGAATTAAGTTTCCTTGTACCTTTAGGCAGTTTGTTTTCAATGCAAATGGGGCAAGATACCTACTTGGAATAAAAATATGAAATCTGTTTTACAAAATGAGGATACAAGGAAGAGAATTTGCGGAACAGACTTTCACAGAAGAAACTAAAAATCTCTTAAAACATAACTACCAAAGGAGCTGTGTGGAAACATCTGCTGCTGAAGAATATAGTTTCTGACTAAGTATTATTAGAAGGTGATTTTTGAGTTTGACTTTTTCACCTGGGACTTTTGAGCTGTTCCAGGAAAAGCCGATCAAATCTATGAGCTCACTCTTAGTATACACCAGGTAAAGCAGAGATTATTTGGTCTGGAGAAAACACTAGTTTAAGACACTTCATCTCCCTGATAAAACTCACGCTGCCTTCAGCATGGGCTGGCACTTCAGACCCCATGGCTATAAACAACTCAGAAATGGTCAGCTAAACAAATGAGAACATGGAGATGGAGAAACTGGTTTTAGGTATAGGAGAATGAAGAGACCAAAGGAATAGTATCTAATATATGTAAAAGAAAATATAAGTCATAAAATCAGACATAAAGTGAAGTTGCAGACCAATAAAGGAAGAGAAAAGTGTAGTAGTATGCTAGCAAATGTATACAAACATCCCCAGTGAGATTCTTAAGTGAGGGAGAAGAAGCTATCAACATCATATTCCTCACAGCAAAGGACTCCAGATGCTGCTACACACACACATCAAGTCACACACATTAAGCTGAAGCCATCAACCTGAGGACCCAGAGGAGCAGTGAAAAGGTAAACATAACACAGGGAAATGTGTTAGATATTAGATAGTGTGTATAACAAATTTAACTGTATTACTATTACTGAGAATCTTTCCTTGTCTCTTCTTTTTATTTTTCTTTCTTTTTCTGTAATAATTAAATCTGGATTAATAACCATTCCTGCATGAGGTTGTTATGATCTCAGATATGCTAATGAATTATTTGCTATATGTTTAAGTAAATTACCTTCAGATTTCTTAGCATAGAAGGTAAACTGAAACACACAAAGTATGAAATCAAGAACCAAATAACTGAGATTTACAGTGTTTCAAGACAAAAAGAGGTTACTTACTTCATAAAAATGGAAGAACAGTACAAAAATCTGAGGAGAAAAGCAACACTGAAATAATTTGAAAAATGTCTAAATGCTGCAATGTTATTGTATTTCTACAAAAGAAGTCAAAAGATTCACCCTGCCAGCAGGTTAAACAAGGTTTGTGAGTGATCCCAGGGTGGAAGGAGCACAACAAAAGTTAGGGCATTTCTATAGTTACAGGTGGTAATCACATTTCCAGACAACTATGCAAACTAACTGCAAGGTAATGATTGTGCTATTGCTGTGGTGGGGCAGGAAATATGGAACAACCTTCTTCCTGTCATCTATATTGGTCATTGCCTTGCCCCTCCTCTACATAAAAGCAATAGGATTTCAAAATACTTTCTTAGATCTCTTTGCTTCTATATCTGCATTCATTACCTTTCCTTTATTCACTTTATTTTCTAATGGGATCACACGGGCTTTTTTTATTTAAGGAGGGCAGTCATTTTATTAGTTTCTTGTTTGTTAGCTATTCATCATCTCAAAGGGAGTGCTGTCTAACATATTTAATGGCTATAATTCTGAGAGTAGCTGTCCCAAAGCTATTGATCTAATGCAAACATCATCACTATATTAAAAGTGACTACCTCAGGGAATGAGTCTTATCCAAACTAGTTTTAAAAACTGATCTATTTCTTGATGACTTTCCTGACAAGAACAAAAGAGTCAAGCCCAGACATGGAAAAAAAGGAAGTGGAACTTCCTATGTATTTTGCTTTCCTTTGGTTTCTACAAACATTGAAAAGCAGTATTTCAGCCATCATCATTTTAGAATCTCAGCACTTTACAGTATGTCTCTGAATTCAGAGAAACCTGTCAACTTGTTCCTGTCATACAGGTCTGGGATTGATACAACTGCATTTTTTCAAGGGAGGTTTCTGAGAACTGGGCAGATGTCAAATTATGGACACAAGACCAATTTTGGATCTTAAAAAATTCTAATTATTGTCAACCTTGGACTCTCAGTTTCTTGATAGTAAAGTTCTTTAACTATTCAAAATAATGTGGAACCTCAGTTTATGGATGCTCAGGGATTTGGTACCAAGGTCATGTCCAGTTCTTACAAGGTTCTGAAAAAACAGTTATTTTCTTCCTTTGTCTCTTGAGGTTAAATCCAGTAAAATTTCTCAGGATATGCTTCACCAACAATCATAAAAATACATAAGTCTCTTCATAAAGGGGCTGATTTTTTTTTCTTTTGAAGCATGGTTAGTGACATGTTATTTACTATTCAACTAGTTTAAGAAGTCAAACTAGAAAACAGATCTCAGATTGATTTTCTCATCCTTTGAGGAGGGTAAAATGAAGGGAGTCTGAAACTCAGACACATGAGGAAATAGAATCATGGAATAGAATAACAGAATCCTTTAGGTTGGAGAAGGTCCTTAAGGTCATTGATTACAACTGTAGATGTAGTAATAGATGCATGTTCTCCATAAAACTATTCCTCTCTACAGAACATCTTCAATACATAAGAAGGACCCAGAAATGTTGATTATCCCTATAGTTAATATTAGTTATTTCCAGTATGTCTTATATTTTGAGTCCTAAATCCAAAATAATATATTCCAAAATATATGCTGATTTTAACTATCATTAAGATGTAGTCTTCAGTGACTCAGTTTGCTCAGAATAAGAGAGAATGTACACATACAGCTTCCCTGGAAGAGAGTACACAAGGAATTATCACTCTGAGAAAATACTTGTATGCTGGTTCTCCTCTATTCCAGGAAAAAAAAAAATAAAATCCATTAGTCTAACTGGTAGTTTATTAATACTTTTCCCAAACTCTTTTCTTGCTTCCATCAGTCTTGTATTTCAATGTTCTCCTACAGAGCAGGAAAAATAATATATTTCAGAAGATTGCTCTCTCATCACATTCTGCAAGGCATTAGAGAAATACAGAGCATAGGGAGAAGATAGGGAGAAGTACCAATATATGGACAAAGAGGAGGCAATATTACTAGATTTTTCTAATATACAGGAGTAAATTCTACATTGCAAACTCAGGCCCTGGAATATAAAAACAGCAATCTG
This sequence comes from Patagioenas fasciata, assembly GCF_037038585.1. Lineage (NCBI taxonomy): Eukaryota > Metazoa > Chordata > Aves > Columbiformes > Columbidae > Patagioenas > Patagioenas fasciata. The sequence continues at coordinate 33,169,331 of NC_092523.1, read as the reverse complement.
AAAAGCTAAGTCAAAATCTCTTTTTCTGGATGAAGGAGAGAAGGGAGTATATTTTAATAAACTGCATAAATGAGAGCTCTGAATTTATTTTCTGTGAAAACTGAAATTTTAAATACACTTTTACAAAAGCTAATCTGCAAGAGCATTGTAGCAAATACATCCAGGAAACAAAGAGGATCTTCTATCAAAAAAATCACCATAATTGCAGGAGACAAGAGAAGACAGGCAAAAAGGTACCTCAGACATGAAGAAGCAGCTTCTTTCAATGAAAAGAATAGTTTCAAGTTATCAGCTGTAGAAAATTCAACAGAGATTTCTGGCCAGCTCAGGAAATGAAATTTCCTATCACTGATAATAAAGGTGTATGAAGGTTTTCTTGTGAGAAAAAAACTGCTTAAGGATTCTATTTTTATTAACATAGATTAAGCTATAAATTAAGATACTCTTTTGAATATTAAAAAGTATGACTAATGAGTATTGTGTTGAATTAAATAAACCTTCTCAAATGACATCTTCTATTAAAATTTATACACTTTTGTCCATCATTTATTACTGTGGGTCAAATTCTACTTAATCTTTATTCAGAGACACTCGTCTCCATCATTATGAGTTTAGCTCATCTGTGTTGGCACAACTAATTTACTTTCACACACAGAAGTCAGCTTGCTGCCCTTTATTAAAAACTTGTGAACAGTTCTGCTTGCATGGAATGACTGATACCAGTAACCATATTCTGAATTCAGTTTCTGTATCCGATACACAAACTCTCCATTCAGGGCCTACAATGCAAAAGCAACTCTGATGTCCTTCAGGATGCTCTCCTTAATCCTGGTCCTCAGGGTTGTAAGCATTCTGTTTACCCTTGTGTGTGTGTGTTTCAGAATAGTTTTATACGTTCAGAACAATCATGAGCCAAACTGAGGTGATACCTGAGTGTGCCATACATATTTGTGCAAATCTAACAGGAATGTTTCTGTAAAGGATGAGGAAGAAGAGAATGACTAAGTATCACCCCTTGTAGTTGTTTTCCCAGCTATGTATCCTTGATAAGAAGGCTTCCAACGGCATTTTCAAATTGCAGTTGTAAAAATGAGCAGTCATCTACAATTCAGTTCACATTGTAAGAAGTTTTATGGTGACCATTTTTACCATTGCAGGCTACCTTTAAATCAGGCAATTATGCTATGAGGAAACGTCCATGTTTTCTGTATCTGGTATTTGTCCTTTCAGAGGCCTTTTACTAATTGTCCATGTTATATAAGGCATATATAGGTAGCATTTTCTGGAGTAAAACAACAAAATAAACAAACAAAAACAACAACAAAAAAAACACCCAAACAAACAAAAACTCAAATAAACACAAAATAAAACAGAAAACTATTGCCTACCTGGTATAATCTGGAAGCCTAAATCAGGCTAAGAAATTTAGAAACCTATTTTGTGGAGGTGATCCTGGACTAGTAAAAAGAGGTCTAACACCACTGACATAAGTAACCTACAAAACCTAGTCAAGACTAACTTATTGGTTCTAACAAAACAAAAGAGGGAAACAAAAAAAAAAAAGGTTGATTTTCTTAGATCACTAACAATCTTTAATCTTTGACTGCTAGACCCTTCCACACCCAATTAATTGGTTTAACTCCTCCACAGAGCCTGATGTTTCCAATTGGTCTTTCTGGGATTTGTCTGTGAAGCGAGGACCCTAGCTGAGTTTTGGGCGTGGGTTAACATCTCCTTTTGCATTGCATTTTATTTTCCAAGTTCAGGATTTACCTTGTCTTTCTTTAGTAGCGATGAAGGTATTGTTCTGTACATCAGATGAGGATTACTGTAAGATTTCGTTGTCTGCCTTTCTTAGAGCTGGCCGATTTTTGCCTGTAGGGAAATAATTGAGCAAAAGTAATAACCACATAAGGAACACTCTGTGTTAAGATAATGCCACTATACAGAAAAAGTGTAAGTCACTAAATAATATGCTTTAGAAATTATTTTTTCTAGGCAACTGAGTTTGTGTCAAGATTTAATTAAAAGTGTACTATTCCATTTCCACTTCATTCAATTTCTACTTCATTACATTATTATCTGTTCCTCTCATTGAATGATCTTTAGAGGCCAGATTAATCTGGAATTTTCATAGTATGAGAATATCTTAAGAAGTAAATGTAGATCTAAACATAGTAGTTGGTGGGTGGAACTGGATAGAACTGTGAAAGAAACTGATAGTTGCTTTTACTTACAAGATCTTGCCCTTGGACTACACTGGCTGGCGAGTCCAATGAGTCCAGTGTTGTGGTGAGTAGTCATGGATTACCAAGCAAACGAGAGTTGATTGACAAAAAAATTTAGCATATGCCAGTGGGGTTTAGATTCCTGCAATGGATAAACTGTCACCTAGAGGAGACTTTAGTTAAGTGTGGGATGGAAAATTCTATAGCTATATAGCCCAGTCCTTATCCTTTCTGCTTTAGAAGTTTTTAAGTCAACATCTGTCCTGTCTACCAAATTTGAGTTTATCACATGCATTTATTATCACTGTTGCATTGAATTAAGCCAAGTGTAGCCTTTAACACTAAAAGGCTTTAAACCAATGCTAGTGTTGTGTTGCCTGACCTAAAAAGCAGAGACATCAGATCTCCAGGGAACAGACTAGACAAGTAAGAAAATTGTCTGGTACTATGAAAGGAAAAGAAAAATAATTCATTAATCCTTGTATTTCTTTCCTGAAATTTAATGATGACAAGTTCAGAATACTCAAAGACTCATTTTATCCATCCTGTTTCTAGACACGGATATTAGTGTAGCCTGTCTGTACTTTAAGAACTGAGAAACTCCAAAAAACAGAGGATCTAAATGAAGCTCTCTCAATTCTGTGTGCTGTGACACAACACCTTTACTAAACCTGGCTGTGACAAATGGCGAGGCTCTGAACTTTAAAGGACAATGGATAGGTTTGAATTATTGTACTTTACCCCATTAAAAATAAGGAGAATAGCTCATCCATAAGAATATGTCACTTCGTATAATTAAATTCTGGAAGACTACATACAGCAGGTGTATTTTAATTAAATTTCTCCTCTATTACATCAGGAACAGTATGCAGTCTCTGTGGCTCCTCTCTACCTTGCCCCCAACCCCCTCCCAAATATCTCTAAGTAGCTGAGATATCCTCTGGGAAAAGGATAGACAATATCTATAAGTAAGCACTAGAATTTACAAGAAGATCTTTAAATAAAACTAAGCCATGGGAAAATATGCCTTATGATGAACAAAAATGCTGTATTTAAACAGTTAGTTCATGGAACAGAAAGAAGATGACTTTTGGTCTTGATCTTTAGATTTCATTTGACAGCACTTTCTGAAATACAAATATGGAAAAATATCCTAGAACAGGTATATAATTTAGTCTTTGAAATAATTTTAACATATTATTTAACTTTTTTTTTTCACAGATAATTTAAACACTTACAAGATATATTTTTACTAGCTGATTTATTTACTAACATCTACTGATGCTTGCAAGCTCATCAAAATATAATCATATATACTTTGCCCTTCTGGTTGCTAGGGATCTATATAGAAAATAGAATCCCTATTATGTTGAAAAATACAAGTCAAAGAACTTCACAGAATATTAAATATATTAATTTGATGTAAACCTGGAAGCTATGTTTTAAAATATAAGCTAGGACTTAAAATAAGTTTAAAAGCAGACATATTATATAGCATAAATGGAAAAAGATGTAAGCACTACAATAGCATCACAAAAGAAACTTAAATATGGGAATACAATCATAGTTTTTGCCATATGACCTAATGAATTGCTACACAGTGAATTTTTACTCATTATGGCAACATTTCCTTTTATTGCTTAAAATTTAATTTCCTTTAATTTCTTCATGGAATCTAATCCTTTCTAATTTCTCTAAATGTCCCTGCCTTTTAATGAAAAGTAAATAAATAAAATATCCAAACATCCTCAAATGAACCAGAAAAATAGAGCTGGCATTTCACAGAAATTCTGTATTTGTGTATGACCTGTATTTTAATGGTAATTACAATGATGAGGAATCAGGATGTGTGTTTAAAATCTTTTTTATCTGTAATACATTAACTCATATGTGATCTGCTTTTCTTTGTTTTCTTGGTTTGGGAAGGTGGGACTAAAATAAGCCCAGAAGGAGATGTTGGAAAAGCTTATCTCATAACCAGAATAATTTCAAATGTATTTTAAAGTTAATTTTCACTTCCATCAATGAAAGTCCAGTTTAGTCACCCGACAGTTTAACATGGTAAACCATTCTTGAAATCAAATATATTGTAAGTGAATAATAATAATAAATGACCACAAGGGAAATCAAACTTTAAAAATAAAAATATATTTTAAGCCCAAAGTAAATTCTGATGATAATTATTTCATTTACACCCTGAATTAACGCAAGTTTATTTTGAACTGCTCTACAAAGAAAAAATAAATATTGTTTCATATTATAGTGTCCTATATGACTCAGACTGTTCACTGCAGTTTTGAAAATGAGTATTTTGGCATTCCTAAAACTGCAGTGTTTCATTCTGATTTGTTAGAATGGCGTGAAGCACTATGAAGTGAATCACTTAGGAAATGAAACTCGTTTTTCCTGTGGTGCACCTACAGGTTCTGTAAAGCCAGACTGCCTGCACTCCTTCTTACCCTGTGAGACAATATCCTCGTCAAAACTTTGCACTATATGTGACATTACAGAAGATGAAGCACTGCAGGGATGCTGCCCTCTATGAAAGATGGGATTGGAGGGGTTACTTGCCTCATAAGGAAATACATGTACTATAAGAAAATGCAGCCTGTTGTTTCAAGACCTTGTACTAAACTAAAATTCTCTGGTTTGGCTCAAATAAAAATTAAATATATGCTAATAAATCAGTTTTCCAGAAGCTGCATTTTCTGTTGGGAAATTCCAGTGGAAAACTGATACCCAGCTCTAGTTATAAATAAATTTCTTAAAATCACTCAGAATGTGTCCTGACCGTTGCTATGCGAAGTGTACTGGATTGGTTTTCTTAACCCATTCTGCTCCCTAAAACCATACAGAATAGCAAAATTCCCTCCACTGTGAAGCCCTGAGCAGTCTTCAGGATGCCTGGAGATTCTGGGGATGGCATGCCTGCCAGGGTGCAGACAGCCCTGGTGGGTCTCATGTCGTGCAGGGAGACCTCCCAGGGTACCAGTGCCATGGGGCTGTGTGACAGTGCATCTCCAGCATCCACTCACACTTGTAAACTGTATCACCCTCTCTGTAATCCTGTTCATATGTGTTAGCGACAACGGAACTGCCCAAAGTCATTGTCACTGAAAGTTGGAGCATCAGCCTTTGCATTGGGAGATCAGCTGGTTTTCTGAGAAAAACAATCCACTTGTGTTTTGTTGGTTTTGCTGAACACCTTATCTGAGACAAAACACCTCTGTTCTAATGAAATGTCACTGCTGACCAAATCTTGTTTCTGCATCAACAGGAACTTTGGGACTGGGGAGTTTTCTTGACAAAACTGAGCAGCTCTGATAGATTTTTTTCCATATCAGTGGACTTGCAGGCATGAAATAGAAAATGCCTGTACCATACAGACACAGACAGTTAAAGGAGGAAGAGAGTGAAAGGTGGAATGAAGAAAAGTTGAAGGAACATGCTGAAGATTCAGCCTTTCCTCATCGAAGTCCACAGGTACAGAAATATGAGTATGCATATTCTTAATGTCAAAGCCTACAAGACAATACAAAGTCAGAAAAAAAAAAAAAAAAATTGCTTCCTTCACACATTCAGTAAATTTGAGACTCCATATGAGCATTCTCCCTTGGAATAAACCAGTTGGTTTGCTTTCGGTTTTGGAGGGGAAAGAGAAGGAAGGTGCATTTTCTAGAGCACAATATAGGTGTTGTAATTTGTCATTACCCAAACACCACTTTGTATATCCCAGGTTCTACATATATAACTTTTTTGTGGGAACTATCTTATAGTGTGTGGGTGACACGTTAGATGTATTCTTGACTTTTTCTTTACTCAATTCATTTCCATGTTTTCTTTCCTCCTTTCCAGCCCTAACATATTTACAGCCTTATGTCAGCTCCCTCAGATCACTGCCACTATTGCTTTTGACTTCTGTCTGATATCTTAGCTACTTTAACAAAATACTTAATATTCTCTTTCTAATTTAAGATAATTAATAAAAAGAGTGGATGTCTGTCAATCAGTCTCCATACCTGCAACAACTTGATCCACCATGTAGTCAAATGCCATTTTCACATTTTAATAAAGCTTTCAGCATGAGAGTGCATTTTAAACTTTTATGTTTCTGTCTGATTCCACTATAAACAGTTTCATTGCCACTTCCATACATTCTGGACATCCTTGATTTTGGTTGGATTCCTCCAGTTTAGATTTTGTACTCACATGATGGCTGAACAGAGCTGGTGCAGGACTGGGATAATTACAGTAAAACATAACAATGTTAATTGCTCAGTACTAATGTATAACAAAATATTTGTATGGCAGCTACCAGTCTATTTTGTACTGTCATCAGTATTTGCTGGTTTTATACTAATAGAATCATCTTTAATAGAGTTCTAGTTGACCTGAAGAAAAAAAAAATCTTTAGCTTGCTATTTAACACTCTTCTATCAGTCAATTTAAATATTTGCATTGCAACATCACTAGGTATCAGGTGCTTACTTTCCACATATACGAAATCACTGCAACAGACAGAAGAATAGTCATGCTTAAGCCTAGTTTGAGAAGAGCATGTGTAATTAATGATACTGATGTAAACCACTAAAACTTTCTGAGGCATACTAAAGCATACTGCAGTATAATCTTAAAATGCAGCACAATCATAAAAGATTTATAACCCTCTGATTAAACAGGTTTATGACCTTTAGATATAAGAAATATCTTGTCAGGATTAACTACCTTAATACAAAAATAAACCCGGGAATACCAACACTACTCACCATATACTTTTTCAAGTAATACATGTCTATTTTAAATATGCTTCATAGTTCTTTTTTGTGGCTTCTGGACTCCTTTATTCTATTTCTTTCCTTCATTCCTTCAGTTTTCATCCTGTTCTGCTGACAGAACTGATAATTTAGTGTATGAAATAAACTTAAGGATGAAATACTTTTGTGGTGATAAAACATATTTGATTTGGGAATATATTATAAAATTCAAAGTGTAAAGCCCTTCTTCCAAAGACTTGATGCTTTATCCCATTTTCTTTAATGTAGTGTTGTCTGTAATTTATGAACCACACATTTGAGAGTTTTGAAAGCTTCATAGTCCGGATATGTAAACACCCTCTTATGGATATGGACCATCCTAAAAAGTTAAAGCATAAAAGGCAGGGTTAAAAATTATTGGACTAATTTAAATTGAACAATTGATCTTGTTCTCCATCACAGTAGTTACTGTTTATTTTTTTAAGAAAAACACTTATTATGTTCCTAAAATAAACACTAGATTCTCAGAAAGAAAATTTATTGCAAAAGTCAAAATAAATCTCTTGCACACATGTTTCAAGAAGTGGTGTTAATTAGACAGTCCCGGCAAACTCTTGCGTAATTCAGAGCACTGAATTAACTATAATACATATTTCCAGAGGGATCTATGTCCTTCATTTGACTTTGCTACATAAGCATGTGCTTTAGATTGAAACATCACTGTTAGATTATATCATCATCTACTATGCTGAACAGTTTCTTATCTTGAGATTATTATCATTAAGCAAAGGTATTGTGAATCAGAGTAAATTTATTAAATCTGGTCTTAAATTTTGATGGTATCAAAAGAAATAGCATGATGATAAAAATGAAGACCACTTGTGAGAACAGAAAGGAATCCCAAATATATTAGAAATATCCTATCACATATAACTGGCAAGTCCTCAACAATAGTTATGTTTTCAAATATATTCACTGTCTTGTCAGCCTTCAACTTCTCAGCTCCTTCAAAGGGTTTATCAGACAACTGTGTAGCAAACAGTTCAGTCTATTAAGGGTTCGAACTGCAAAAAGCAAGTTGGCATTCTAATTCATTTTTTTTCAGTATGAGTTAGTTGTTTTTTCTAAATAAATGAATTTGGCTTACTCATTCTATAATATATATTTCTAATTAAGTCCAGCTGATGCATCTTATTTTAATTCAGACTTTCAGTCTCCATCTGCCTTACTGCCTCTTCTTCTATCATATCTCTGAAATTCATCCTTTCCCTCTTTGTTGTGTTCCTTATTCAGTGTTTATGTCAAGTTTAGAGACCCTAAATCTTTGTATGATCCCCCTTCTTTCAACTATCATTTTTGCCTTTATTCAGCTTTCCTAAACAAAACTATCCAAAATATTGTCCATTGTATCTTCCCTTTCTTCTCTGCCAGTCTCTGCTCTTATCTCCAATTTCACCATTTATTTTGGTTTGGTTTGGTTTGGTTTGGTTTGGTTTGGTTTGGTTTGGTTTGGTTTGGTTTGGTTTGGTGTTAGGGGTTTTTGTGTGTTTTTTTGTTTGTTTGCTTTTGTGGTTTGTGGTTTGGTTTTACTCCAACTACTTTGTGGAGTTCCTCAAGAAAAAGGTGGGCATTGCCATCTTCACCCTGCCAGCACTGCTCCCCTTACTCAAGTCATTTCCGAAAGTGATTGTTGAACAGAGCAGTCTAAATCCTGTCTAAAGCAAGAAAGTATTTTAGAGAAATTGTAGTACATTTTAATAAATGTTCCCTGTGAGAGGTGTCACAAAAAGGGATTCAAGCTGGTCTGTGGCCTTCCCATGGAGAATATGGTCTAGGATTTCTCCCATTTAAGTAATAAACTCTTCTCTAATAATCTATTCTATCCCTATTGTTCCCACTTTTAGTGCTACTCTCTCCTAGAAAATATGTTGTATGTGTGGGTGGACAACATTGAGATTGCAGTTATGGTACACTACATCAGATCAGACAAAACAAGTCCTCCTACCAACTATGTTCTTATGTCCTATCCCCTAACTTTGTATTAAAAGCACTGTCAAGGGCATTGTGATCTACAGAAAGCATCTTTTTTCTCCCTGGATATAAGTGAAACTGACAGACGTCTTTAAGGTTCCTGTTCAGAATTAATGGTTAACTCAGAACTGAGATATAGATTATGATGATGAGAGAATAAAATGTGTTTTCAATGTAAATGCGGCATGTTCATTAGTGATGAGGGTTTTCTGAGTGCAGAATAACCAAGTATAAGAATCCATGAAGATAATTTCTCACTGGAGTCTGCACATGATATGTGTTGGGAAGCTGCAAATACGAGATATGGCTAGCCCTTTATTGTTAGAGGCTAAATGTAATCCCCTGCTAAAAGTTCAATACAAATATATTTTGATGCTTAAAAGCACTTGAGAGCCTTACTGATCAATTTAGCACTGATGCCAAAGTAAACTACAGTCTGTCTTTGAACATGCAGAATCCACACAATTCCACGGAGCCAAAATATTTTTGGAAAGTGTGTAATGACCCAGAGCATTCTGACAATTTTATGTAAAGCAAATACGTAGGTCAGATGTAATATTAACATGAAAATCACTATCTCACATGTCTATTATTCATAACATCTAGAGCAGTCTTCCACTTCATACATGCTGAGTAACCTTTCCTACATGAACAGCTAAATTCACCTTCAGGCAGAAACCAACCATAAAAGAAGTCAAAACCAAAAGATTAGAGAAAATTATGGACAGTTATTTATTATTTTAACATGAGTTGATCATTTAAAAAGTCTAGAGACACTGATTTAGAGTAACTATAAACTCAGTAGTCTCAAAATTACATCAAATTTTAATTCACAACTTCTAAATCCATTTCAGACTCTGCTTTTGTAATGCAAACAAATTCTAGATTCTTCAGTTTTGGTCTATTGCACTGTACTTGCTTACTTTGCCTTGGGCTGAACTCTGAACCTGAGCAACCACTGAAGCTTGTGTTACTCTTGTTAGGCCTTCCCATATATCTTCTTCCTTCTCTACATAATTCCATCTTATTTCTATTTCCCATCTCTGTCTTTCATTTAACTGGCCTGACATGATGTTACCACAGCCTTATGTCAGCTTTATTTGCAAAACAACCTCTCCTACAATGCTGCAGTGAGCCTGTGACAGAAAGAGAAGTGAGCTGTCCAGTTTCTGTAATTTTCTTCTTTTTTTTTTTTTTTTGTCATCAGATAAACAGGTTCAAATTCAAAAGAAACAAACCTTAAAACCCTAAGAGCTTTCACTCATCTTTGTTATTTTTCTCTTTTTATTTAGAAATAATGGCTTTTATAATCTTCAGTATAAGTAAATGACTATCAAGTTTACCATTTTCCTCATACAGCGAACAGGAAAGGGAGTCAAGGATGTTGTTAAAGCAAAGACTTAATGAATATATTCCAGATATTTCAGTTATTGTCTCTTCCTTCCAAGTACCATTCTAAAGCTGCAGAGGCATACCTAAAGATTACCATTTTAAAACTGCAGAGGCATACATAAACATCTGAAGTGACAGGAAAGAATAGCTACCTACCTGCTTCTGTTATTTCAATTGATAATAATTCCTAATTATTTCACTAGGTCAGTGTTTGGAAAATAAAATACAACACAACACAATACAGTGCTGAAAATACAATCTCCAAAACACAGACTCTTGGTTTGGTATGGGGTCTTTTTGCCAAAGACATAAAATTATAACATTTGTTTTAATTTCATTTTAATTTAGCTTAAGCAAAATATTCAACTCCTCAGTAGTTACAAATAGATATGTATGACTATAGCTGTATGAAATCTTTATTTTATTTGGAAAATATGCAAAAAAACATTCCTTCTTAAGAACTTTGCATACAGGACAGACAGTTAAGTGAAACCTGGCCTCTTCCTGGCCTCTCTGGTCAGGAAAATCTACATCTGTGATTTAACTTTTTAGGCTGTTATGTGACACGCTTCAAGCTACCTCTGTCTTTAACATTTTCTAATATTGAGTCAAAATGTTAACATATATTTCCTATTATATAAATGTATTAATTTTATATTTCACCCGTTTTGTTGGATATACATAGTTTATCTAGAATTTATGGGGTTAAGAAACAGCTGCTTCAAAACGTTTGAACAGTGTTGTGTAAGCAGTCTAATCATGCTTATTCTACTCTTGATATAATCTGTGTGGACACACTTCATGGATGGTCATGAGATATTAATTTTTCTTGTAATATTAGAAAAATACAACATTAATAAAACAATGTATTTAACTCTTCAAGCCAAAAAATTAACACTGTGTATTTGAGTCTATTCAAAATGGGAAAATGATTGTTTAATTTAATTTAGTTGATGCTCTATTTACATTTTACCAAAAGCTGAGCTTTTTATCCCCCTTTTTCGCCATGCTAAATTTGAAGTCAGTTTTAGTTCTGATAATTTCTTAAAAAACTGTTGACTAAAACTGTCATACACCTTCATATGTTGATTTTTTCTACTGAGGTACAACTAGATTTCTCAGAGAGATCAACTTTTGCACTGCGGCAGAGCTCATTAGAAGGGCAGTTTCCAATATAGTTTATCTGAGGGAACTTCATTTCTCATTGTTACTCAGTTCCTCACATTTATTGTGCTTTAGCTCATTAGGTAGTGAGGACTCCAGAGATTTCCTTATAAAATATACTACAGGCAATATTGCTCAGTGAGAAATTCCTGTCAAGCTGTCATCATCTGGCAATTATACTAATGTTTTGATTACTTGTTACGTGGTACTTCTTTTCAGCAAAATTCTCGTGAGTTGAACCAGGCCACAGGCCAGACATCCTTGATCCAAGTGAGCAACATTGTGTAGGCTGTCTGTCCAAAGCATCCAGTTTTGTTAATTCAGCACTGATTCCAGATGAACTTTAAATCTAATTTAATTTGTATGTAACTACACTGTGAAATTGATGGTATTTAAGATAATTGTTTAAGATGGCTGGGGAGTATTTGTGCTCTAGGAAGGTTATCTTAGCCTCTCTGACAGCTAGCTGGATGTTTGGTTCAATATGCATTGATGACAGTTCAAATATTTCTATTGACTTCCATGGTCTTTGCATGAGGTTCTAGATCTCTAATTGGCCATCCGTGTACATATCCACTATGGCTTTCTACACATATTGGACCTGGACACTGCATATGCAGTTTCTAAAACTATTTGTAGTAACTCACTTTAAAAGGCTATATTTAATAACTGTTCTGAATAATCTACTGAAAATATATCACCAAAAATTCAGTGAACTCTATACCTAAGCATGAATGTGTTCTGCTATCTGCACTTAAGTGTATAAACAGCACTAGATTCCCAAATTTGCTTTTAGAGCTTTGTCGACTCTGCATATACAAGTTATCTTAAAAATACTGTGCTTGTTTTTTCTTCTAAGGAGAAATTATATCCATTTTTTGAACCATGTTAAAAGGCTTTAAGAAGATTATTCACTTTGCCACTTGAAATGATAGATTGTTATTGTGCCTTCCAGTTTTCTATAAAAGTTACCAAAAAAACCCTTGAAAATACATGCACAATCCTTATTTGAAAATATATTTAAAATAACAAAAATTCAGAGAATGATTAATTATAAGATCATAAACAGAATCAGTTTATAGAACTGATACTGTCAGGCATTGACAAAGAAAAGTGCCTATAATTAAAGAGATAGCAAAAGTAGTCCAGTAGGTCACCAAAGAAGCACATATGCTCTAGTTACCTTTGAAATTTTGTCATAAAAGAATCTTGAAGAAGCCAAATGAAATGTAATGTAACATCATGAAAGAGAACTAGTTAGCACAGGAAAGGGCTAGTCTTAATATAATTACATATAGCTTTTGGTGTGTTATGTTTTTCTTCCCTGGTATCTTATTGCTTTTACATTTTGTTTTATCCCAATTGTTTTGCATTTTTCCAAAGCATACTCTTTGTCCCTAGATAGCACATCTTATTAAATTTCAAAATTCTTCATACCAATATATTTATAGTGGCTGTCCATATAGATGCAATGTGTTTGGAAGCAACAAAAAAAAAAATGTTTCCTGATATAACTGTTTATTTCTATATGTATATATGATCTTAGATAGCTGGCAGTAAATTAACCGAGGGATGGACTCTTTTTATAATACTCACTATATACACTTACTCCATATATATATATATATATAGTATATAAGTATTGTATATATATCACAGTATCACAGTATCACAGTATGTTTGGGATTGGAAGGGACCTCAAAAGATCATCTAGTCCAATCCCCCTGCTGGAGCAGGAACACCTAGGTGAGGTCGCACAGGAATGTGTCCAGGCGGACTTTGAATGTCTCCAGGGAAGGAGACTCCACAACCTCCCTGGGTAGCCTGTTCCAGTGCTCTGTTACCCTCAGTGAGAAGAAGTTCTTTCTCAAATTTAAGTGGAACCTCTTCTGTTCCAGCTTGATCCCATTGCCCCTTGTCCTATCATTGTTTGCCACTGAGAAGAGCCTGGCTCCATCCTCGTGGCACTCACCCTTTATATATTTATAAACATTAATAAGGTCACCCCTCAGTCTCCTCTTCTCCAAACTAAAGAGCCCCAGCTCCCTCAGCCTTTCTTCATAAGGGAGGTGCTCCACTCCCTTAATCATCTTTGTTGCCCTATGCTGGACCCTCTCCGGCAGTTCCCTGTCCTTCTTGAACTGAGGGGCCCAGAACTGGACACAATATTCCAGATGGGGTCTCACCAGGGCGGAGTAGAGGGGAAGGAGGACCTCTCTCGATCTACTGACCACCCCCCTTGTAATACACCCAAGGATGCCATTGGCCTTCCTGGCCACAAGGGCACAGTGCTGGCTCATGGTCATCCTGTTGTCCACCAGGACCCCCAGGTCCCTTTCCCCTACACTGCTCTCTAATAGGTCATTCCCCAACCTATACTGGAACTTGGGATTGTTCCTGTCCAGATGCAGGACTCTACACTTTCCCTTGTTAAATTCCATCAGGTTATCCCCCGCCCAACTCTCCAGCCTGTCCAGGTCCCGCTGGATGGCAGCACAGCTTTCTGGCGTGTCAGCCACTCCTCCCAGCTTAGTGTCATCAGCAAACTTGCTGATGGTACACTCAATTCCCTCGTCTAAATCATCGATGAATATATTGAATAATATTGGCCCCAGTACTGACCCCTGAGGCACTCCACTAGATACTGGCCTCCAACTGGACTCCGCACCATTGACCACCACTCTCTGGCTTCTCTCTTTAAACCAGTTTGCAACCCACCTCACTACTCTATTGTCTAGACCACACCTCCTCAATTTAGCTGTGAGGATGCTGTGAGGGACTGTGTCAAAGGCTTTACTGAAGTCAAGGTAGACCACATCCACCGCTCTGCCATCATCCATCCACCTTGTTACACTCTCATAAAAGGCTATGAGGTTGGTCAAGCATGACTTACCCTTGGTGACTGCCCCTAATAACCCTCTTATCCCTGATGTGCCTTGAGATGACACCAAGGATAAGCTGTTCCATTACTTTCCCAGGGACAGAGGTGAGGCTGACCGGTCTATAATTACCCGGGTCCTCCTTCTTGCCCTTTTTAAAGACTGGAGTGACATTTGCTTTTCTCCAATCCTCGGGCACCTCTCCCGTTTCCCAAGACTTGGCAAAAATGATGGATAGCGGTCTAGCAATGACTTCAGCCAGCTCCCTCAGCACCCGCGGATGCATCCCATCTGGACCCATGGATTTATGGACGTCCAGACTATTTAATTGTTCCCTAACCCAGTCCTCATTGACTAAAGCAAACTCCTTCATTAACCTGGCTTCATCCGGGGTCTCAGGGGTACAGGGCTCCCCAGGACAGCCTCCAACGGAGTAGACAGAGACAAAGAAGGCATTCAGCAATTCTGCCTTCTCTGTGTCTTCTGCCACCAGGGCACCCACCTCATTCATCAGTGGGCCTACATTGCCTCTGGTATTAGTTTTATCTGCTATGTATTTGAAAAAGTTCTTCTTGCTGTCCTTGACCCCTCTCGCCAGCTGTAATTCTAAGGAGGCCTTGGCTACCCTAGCTGCCTTCCTGCATCCTCTAACAGCAGCCTTATATTCCTCCCAAGTGGCCAGCCCCTGCTTCCATGACCTGTAAACTCGCCTCTTCTGCTTGAGCATACCCAACAGATCCCTATTCAACCACGCAGGCCTTCTGGCTCCCTTCCTCAACTTCCTACGTGTGGGGATGCTCTGATCCTGAGCATGGAAGAAGCAATCTCTGAATGCAATCCAGCTCTCTTGGGCCCCTTTTCCTTCAAGCAGTCTTGCCCATGGGATTTCCCCCAGCAATTGCTTGAAAAGGCTGAAATTAGCCCTGCCAAAGTCCAGGGTTGCAATTCTACTTGCTATTCTGTTCCTGCCACACGAGATGCTGAACTCCACCATCTCGTGGTCACTGCAACCCAGGCAGTCCTCAACCTTTACTGCTTCGACCAGACCCTCTTTGTTAGTGAGGATGAGATCCAGCAGTGCACCTCTCCTGGTCGGCTCCTCCACCATCTGCATGAGGAAGTTATCATCAATGCACTGGAGGAACCTCCTGGACTGTAGCTGGCTGGCTGAATGGTCCTTCCAGCAAACATCAGGGAAGTTAAAATCACCCACAACAACCAGGGCCTGTGACTGTGAGGCCACTCTCAGCTGCGCATAGAAGGCCTCATCAACTTCCTCAGCCTGATCTGGTGGCCTGTAATAGACACCTACAACAGTATCACCCCTGCCAGCCTGTCCCTTGATCCTGACCCATACACTCTCAACTCGTTCCTCATCCGCTCCTGGGCAGAATTTAGTACATTGCAGTTGCTCTCTCACATAGAGAGCAACTCCACCATATATATAGTATATAAGTATTAATATATGATTCAGTTGTCATTCTCTTTTACATATCACATTTTCAAAATGAACAATAATTTAAAAAAATGCAAGAAATAACAAGTTTTTATTTTTCTTTGACTGTTGACATCTATTTGTGTCTCAAAAACTATATTAGTGTATCTATTCTGTGAAGATCAGAGTAAACATGGCAGTAGAGTTGAATCTGAGAGACATCCACAGTGTTCCCCAAGTGTCTAATTTCCCTATCTAATATAATGCAAAGCGCAGCAAAAAGCTCATTTTTAACTTGCATGTACCTTATATAATAATCCAGACACAGGCCAATTGTCTGCCCAATATACTATTCCAACTGGCAACATTTTGCATTTTCATGTGAAGGTATATGGCAATAGCAAACCATTCAGTAAGCTTTTTATATCTGCTTTATCTTTTAAAGGTATTATCAACATAACCCCTCTCCAATCTATTCAGTGGAATTTGGTCACTATAATCCAGGATTCTTTTCTTAAATTTTCCAATCCATGAGTTGCATGGAATTTTTCACCAAGAAAAGCAGATATATGTGAAAATAGAACCCAAAACAGAATTATGATCCTGCTTTCAAACTCCATGGTCTTTTTTGCATTTCATTTAGCAGCAGCAATGATAGCTACATTTTATTGCAGGAACAGAAGGATAAGTGAGCAATTTGCTAAAGAAAATCAAAGACAACAGTTACAAAACTACTTGGAAATTAAGATACGCTTCTAGAACAGCAAGTTATTATGGTCCACTAAGGAGAAGAAAAACAGAGCAACCCATTGACCACCTCTCAAGGCATATGATAGAAAAGAAATCAGATGTTAAAAACAAGAAGAGCTAAAAAACAAAATTGTTGTGTTCCTGTACCTAAAAATTCAAACATATTCACAAGTAAGTAAGTAAAAAAAAAAAAAAAAATCTGTTGGGCGATAGGAAAAAAATTATAACAGGAAAACCATCACACGCTTGAACAAAGAGATCCTTAAAAGAAAGAAACAGAAAGCAACAGAATAAAAGGAATAAACAAACAGAGAAGGACAGTTAATCCAAGATGCTGCTTTAAAGGAGGAACAAGTGGAAAATGTTATCCCCATGTAGCTGAGTTCCAGTGTCTCCCATGATCAAAATGCCCAGGAGAAAAAACATCCCATGGTGAGCTCAGACAAGCTATAGCAAGGTCACTGCTGAGGTGATAAACCTCAGATAACAAAAAGTTGCTGAATAGGTCAATCTAGCAGAAGGAACACTATATCTTATCTGAACGACAACAAATGGGACAGATCCCAGATCTAACTGGGGTCATGTTTCTAAATGCAACCAGGTAATGTACCAACCAGCGTTAATGGAACGCAAAGCTCTTTTTGCCCTGTGGGTTAACTACAATAACTTTTGCCACTTAGATCAGTGATACCTTGATGCTGTAATTACTCACTGCATGTGTCGGTCGATATTTGCAATGTGCTTATTTACTGCCCATTTTCAGGTTGGAAAGCTGCTGTGGAAAGTGCAGATGGCTTGTCCCACTGAAAATAAATCCATGTAATTTTTTTTTTTTGCTTTTTCAGAGGAGTAAGCAATTTTTCAGCTCTGCTGTATCTTACAGCTGGCTGACCCTGCAGAATCACAAGCTACAAACATGGAAAAATCTCTGTATGAATTTTGTTGAAACTTAATAATTACTCTACTGTTAAATACGCAGCATGTATAGATTTAGAAATGGATTGAGGTGGAGAGAAACCCAAACTTTACATTTAATTTAGCTCTGAGTATAAAGCTGTTCATTACATGGAATAAAGTGTTCTAGAAAAAGAAACTCTGGCCATTTTCTCTAGGTACCTTTACCATTCATAAAACTAGAGATCAAGAAACTCACTGTTGTTAAACTGCAATTCAATCTTACGTGGCCCCCAAGTGAGCAAAACAGATAAGTTAAAGGTCAAAACTATTTCCAGACATCAATGTGTCTTCTCCTATTCAAAGGTTCAGAGGACACAGAAGAGTTTACGGTACTGAATAATAATAGCCTGTTGTTTACTACATTCTTCAAGCCAGAGGAACACCGTGCATGTAAGTGTTTCTCTTGCAGTTTCATGAGTGACAGCTTTTGGGGGCATCTTTTTGCACCATGTTTACACAGGACCTATTTTAGAGAAGTTAGAGAATTTATTTCTGTCTCAAATTCTAGGATACCAAATACTAAAACAAAAACAAAAACAAAAACAAACCAACACAACAAAACAAACCACAGAAACAAACCCACAAACAAACAAAAAAATCCCCATAGTTCATTACTTTAACAGATTTTCAAATTACTAAGAAAGAGTGTATCAGAAAGAGAAGTATTCTGATCTCTTCAACCCCTTTAGGTTGTACTAGGAATAGTCAATGGACATCAGCTGATGAAAACTTATACTGATTTGTTTCACTATCATAATGTTTCTGAACTCAAGACTTGACAGCTAGAAGTATTTTTGTTTCCTGTTATGGATTGTAAGTAAGAATAAAATCAGAATAGGTGTCATTCACACAAGGGCACAAATTCTCTTGATATTAAATCCCTTTATTTCTATTTTGGCTTTATTTTTAACATATATGAAAACCAATTGTAGTTACACCTAAAGGTATGACTTGACTATGAAGTGGCAGGAGGGAGTTAAAACATTTATTTTTTAAATTACAAAAGATCTACCTTATACATTTGAAATAATGAGTAACCCTTCTTACTCTTAAAAATGTTAATAGTTTTCTATTGCATTCAAAACTTTCAAATCTTACATCCAACACAATATGTCGTACTCTTAAACCAGCAGATTGATAAAGAACCGATGAGTAGTTTATTAAGGAATAATGTTCATGGACAGCATAAAGTATCTTACAGGTATTACTCAAAACACTTCTCTCCCAATAAAATGCTGTCAAACCTTCACTATAGTAGTTTTAAAACAGCTGATATTGTAATATGACCTGACACAATAGATCTATTTCAAATGAATGGCCGAAGTAATAGAGATCGAAAAAGGAGTAGCTGCCCAATCTCTGAAAAAATATTTTTTTTTGGCATTGCATAACATCCTGAAAAATGTTTGCATTTTGGAACTAAAATGACTTTTCTTGCCTGTAGTCAACTGCGTTGGCCCAGAGGGGTTGGGCAAAAGGGGCACTGAGGAAGTTATCGCACTGCAAGGTTGATGCAGAAGGAATTAGTACTCCAATAAAAACAAATAATACCATTCTTTTATGTATATCTGAATTATATGCAGTTTGCTGCTTTACAAAGAGACTTGGCAGGTTCTCATAAACAAACCAGAGACCAGTAACAGCATATTGCCTATGTGTCTCTTTTAGTTAAATTAAGTGTATGACAAAAAGAGATGCAGATCTCACTGTTCTTCACAAGCAACTAAGCTACAGGGGCATGACAAAGGCACATTAAATTGACAGTTAAGCTGAAGAGACACAAGGAACTATTATAACAGCAAGCTATCTGAATCATAAATGAAAGGATGACTAGCTCTTGCGAACATTTTTGACAGAACTTTGTATCAGATGTGCTGATTCATTCAAATCAGAACCATTGGACTTAACAAGCTTTTGTGAAGAAAATTGCTTAGGTGCAAGATGGATTTCCTCACTAAAGCTAGAGAAAGAAGACAGGAAAACCTATAACTCTAAGGTAAGTAAGAGAACTGGGAGACCAAATGAGCAAGTTCAGTGGTAAGGCCGTCATACAGAAATGGAATAGAACAGTCTAAAGCTTTGAATCAACTTTGATCAACTTTTATCTGGTTTTCAAAAATTTGGAATAAAGTATTTCCACACTATTAAAATGAGAAACAGAGAAAGATGGAAAGAAGAAAGGAAAGGAGGAAGGCAAGGAGGAAGGCAGGAAGGCGGGAAGGCAGGAAGGATCTAGTTTTTGCACAAAAAATAAATTTTCTTTGGCAAAAATGGAAATTGAATTATTTTCCAGTTAGCCATAAGAAGTCTGTGGATTGTAAATGTATTAATGAAATAAGTGGAAGGCGTAATCAAATGTGGTTTTGTCTTCCGGGTTTTTTCAGTATCTGAAGTGGCAGCACATTGTGTCTCTGTATTCTTATCTAGAATGCACATACATGACGGCACAGTTTGTCCTGCTAAAGTTCTAGCAAAAATGAGGAGTCATATGACTGCGTGACAGATGGCATAACTTTATGTAATTTCTGCAATTTGTGATGTATGTTGTTGAAGACAGTGGCTGAGAAGGGTGAAAGGTTGTCTCTATTCCTCATTCTGCCACTTTATTTTAGATAAGAAATCTCCCAAAGGAGCGGAAAAAGATGTGCCCTCTTAGGAAAAAATGGAAAGCCCAACAGAAATGCAAGGTAAAATGCCTGTTGAAAAACAGTTAGTTTCTCCTGAGTAAAACCTGGAAACCTCTTGTAAGGAGTAGAGATCTTTCTTCCAGTGGATGGATTATCTAGCCTCAGGGATGAAATAGGAATATTTTCCTAGATGTTCAGGAGACTGAGTAGAGTTTCTCACACCCACAAGATCACTGTGTCTTGCATGACAAGGAAGTTAGCTTGGGAAAAAAAGCTCTTATTCTGCAAGGAGATGTGGAATATTTGTTTCCAAACCTATTTTTGAGCTGTGTCATGAAGTAAAACAAATGTTATGGTCTTTAGACCTAGCTTAAGAGGTGGGAAGCCCTTACTGGGTATTCTTTAAAGATAAAGTGGACAGATCATAAAAATAATTTTTGAATAATCATTATTATTTTTCTTATTAACTAGTACACTTAAAGAAAGCCCTTTCCCTAATACAAGGGCTGACCACACTTTCCTCATATTTGACAAACTGATGAACATAACTGTGTTAATTGAGTGGAATTTCTTCAGTGTCTGGCTTGAAATTTCTGACTCTTTTTCAGACCTGAAGATCATCTTGCCTATTTGAAAGATTATTCTCCCCTCAGTGCTGTCAATTGCTTTAATAAAAGACTGAATTTCTCCTTATAAATCTTACTCCTCTCTCATTATTAGAGGTTTTACCGTCCTAGTGGAATGTTCCCTTTGCACTGTGCTCCCCAGTGTACCATTGTGCCTCCCACCTACCTCATGTTCCTGTGATTCCTGCAACCCAGACAGGAAATACTGAGGGATTTTTCCACACCAAGATGGACTTGTCCTGATAAGTAACCTGGGTTCTAAAGATAAATGCTTTCTATTTATCATATCATGTATTCTTATATCATCCAATCAAACACCTAGTATTGAACTAACTCTGAATTCATCTGTTTACATGTAACATACTACTTCCAAAGTTTGGGTACAGTTCTATGAGAACTTGCTTCAGTAAAGATTAAGAAGTATGTGGCTCATTTTGAATAATTTCACTGTCTAAACTGACATCAGCAGTTCATCTTGGTAGATACCATGACTTTCAAATGCGTGTGAAACAAGATCAGCAAGTGTTCACCATTTCTTAGGACATAATCAAAAGCATTTAGCAGTAGCTCAGCTGTTTCAAGATTTTCACACTCAAAGGAAACAGTTTTAATATGGCTCAGCATTCATAGATCCTTCTGCAAATACAGTAGATCATTTTCATAAGTAACAATATTAAGTATGTGTACTTATCTTCAAATAGTGTATTCTATGTGGCATTCAATTCTCTGTATTTGTCTTCAGAAAAAAATCCTAATACAAATTTCTTTTTCATTGAGCTCCATCTTGAAAATCTGTTTGCCCTGATGATATCAATGCATCCTATAACCTTGAAAATACCTCTCTACAATGTCATAGTATAGTGCTTATTTCACATCAAAAACCTATTTTATAGTTTTTTCCTATGTACATATTACATGTAAATACAGTACTCATTTAAATGTCACCAGACATATGTCTAAGATGGCAAACATTCCAAAATAGATAATAAAAATGACATTGTGATTACTTCGAAACAGCGTCATAAACTGTCATTAGTGCATCTAGAAATTAAGCGTACAAGAAAATAAAAATTATGAATAAAATTCACAATCCTTATAAATGAAATTGTATTTTCTGCTGCAGAAGTTGCTCTAATTTGCAGTGTTCAATAAAGTAACTTAGTAAACAACGTAAACACAGTAACTTAGTAAACAATGTAAATATACTGTTCATTCTACATTCTATGATTTAAGATTAATTAAGGCTCAAAGACAGCAACAGCCACCAGTTCTCTGCTACCTGTATTTTTCTGCTGTGCAAAATGTATTATTTTTTCTCAACAAAATATATTTTAGTGTTTTCCAGTTCCTTGTCACACACAAAATGCACCTACCTTCTTATGATCAGGGTGGGATATCGCCCCAAGGCACATTTCTGCCATGCAGTGCTGCCTGCATGAGTCACTGCTCTATATTCTGTTCCTCAAAGTGAGTCAGAAATGTCTCTCTCGTTCCTTCTTGTGAACCAATACTAAATTTAATGCTTCTGAAGTTACCCTATGCATTGAAACTCGTGCATTTCACTCTGCCTTGCTGCTCACTACCTCCCCTGCATGGTCACTTTGCGCCATACCACTCAGCACAGAGCTTCCCCCAGGATGGTTGTGCTGCACTGTCACTATGTGAGTGGACTGAGCAGGGTTCTCACGTGTCAGTTACAGCTCTGCCACATCTCCAATACCTCCTGGCAAAGGGTTTTGAAGAAGGGGAAAACATGAATGCCAGGCAGCTCCTCAGATAAGAATGTGTGGTGGCTGGGAAAGGGGTAGTACTGAGGCAGAGTGTCTAGAGGAGGTGGCGTTGCAAAGGGAAGGCCTGGGAAAGTAAGAGTAGGGGTGAGCTGGGAAGGCATGTACTAAATATAATATCCACAGTTGAATGGACTGGTTTTTACTGCACTCATTGCTAAGAAAAAGAGGGGGAAATATTAGGGAGAATAGAAGGACAGGGAGAACAAAATCCAGGAATGAGATACTGACACCAACAAAAGTGGAAGAAACTTGAGAGACAGGAAAAGTTTGTCTGTGTTTTGATGTCACATCTAATGTGGATATTAGTCCAGTATGCAAGAAATCAATGACAAAAATTATTCTATATTGTTTCTCTTCTTTGTGCTCCTGCCCCTTCAATGAACTAGCCTGTAGGAATAGAGAGCTGCACGTCTTTCCCCCTCTGCTTCTCTGCTCAACAATACAGCCTTAAGAAGAGGAATGATCTTTCCCAGATCCCCAAGATCAAAATTTTTGTCCCCCATCACAAAACAGTGCAGTAGCCATAAACAGCAACTGTGTTTCTCCTGCTGTTCTCACCATTTGACTTTCTGATTTACCCACAGCATCTAACAAGGCAACAGAATAGCTCAGATGCTGGGTGCACATCCTCTCCCTCCTGTCCTCCCTCTCCGACACTTACTCCAGCAGACCTTTTAAGAAGTCTATGCATTATATCTATCACATGGCTATAGGACATCCAGAGACTGTTAACACTTTACATTTTGAGTGTCTCTGTTTATTTTGTATGTCTTAACACTGTGTAATTCAAAATGTATTCTAGATTATTAAGGACATAAAGATGCAATATCCCTTCCAGTACACTGGTTAATCAGGCTAGGACACAATCTAATGCGTAATCTCTGTATTGCTGATAAAATATTGACACAAATGGATGGTATTCCAAAACAGTCTAATCCTTTAAGAGGCTGAGTGCCCTGAGAGATACTCAGCAGACTCCACTCTAAACGAAACTAGTGAGCCTCTGAGATCCAGCACTTCACAAGACCAAATCCTTTAACTACATGATAAATGCTTTCTACTAAAATAGTAATGAAAAGAACTGACAACCAACCCTTCTATTATGCTAGTGTAAATGAGTAACAGACTGGCAGCAGTGAGCAGACAGAATTCTGTGAGGCAACGAGTGAGACTGCTGGGTTACCAGGGATAAGGGGTGTAACTGAGGATAAGATATTGCAGAGAAACCAAGGGCTGCACTGTAAATTGCTTACTCATGTGGCTAGTCCTATGGAGGTCTCTGAAGTTAGCAATACCGCCTATGGGAATTAATAGTCATTCATCTGAAGCTGAGGTTGTATGTGCCATTCTTTGTTAGGAAACTGCACTTTTGCTCTTTCCTGGGTCACTTTGCCAATGACAATGCCAAGCTTCTTGCCATGTTGTGGATTAACAAATCAGTCTCTTTAGGGGGAGCAGAGAGACAGATATTTTATTTAGGGATAGATCCAGGGCCATGGATCATTTGCTTGACTTCCCTCACTGCCTGAACAGCTGTGTTGGCACCAGCAAGAAGATGGGCAGATGAGAAGTAGTTAATCCTACAATATTGCACTCAGCCTCATTGGATAAAACTGTAGACTAACATCAAAAAGCCCACTTCTGCCACTTCCAGCCGTACATCTCACTTCTGCCTTTATGAGCACAGTTCCTTCTATGGGTATGATTAGACTTGAAAGAGGGATAGGAGCCTAGCCAGGAACACTGTTTTGGAAGCAATCTGAAATCACCTGGGAAACTGAAAAGGGAAGGAGATGGAAGGTGAGAAATGTTTAAGCTGACCACAGCAGTGGCTGCAGAATGTAGAACTATGGCTATTGTAAGGCTTTATAACTTGATGTTAAATTATTCCTTTGCATTCATCTTAAGCACAAAAGTTGTTGGAATAAATTTCTGTCAAGGACCTTCTCTTTCAGGAAATTAAAGGGAAACTTGATTTTGTTACCTCAATTTCTCCTGAAGGGGTGCTGTAAGAAATTTGATTTGTAATTTACAAATCATCAGGAAACATATATCCAGGATTAGGCACTATGTGTTCCACAGCTGTGGAAGACTAAAGTGTCCACGCTACTAAGTACAGTATTTGATCCTTACAGTGGTGTTTACTACCAGGAGTTACTGCATACAAAATATTGTCTCTGCCACATAATACAGGTGTGGAACTCACTGTCCCGTGACAATGCATAGCTCAGAAGTTTAGGAAAAGATTCAGAAAGGAATGAATATTTGTCACAGCATATTACAAATAGCCTGCAATTACTAACAGGAAGAGGGACTTTCTAGAATAATATTAAATGTTCAGGTATGAAAACCAAAACTCTAACAGTAATGCATCAGCCAGCACCGACTGTTACACAAAACCATTTTAAGATTTCTAACCTTGAAGCTGATTCTCGCAGCAGTTCAGCCATAGAACTCTTAGATGAAGAAATACACCTTCTGGCACATCCTTAGGTCATTACATCCAATGTACTTTAGATTACAATAACTAGTAAAGTCCAGATTTTCTAAAAATTCTCCAAGTCAAACAGTCTGTCTTTTGATAATACTTTATCTTATGAAGACAGCTCAAGGCTGAGTGCTTCCATTGGATAAAAATGTAACCCTTTGGCCTGAAAAAACAGCTGTTGCTCAGATAAGTATGTCCTGTATATAACGATAGCCTTTTGTTGTTACTGCTGATAAGGAGGTAATGGCATAGAGGATAAGCAAAGCATTTGCGGGCAAATTTCAGTAAAAAAAAAAAAAAAAAAATTCTTTTTTCTTATGTGCACTTTATTCTGCAACTGTTCAAGTGAGGCACTCCTGCATCTTACCCTGAAGCATCTGGTGCTGGCCACCATCAGGGCCTGGGCAATTCTTAAAGAACTAATGGAATCTCAAGAATTATTGTCTTGTGTATATCATAACCTTTGAGATTTTTTTTCAACATTCAAGAATATATGTAGTTCTACATCATCTACTATATAAAAAAGGACAAACCTGAGAGAACTCAGCCTGTGTACAGAACCATCAAGAGATTTCAGAAGGTCACATTACCCTTAATGAGCTTCTCTTAGTAGTGATAGGATGACCTAAACTTCAAAGGGCAAATTACAACTCCTCAACTGTCTCATAAGCCTCCTATTATTGCCACAGGTATGATCTCCTGCTTGGTTATTTCAATATTATATGATAATAATTCAGACTTTAATATATAAATAAAGGTCTTAGAAGACCATATTAAAAATTGTTAAGAAAATACCAGAAAAAAAAAAGAGATTTATCTTTGTACTACAAGTTGTGAGTATGTCTCCAAAGTGACAAGCTTTACTTTTGGGGGGATAGCAGGGGCAAGAACAGAAAAAAGGATATTACAAGACAACTCTGCATAACCCCCAGAAGTCCAGCCAGTGTGTAAGGCTCACATCAGGATCTACCCTGTTAGCATTTGGGCATAGTGAAGAGTACACTGAGAAGCCAAAAATCTCGAGTAAAGTGTGCCATGGTCTGAATTTATGGGCTTTCCATCCCTTTAGTTTGTCATTATATCGTGTGAAGTTAGACTGAACTCAAGGTGGATAAACTGGCTTATTTTTTCCCCTGCTCTTCCCTCCACAATTAGGAGATTCCTCTTCATTAGGATAGATGTATATCCCAACTTCCATATGTATCTGAAGATCTCCATATTAAATTAGGAGTTTTCTGCTACACACATGTAGCAGACAGTGAGACATACAACTCTCATTCCTCCTTTTGGTAGCTACTTAGCTTTCTCTGATAAGGAGAAAGACGATTTGTCTCCAGGACAGAGCATATAGAAACTTTCTGTGTGTGTGTTTCCCTGCTTTCTAGCAGTTGGTTATTCACCATGGTTTTGATATTAGTGTGCTGCACTTGTACGTTCAGGATGGTCACATCTTCTGTAAAGATGATGATGACCACCTGCTATTACACTGTACAGTAATACTCAGTCTTTAACTACTCTGCATCTTTATTCAGCTATATCAAGCACAGCTCTGACATGCTTGTGTGGAGTATGCCATATGACTTGATCCATCTGCCCTTTGTAAACCTTGAATAGTTTCAACCCATTAGGATCCAAGCACACCTGGACTGAAGAGGGCCTCACCACTTAGCACTCTTACCCACATCCATCTCCACTATCATGTAGTCCTTACACATCTCCTTTGCAACAAACAACTAAGCACCAAGAGTCCAAACATGTTTGGACTGGAGTTATCATCTGACAACAAACTGAAGGGAGGAGAGAGGAAGGCCTTTTCTCTGATTTCATTCATGATGGTCTTCTGAAAACAAAATGAATGTTATTTGATCTATTTTGAACTCTGTATGGTAGTGCCCAGCATCCCATTTACTTGTTACATTTACAGAACTGTACTTCCAACATCCTCAATGAAACTAATAATTTTTATTAAACACAGAAGATGGCTGCATTTGGGAAAGCATCTAACAACTGGCTGTCTAACTGTAAAGCCAGCTGTTTCAATTATCTGAAAGGCTACTACCCAAGTATATGTTATAGTGGAGAATTATCCTGAATACATGTGCAGACAGACATTTGCACAATCAACATCCAGTCCTTAAAACCCTCAGATTGTAGAGTTATGGTGGGATTATCATAAATTATTTTTTTTTCTGAAATATTTAGATACCAGATTTATTTAGTATTCTCCCTCACACCTGACTTTTCCTATTGTAACAACCAAATGGAATTGCCATTTATTCCAGAGAGAGTATCTATGTTGATCTTTTCATAATTCCATTTTAACAGAAACTTAAAAATATTTTGTGATTTCAAAAAATAATGATGGATTTTTCCACATTCTTATAGTGGGAATGAACTTGTTTGAGGTGAAAGATTTTGGTTTTTGACGGGGACAGGAAACACTCTTCTATCCTTTATTTGTGTTTTCGGCTTAAGTACATGTGGATTGGTTGACCCAACTAATTTCTACAAATAAGCCAGTTCTGAGAAAGAAATCATTGTGAACTTGTTTTGAACCAAATTTGAAAGGTACATTCAATTTAAGTAACTCCTTAATGATTAATCTGAGAAAAGTTACCTTTTAGGCTTTTTTTTGTTTGTGGTAGTTGTTGTTGTTGTTGAGGTTTGTTTGTTTGTTTGTTGTTTGGGTTGTTTTGGGTTTTTTTTTTTTTGAAAGATAATAGGAAAGAATGAGAAACTGCATTAGATGTGATTGTGGTTAGGGAAAACCAGGAAAATATAATTTATCAAAAAAATGACAATACAGTACTACAGCCATAACAAATCTATCTGCTTATAAATAAGAACCAAACGTTCAACATGTAGGAATATATAATCATACCTGCATTCAAAAAATACACACTCACAAGGTTCTGAAGATTGTGGAGCACAATTACAGAGGATTTAAATCACCTGTTTAATCTTGGGGACCGGCCTCAAGATAAAAATATCTTGCTTAAAGCAGTATTCTCATCTTTCTCAATATCACAATACCCCTGCTACCTTACAGTGCCTTTGTCACTGAGGGAAAACATACTTTTAGCTGACTCCTGTTGATTAACACTGGTATTTATATTTTGTAGCTTGAAGGGAGATGGAACTCATGGAAAAGATGGATCATCATCCTGCCTTACTCAACTATTTCCTCCCTGCCCTGCCCCGATTTCAATGACAAAACAGTATCAGCCTAAAGAATGAGAAACTGCTCAGGAACAGAATCTGCTCTGAAGCAGAAGGTCCTGCTGCTGGCTCTTCTTCAGAACCAGACCTGGCTGGGTCGCTTCTTTGTCTATGGTGACACAGCTCTCAGTGTAGAGAATTAATGGGTGAGATCAAGGAACAGGTACAGATTATTTTTGGTTGATTCACTGGTTTTGATTTTGATCTGGATCAGTTCCCCACTCAGCTCATATAACTGCTCAAAACTTGATCTGTCAGCCTAATTTGCTGCTTAGCACATTATAGAACAGGGAAATGGTAAATGGGAAAGAGCGAAACAGACAGAGAAATACCTTCAAATAGCATTTCTGGAGAGACTGAGTATAATGAAAGTGGACCAGAGAGTTATTTGAATGCTTTCATTGCCTACTAGAACTACTATTGACTCTTTCTGGATAACAGAATTGTTAGAAAACAGATATTCTCTTTATTGTCTTAGAAAAATAACCAGGCAAGCTAATTAAAATAAATATCGGAACCTCCCCTCCTCTTCCCTTTCCTCCCAAAACACAGACTCAGAAGTCTCCCAGTTGCAAACAAGCCATTCAAGGCCACCTCCTTCTTCTTCGTTCATTTTCTTTGGAGTAAAAGTAAGAAATAAGAATAAGCCTTTCACAATTAAAATGTCACCTCAGTAACTTCTGCTACCACAAAAACAAATCATTCTGATAGATTTCATATGCTTTTCTTCTTAGACAATCATATCAGATGCATACATTATTCATACTACTTAAATACAGGATATGGTTGAGAAATAAGGCCTTTTTTAGTTTTTCTGGAGTCAAAAGGTCTTATGTACCATTGATTTTCTTGATAGCAATAGTAATGAAATTATATTCATAGTTTATATTTTATTTTTAACAGGAGAAATACTGGTGCTGTAAATAGCTCTGAAAACATATCAGATGTGAAAATATGCAATTAAATCTCGTTGAAGTGTCTGGAAATGACAATGAAAAAAATTCTGCAGTAGTATAGAATCTATCCATAGGTCCTTCTGTGTTCTAAGACCCCTTGAAAAGCATTTATCTGTGTGAGCTGGTGCTTCACAGCCCCACTGAGCATTGCATTCCAACTAGTAGTCCAAGCAAGTTTTAATGGACCTTACACTAAAAATGCTTGATAAATTTAAACTGTATAATTTTGAATTTGGAAGATCAGTCTTAGTTATAAATAGAAACTGTCATGCAAGATAATGATTAATTTGAAGTCAGCTACAATGCATGCTGATTAGTGTGGAATTTGGCATGCCTGGCCATTCTTGAATGTAAGAGGGATACCAGGAGAGTAAACACATGAAAACTATTACATAAAAAGTTAAGACCCTTCTAAATGAACAGATTTGGAATTTATTTTTGAAGTGCATTGGAAAAGCATCACATATTTAGACTCATAGGTAAGAATAAATGCAGTTGTAATTCATCTACTGAAGGTCACTTTACATTTCAGACAATTTATTTTATATTTTCTCTTCAACATATCTAAACATTTATTTTGTTTTATTTGTAAAACACCAGTGCTGAAATAAATCTAAATGTTAGCTTTTCTTTTAGGCAAGAATAGGGCAGTGACATTACTTTTTTTTTCTGTCTAACTAACCAAAAACCTGAAAAACATAATTAAGAACACTATTAGGAAACATATTTGTAAAATGAACATTATTGCAGATTTTCAAAGAAAATTACATTTATAGCAAACAAAACCATAGATTCTTCCTTTATAATGACTTATGAAACATATTATTTTTTAATCCACTGTCTTAGATGCAGTTGAACATGAAAACCTAACTTTAAAATTGTTCTCATTATTCAGGCTTTGTACACAGAGAAAAAATTATGTAGAAAGTTCTGAATGAAAGACTAAAAAGTTACTCTCATTTGGAGGGGCGGGGAGGGCTTTGATCTAAATCGCCACAGTGTGATGTAACTGATACCTTAAGTGCTGTTTGGCTTTAAAATAGTATGCTGTTGTTACTTACTGTCATCTTCAGTTCTTCTACAATAATGTTTTCCAAAAGGAAATGTGAAATTGGTGCTTGCTATGGTGATTGCAACTAAAAATTCAACAGTATTAGCAAATTCTTCACAGTTCCCTATTGTTTTGTATTCAGAATACGTGAAGAAAAATCAGCTCAGGTGACATTCACTGGAACTCTTGTTAAAAATTGACTTTTTGATATATAACTACCATGCTTAAAATGCTACAGCCTTCCACGAAGGCTGCATTGAAACTGCAAAGAAATGGTGTTGCTATTGTGGCAGCAGCACGAAAAATTTAAGGCCAGACCTAGAGGATTTGTTATGCGAAACAAAAAGAACAGAGTCACAGAAATGCACTTTTAATATCTTGTTATCAATTTCATTTTGATAGGTACTTTTGCACTACACAGGCACCTAAATTTGAGTGTTCATGCGCAACTCAGTTTCAGGAGCTAAACCTTTCCACCCTGCTGAAATTCTGCTGTGATGTAGCTCTGAGTCAGAGGGATATCAGAGGATCCTGAGTTGTCACATCTGCTGAGAACACACAGTAATCTCTGCACATCAATCACTGTGCATCAGTAACAACACTGTATTCAGGACAAGCCAGGCAGATTTTAGAAGCAGCAGAAAGGTCTGCCTGCTGTTCACATCACAGATTTGTGTCCACATGAATCCCCTTCCCTTCTGCCTTCCCCTAGGTTAGAAGAAACAGTCTTTACTCTCTCTTCATGCTGGGAAGATTTCATACGTACTACTGCAGCTTCTGGTGAGAGCAGTCTAAGAAGGGTAGAGCAGTAACTTAGTACAAAACTTTCTACTTCTTTGTGAAGCTGTCTCGTGCCTTCAAGAAGACTGGATTTGTGGGGAAAGAACAAAAGACAGAGGAGCTACTGTTCCATATTGCATAATTTGGGGGCACTGACCTCGAAGAAAGTAACCCTGGTTTTCAGCTTCCGAGCTCAAGAATACATCTGCTTTTATCTTGAGATTAAGTAATACAAATATTCTGAGAATCCAGTTTCTGCTCAGTTTGAGGACTTTCATTGAAAGAAAAATCTAGGTACCGAGTCTTTAATAACCCTTATTTAAAAACCCAGCCCAGATTCATATCTTTGGTAGATGACTAGTAGGGGATGCCCAAGATTACTAGTCATGTAAACAAGTATTTAGTGGTAACATTATTTATGTACTTCATGGAAACTTCATTCTGTCTCCTTCAGATGTAGCAAAGATCAAATAATTACTTTTAGGTACTGCAATGTCATTGTTGTAAGTGTTTACCTAGTTTACTAGGATCACAAATCTGCAGGTTCAGGATCAGATGCAATGTCTAAACTGGAACAATGCAATGCTCAACTTGAAGAGCATCATGCATATCCTTCAAGGGCAAGCAAAACCAACAAATTGCCCTCTAATTTTACATGCACACAAATGACTGTGTGAGCATAACCATAACACACTTCAAAATAAGAAAAGTGGCTACAGGATTGAGGAGAACTGCAGTTAAGAGTGCCTGTCCTCCCACCTCCTGCTTGGACTCTGGGCACACAGCCATACAAATTACAGCTGCCTCCTGTGCAGGTGCCTACATCTGGGGGAAAATACCTCTCCTCTACTTAGCACATTTGTCCAAAGTTGTGAGAATTTGGCTGAATGCTGTTAACTGTAATCCTAAAAGAACAAAAGAAACTGCATGTAGCAAGTACTATCTTTCATATTCAGATTAATTACAATACAGGCAAGTTTTAGAAATCATAAGAACTACCTTCAGTTGAATTCTCCAAAGATTATCTTATTGAAAGTAGTCAGACTAACAATATATCTGCAGTGTCCTTGGCTTCCTTTTTGGGTTATTTTATTATGATTTATTTTATAAAGACTGGAGTAATGTAATTAATAATTTTTCAGTAAACAACACAGATCAATTATACTTCATAACAAAACCAGCACAAGTTTTTTCTTTCAAAGTAATATTTACATTTGAATATAAGTAGAATTCCACTTTCTAGATTATTAAATTTGCATTCAAATACTTGGTTATCCAGAATGTCTATGTTTATGGCTTTACAGAGAAAGTTGGCATAAGCTCTTCATTAATACAGTATAAGAGCATCTGGCATAAAATATTCCCTTTAGTGATAATCAAATTTTAAAACAAGCAAACAGCAAACTTTTCTTAAGAAAAGTAACCAAGTTGTACTTTTCCAGGAAAGAGGTGTGGGAGATCAGAGATGGCATAGAATACTACCATCTTTTTATTGTGCTTTATTGATGTGACAGTTGAGCAGCGATTCGTGCAGTATTATCACTGCAGAATATCACCTTGAGGTTTAACAAAATGTCATATGTTATAGTGGCAGCATTTCATATTATAATTTCAACTCTGGAGGTCTGGTGCTTTTAATAATACTTCATTTTATTCTATATAATTATTGGTTGTCTTACACTTTCATGATAAACTGCTCTATTGCACTGAAAGACAGAAAAAAACTATATTGCAAGATATTACACATTAAATTGGAAGTGATGGGCCCAGTTGCATTAAAGATTGTTTGATCTCATCAGTTTTTAACAAAGATCTTTGATTTCTCTCGAGTATTGAGGGCTTGCCTTCACAAGCAGTTAGGAGGAAAGGAGAGATGTAGAAAACACTTGTTGTGTCCTCATTGCCATGTTCTGTTACATCTACCCACACATTGAACATCTTCCCTATTTAATTGGTGGGCTGCATGCCAC
Organism: Patagioenas fasciata; assembly: GCF_037038585.1. Taxonomy (NCBI): domain Eukaryota; kingdom Metazoa; phylum Chordata; class Aves; order Columbiformes; family Columbidae; genus Patagioenas; species Patagioenas fasciata. The sequence goes on along the minus strand of NC_092523.1, from coordinate 33,136,234 downwards.
ACTCCTTTTGAATTTCTTTTGAGTTTTGTCAAAGATTAGTATCCATTTTCCTGCACTATGTTTGGAAGTCATGGACACAGACGAATTTACATTACTTTTCTTGTGCCATCGTATGATCCTTTTCCACTACTGTAATGTTTCAAAAAAACTACTAGACATCATAGATAAAAAAGGCCTCAAAATAATCAGGTTGGCTAAGAAGTTTTAGGAATTTCCTGTGAATTCAAGTCATTTCAGTATGTTGGAACTGGATTTAGGGTAACTGAACCATGGCTGGTATAGACAGATAGAAAAGATGTAACTACATTTATCGTAAGTTAAGTATATCAAGTACTTAAACCATTTATTTTCTTAAATTCAGATAATCTTAATATGTGTCATAGTCTGGATGGCTAGGAAAGGAAGAAATTTTTTACTGTTCTGCCAGAACACCACAGAAGCACTACCAATGGGCTTCATGTACACACTGAAGAAATCCAAGTCAGTCATCATGAAACTTTTCTTAACATCTAATAAATCATACAAAACTAGAATAAAGAGATTATCAAAATAAGGTATTATAAACTGTAAAAAATATACAGCACTGCAAGTCCTGCTAAACTGCATGTACTTTTGAATGTAAATTTTCATTGGAGAAAATGTTCTACCACAGTTTATTCTATCTACCGAGAGTCTTTTCTTCTTCTAGGTTTTTGAAGAAACAGTTATAAGTCCACTGTTTTCAATCAACTTGCTTAAATTAATAATCTCACAGATGCAGAATGCACCTCTGAAGGTTTCTGGAAACTGTTGGGACTGAAAGAAGTGTTCTGTGAATATATGGTGAACTGATCTAAATAAAATCAGACGCATAAATATGCCTCTGTCTCTCTGGATTCTAAAACAGGAGAGTAACAAGAAATAGTTCAAAACAGAAGATGGTTGTGACAGAGTCAGACAAACAGCCATAATTTTTAATATTGTATGAATGAAGAAAAATTATCAAGTCTTCTGCAGACTGCTTCACAATCCTACGTTGAATATAAGTCCTGGAAAACCTATTTTGGAGTGAATTTACTCATATTTTCTACAGAGAGGTGTTTTATACCATTGGGATCTATGGTTAAATAAATTATGACGGGGAAATATTGCTATATCTTAAATGTAAATATAAATGAGTTTTGAATCAGGTTCATGCTTCACAATTCATATGGTGATTTATGTGGCTAATTTCCTATTTAATAAAATAATTTAACTAAAAAGCACAGCCTAAATTATAAATTGAACTGTAATATCTCCTTGTGATGTTCATTGGTCATTGAAAATAATTCCATACTTATTCTTGGAAATGTTATCATTTATTTCTTAAAAAATATTATGGAAGTTAATACTTTAGAACAACTACAAAAGGATTAGAGATTTATGAAAACTAGGAAAACTTCCACAGTTATATATGTAAAATGAAAACATATGTTGGCTATACAGACACGTATTCTAGGTCTCATAGGCAGCACAAACTGCCTGGGATATGGAAGAAACTCTTCTACAAACAGTTCATTCTCTATTTTGGTTTGGAGTTTCTTGCACTTCCTATGAACAACTGAATACTGAGAGAAGACACTTCACAAAATATTTACACTGGTATAGGTCCGAAATCAATAGAATAACTTTAGGCATGAATTTGACCCTGTGGGGTTTATCGATCCACTGATGTTATTGACCTAACAGAATAGTGCAGTATTCCTTTGTCTGGATATTTAATAAAGCAGAAAAATTTGCTTTGATATATACCAGTTTGAGCTAATAGTTCAGATCATGGCTTATTAATTAATTTTGAATAGCACACATTAATGATTGAGGAGAACTCAGGTTGGAAAGGAACTCAAGAGACTGTATTCTCTACCTGCTCAAGTGGTGCCATCAGACCAGGTTGCTCAAGGCCTTATCAAGTCAGGTCTCAAAAATCTCCAGGGGTGGGAATTTTACATCCCCTTTGGACAAACTGATCCTCTGTTAGACTGTCCTCTCAGGGGAAAGATTTTTCCTCATATCGAGTCTGATTCTTGGTTCAACTTCTGGTTATTGTCTCTTGTTCTCCCATCATGCACCTCAAGTACAGTAGGGCACACAACTGGATGCAATAGTCTAGATGTGGTCTGTCAAGTGCTGTATAGACCATGATAGTACCTTCCTTCAATATACTGTCTGTTCCCCTACTAATACAGCCCATGAGGCTGGTGGCCGTTTCTGCTGTTCACATGCTGCTGGCTCACCAGCACCCCTACACCCTCTTCCACAGAGCTGCTCTAGCCCAGCAGTCCTCAGGCTACACAATACTGCAAGGAATTATTCTTTCCCAAGTATAGCAGGTAAATCGGCCATTGGCTTAGAGAAATTAGAATGATTGGCATAAAGAAGAAATCTGATGTTTTTTTATTCTGTCTTCTTTTATTTTGATGATACCCAGTCTCTCATCTTAGCATTCTTCTGGGTCTGTTTCTTCACCATTTATTTGGCCAAAATGCTATTTTAACACTTCTCCTATTTAGCTGTTGCTTGGACTTTCTTTCACTCAGGAATGAATTATAACCAAACAACCATCTAATTACATATATTTGTGTAGAGAGATATATATATATGCACCTGTAATTCGTATGGTCACTGTTGTCAAAATATATGAGGGAAAAAATGATTGAATTTTGTTGTTGTAACAAAGAGCTTTAAATTATTTAAATTCATTTTCATCTTGAGCTAGGTGCAAAATACTGAAAAGCATGAAGTGTCAGGAGTTCTGGGGGTGAGGAATGTGCCTATGGAACCCTAAAATATGTACAGGAGATCACTACAGAGAGCAGGTGTGTTATCTCTGGATACTTAGACTAGAATTCACTTTATGGAGGTCTGAACCTCCACTGGTATTCTCAAGATCCCTGAAGGGTGAAAGGAAAGTGTTGAAAACCACAAGATGACTCAGATTAAAAGGTCTGTCACTGAGATACGATCTTCCACTATTATAAAGGAGAACTTTATTACTGGGTACTGCAAATATCTGATGTGTTCTACCATTATTATGAGCTAATTCCCCCTTTTGTTTTCTCTTTTAATCATTTTGTTAAGTATCTACTCTTGGTTTTAATATTTTGCAAACATTTTAGGTTTTTTAAAATTCTTTAATTTATCCCAAGTCCAACAAATATTATCTCAATTATACAGTATTTTATGCTGCTGAGGGAGGCAGCACAGATTCCACAGACTTGCACATAAAAGCAGAATTTTTTCCTCAGTTTTCTTGGTGGGGGAGGTTGGAGAGGGTGGGGTGAGTATGAAAAGAAATACCTCAAATGCAGCAAGAATATGTGCTAATCTGAGCTGGAATGATATCTTATTTTCTTTCTTTTTTGATTACTTGCTCATGTACACATCTAAACTTGCAAAAAAAAATCAATATTCATAAATTAATTAATGACTTTACTTATTAAAGATCTAATAGGATTACAAGGGATGGAAAAGCTGAAATATTTTATGTTAAATATTTTACACTTATTTTTACCAGAGTACTAAAATTATTCTTAGTTCACACTGGTACAGCTATTTCCTATTTTTGCCAATATTCCCTCTGCCATTTAGTGTTGCCTGGAAATTTTTATGTCTTTGTATGAAAGAAAAATATATTTATAATGTTTACATTTACTAAAAATCACCATATTTCTTTGTTCTGAAACAGTTTTCACCTCCATCTGAAATACAGAGTTTTTTGGTTTGGTTTGGTTTTTTTTGTAAATAGAAACAGCTACTGGAAGGAAAACCATTGGAAGAAATCTTCTCGTTAAGCAGAGGGGTTTTTGCCTTAGACTGTATTTTGACAAAGTAAGATTTTTAATCCAGTTCTAAAATATCAAAAGTGGCTCAATTCACAAACTTCATTGCAAAACTTTTCAAACAGTGTAATTGCAAATTGATTATTACAGTGTAAGAATACTGGATTAGTACTGAAATGAACCATGTGATTTAATAGGTCTTTTTCATACCTACCCCTAGCACTCTATTATGACAATCTAGGATAATACGTATTTTCAGAAAGACGAGTTACTTAATGGGTTGCCTTTAGTTTCCAAAATTGCCATTTATTGATATAGATAAAACTATTTTCTGTTAATGTTACATTATCCATATGAATATAACCATGCCTGATTCCCATTCTTGTGTTCTTTACACTCTTTTGCTGGATGTAATTCTGGCTTTCTCATCTCAGCTGATCTCTCTCATTACTTTTTTTTCTTTTGCAGGGAAAGCCAGCTTCATATTAGACTAGTGAGAATGATTATTATTATACTTAAACTTCATTGTTGCAGTGCTATATGGGGAAGAATTTTTCCTGGTGTTGAGCTATACAAATGTGAATGGAACAGACTACCAGGTTTAATACTTGTATTCACAGAATCACAGAATGTTAGGGATTGGAAGGGACCTCGAAAGATCATCTAGCCCAATCCCCCTGCCGGAGCAGGAACACCTAGATGAGGTTACACAGGAAGATGTCCAGGCAGGTCTTGAACGCTTCCAGAGTAGGAGACTTCACAACCTCCCTGGACAGCCTGTTCCAGTGTTCTGTCACCCTCACTGTAAAGAAGTTTCTTCTCAAATTTAAGTGGAACCTTTTGTGTTCCAGTTTGTACCCACTACCCCTTGTCCTATCATTGGTTGTCACCGAGAAGAGCCTGGCTCCATCCTCATGACACTCACCCTTTATATATCTGTAAACATTAACGAGATCACCCCTCAGTCTCCTCTTCTCCAAGCTAAAGAGACCCAGCTCCCTCAGCCTTTCCTCATAAGGGAGATGCTCCACTCCCTTAATCATCTTCGTTGCTCTGTGCTGGACTCTCTCCAGCAGCTCCCTGTCCTTCTTGAACTGAGGGGCCCAGAACTGGACACAATTCCTTACACCCCTTACTCAAAGGAAACTGGAGTTTCTTGGTACTATAATAGAACAGGATTTTTCAAAATCACTGAACAATGACTTATTATCATTCTCATAAATGTCCACAGTAAGTTCATTGCTGACTTCAATGGGAGCAGAGACAGACTGCTTGTTGAACACCTTTGGAAATTCTGTCACAAGTAAACAACTCATAGAAAAGCAATGTCTCTTAGGATGGAACAGATTTTTAAAAACAAGTAAAAGAACAAAGACAAAGGAGCAAATAACCACCCACTAAGTACCCAAGAAGAAATGTAATAAGAAATGTAATTTTCACATTTATCTATACCCACTGCTGTACCGAAGGGAGAAGCCAACTATGCAAAGAGATCCTACATCCTGTTCTCCCACAGGGGAAAGTAGCTTTCAAACAAAGACCCTGTTTCAAAGCAGTCCTCCCAGCAGATGTCGATGCCTCTCATCTTGCCCTGGTGGACCCACATCCCTGTCTTCCCCAGGAGCTATGTCAGAACAAAGGTTGTTGGCAGAGGTTAAGGTGGCAGATGCCTCTGGCTTGCAGTGAGTGAGAACAGTGAACGAAAAGAAGTAACATGAAAAGAGAAGAGCTATGTTATATAAAAATTACATTGCCATCTTTCTGAGTATATCCAGTCTATCATAATAAAACAACTCATATCATATTTGACTTAACATATTCTAAAAAATCCATCTTCGTCTACACAATTTCTTGTAATTCTTTGCATTCATTTTGTATTTTTTTGTCTAATGAATCACAGCTATAAAATATCTGCTATTTTTTTTTTTCCAGTCTTATTTCACATACTAATTTCCACTCCCTGGACAGGAAGTTGTGAAACAGGTTTCATCAGTGACCTATTGGCTATAGCATTGAAAGAATCAAAGGTAGCAATTCAAAACTCAATTAAAAGTTTCTCATTCCCTTGTGACATTGCCTTTAACAGAAAAGGAAAAGGTTTGGGTTTTTTTTTTACATTCAGTCTTAGCATACATTAGCATGTAGACCATGATTACTGAATTGAACATCTCAAACTTAGGCTCACAAGTCTGAAATTTTCTCATAATTTTATTTACAGTTAGTTTGGGCTCTGCTTTGATCTACAAATTGGTATGGATGCCTAGCTGTATGTCCAACATCTACCAGTTATAGGAAAAATGTCTAAAGGACAAAAAAATAGCTGCCTCTATATAGACAGGTCAAAGACTGCAGTTATAGCTGCGATGAAAAATCTTAACCTTTAAATCTTTCTAAATTTCATTAGTACTTATGGTACCATGATTTTAAGTTAGCTTTGGAAAACTTTCTATGGATACCTATTCTTTGGGAAGCTCATGGTAATAATGTTTTTCAGATCAAGTACTAGAATTTTCAACATTGTCACTTATGTAACAGGTAAATCAGCTTTAAAAATGTTCCCAGCATATGTACATAACAATATAAAAGATAAACATATTGAAGAAGGTAAATCATCTGATCCGTAATGCCAAAAATAAATGTTCTGAAGTTCTGACATGTCACTAAAAAATACATTTTAAAATCTACTCCAAAAGTGGGAAAGAAGAATAATGAAGAAGGCATGGAGCTGCAGTATTTATTTTTCTTATATATGTTTATACCTAGTTTCCAGTTTGTCTGAGGGGCAGGGTATGAATGAAAACAAGTTTTTCATAGGTTGCCATGAGAAGGTAAGAAATTGAATTGTTGTAAATCTGTACTAAATCTTCTGTGCAGCTTCTAGATTCTGAACCCAAAGCCTGGTAGGAGATTTTGTAAGGACTAAAAAGTCTAAAGGGAAATATTGTGTGGTACAAGAAGATAGAGTCTGATGCGAGGTGGTGCTGGGGTAAGCTGATGCTTATAGCTGCTGAGGTAAGGCTGATGTGTTGTGAGAGCTGCTAAAGCCTAGCTGCAGCAAAACCATGCTACCAATAATTTGAAGAGACAGAAGCCATTACTCTCCTCTGTTACTTTCTTTCCTCCAGTAAAACGTCTATTTCCCTTTACTTGCAGTCTCTTTTCTCTGTTGTTCTGTGTCAGCTGGTGACCAAGACCTACCCCAGCACCTATGAAGCTACTTATTAGAGAAGCAGTGTATGTATGCTGATTTAGTTTGGAAGTGGTTAATCAATCTGAGCATTTTCTAGAAGACCTTTTGTTCCAAATCAGATTAGGTTGTTAGCAGAGGAGATTATATTACATTATCACATCATATTTACAAGTGAAAGTTTGAATTCAGAATTTGGAAACCAATTTCATGGTATTCTGAAAATACCAGGTTGGGGTCAGTGGCAGGGAATTAATTTAACACAAATAAAACTAATTGATGTAAACCAAGACAAGTTATGAATATCCACGTTTTTAATGTAGACTACCACTTTTAAACGGGAAATGTAGGGTTTTCATGTTTGTTGTACTGGGCTCTCTAGTACTATTTGAATTTTATATGCCATAACAAAACAAACAAAGAAAAATAGAATTGTTTTGCAGGTTAAAAACAACAACAACAACAACAAGAAAAAGAAAGAGAGAGAGAAACAAAAAAATTATTAATGTCTAAAAAAGATAACTTCAGCATTAGGATTTCCATTTAAAGATCCAAAATATGTCCTAGAGTACTAAAAAGAAAAATACAGCAGAGTCTCAAGCCCTCATGCATGTATTCAGCTCTTCATTATTCAGTAAGCTGAAATACTCCTGAACCAAAATGATAAAGGTGCGGAGGTCACTGCAGAAACTTTCCGGTTCTCCATAATGAGTTAGTTCAGGGTCAGCTGAGCTTGTTAACTCTGGCTCAGCACTTTCCTCACTAGACTCAGCATGGCTGCTCTGAAACCACAGAAGCGTTCCTTGCTCTGCCCCTGTATACTCCAGCAGCAGGGCTTATTAGATTGAGCATAGAAGTAGCCTGGACCTGGGGTTCCCACAGGGCTAACACAGTTTGATAACCCTCCTGCAACCAGAAGATCAGTAGTTTGATAGCTGGCATGGCTAGAGATAACAAGTCTACCTGAACTTTGTGTCCTTCCAAGCAGAATTACTGAAATGTCTCTGAAGCACAGAGAATTTCTGCCTATTTAAAAAAAAAAAAAAAAGAAGCTGCCTTTAAAGCAGCAGAATACCTTTGTTTGATTGGGGTTTATCTCATCTAATAGCACTGCCTGGGCCAAGGAGTCCTTGTAGCTCAAGAATGGCTAAAAAATTGAGTGCCATTTCAATATGCTTCTATGAATATACAAGCTTACAGATGCAGAGTGATACATTATAAAGAATTGAGACCATGCAGGAAAATCTGTTTTAAAAATTTCTCTTCAGAACAGAGATTAAGCATACACCTAAATTAAATTTGTTCTGATAAACTACCTCAAATATTTAAATGTTGGACATGTTTCAAGAGCTATTAAAATTCAGAGAGTGATACAGGATTACATCATATTTTAATTCTTCACCTATCATTCAAGAAGGATCATAACATCCTTAACAAAATAATTACATCTTATATAAAATATATGTAAGATCTGGTGACTTAGTTCCAATAATTGATCACTGTTAGCTTTTTTTTACAGCACAGAGATTCAATATAAGAGACTAATTGTATCTAGGTGATATATGACATTATCAAAATTTCTCTAAATATGTTTGGACATATATGAATTTCAGGTTCTTTCCAAAATCGTAGATATGCGTGAAAGTATTTTTATCTAACATTTCAGTGAGATGCACTAATAGAATTCATGTAAGAATCTGTTTACTCTGGGAATCAGCCTATGCTATTATGTTTTAACTGAAGAAGAGGAAAAAGTGAAAAACAACTTTTCTACAAGACTTGAATCTATGGATATAAAGAAGTTGCTCCATCGAAATGACTGAAACACATTGTGATGACACTCAACTATCAATCTTGAAACCTTGACACTTCATCTCCTTAGTGCAGATGACATGTTCAGGTTTATTTTCCGAAGATATTCTAGCTAAAGGAGGAAAGTGTTTGGATACATCCTGAAGCACGACTTCCATGAAAAGCTAGAAAGAGTTATCCCCTCATAAAATAAATAAATAAATGAATTTTGAAATATATTTACACCTTAGAACAAAAGATTTAAAAAGAAGTCTGTTAACTCAGGACAAGGGTTTCTTCCTAATGTATCAAGACATCAGGAAAAGGCAGTCTAAAGCAGGATGCTTCATACTACACCATTCATGTAAAATTTCCAGTTCTATTTCTGTAGCACTGGGTTGGTTTTTTTTATTGGTACTTGTCACGGAGGCACCCCAAGGCTAATCTAAGGGACAACAGGTTCCAAAACAACTTTTATTAAACTGGTGAGAAACAGGGTTTTAGCACTCCAAAAGTGACTTAAATATAGGTTTGGGTATCAGTTGAGGAAAATTATTAAGGGGCAGCAACTAGTGCAACAGGCAGTCCACAGAGTGCATGCACGTGGCTTCACCCAAAACAATGCTGGAACCACCCCCGAGTCTCAGAGGAGTACACACTTGCCTGAACACGGTGAGGGATTATTCTTAAAGAGATACAGGTAAAGCGTACGCTTGCGATTCCGCGAGGGTAAATTTATAATACACTCACAATTCTGCAAGGGTTGATTTACTTACACGTGCGAATGTGCACGGAATACTACACGCGCTTATGTGGAAGCACGGGAGGAAAATACACTCGTGATTGTGCGAGGATAAATTTATAATACACTCGCAATTGTGCGAGGAAATAAAGTTACACTCGCGATTGTGCGAGGAAATAATTTAAAGTACGCATGCAAATGTGCACGGAATAAAGTTACACTCGTGATTGTGCGAGGAAATAAAGTTATATGTGCTTGTATTAAGCACGGGAAGTTACACGTGCATATGTGCACGGAAAGGATAAATATACTCGCAATCTTGCGAGAAGTTTTACTCACACACGTGGCTGCAAGGCAAGCGGAGTCTCCATCCCAGGGAGTGGGGGACTCTTGGCGGCAGCATCTTCAGCTCACAGCTCCGAGAGACCGGCGACAATGGGCCCAGTCTCGACGAGAGAGTCCTGTTTTTATACTGGCTGATCAGACCTGACTGTAGGCATTCTAGAAGCTTCTCTGCACCCCCACACCGTGTGTGGGGTGCCCCTGAAGCAAACATCCCCCACACTGGTCACAAGTGCCCAGTGGCTCACTGGCGCCTCAGCACTCCCTTCTCCTAATGGCCCTGGCCAGGGTGCTCTGGGCCAAACAAAAGAAGCTGTTAGCTTCAAGTAGCAGAGAGAGGGAGATGTGCCTACTCCTTCCATACTGAAGGAGGGGGGCGGGGAGAGAGGGGGGTTTGCATTCTGCCACAGTACTATCACACCAAAAAAAGTAAAATATCATGTATCCTTAGATAATACAGCACTATAATTTTCCACGTTAATAGAATAAAACAAATTCAAAATCATGCTTCTAGGTGCTTGTCTATATATCAACATATAAAGGGATTATACAACAATCAGTGACAGAGAATCCTGCAGATGAAATGTGTCAGAGAAGAACAATCTCACCTTTAAAAGGAGATGTAGAGTTCTCTAAATAGCTGAGATATTTGACAGCATTTAGCATAAAGAGCACTCTAGGTATTTGTTGGCTTAGCATTTGTCCCCATATGTCACCTAAAGGGACAAAAATCCTTGTGTATGGATATAAGAAGAAATCCCTAGCTCTAGAAAGGAGCAAGCCTGTTATCTTACGAGTAATGCGAAACTGTGCTCCAGAGCTAAAACTATAGAATGTGAGAAATGTAGGTTGCTTCACAGAGGACGTCTTTCCCTGGCATACTTTGAAACATGAAGTAATAATCTTAATTTCTTTTTTAACTCATTAAAGAAGAAGGAAATGTAGGGGAAATACAGGGCAAAAGCAATTAATAACCTGAAATGCAGAGGATGGGAAAGAGTTGAATTAAACAGTATTTGTATAATCTTGATATGCCTGAAACTTGGATCAATCTCTGCATTTGGGCAAGTCGGACTCTTCTGCCTTACAGGTCTACCGATAGAGAAAGGCAAACTGAAGTAAAATCTTCCTTTATCTTAGGCTTTGGTATTTTTCTAGTGCCATAACCAATTCCGCTGAATAAGCTTGCTAGCAGAAGAGGCCCTTTTGTGAGGTCCAAAATTTGTCTCTTTGAGACAGGGTATGCCAACACAGACTACTGTCAGAGTCAGTCATGTGAAGCCTGCAGGAGCTGCTTCTGATATCCTCAGCTACTGTGAGTACTGCTACATCACACTGCTGTCTACAGTGGCTTATTTTCCTTAAAGTAAAGAAGCAGTAAAGTAGTTATATAGCACCTAGTAGCAGCATTTGAAAATGTAGATTATAGCAGGAAAATCAGGAGGTTTAAGTTAGCTCGGACAGTGGAGGTGATAGGAGAAAGCTGACACCTGGACTCGTTTCTGCTTTCTGATGAAGGCAATTTTAGTTACCTGTTAGGACCAAATTCAAGACAAAATTGAGAGGATCAATTCAGACCATATACGAATGTTACACGGAGGAATACTTGAGTGAATGCTGTTTGTTTTTTTTTTTTTTTCTTCTCTTTTAATTAATTTCCTTTTTAGATAGCTATGTGATGTCTGGTCCTGAATTTATTACTTGAAATAGGATCTGAAAGCAGAGTCTTTGCATCTAGTAACTCTGCCTTCCAGCTCTTTTAGCAAATGCAAAAAAAAAAAAAGAAAAGAAAAGAAAAAAAGCAGCATGAATTAAATCTAATCTGTTCCCTTCATAACTGTAAATTAAAACATTTGGACAAAGTGCAGATACCAAAACCACTGATGAAGCAAAATCTGGACAGATATCACATGCTAACCAGCTCTGCCAAAATTAATATGAACAAAGATGCTTATCCTAATTTATGTAGAAACCTACAACTAAACATCTACAGAAAGAGTAGGAATTTAAAGTGTTAAGATGAGGTCCGACCATTTCTAAAATGTTAGAATAGGTGTTCTGCACATTCTGAGATCCTGGGCTTTTGTTAACAATTTTCTGATTTATTGATTGTTGTCCAAAGATTCAGCTGAATAAAAGGAAGCTTTCCTCCTGAATACCAAATCAAAGGACAAAGGTTAATACAGTAAATCTATGACAGGGTAACAAACCAAATTACCTTACTTCAGACACAAACTAATGAAAAACAGACAAAACCAAGGCATAAGAAGCACATATTGGTCTAAATATCATTTCTCCTCCCTGAAGAAAGGGAGAGAAAGAAAAGTCCCTAAACTTATGCTCACTTTTAAAGTAAAAGAGAACAACTCCTTTTCCATTACGATCATAGATGTCATATTTCCTACATCATTGGTTACCTCACTACAACACTGTTACAGAACAATAATGCTATTCTGTTGAAGAACAGTGTTGTAATATGATTTAGACAATTTGTGAATGTTAAAGGAAGAAGGACATTAGAGTGAGGTAAACAAGGAACAATCTTAGATTGGAATTTACCTGTGGCTGTTTATAAACAGCATGAGGGAAACTGCAAATACAAATGATATCAAAGGCATGAGAGAAACAGGCTCAGGTATGGGAAGGCAGAGTGATGAACAGTAGGAGATGGGCAGGGGAAACTATTTGGAGTTCATAACAGGTCATGTTGTTATTGCAAGGCACATGGTCTTAGCTACCTGTTCATGCATGATAATTGCTGGCATCTTATCTATCAGTTTCCACACAGCCCCTTTATTTACAAATCACTTCAGCCCACAGAGATGGATCGCTGCTTAGTTAGGGCTTTGCAGCAACTTTCCCAGCAGGAGATGTATTTGACCTATCCAACTTTTCACATGAAGCCAAAAGATTAAGACTTTCCATAGATGTAGTGAAACTCACCTGAAGTTGCAATTTGCATCAGTATTTCCGTTCATTCTGTGCTTTAACCTTTAGCCAAACTCTGTTCTCTGACGTAGGGAGAATCAACTATTTTCAGTTCATCTCTGGAGTTATACACAGTGATAATTTCCTCCTTGACCTGAATGGCACCCAGTATAGTCCTATATTTTGTGAAATGCCTTCCTATCAGTGTGTTTCTCAGACACTGGTTTTCCCCAAAGGCACCACAACAAATTATATGATGCATTATTCATACTGCAGGCATGTAAAATAAGACAGAAACACTACCTTTTAACACTTGCAATCTAAGATGAATAAAATACAGTAAAAATAATGAGATGAGAACACATACACATTTGGGGTTAGAATATGTATTACATTATGAAGAATTTGATTGTGAAGGGGTATTAATCAGAATTAAAGAAGCAAATATGAGCATTTAGAAGGAATTAGTTAAACAAAATTGAGTCATAAGAAAACAGACAATTCTAGATTAATTATGTCATGATATATTACTCACAGTGAGGAAATGTGTATATCCATCTCCCTGATAGGTCTGTTGAGACCCTAAGGAGAGAAAGTTGGCAGCAGTCAAATACACAACTGGAGGCTCAAGGAATGACTGGTCTTAGCTTGTAAGTGGTGGACTGAACATAATTTGGCTTGAAGTCAGAATAAAATAAATAAATAAATAAATAAATAAATAAATAAATTTCTGTAACTTTATGTTTCCTGGAAGCAGGTGAATGACAAAGGTGCACTGTTATGACATGAAGAAACATGCTGTCTCACTTAGATAATTAACTTCAAGGAAAGGAAGAAGTAAGGGCAACTGAACATTGACAGATGAAGGAGTCTAAGACTCTGCAGCTGAGATATTGCAGGGGTAGACCAAGAAGGAACAGTTGTAGCTGCATACAAAATGAAAAAGCTGTGAGCCTTTTCTGCCCACACCTGCCACTAGCTGTTGTCAGGATTACTGTGTTACTGTCTGGAAATTGCTACTTTTTGTTGTTAGAAGCATAGAAGACAGTGCTGTATTAAGTAGTATCCACGTTTCCAGCTGCAGAGAGATTAGGAACCTTGGCATAGGCACGCTGCCTTTGGCTGAATCTGTGTATTACTCTTGATAGAATAATACCTTTCTTTTTTTGGTGTAGATTGTTTCACAGTGGTAAGTATCTTCTAAGAGCCGAAACACTTTGTGAAATTCTTGTGGTAAGTTTATACTCCCTTGCTGTCCAGTTGAAGAGCAGTGTACAGTTGTATAAGATGGCTCTGAAGCATAGGAGGATGTGTTTGAGTTGAAGAAAAATCTATTACCTGCTATAGGCATAAAAATTCTATCTGCCTTTGCACTTCTGTGTTCTGGTGAAAACTAGAACAGTTACAACAGTAGCTCTGAGCGGAGCTTTGAAACAGTTAATAAGAGAATTGTTTAAATAATGTGAAGTATGACTGTCCCCTTCAAAATCCAGACAGGCTGGAAACATCATGGAAAGCAAGCCACATCTCATGAGACACCCAGTCAGGTGCTGCATCCTAATCAAAGCTCAAAGAACAATACTTACGAGGTTTGACTGTCACTAATACTAAATATTCTTAATTACTGTATTATTAAAATTTCTTTTAAGTATGCTTTGATTTCTAATACCACTAGAATGGCAAGTATCTAAGAAGTTTCTATCTCTGTCTTTCGAGATTTCAAAGGGTTATTGTGTAACAGATTGTTGATTCATCCAGCAATGAAGTAAGAATGCAAAGCATAAATCCAAACTTCAAATAAATGTGATGACCTAATTCTTTCTCAAAAGCTACATTGTGAGGCAGAAGTAAGTGTTTGATCATACCACTTTCACCACTGTCAGGATTAGATTCAAATATAAACATGAACTACAAATACATCTTCCAATACTTTTATTACCTGAGCTTATTTTATCTCCTGCAATATGATCCTATTAATGCCTTTCCCACAGTTGTACCTATTATAGGCAGCAGTATGAAATATTCACATGAAACACAATTTGAAGTGTCTACATTACATAGCAACTTCATGTCACTGGAAGAGGAATTTAAAAGTAGAAGATCATGTAACCTTTCTGTTCTATTCATTTTGCTAAGTTTCTCTTTACACTAGGATTTCTTAGAATACATTGCAATTGCATAGCTATAAACTGGATTTTATTAAGAACTCTTTGCATATATTGCCTGAACCCACATAGCTTAAGTTTTCTCTATTTCTGAATTCATGAGCCTTCCTAATTTATCTTTGCGTACACAAGTAAGACAGCCTTCCAAAGGTGCAATGCATGGGATAAATCATTTATCTGCAAAGTAAATGAGCTGAGAATATAGGTCATCAAACAATATTCAGCAAGTATTCACTAATTTGTGCTGAGTTCTTAATATCCAGTACATTGTGTGCTTAGATTCGTTATAGTTTTACTATTGTTTCATATGTAAGTATGAATATATAAAATATATCTATCTTTGTAAGAGACCATTTTTACAGCAACAGGGTTGTGTAATGTTTTCTGATGTTATTTATGTATATCTGTATTGCATTATATGTATATATTAGATGTAAAGTTTACCATAATAATAGGTAAAACAGAGAATCTATACATAATATACATGGAACCTTAACTGTCCTGTACATAATATATTTGAAACCTTAACTGGCCTCTATTTCACAGAATAAGCAGATCCTACCTGCTAGAAATCATAAAAGTAAACTCTACTGTCTGAAATGTTTCATAACCAACAGACTGTCTTGTCTGCCCTCAGAAACTAGAGAAAGCACCTTATCACTGCATCTGCTTTCTGAACTCCCCAAAGTTAAGACAAGAAATTATACTCTGCTCCTTCTTTAGCACTTCTGTCCACTTGTTTGCACATCTGTAACACACAAATATAATTGCAAATTACATAGACAGGTTCAAGCTAGCCTGGATGGGCTTCTTCAGCCAAGAGTCTGTGAAGCAGCAGATATTGAACTCTGTGGAGCTGTTACCACGTTGTTATCAGAAACTACATTGACTGAGGTGTATCTTTACAGGCTGCACACTGCATTGTAGGCAAATACTGTGTTAAACATACACATTCACATAGCATTGCCTTTCATCTTTATTAGGAAGTAAAAACTGCAAGTAACTAGAGCAGTTTACATGCCCTAATCTGTGATAACTTTGTTCCCCTCTATGAAGGTGTATTGGGAAGGGTAGAAGTCAGGGTTTTTAAGACGAAAATACCCTTCAACATTCTGATCTCTGAGATTATATTTCACTTTCATCCTGTGCAGGTTTTGACCAAATATTTGGAGACTTTCCCAATGTGGGCAAATAATATTCCAGTTTGTTCCATGTAGGTAGCTGTAGAGTTGTTAATGAAATAGCTTGTAATATATTTGTATAAGTAATATTAAATACTTAAGGAGGTGGGGAGACATCTTCCTTTTTCTGAGAGCTAGTAGTGTTTTCATCAGGTGAAATTCATAAAAGATTCAGTCTCAGTATCTGATCTTTGGCCACCTCTCTCTAATATGATTTTAATGTCTTACATTCACCAGTGTTAGCTCTAGGACCTTGGAGATGACTAAAGGGAAGGAGGCACGAGGATGTTCTTTAGCGTAAGTTGGCTCACAGATACCAGTCACCATTTGGTCAAAAAACTACTTCTTGTTACTCAACTGAAATTACTAGGGCAAATAAAATATGTGTTTAAAGTGACTCAGAATATCTTAGTGCAGGAGCAGTATTGGTGCATTCTATTTCATCTTTGTTATATTTTAGCTCTGAACTGGCAAATTTTTATGAAGAAAACATGGAGGATTCAAAATTCAAGAATAAGTGCTTTCACTGAACCAAATGGTGCAAGACCACACTCTTGCTTTCAAATTAATTATTCTGGGATTACATCTCATAGAATATCTTGCTTTTTTTGGAGAAAGTAGTAGTGCTTTTCTTCATTTTTATTAAGGAATTTGAGAAAAAATTCTGGCTTTGTTAACTGGATATTTTATAATTCACTTTGATGGACCCTGTTTTTCTGTTTTTGTCTTTAAGCCTGCTGTTTTTTTTCAAGTTAAATGTTTTCTTCTAGCACTATGTACCAAATAAGACAGAAATGTTTGGAAATTGAAATTTCAGTTTTAATGTTTCTTTTTCCTAAAAAAAAAAAAATCTCAAAAGTTAGTTGTGAGGACCTGCTACCAAATGATGAAAAGGCATGTCATTCTCATTGCTTCATTCAGTTCATACAGCTTTATGAAAAAGTCTAGTACTCCTTCTAAGCGTTAAGACAACAAATTTAACTCTCCCTTGAATTGCCAACTTTTTAAAGATGTACTTTCCCCTTTCTTTCTCATATTCAATGTGTGAAATTCTGTATATTCCTCATATGCTGTTAATATCACACTTTTCAGTGGTTTTGCAGTTTCCTACCAAATTATTTTTACTTATAGTTTATATTTTGTTACTTATTTTAATGAATACCATTCTAATTTTCTGTAAGTTTAAACCTTAACTGCATTTTGATGCACAATATCAGTCTGATTCCAACAAATATATTTCCTCTTCATGTAACAGTATGTACAAAAAGATAATGTGTAGACTCTTTCCCTGCTAGTCAATGACTTGCTGTGTAATGTATCTTAACACTTGAAACATTGAAAAATTGATGTGTATTTCTATTAATCCACATGCAAAATGACTTAAAATCAGAGAAAGGATACATTTTAATAAGATACAGTGTGATTTTTTTCTCAGTTATGCAGCTCCTACTGTTATAAAGTTCAGATGTATTTTTAATGCCTGAAATTAAATGACGGTTCACTGCAAGCTTCCATTTGAAGGTTTACCAGGAAGACAGAATTCATGGATTTTTTGTTCTTTTAATCTCAGGTACAGAACTAAAACAGATTTTTTTTCAACCAACTAACTAAGAGAAAGCATGACCTGGTTGTCATGGTTACCTGTCTGTGTTAGATCTATCACTGACTGAACCATTAAGAGTAATTCTACTAATATACCAAAGGACTTGACTAACCCTTATGTCACTTTAGCAATAAGAAAAAACATAAATGAAAATGGAGTCTTACATTACACCTGATTATTGTCCTTTTCATACTGACAGATTGTTGTTTATAATAATAATGGAGCAGTACATTAATCTTTATGATCATCTTCAGTACCCTTATACTGATCTCCCAGAAAATTTGAAAGGCTTTGGAGTAAGTGGACTGGATACAAAAAGGGTATGAACTTAGGTTAAGCAGTATGCATGGTACACAGTGTGTAGCAGTTTTTTTCTCCAGCAAATAGTTTCTTTCTTTTTTCTACAGTAAGAAGCAGACTGCTTTAAAATAAATTCATATAAAAGGAAAAATTATATGGACTATTGCCAATTAGTTTAATTGACCTACTGGTATTCATATTAAAATATTAACTTTTTATAATAGATATCTTCAAAAGGGCCAAATTTGCCTTGCTGTTATTAAGACAACTTGAAAGTGCTTCTCCTCCACTGTGTCTTTTATTCCATTACTAGCAGAAAACCTGGCAGTAACAGAAATATCAAAACAAATTATTCTTGAGATAAGTAGCTTATATAATAGTGAATCATTAACTGCGTTTCTTTCTAAAGCATCTTACAGTCTTGAATCCTTCTGCAGAGTAGATTCTGAAAAATTATCACAGTATTGCATTTTTTCATTAGAATTTGCTATATAGAATTAATATAGCACAAAATATAGGGATGTGGGGTTGAAAAAAAAGCTATCATGTAATTCAAGCTCCATTCCTTTCCCTATATGAAGGAAAATTCCATTAACTGCACAATCTACTGCAAAAAGCAACATCTTCAAATAAAATTTATGAGCTGCTAGTCAGCAGGGTAATAGCTATGGGTGTGTAAAGGTTGAGACTACGTAATCAAACTGGAAAGGAAAAATACCTTCCATAAGATCAAGAAGAAGAAAGGAAAATGTTATCTGGGACTTTTTTTGGGACCCACTTTTAACTGAGAACCAACCTAATAGCAAAATGAGTAGGATAGCAGAAGGCAGAGTTCCCTCTACCTGTCTTTCCAACCTTTTTCCTTTCCTCAACCCTGTACTGCAGGTACTGCTGAAGCAGGGTTTCAGCTGAGGGCCATGTTGCTGCTCGTACCAAGCCTACACACATTTTCCCAATGCCATACATTTGCTCTGGACAAGGTATGGGCTTATCTGTCGAATTGGCCATGACACAATATGAATTTTTCATTAACTTTAAGCTACTATGCTGGCTTTGTCCCAGCTGGAGTGGCAGTGTTTTATCCAGAGTGAAGACTGACAGGTCAGAATTTAGCTATCCCACTAAATGAAACAAATTTTAAATGGTAAAATGTGCCTAGTACTCTAGACTGTGTGACCAGAGGATTTGTTATTTTTTATCCCACATAGCCTGGGGGATTTATTGTGCTGTTGAATAGTGGCCTACAAACTGGTGGTTTCCAGCCCCAATTCCAGCTCTGACTCAAGAAACATTTCTTTTCAAAAAATAAATCATGGATCATAACTTTATCTCAGAAACTCTTAACTAAATCTAGCCTTACACTATGATTAATCCCAGTCTGGTGATCAGATCACCTCTCTGGAGAACAAGTACTGTCTGTCCAGTAGCTGCAGACACAGCCTACTGCTTGTGGTCAGCACTTCAGGTTATTTTGCTTTTGCCTACCAAGATAAGAGTAGAAGACACATTATTATCATCCTGGCAGCTTTCAGAGAGTGACTAAATATAATAGTCTAAATACAGACTCAATATACCAAATAACCTGTGAGGATTTTGAGAACAGCTTTCTGTTCTACGATGAATGTCTATCAAGCCAAAGCACATAACTGAGGTAAGTGCAAGTGTATATATATATATATATATGAAAAATCAACCAGAAGGATGTTTTTAACAATATTTGGGAAAACTTTGTATTTTAATTTCTTGAAGATATTTACAATACTTAAGATGGCAGTTACTACAAATGAATACAGTTGGTTCATTCTTAGAAAGAAGACAGGTTCCTCATAAGAAGTCATAAGACCTTACATCTTCAGTGCACTCTGAGTATTGAACAGATGTCTCCCCTGCTTAACAGGTTGCATCCCTGTTTGAACAGGGGTCATTAAGTGTGGATAACCAGACAGTACTATAGATCTGTATAGCAACCTCAGTGCACTTACGATCCACATCTGTGAGTATGGTGGGGAGAAAATTATTTAAACTTGTTAATTGACAAGAGTTAGAAATTTGAGTTCATAAGAAAACAGGAGCCCTGTTTTACAAAGTGACAGTGTGACACACCCTCTCAAGGATGTTAGCACTAACGCACACTCATTAGCTCAGAAAAAGAGAGCAGATGGCCCTTGGAGTGTAGCATGCTTATTTGGAAACCGACTGTGAGCAAGCATACAGGAAACCAACAGTTTTTATCTAAATAAAAAGGTACAGGGCCAAAGAAACAGCTGGCTTAAACTGGCATATCTCCACTGAAGTCAATTCAGGAACACCATCTCATTCCTATTAGTGGAGGCCTGGACACCAGAGCTTTGCAGGATTAGGAAAGGTTGCAATTAGAAGGGGGCTCAGGACAAAAAAGCCCTAAACAAGCAAGTTGCAAGCTTTGGTCTGGAATACATTCCAATCAAATTAATTATGGATAAATAAAATAAAATAAAATAAAATAAAATAAAATAAACCACTTACATCTGATTTTGTCCCTTTAAAATGTGACCATTTTATGTGAGTGATATATGAAATTATATTTCTGGCAAATCATTTTAAAATCAAAATTCCAATTTTTTCTATTCAAAATATCACAATTAGAAACAGGGCTTTATATACAAGAATACTTTCAGTGAACTTAAATCTGCTTTTGGAAGGCTTAGATTCAACAGCTGAAAAAAATCCAACAAGCTTTAAAAATAATTTTTAAATATCCCTTGCTTTCCCATATAAGGAATATATAGCATTTTACTTTTGACTCATAAAATCTGATAAGGCATCAGCTGCTATAGAAAAACAAAATATGAAATAAGAGTGGTCAAAGGACATATTTTTGATGTTTAGATAGTGTGAAAAAGAAATCTTATACAAAAACTCTGCCAAGAACTTGAAACAAACCAATGTCTTTATTAAGATCAGCTTTATTTAATGTTAATTTTTGAGAGAGAATTTATGGTTTTTTGATTAGTTGAAGATATTAAATGGTCTATGATAACTCATGTTCCAGCTCCCACTTCTATGGTGTTTCAGTGTACCTTTCCAACATCACACTGATGACTGCTCTGCAAAATAAACAATGTGACTTTATAAAGATGAGGTGATGGTACACACAGAGGACAATTTCTGAGCTTTCAGCAAGAAATAATGGCCTGATACTTTAGTGCTTCAGCAATGTAAAAATAAGCAAGAAGTCAGTAAGAACATACAGCTTTTATCCAAGGAACCGGTTGATAGGTCTGGGACAGGATCTCACAGTATCTTAATATGTTCTGCAAACTGTTAGAGGCTTTAAATCTCAGTGCCTATTCGGTTTCTCACAACTTTTCCAAAGGTTGCATACTATTTACAACTTGATAAACCAAGAAGCTTTTTCTGTCTTTTTATTACATTAATTTTTACAGCTTGGTAAGTATCCCCTTCTGCTAAAATTTTGGTTTCTTATTAAATTTATTTTCTGAAAACAAAATTCTAAGATATAGGATCTATTTATAATTCATATAAGTAATATAGAAGCTGAAAGTCATTCACTGAAATGTTGTTTTCTGTAATACGATATTTACATAAAATTTACTAAAACAAATACAAATCTTTTGGACCACTAAAACGACGTTGCAATGTCTCCAGAAGGGCTAAATGTGAAAAAGGAAAAAGTGAAACAACATACACCAATGACATCTGCCATTATTTACAGAAAATTTCAACAAAATGAGAGCTTTATATAATCTTATTGGCGTTTTCTGGTGCTAGAAGTGGAAAACATAAATTTTATTAGACCAGTTTTGGATCCAGAGACCAGAAGAAGGAGATGTTTCTTTTGCAGAAAATATCAGTCCATTTGACTAGGTGTTGAAAATTGAAGTCAAACAAGCTCCCCACATTGAAAGTCACTTCTAAGGTCTCAAAAAAAAGCATTCTGGACTACACACAAATCCTTCAATTCCCTCAATTTTCTCAGCTATTTAGAATAATACAAATCTATTTACTTTACAGATAAAGAGAATCAGAATATTCACATGACCTAGTCATGCTTAGAAAGAAATATTGTATATGATTTGTCAGTATTATCTAGGTCAGATTTAATAACCTGTCACTACCTCAAAGTAAAGCAATATTTTGAACTGAAACAAAAATATCACAGTGTTACAGATTTAGAAGCACATCTGCAAGAATGTGAATGACCTATTAGCCATTCTGCGTATTTAATATGAACATTACAGAATATCCCTCAGCTGCCAGATTCCCTTCTCTTTTACTAAATTTCACTCTGGTTTAACTTAGGAAAAAAAAAAAAAAAATATCAGAGACCTGATTAATTTCTTCTGGTTTTTAGCTGTAACACAGAGAGAAAAAGGCCAGTTCTCCTAAGAGCAAGGGACTAATTTTCTGAAAAGAAGTACCAGTCCTTATTCAGTGTATTTATTAATGACATGGAACATGTTGAGCAATGAGGTGACAAAAACTGGAAACTCTATTAAATCATTAGTTTTCAGTTTTATGAGGTAGTTCAAAATGAAGGCAATGTGGTGACAGGTGTGAATACAGGAGAGAGGATAGAATTGGGTATTAAGAAGAGCTCATCAAACTACATGAGAACAGCTAACAGTGGAGACTACTCTGTCTTACATCTAGTAATTTCATCCATGCAAGCTCTTCCATTTCCCTACCACAGTGGGAATAATCTATGTTTTAAGCTTTCTTTTCCACAGATTTGTATTACAAGCAGTCACAGCACAGTTTTTGATCTGCTCTTACTAACCCCTACTATACTGAGGGGAACTGAGTCCTACCAATAGATAACTAGGTCACTTTTTATTACTTACATATTTTGACATTGGTTTTCCCCTTTACTATGCAAGGTTCCAGAAATACAAAATCTGCTTAAGAGACAGATTTGCCTGTGAATAATTACAGTTGTTTGACCAATGTCAAGGAGTACCATCTTTGTCTGGTAGACATAAAATATGTCCTTCAGCTGGAATGTGGAAGACCTCTGAAGCTGTAATGAGACCAGATTATTTTGATATTAGCAAAAATAGGGTTATTCTGTCCTAATTATCTGATGCAGACCAGCATATCTACAAGTCCCTGTGGAACTCTTGGTTCCTGCTCTCTATTGAATTGCTTTCCACAAACTATCGTGAAAAATTAGTGTAAGACCACGTTTAATTCTGCTGTTGAGGGTAAATTTCTTTCATGGCTACCTAATGACGAAAAGCTTTGCTGACACTAAGTAGATAAAGCCCTCATCATAAGAATTCTTTCTTCCCATATGTAGAGATTTTGTATAAGGACATGTATCTTTCCCTTTTGTTTTTCATCCTATGAAATGAGAATTTAACCCAAAGAAATCTAGTTACAGATTAAAAGAAAAAGGGAACTTTCTGAAATAGTAACATAAGTGTTATTTCAAAAGAAAAAGCTTCAGTCTAAAGCAACTCTGATAAACATCCGTATAAGAAAAGCAAATCACCTGGTTCCAGACAGATACTGTATACAATGGTAAGTTTTTTCTTGTCAGAAAAGGTAATTTGTTGAGATCGATATTGTCCTCATCCTCCACAGTTATTACTTTTAGCATGGATGGTGAGCATTGTTTTGCTGTATTGATGGAGGTTTAGTCTAGACAGCAGCAGAAACTCAAATGAGGACACATAAATGATAGCTCTTTTACTGTCTGTCACAGATATGATCAGAAGACCTGACCAGTAACATGGAGAACACCAACCATAGATATAATTACCTGCTCTGAAGTGTTAGAAAAGGACTAATCTAAATTACATATTCTTGTGGATCTAACAAATCTTGTTGCACTGACCCAGACCACTAAATATTAAACTTATAAATATTTTTCTGGAAGGATGTGTGAAGTCCGTGCAGAATAAGCAAAGTCATGTAACTGGAATCTTTAGTACACTGGTAAATTCACAGTTTTCTAAAATTATTTCTGAGACTTACAGAAATTATGCTGTGTTGCTAAGCTAAATAACCAGTTATAGTATTGTAAGGTTTCTCCCAGAGGAATCTCTGTAGCACTTAACCCAGATTTCCTCCACATAGGTTACTAGACTCTAGAGACAAAGATAAAAATCACTGTCTCTCTCTACATTAAACAACCTGCTGACTTCAATTCAGTATTCAGAGATGGAAAAGGACTTCAGCTTGTCTAACAATAAATTTTCAATTTCAAAACAGAAAATCTTTTCAAAAGGTAGGTTTATCATTCCTGTCTGCCTGAATCAAATATGTTTAAAATGTTTGACTTTTCTTCATGTAAATCATGAAGTGCAAGACAGTGGCTTTTGTATGCAAAAGAGAGAAGATATTTCTGTCTCCCTTGTATGACCTCTATTCACTCCAGTTCTACTAACCCCACCACTCTCCTTCCCATATAGGCCAGTGGCTGGTGACCAGACATGACAATCCCCACTGCTTAGATCAATCCAGCTTCATTTGGCATCTACAAAATCTGAAGTAATTCTGCAGGGGTTGAGGAGCTTCCTCCCATTGCTTTCCCCTGCAAGAAAGGAGGAATTCCAGGTCTGAACTAGGGCTCGTACTCACAACACAGCTCTTTCCTACTCCTGAGAAAAAGCCGTTCCACACCATCTCTTAATCAGATTATTGACTGTTTTCTCTTAATCAGGCTGGGATTATTTATCGTTTTCTGATACAAAGGGAATTACTAATATCATAACAACAGCCCTTCTTAAGGAGAAATGTTGTAAATTCCACATAGCACATCTTGCTTTGCCTCCAACTTTCTATTAAAAACATTAATTGTATTTGATCTCAAACACATTTTTGGATTTTATAAAAATAAGCAAAAATAACAACCTTTACTTCTTTTACATAATACACTTCTGGGAAAATTCACGAGTAACCTTTAAACCACATGACAGAACAGCATGTTATCTAGAGTAAAAAACAAACAAAACAAAAACAAGCCCAAAAATTGTCTAGTGAAAAAAATCGTAGTAAAAATGATGTGTGCTTTCACCATAAATTAGGTTTTTGGAAAGAAATAATGTTTCTGAAGATCAATTAAAAGGTGGTCTTCCCCACTGCCCTGTGTGTATCTTCCTATTTTAGCTGCGATCAGCCTGACTGGCTCTTGATACATCCCTGCTATAAGATGTCGAGTATCATTTATCCTGCTCAGTGGAGAAGAGATGCCTCCAATGAATGATATAGAGCACCTAAAGTTGGCTACCTGCACTTCATCAAAACCTAGAGAAGCCGGACTCAGTGTGTTGACCAACGAAAGATTATCCTGCCTAAAGTTTGCAGATATTTGCCACAAAGGCTCAGTGCCCAAGAAATGGGGTTAGGACCACTGTCAGCTTGATTTTTACCAATGAATGAGACTGAGATGAATGACATTTTGAAGTCTCAGTTGGATTGCTCCATAAGGCAATCTTGAAACATATTACTGTTCATATAGGAGCAACTACAAGGTTTAGTACTGGATTTTTCAGGCAAATATGCAGATTAGAAAACAATGTTCTGGATAGTATTTGGGGAAAGAGAGAAAGAGAGAAATATATTCCACTGACATTAGGCAGCAATAAACTGGTATTTAGGGAGTAGTTTTTATTTTGTATATAATACTTTGGCTGGCATATGTATTTTTTTCTTTTAGGATAGAGTACTGTTATTACTCACTGCAAAATATGAATCCTTGCATAAAATAGGCTAGTAATAACTCCTACAGACTTCAAAGAATCTTTGGCTCACATATATTTAGTGTCTAAAAATTCAGAGCTGGAATAAAAGTCTCAGGGAGCAGCTGCTCATTTCATATATTTTAAATTAAGATCAAAGCAATTTATTGATTCACAAATGACACTAATTAACTCTTAATCAGTAAACTATACGTTCAGGATCAATATGAGCAGCAAAACATATAAAAGACAACTCTACACAGTTACAAAATGTTAATAAACACCTATGGATTTCTAAACACCCTGCTAGAGTGAATTTTAAAGAGTTCAATCACAGTTGGAAGCACCACCCACCTCTACTGGGAGTGCATTTTTCCAGCTGAAGGTATGTGGAAACATGGGTGCTCAGGCTTTGTGAGTACATGTGGTGCTCCCTACAACCCATTAATGCACAAGTCAGGAAGAAAACATCCCTTGAGCTCTCACACGTGCACCTATAGCTCAGTTCCCAGGTGCTGCACATCAAGTTATTATTGTTAGCTTTGGCCAATAGGGCAGCTGCTCTGACCCAGGCAGAGGTTGCAAAATTACTTCAGGCACTGTCAAACCAGGTTGTCAAAAGTGGGCTTGCAAGTGCTGCCAGAGAATTTGTTCACTTTTGCTTATTTACTTGCTTCTGAAGGATTTCACTCTTTTGGGGATAAGGAAGATGAATACTTTGATTTTCTTAGAATATGGGGGGAGGTGGTGGTGGGGAAATCATGGGCATAGAAACATGCCACCTATCACAAAAAAGGATATTCCCAAAAAAGCTGAGCAGAGTTTGAGCTATGTAATACAAATGGTCCAACAGAATTCTCATAGAATTACTTCTGGAAATGTATTGCCTTTGTGGCCATCTTGTATGAATGTGTACATATTTATATGCATACTTACATGCACACACACACACACACACTATAATACACTCTTCATTTATGTTGTTTATCTCCAGATAACACTGAAATATACTGTTTGCCAATTAAGATGCATAATCAAAGTAATTGATGATCTGACTTCTGAGGTGTTCCCTTTCTAGTGTGTTAATGCTGTATCTCCACATTAATATTTTTTCTGAACTCTAGACTTTAGTTTGTGAATCTTTGTTACTGAAAGTTTTAAAAATTACTATAGATTTGTCTTGTGTTGAGTGTCACTAAATAGCTATAAGTAAGTAAACCGTGTGGTACATGAGATTTTAGTTCATATCATCTATGGCATGCATGGAAAAATGTTATTTTCATTCCTTATTGATAACTCCATACTTTGTTGAGAGTTACAAAAAAGATGGAGCTATAAATTAGCTTTAATCAACCAGGAGGAACAGCAGGTGACAGAACGTGTATTAAAGTGTCAGTGCACATACCATCTTTCAGTTTGAAATAAATGGAAATGAACATAACTTTTGCTATGAAATGAAAGATATCTTATTGTCATTTTGGCAAAACAACTTGATTTATATGCACATTAATAGAGATGACAATTATTTATGTGTGTCCTTACATTCCTTAAAGGTGTATTTTTCGTTTCATATTTATGTATTATTATTCATATTCCAGTTCATTTGGAACAGAGAAGATTTCTCCAATTTTTAAACTATTTCATTATTTGTTCATATCTGAAGATTCTTTCAGGAGAAAAGCCTTTCAGTAAAGGCTTGTTGATCACTGTTCATACACTGCAGAGCTGATATGGTTCAGCTCCTTTCTTTGCTCTGTCTGAATTAGACTGTTCTGCATTGTTGTTTTGGGGTTTGTTTCCTTCCTTCCCTCTCTCCTTCCCCTTAAGCTAGCTGAAAGATAACCATTAGGTGGAAATAGTACACAGGTTCTATAAAGTGACTTTTGCATGCAGATACAAGGTAAAGTTGAACTAGAATCTTCAATTATATTGAAACTCAGCTGTCTATACACATATTCTCTGTAGGTATCAATCAGATAATATCTTAATTTTTAGATGCAATGTTGCCTACCAGATTACCTAACATTTTAGGTGCATACTCTGTAGCCTTTCTATGGGCAAACCTAAATGCTTCCAGAACAGATTAATAGATATTAATGCCAGTCAGGCAATAAGCCCTATTCTCCATTCTGGTTTTCCATCTTCAAGGAAAACATTTGTACTTCAATTTGAAAACAGCTTGCCCATTTTATTTTTCCTATTCAGGCAGTGAACTCAAAAAATCAGTCATTCATAGTTTTATTCTCAAAGTCTGGTCACCAGGAAAGGAACAGTCCATTTAAAGTACATTCTGTCAAACTTACCTGTAACGTAAATTGAATAGTCCTCTCTGCAAAGCACAACAATATCCAGGGGGCATAGGCTGAGTTTATCAGAACATTTTTTAAATCCAGATGCCTTTTTTTGTTTGTTTGTTAGTATATTGAAAACATTGTGATATAGAAGATAATTTCTTTAATTTCACCTTGTACTCCACGGATTTTTTTTCATTGTGTTAATCACAAGAGGACTTTTGTAGTTTCTCAAACACCAACATTGCAGTAAACATTCTGTTCCTCATTGTAGTCTCTGTTTATTTTCCTTCTCTCACAGAATTTATACTTGTTGAAGAATAGTGACTTCTGTGCTATATATCTTTCTATATCTCTTATATCTAAATTTAGTTCTTTCACCTTTGAGTACATGCAATTGTGTTTAATATTGGAAAAAATTCTATGCAGTATCATTTAAGTAGCATGTACGATGTAGCATGTTTAATCATGCACCCTACAGGGCAGGCATACAATCCTTTTTTCTGCCTCTCAGCTCTAAGCTCTTTCATAGTAAAGCATTTTTTCAGCTAACAAAAATCAAATATTTTGGTCCTGTTGAAGTGTTCCAAGGAACTTTTGAAAAACATGGACTACGTTACAAGCAAATAGTACTATTCTCAGATTATTAAACCAAGTATGTAGGTAGCAGTACATTTTAAAGGTGAGAAAAATCGTGATTGTAAGCTCAGATTTTTTTACAGCACAACAAACACTTGCACAATGTTATGTTAGTCAAATAGCATTTATCATGAGTTAAATGATCAATATGTAAAATTGACAGTCTTATTTACTAACATACTGCACAGTAACTTTAAATTAGCTAGCTTCAGTTTTTGTTCAGTAGAACAGAATCTGACCTTCAACACTTTAAAAAATCAGCATTCGCTTTGACTTTGAAAATCAGATTTCTACTAGTGATCCTCTGAACTCCATTTTCAACAAAAGTAAAAAGCATTTCTTAGTTTTCATCTAATCAGTATCTTTTAATGTGTATTAATTCTCCACAGATCTCTGACTAGATCTTTTTATTCAGTTGCATATAAGTGAATGCTAAACTGCTTTTCCAGAAATTGGTATATTCAACTGATTCTTTATGCAGAAGAAATCATCAAAGCACCTTTTCAAGGCAGTTTTAAAAGAAATTCTATCTATCTTCTACATTGACCTGTTTTTCAGTCATTGGTGAATAACATTTTACCTTAAATTTACTAACTATTAAATTTACTCTCTCTGGAAAGAATTAAAGCTCATGGGATAGCAAAAGTGCCATCCTGTTTGGATAATCAAGAATTATTTTAGATTATTTTTATTCAGATATTATATTTTGGAAGATGGAAAATGGGTAACCTGTTGCAGGCTCAACACATGGTTCCTCTTGCAGAAGTATAATTTTTTCAGCTCTGTAAATGCCTTAAACATTGCTATATTTTGAACTGTCACAATGTTACCAAGGAAAAGGAACAGTGGGAATACATCATAGTAATGAGAAGGAATGGAAAAGTAGATTAGTTTAACTTCATAATTTCTGTTTAAAATTGTATTTAAAGATATCTGAGTACTCAACTGCATACTGAGAGCTTGCACATTAATACAGACACCATGGTGGTTTTTGCTAGTAGAGATTTGAATTTTATATTAGTATTCTTATTTCTATTAGTATTTTATAGAAATTTGTATCTGGATGTGCATCTCTGTAAATCATTAGAATCACATACATTTTACTAATTTTTGGCTAATCAACAAATGTAATTAACATACGTTCTCATTCAGAAGTTATCTGCCAGTCATTGTGTAATTATATGGGCAATGGCTGCAGAATTAGACTACTGTTGTACACTGTTTACTAAATATCTTTTTTAATTCATATGTTAAATTTGGAACAAGTGCATTCAAAATCTTTACTGTATCACAACAAAATAATATAGAGAGCTAGCATAAAAAAAAAAATCCAAAATTATATATTTGCATTCATTCTTATTTTCATGTTTTTAGTAAAAAAATAATTCAGAGGTTATATATAGAAATGTACCAAGCTATTTGCACATTGTATGCATCTCTAGTAAGATTATTCACTCAAGAAAATACTCCATACATTTTTGTATGATGTTTCAAACTTTCCTTTCATGCAGCTTAAGTATTCTTATCAATCTAGATTCACAATGCACATTGGACATTCAGTTATTCTTCAAAAAATCATTAGAATTTAATAATATGAGTGCATCACATCTGAGCTATCTCCATTCCTTTGGCATCATTAGCCTTTTTTAGGCACCACGTCCTTTGCAATCACACTGTATAAGACTTTGTAAGATATATTTAAGGTATGGTTTAATGCAATAGAACAGTGCCAATTTAGCTCTGCAAGCTGCTTCAGCAGTGTTTCAGTCCTGACTCAGAAACTCTGGTTTACTGCAAAATTTGACAGAAACTCAGTGCCTTCACTAATAGGAGACTTTGCAGCAAAGCTACAAAAAGTACTGAAATGGATAAGCTATTATTCTAATTCTTGATAATGCTAGGAATGCTAGCACATGGATAAAAGTCTGCTTCTATTGAAATAATTTATTTTATTCCATATTATATTTTTGGTGAAATTATGGAAGTTATTATTCACCTAGTAGACAGTTCAAATACTTGTATGCAGCAGCTCAGGCTCAAATTGAACTGCCATGTTCAGCCATAACATGCTTTTAGTACTAATTAACCCCCCATGCATGTATTTGTAAACTGTGGGAAGACCAAACCTTGGTCTTAAGAGTATAATAAACATCTACTTATAAATGTTGAATCGCTGTTCCTGAAAAAAATTGCAAGAAAATAATACTGTTATGTGTGTATAGCACTGAAGTGATATCTTAGTCTGACAGAATGTAAAATATTGGAATATGAGTTTTTGTTCTATTCTTGGAGTTTTGCAGCTAAATAGCTACAATTTGAGACATGTATTTAAAAACAAGAATGATATCAACAAATCAGTAGTTAAAACAGACTTTCACATGCATCCACTCAGCAATTAAGTCTATTCATGATAAGTGTACAAGTAAGATTTAGATTTGCCTGCTTGATGGCAAGTGGGGACTGAAAATATGAAGTTTAATGATCCCAGACTTTCACAGTGATGTGTTGTGTGTAGGTAAAGTACTCTTTGGGCAATTACAATACTAGCTGACTGAAGACACTGTGCAAATCTACAGAATTATTTTGACTTTGACACCATACATCTAAGTCCCAGGAAATTTGGTGTATCCAGAGAAATTTCTGTGTAGAAGACTTAAATTCATGTATTATATTGCCAGAGTTTCATGGTTTTTCTCCCATCCATTTCCACTACCATTACACCTTGAGTTTCTCGAAATATATATTATACTATAGATTCTTTAAAATCTTGTTAAATGAATAATGGTTAATTCATTTAAGCAAATAATTGCAGTGGATTTAAACATGATTTTACTCTCGTCTGAAGTAGTTTAGTCATACAAGGGCATTGCAGAGGTCCCAAATGCTCACATACAGTTGCTTTTGAAAATGTAGTTCAGTGAATTGTGTGATATTTTTAACCTCTATTTTTAAATTCAAAGTTCAGTTTCATTAGGACACTCCAAATCTGAGATACAAATGTCTACTAAATCATATTCATCTATGCACTTTCTTCTTTATCTCTCAGTTCACCATTTTATAAATTCACGAATTCCAATAATATCAGCCCAGAAGTTTTCCCTTATTCATTGTGAATTAGCTTTTACAGATGACAATTTAAAGCTATCCCAGAGACATCCACATATACTGCAGTCTTTTCTAGGCATGACCTAAAGTAATTGTATACAGTTTGGTGAGACAGAATTCTCTCTACAACTGCAGCTGCAAGCACTTATTCTCTAATTTAAACTGAATGATAACAATTTAAAATCACAAGTTCAATGTCATTTTGTCTATATCTTCAAAAGCTTCATAGATCTAGTAATAATCTGTCTCTGGTTCTTTGGAATGTAAAATGTTTCTTGGCTCATAAACTTGTCCACTTTTTATATTTTTACGCAAAACCTAACACATAAAATATTATCTTAAGTTGGTAGAGACATTGCTAAACATCACTTTGCTGGTGAAGAAAAACTGAAATTAGAATAAAGACATTTAGAACAGGCTAACTTGGCTAGTGGCCCATTATATGCTTTGTCTCACGAAATAAACTCCAAATTTAAATAATCTGTAAGCTATATTCTTCTCCACATAAGCTCTCTTTTTTAATGGTTTCTATGTTCACACCAATTTTGTTTAATTAAACCAAAGGTATATCCTTTAAAGCACAATATGAAAAGTATGGGAGCTCTAAAAAATAGAAGAAAATTGCTATTAAATATTTCTACTAAAGTAAATGTGATAGGGTATCATAATAAAATTGGTCAAGAAAGGAAATACATTATTTTTGTTAGTACTTATTGAAAAAGTTGTTAAAATTCTCTACGTATTTGTCTGGAAATGCATTTGTGATAAAAGTATCAAAGATTTTATGTCAACTGTTCAATGACTCACTCAGAATGATGGATTTATTGTATCAATGACAATTTAAAAATTGTCCATGATCTCCAAATCATCTCTGGGAATGATGGCATTAGTAAGATATTTGTGAGCTGCCAGAGACCAGGTAAGCAATCACTGTTTACACACAGAGAATTCCAAATAATCAAAGTCCAGAATTTTTTTCAAATGCACCTATGATTCAAGGAAACTGAAGAGCTTCCCTTTTTTCTTCTTTTGGTGTAGGACTCATTGCTATGCTAAGGTTCTGAAGCTATTAATTGTCAGTCAGTCTCACACAGCAATTCCTATCTTTTTGAAAAAAATCCATAAAAGCAGAGACTCCAGGTTAGGTAATGCTGCTACAAGCAGTAAGTCTGACCTCAGACACAGAAAGGTGCAAGTATGGGGTGAGTGACTAAACTAGAATATATAGCCTACATAGCCTGTAGAATAGAGAGATGTTTCTTGAGATAAGATGAACTCCTTAATTTTTCTCAAGAGTTTTGTTGTTGTTTTTGTGAAGCTATTCTTTCTGTTTAATAAAACAGTAATATTACAAATGTAGGCAAATAATTATAGAAGTCTGTGCAAAGAGAATTAATTAATCTAATTATCAAAAGGTTATATTACTGTAACTACTATGAATTTAATGTCGTAACAATACCAGCACTGGATATGACATACTTCTTAACTTACAGCCTTTACAATCAAGGTATTTGTCTTTTCATACCTTAATCTCTTTAATTTAGTGCATTAGTTGCTATTCCAACCCATAAACTCTACACAGGTGAAGTAAAGTTGCAGCAGATGGTTTCTACTTGTCTGGTGTTTGTTTCAGTACCTATGACTATTTCATATAAATGATCATTACTCTTAGACAATAGAGACAATCTGATGCAGTGTTAGATTTTCTGTAAGATAACCAGAGGGAGAAAGGAGTCAGAAAGAGGGGAAGGTTAAAAAAAAAAAAAAAAAAAAAAGAGAAAGGAAGGAAAGGAAGGGAAGGAAGGGAGGAAGGAAGGGGAGGAAGGAAGGGAAGGGAGGAAGGGAGGAAGGGAGGAAGGGAGGGAGGGAGGGAGGGAGGGAGGGAGGAAGGAAGGAAGGAAGGAAGGAAGGAAGGAAGGAAGGAAGGAAGGAAGGAAGGAAGGAAGGAAGGAAGGAAGGAAGGGAGAAAGAGAGAAAGAAAGAGAGAGAGAAAGAGAGAGAAAGAGAGAAAGAGAGAAAGAGAGAAAGAGAGAAAGAGAGAAAGAGAGAAAAGAAAGAAAGAAAGAGAGAAAAGAAAGAGAGAAAAGAAAGAGAGAAAGAAAGAGAGAAAGAAAGAGAGAAAGAGAGAAAGAAAGAAAGAAAGAGAGAAAGAGAGAAAGAGAGAAAGAAAGAGAGAAAGAAAGAGAGAAAGAAAGAGAGAAAGAAAGAGAGAAAGAAAGAAAGAGAGAAAGAGAGAAAGAAAGAGAGAAAGAAAGAGAGAAAGAAAGAGAGAAAGAAAGAGAGAAAGAAAGAGAGAAAGAAAGAGAGAAAGAGAGAAAGAAAGAGAGAAAGAAAGAAAGAAAGAGAGAAAGAAAGAGAGAAAGAAAGAAAGAAAGAAAGAAAGAAAGAAAGAAAGAAAGAAAGAAAGAAAGAAAGAAAGAAAGAAAAAGAAAGAAAGAAAAGCATCCTAGAAAACACAGCAAGTGCAGCTTCATCAGTATCAGGAGATGTGATTTCTGGAAGAATAGGATAATAGGAGACAGTAGAACTATGAATAGAACACAATTTGGGAAAGCACCTGTCATTGAAAGACCACCTACCCCTTGTGGTGTGTGTGTCATGGAAATGCTGCAGACATTTGATAGAGTGTTTTCAGTTTCAGTACAAGAGGTATGCATGGGACTTGCAAAGCAAAAGGATTTGACACTGAACCACATCAAGATTGAAACTGATGCTAACAAACCCCTACTTGTTTCTGATACATATAAGTCATCTGCCCTGGCTATTAGACATCATCTTGTGAAGAACAGTGGTATCAAAAATACCTTTACTATGCCAGTTAAATTTATTTCCTTCCAATCAGTGTGAAGACAGCAAGAGTAAGACTATAAAGGTTATAAGGCGAAGGAGGGTTTTAAACTGGGGTTTTGAACTTCAATTTTGTAAAGAATGACAAAGTACAGACTGAGGAATTGTTCTGTTCTGGGTTTTATTTTGAAATAGAGTTTGGTGACATGATCACACTAAGCAGATTTTCTTCTTGGTACAACAACAACATGTGAAGAAATTATCACAGTTTTTATTTCTGTCTGTAATCACTCATGTATTTAAAGTCTTCTATAGACAAAAAGGTTTCTCTGAACAACATTGGTGTGAAAATATAATGTTACGTTATGTGATCCATATCTAATTCCCGACAGAAAGTCACAACCAAATTGACTTCAATGTCCCATGAGAGTCCACTGAGAATTGTGAGCTATTGAGTTCATAGTTATGGTAGGTAAAATCCTCTGCTGTGAGGCAAGGTCCCACCAATACATTTATTCTTGGGCAGACTGCATCAGAGAGCAAGGCAAGTTTCTATATTCAGTAATTTTCTCTGCATGGGGGCAATGGAGGATAGCTAAAAGGTACTATTTACCCCAGAAAATCATTATCTATTGTCTTCCATATGACTGTTCCCTGTAGTTACAGCAAAATACTGTATTTATCCTAGTGACATCATTTTCTGCCATTATGCTGAAGATTCTCAATAACTTGATTGTTGGCAGGAGGAAAGAATGTCTCTAACTAGAAGGGCATCATAGGTACTGATTCTTATTAGGCTTTACTTGGCTAACAGAGGTCAGAGTTAAGCAAATGACCTTACAGATTTTGGACTAATAAAGAAGATGATATAGACAACAACCTCAGATTTCAAAGCTCAGGAACTTATCTGATTATTCCATGCTATTGAATTCAGTGTCTTTTGCAGTGTACAGTACCCTGATTATACCTTGTGCCTAACATTTAAATATATATATATTATTGTATTGGAGCTGAGACATGCCTGCCTTGGTTAAATTCCTCAGTGGGCTATTAAGATAGTGATTTTAGGAAAAAAATAATGCATTCATTCTAGATTATGTCAGTTTATCCATGGTCCTGCCAGTGTCCAAGTTGAGCGGTGAGGAGAAATGTAAAGTTATTTAAAAAAAAATTAGAGTTTCTTCCATTACATTCCCTGAGAAACAAAAGATACATAATTAATCTGAAACCTTTAAATACTTAACTAGCACAAAATAAAGATCAGTTCTCAAACTTATATTCTCAAACTTCTCTCCATAAATAGTGGCATACTGAACACCTAGATTCCACCACAGATCTCTCCCCAGAAAAGAATGCCTTACTGTTAATGGTGAAAAGACAGAATAAAACTAGACTGAGAAAAAGTATGAAGACAGTTGGTTTTACCTGAATTTGGTAGCTTTGGTAGCTACCTAAATCATCTGCAGTGTGGTACATCTGCTCCTAAAGAAAACATTTCTTTTGATAATCTTTTCTAAAAGCAAACTACCTCCCATTCATGATCCACTGGAAAGGAATGAAAATCAGCAGACTTAATTCTCCATTGTTTTCTACATTATACTGCCTTGTTTTTGAATGGTATTTTTGTGTTTATTTTAATAGCAATGCATAATAGAAGTGAATTGATTCTATTCTAATAAAATAATTTGTGCACACTTTACTTATTATTTACATCATTTCAGTCAGGAATAAGGGTCTAAACCTGAAACTCAGATTGGTTAAACCAACTTCACTTTGAAAGTAAGCTAGCTTAATCTTACAGTCTCTGAGTTTTATCAGCTTCATTTAGAGAAACTCACTTT
Source organism: Patagioenas fasciata (assembly GCF_037038585.1). NCBI lineage: Eukaryota > Metazoa > Chordata > Aves > Columbiformes > Columbidae > Patagioenas > Patagioenas fasciata. The sequence continues at coordinate 33,099,850 of NC_092523.1, read as the reverse complement.
CTAGAAAAATTGCTTTGAAATCTAAGGAATAAAAATAGTGATGTTTTTATTTTCACTATGATTAGAGCAAAGTAGACAGGTCTAAATGATCAATTAATGCGTTGCTCCTATAGTTCTTTAGCAGTTCAGAGTAAGGCATCACTGCTTCATGAACCATACAGCCATTTGAAAAAGCAGGATAGCTGAGGTATGGTATCTTATTAGACAAACAGCTTCTAGGTGGTTTATCCCAAACTGACTAGATACTCAGTCCAGCAATGTTTCACTGGTAATAAGGGCAATCTTTCTTAATTCAGGAGTAATTTCACAAGATTCAGTGCATGCATCACTGTACTAGTGTGTCTTAAAGCTATTGAGGCGTGGAATGATCTTACAACCCTTGAGGTTATAAAGAAGGTATGTATTTATTTATGATGCCGGACATACATGGAATCATTTCATCTAATATGTGTATAAAATTACAGTAGCTGTGAGCTTGGTTAAATGCAGTAAAGTGTTACATATTCATGAAAGTTTTAGGAACGCCTATACATAGTCATAACCTGTCCCCGAGAAGGTGGTTCTTATTACAATGAGTTCTGGGAGACCATTTCTGGAGTCTCCACCTCCGGCTCCTCCTGGTTGCAGCTGTGCAGTGATCGTGAACCCGGGTCCTCTTTCTCTGTACACAGTCACCTTTGGTCCAGTGTGATGAGTTGGTTAGGTCTCAGACTGCTGAGTTGCTTAAAATTGGCATATCTCCTGTTCTGTGCCCAAGTTTCTGTAATCTAGTTCACCCAAGGATGCATCAAGGATGCATCCAAGGTTTATTATTTTTGCGTCAGTGTAGTCCTGTTTTTCGTACAATAAGTTACACAGAGTTAAGCAAGGATAGGCAATAGTGATGTGGGTTAAAGTGTTAGCTCTCTAAGTGTCTTTAGTGATGTGGGGTAGAGTTAGTTCTTTAAGTGTCAAGTGTTAGTTTTTTAAGTGTTAATTAGTTAATTGTCAATTCCCTGTATCACTATCAAATCTCATTTTTAAAAATCTTTATAAAAACATTCCTTTTATCCAAAATTCATATAAAAGTATAACAGGCTAATTCAAATTTTAGTAACTCATTGCTGAAAAATGTCTGATCTTCTATTAACTTTCACAGTAATTGTTCTTTTGGAGACATGTTTAAAGCCATGCATAATCACCAGATAAACTGACGTATCTGCAACTTCATTTCAGAACTACAGGCATTGTGCTTTTTAGCCTTTAATTTGACTTATAACTGTTCTTATTTATCTTCATTGTAGTGCACCAGGTCTTTTATAGTTCCAGAGAAGCAATTCTCTAGTTTCAATTTGGGCACAACAATCTTGGTTTTGTTTCCATCTTGGTATCATAACACCCCATCCTTTCCCCTTGCAGAATTACCACCCTTATTCGTACTAACGGCAAAAAAACCCTCATTTTATTTCTTAAATTTACTTATGTCACTGAAGAGATTTTTAATTTCTTATGCAACACCAAGTTTATGTAGCCTGTCCAAAACTACAAGACACAACTTGTTTTCCATCTCTGCTTTCATTCTAAAAGCTTTCTTAATGCAGTAATTAATTCAGCTAGTTCTTTAGGCCTCTTCTACAGTATTTATTCCTTTCCTTCAATCACAAGTTTCAGTGTTTTATCTATCTATTTATTTATTTATTTATTACACAAATGTACACTTACATCATGGAAGAACTTTTTAATCATGTGTCATTGGAGCTTTAACAATGTGTATCTGTTTCCCTGAGGCTCAACAGTCCTTCTAAACTCCATTAGATGATAAATTCATGAAAATATGGACAACAAAATCTGTTAAAAACAGTAATTAAAAAAATCTTAGCATTCTTTCATGAGCAAAGAAATGGCTACGAAAATATGCGAAAACAAGTCTGTAAATGACACCCCTCATGATGAAAAGCTTAATCACAGCTACCTAGATGAGAAATCACAGCAAGTGTCAAATAAGAAGGACTTCAACATTTCAGGGAAAGAGTAAGCTTTGGTCAGTCTTATCGGAACTACAAAATTAACAAGCATATTTGCCTAAGTTAATGAAGCCTAAATGGCAGCTATATGATAGTGAGGCCAGAGATATCTGAGGTGAGTGGACATTCAAGTCTAGTGAATTCTGCTGTACCCCTAGTAACAGACAGACAAACAAATACAGATGGAAACTTAGTGGTTCAAGACCATCTAAGAGCAGCAAAGAAGGGAGTTGATAAGCAAGTAGTTCATTCTTTTCTTGATAAAAGATCATCATGGAAGCAAAAATGCTCTTATAAGCACTTATGAAAGAAGGTGGTGAAGATGACATCCCTGTGGCAGTTGCACATCCCTCAGAGATCTGGAGCCTTCAATAGTGCAGCTGATCGCTCTTTTAGCACCTTTTGTGCCCCACTGTGCCTGTTCCCATGTACACACCTAGGGTGGTACCAAGGTGTTGACAGTTACAACCTCCCGTGCCCTGGGGAGGTGACTTCACCTCCACCAGCTGGTGGGGCAGGAGGGGTGGGACATTCGGCCAATTGACCTGGAGGATCCTGAGTCAATCGACAAGGTCGTTAACAAAGCAGGTGCCCAGAGTACCTGCGAAGCTTCTGGACTATGTTGTAATGCCTACAGCCAGATCTGACCAGACTATAAAACATGGTCCCCGTCAAAGACTCCCTTTGAGTAGTCTTCTCGGAGCAGTGGGTCTGTGAACTGGAGCCCTGTCCTTAGACTGGGATGCCATCTAAGGAGACTTTCCGGGGTTGAGAGAGCTTCATCTTCTCGTTTGGGTGAGCCGTTGTTTACTAGATATATCCTTGAATGAGTCCTTGCCTAACCAGGCAAGTGTAAGCCCTCACCTAAGCCAAGTGAGTGATTATTTCTTGTGGGTACCATGGAGCGAGATGGCTCTAGTTTTGTTTCTTGTGAGTGTATGCATGCACGTTGTGGATCCTCATTATTCTCATGTTGTTGTACCCCAATAATCTCCTCAACTGATATCCAAACCTGTATTTTATGCTGTTGGAGTCCCAAATAATTGTATAAACCCTGTTTCTAGTCAGCCTATTGGCTACACTTTTCGGGCTAGAATAAAGTCTGTTTTGGAACTTGTCTGCTTAAAACTGACTTTGCGGTGCTTCCATGACAATCCCCTAAGCTCTTACTGAAAACATACCATTTAATTTTACTCTGTCAATGATATTTGCTAAATGTGGCCAGGGTCCACCCAGGGATCCAGGTCAGGAACAAAAGGGCATGGGGCAAAGGTGAGGCTGAAAATAAGCTACAACAAATATTGCAAGTGGCCCATCCAGGAGACAAGCTACCCACAATGGAGAAGAGATGTCTGTGCAGGAGAAAGACAGAGACAGGGTTAGAGACCAGCACTATTATGGTATTTCTGGGGAAGGGACTGAGAGTCCCAGGCTGGTCTGAAATGAAGTCCTGAGCCATGGACAGTGTGTGGCCCCAGAGAGGATGGTCAGGGCCATTGAGGGCTGGTGATGTCCTTAGGACCCTGAGAAAAGAAAAAGCACATGGTGAGACAGAGTAACAGATCAGGGATTGTATCTTACAGATAACTGAAAACAAAATGAATAATGGAAATGTCTATAGTGAGAAAGAGGAAGAGCTAGCAGGGAATATAACCTTAGCAACACCAAGAGGAATTTTATCCGGAGGAGACATCAAGCTGACCATTACATTGATCCAAAGAACAAAAGTGTGATTTATCATCCAACTGCAAGGATATTTAGTGTGAATCTGCGGCTGGAAATTATTTTTAATGGAAGTCCACAGTATGTACGAGCTGTCCTTCGTGACAAAATAGATGATGTTGTTCTGTTCTCCAGTGAAGTGATTCAAGGGCAATAATGCTGAGCAGGGTGTCAAAAGAAAGGGGTGGGGAGGATTACAATGATCTGTGTGGAATTCTCCAGATCCCTGGAGAAGGTGGTAAAAGATGATAAGATACTAAAAATCACTAGGTAACAAAAGAAACAATTCTGTAAAACTATCAGGAGTTTAGACTACACAGTCACTGGTAAAAACAATTTATGTTTTAATCTTATGTACATTAAGATCAATACACAGACCCTTTTAAGTCACTATCAGATTTCCCTTGGGCTATTAGCATGTTATGTCCATTTTGTTCCTTTAATCTAAACTATGACCACACCATCTTTTCATGGCATGTATTCACATTATAGAGATTGTTTAGCAGTATTTATCTTTTTTTGCTAAGAGCATTGCTTCTGTGAGAAAACTCTAAGTCCTTTCTCTGACTGTTGAGTACCAAAGAAATAAATAACAGAACCCAGTTATTTCTGAACAGGATTTCTGATCAACACTATAACCAGTAAGAATGATGCATTACTAATGTTCTGGTTTTGAATATATGAATCATGTCAATACCTTCTGTAGTTTAACGCTGGGATCTTAGTGAACAATTCATTACAGTAGACCAAAAACAATGTGCTCTCTCTTTTTTCCAGGTGAACTCATTATTTTATTTTTGTCTAACCTGGTTCACCATGGTGTGCTTGAAGAGCACCAGTTTAGAAACTCATGACATAAACTTTCAAGTAAAAGATGTCCTTGAATGTTGGTAAAGGAGATTTTTGACATGAAACCTTTTACTTGGCTTCTCTCAATGGCTTGATCATTCCATAAACCCTTAATAATTAAAGCTAAGCAATGCAATCTAGCTGCACCATGTTAGAGTATGAACAGAGGTGATCAATCTGTCTCTCTTAATGACATGACAAAGGTGACCATAGAAGCAACCTCCTCAATGTTATGCATTTGTTGTGCCATTTGTGAGATTGGAAGTTGTGCTCTGGCATTCATTACTGGCTAGCAGGGAGGGCTTGATGGGTTTTTCCCGGGAGGCTAATATCTGATTTTGTGGAGTTCTTCAGAGGCAAAGTGTCTGCATCTTAGGCTCCCTTGCAAAAAAAGGAGTTGTGTCAATTACAGTGAAAGCTAGACTGTGTGAAGCACAGAACAACTGTAATAGTAGCAAAGGAATAGTTCTGCTGGTCCTTGCCAGGGCTAAGGCTGTTCCATATCATAGGAGCATAGAGGTAGTCTACATAGTCTGGATAAATGTACCCAAAACACTCAACGGCACATACAGAAATTATTCACGTGGCATGGAATAACCACAGCAGAGCTAAATGTAACTGCATAATTTTGGGAAATCATCTAATGATGCTTCAGATTTTCAACTCAAGACATTTAATGTGCCAATCAAGGAGTGAATAATTGCTCTCTAAAGCAATGAATGGGCCTCATTAGATCAAGAACATTGTATACATAATCACATGCTCAGATATTCTAAGAGAAATTCATCAAATTGGGGTTGATATTTCCTGACTGGAAAACAGGAAATAAAGCAGTTGGCTCAGATCTTCTCAGGAGGTTATATAAAATAAGAATTTTCATTACTTTATTCTTCTCTCTGAGAGATTAAAAAATCCAGTCCATAAAGATGACAGAACAGCTCTACATGTGATTTACCCTGTAATTCTAGTAACTATTTTCTCTGTTCTGGATCAGTCTACTTTGACATAGGTTGTTATGGTTAACATTTACGATCAAAGAAGTAAATACAGCTGGTTAAGTGCAAAATGTTCAGAATATGCTAAATAACAAAACTTGATTAAAACTATACTAAAACCTTTGTGCAATAAAGTTGTATTTGTTTGCCCTTTTCATGGATCATCAATAGCTGTATATAAGAATGCAAATACTCTTAGATATTAATTTATCTTTTCTGCAGTGCAATTACAGAGGCAGTGTCAGAAATAACAGTTTAAACAATTACACTTGCAGAATGAAAAGGAGGAAATATGAAAGTATTGTAATAAAAGAAGAAAGAGGAAAGACAAAGACTGTCAGGAGGAGCAAGCAGGTAAAATTCAGGCTGTGCTGAAGCAGGCAGAGAAGGAAGAGAGAAGTTCTAGATATGGAGGAGCATGTGCATGCATTTTTTGGTTATTACTTTACTGAGAATTACTCAGGGAATTTTCTTACGTATTCAGAACTTTTAGTGGGCAATTTCAATCTCATTGTGGTGGCCAGACTCAGTTTTGAGTTTATGCCTCCTGGGTTTCCGCTTCAGCTTTAGTCTCTTCACTATTACTGCTCAGCTGAACTCATGTTCATATTTAATCAGGTTCCATTTAGCATCCCTCACATTTAATTTTGAATTACATGGCTAGCTTGTAATGCAAGTTGTTTTGTTTTAAATTGGAAAAAAATGAATTCGGAAATGGAATTGTGCCCAGAGCAAATGGACACAAGGGCTTTTCTAAATTATAAGGGTTCAATCATCTCCTGCTGAGCCATGGAGTCTGCATTTGTCTGATTTAGTGACACTTATTTTAAGTAAGGCTGGGGGGGTTGAAAGAGGAAGTGTCTCCTATGTGATTAGTCTTAAAAAGAAAAGAAGAAACAATTCAGGGATGCTTGGTGGTATTTATTTCCAGTATTTAACAGGAAACAACTAAACTAGCCCCCTCATACATATTTTTAAGAAATCTATATTTCATTCAGGCTTGCCTTCCAGGTAAGAATACAGCATACAATCCTTATTTGGTAATCTGGTTAACTCCTGAAATAACTGAAAAAACTCAGTGGCTCATTGGTAGGTAGTTCACTGGAGCCACAGTAAAAACAGACAACATATAGAAATTGTCTACATTGCTTTTTGAGTCCTTAGATTTAACCTTTCTTTCAAAGATATCAATTGAAGTTAACTGGTCAGGTCTCAGGACAGAGTTACTGCAAAGAGGAACATTCATTTATTCTAAATTAAATTTGGAATAGGTGTAATGAAGGTCATAGTCTTATCTAGTAGATCTCGTACAACATCTACCCCTGATTAACCTAACACTTGGTTTGAGTGCCACATAAATAAAACTATTCCCTCTGGTCTTCTGCAAAGAACTATAGAGGATACTACTTAGCTGAAGAAGATACCTGGTACAAAATTTGCAAGACTAAGAGTGCAGAATTATGGAAGGTATTAAGCATGAAGAAGAGAGAAAGTTCTATTATTTTCTCTCAAAAATCAATCAGATTTGTTAGAGTTGCCAAATCCAATAGCCCAGTGGAGGGGATGCTGTCACAGCCCCATTTCCTTGGGTCCAGCAAGTAGCAAGGATAAGCGTGTATTTCCAACAGGCACAGACATACATACATAACGTATATGCACAGCCAGCCACACAGGTCACCACAGACAGACACACTCTGCACTCCCACAAGCACAAACAGCACCCGTGGCCTCATCCTGTTACCTTCTCTGGCTGATCACAATAAAAGCCCATTACTGGAATGCATACGCAGAAATATACATATATACAGTATGGATCCTTCCAGTAGCTGACTTTATACACTCAGTCTACTGCAGCCCCTGGATCCCCACTCTCCCCATCTGTAAGCACCTGGATATGTGAGGCCCAGAGGATGCAGTCCCCCTTCAGCTCCTAGAACTCAGATCTACAGACACACACTATGGATCCCTCCAGCAACTGGCTATAGACACCCAATAGACCCCATAGCTGGCCCCTGGGTTGCCCGGTCTCCCAGTTGCCTCACATACACAGAAATGCAAGCAGGTCTGTTTCTGTGGCAGCTGGTCCAGACTCATGGCCTTACCAGTAGTTATCCCACAAGGCCACTGCATGTCTCCAGTGACTCCAGGTGCTGGCACTCAGGCCCTTGTGACCAAAAGCCCCACTACAGTTGCTGGCACTTAGACCTTCACACACTCACAGGTGGCACAGAATAGAGTCCCCTCACCCAGAAAAACAGCTCAAAATTGCATTAAATAAGACAGAACAGACTAGAGAAATCAATGCAGAGCCCAGTCAGCCAAGTAATCTGTTTATATGCGATCAACCCATTTTATGCTCTTTTTCCCTTTTTCCCTTCCATGTCTCTCCGTTCCCAAACTGATCCCTCCTTTTTCCCCACCTTTGATGCTTCTCCTAAACATCCCATAACAAGTTTGCTATAATCCCAAGATGGTTTTTTTCCATGCAATCTGTGGTGAACCCCTTACCTCTGTAATTTGTTAGCCCTCTCAGTCCAAAAGGTGACCCAGCGAGCTCTCCTGATGATTCCTTTTGATGGGTGTCACCCCAGCCCATGGGGCTGAGGCTCCACTGGGACAGGCCTGGCAGGGGTTGGGGTGGGGATTTTGTTACTGAGTTTTCCCTCTCTGCTGTTGTGCCTCTTTGTTCTTCTGTGTTCTTGGTGATGAGCCTTTAACCACATTTCCTAATGTTTACATCAAACGGTCTTGATGCAAAAAAGTAAATGTACCAAACATGTATGCAGACTACACAAATTCAGGGAGGCATTTTCCATATATCATAATATTGTGCAGATCAACTCAGGCAGTCTTGAGTACTAAATGATTAAAAATGTAATGGGATAAATTATAAAGACATGCCCTAGCGACTGACAGTGACAGGGGCAACAATGTCCACTATAAGCCAGAACTATTTTTTTGTTGGATCTCAAGGATCTCTTCATCACACATTCTCAGATGTTGATTTTCATTTAAGGTGAAGCTCCACTGATTTTTAGGAAAAACTAACTCGTGAGCAGTACCAAACTATTGGCAAGAGCCAGGAGGTCCCATTCCAGCCTATATTAAAAGATCATTCTTCATGTGACACCTTCTGTTTTAAAGGAATTAAATCAGAATTCTGTTGGTCCATTACATTTGATTAGTTATGTTAGAAATGTACGCTATGAAATAATGAAAGCATCATTAGCTGTGGTTCATTAGAAATTTTTAGTTGTAGGAATAAAAACATTTGATCTTGACGTTTGAAATGATCAGCTTACAAAAAAGGTTAGTATAATTTTCTCCTACAGGATTTAAACAAAATCATATTTTTAATTATCCTTTTAATTATATAGGAAAAAAATCTATACTTAATGCCTACTTAGACTCATTCACAAAGGGAATATATTATTGAAAATATTTGTTAATTGATCTTACAGTAGAATATATGCAGAAATCTTCGAATGCCATATCTACCTATTATGTTCAGTGTTATTACGATGAATAATCATATATTTAAGTGAGGGGAAAAATGTTTCACTGCTAATTTTGTATGAAACCCATTAAGAAAGCCCATACAGCTGAGTCCACTAAAAAGTCCCCAGAGATTATGTCCCAATAATGAAGAAATAGGGTAGCAAAGACGACAAATCATAGTGTTTGTGAACATCAAGATAAATAACTCAATTTATACAATCTTTTCTACTTTTGTTGCACTTTTATTTGGTGCTGTAGTCTTCTAGGTAGCTATATTTTTTAAAGGCACTTCTAAAATAAGCTTATTTTTCATTAAAATGTGCAAAATATATTGTTTTCTTTGCTCTGATATTTTGGACTTACCTCTAATTCACATTGACTCCGAGCGAACTTGCAGTACCACAGACTTTCAGGATATTTTTTACTTTAGAATACCTCATTACAACTGTTTTTTTTTTCACAGGAATACCTTTAAGTACACTGTTTTTATTTTTTCATTGTATAATCTTCTATATCCAAAAATAGCAGCAAATTCTTCATTTTGAGTAAATAAAATAGAAAATATATGATATTTCAAGTTTTAACAGTGCAGATGTTGAAAAACATTAGTAATTCATAAGCCATAGCTCATAAGGGCATGATAAATGGTTTATTTGCAGTATGTATTGCCATTGCCACCATAACTTTTATAAATTATTGAGACTGGTCACAGAAAGTTGTTGCAAGGGATTAGGAAGCAGGTAATCGTGATTTCAGTAGGGGACTTTTGACTCTGTCAATCACCCTTTACAATGAATTATTGGATGAAATGGGAAATAAGATTACTGGTAAAGAGAAAAAAAAAAAAAAAGAGTGAGGTTAGGTTATCATAACCTTTTCTGTTCTTGAAATTAATGAAGTCTAGATTTTGAAAACTTGGGAAAATGGTTATACATCGTCTCACCTAGCCTCTGTGCCGGTGTAGAAGGAAAAAAAAAAACAAACAAAAAACCCAAACAAACAAACCAAAACACCATTAAATTAACTGTAATTGAATTGTTTTCAGGGAATGGAAGAAAATGGCCAGAAGGCTCTGTAGAAACATAATGTTTGTTTTTCATACAGACAAGTGGGAATAGTAGAAGTAAGGACCCATCAGTATGTCTGGGAGATTGTACAGCCTGAGGCACTGACCTGTTTCAGGTTTTCCTCCATCCTTACCAATCACTTCTTGGCACTTACAAAATTCCATTATCCTTCCTAATTTTCAGTAAACCCAGGACACTCAACCTTTATTCCGGCATAAAGCACAAATAAGTTATGTTCTCTAAACAAAAGAACATACTAAATTTTGTTTTGGAGAATAGTAAGACATATTTGCTACTGAATAGTTCTAAAATTTCCAAAATGATCCTCCAGTTTGATTTTTTTTCTAGACATCCTTGGCCTCACATTATTCAGTTCTTGTCTGAACTACATTGTTATGTCAGTATGAACATTGTCAGAAGCAGTAATACAAATGAAATGCCTAGAAAGATCTTTGAACACTTTAAAATGCTGAAATATTAATGTGAACAGGAAAAAAAAAAGTGGAGGGTTAGCCTTTTAGCTTTGGGAAGCAGTGAAACTTCAAAGAAACAAGTGAGTTTAGCCAAAGGTATTTCATAGGTTTTAAAACCTCATAAAATATGGGAGTCCAAGGTATTTGGTTTTGGTGACTCTATTCTCATCCATCTGAGAAACAGCCCTTGAAGTACAAATATGTGTGTTCCATATTGCAGTTCACACTCAGCCACCCATGAAATAACTGAGGATGGGAGAGTGAGGGAGAGGTGTCAAAAAAGACAATCCATCTGGTGAAATGATGGCACTGTTTTTATTTTACTGATACACAATAATGCTCATTTTCCCGAAGTTCAAGGAATATATTTCTTAAAGACAAAATGTCAGCTTTAGCTTGTTCATCGGCTGCATCAGTGCCATGAGAGACTCACTGTAGACAGTGTGCTACATTTTAGCTGTGTCTCTCTTTGTTTCACACAGGCACACTTAGGGGTATTCTAAATGGAGTTCACTGTAATGCTGCTAAGCCAAGAGAAATTAAGAACTTTGTATTTTCCTATAAATGTGAATGGGATATTTTCACCATAATCTCTTCACTTGGATAACCAATCCGATATTTAATTACCTATTCAGAACCAGGGTCCTAATTAGAGCTGCACAGAACTATTCACACGTTGAACTTCAGTGAACAAGTCTCTCACTCTTTGCAAGTTTATTGCCATTAGCCCAGTGGGTGTGCTCTTCACCACAAGACTTAGTCCAACCATAATGCTCCAGAGAAAGAAAAAACCCTGAGAACACTAACACTGATATTACTGTGCTCCACCGAGAGCCCACTGTGCTTTTCTCTCCTTTTGAATAAGCTATTAAAAGACAAAGTAAAAAACTGTAGCAGATCCAACCAGTGGTGGAATACTTAGGCAGTTTCACAAAAAGGATATTACTGAAAGAATGGAAGAGCTTTAGGAAAAAAAAAAAATAAAGTAGAAGCAATTTAAGATAATAGGATGCTAATTAAAGGGGAATTATAGTGGAGATTTTATAATACTTCTAACACTGGCATTAATGTTGGCTGCATCCAGACTGAAACAAGCTCAAGGAGCTAAGGAATTACTGGCAATTAGGAACCAAATAGTGCCACTCTCAGGGAGCAGCAGGTTTCTCTGTAAGCAGGTAATACCCAGGGCAAGTAACAGAGGCAAACCCTATCCTGGATACTGCTCAGTGTGATTGCTCTGCCACCGTCACAGAACTAGATAATTTGGAATAAATTATACAGTCAGCATTCTCTCTTGTAGAAGTCTCAAGTGTGTGACTGAAGTGTGGGGCCTCAGTCTGTCAGGGTCTCTCTTGAAGGTACTTACTTTAACTGCACAATATACTTTTATACAGCTGTGACAACTTCTGAAATGTCCTTGAATGACTGGTTCCTGTATGGGTCAAATTATATCATCAAAATTAGCACAGATAGCAGTACTTTTATATATTAAAAATATCTGTCTTGATGCAAATTAGTCCAACATAATGCATGATAAATATGTAAATAATGGCAATGTTAAAATATTTGTGGGGTTTTTTTAATTACTCATCTGAACACTTTTCTTGTTTTGGCTTTTTTACTGACCCATGGAAAACTACAAAAGCTTCTAACAAAGCAAGTATACTTTAGCTCTAGTTTTGTATGGTTAATGTGAAAACATTAAACAACTAAATGGATGCTTTATTGTAATTAAAATAAATAAAAGTGTTTGGTGGTGAGAATATAAGAGAATTTTTAGCCTGGAGCAAAGACTTGTGATTGGGTTACACATCTGAAAAAGCTGGAGTGCATGAAATTGGAAGTACCGAGTTTGCTGACACAACTTTAACAGTCTATATAACACATAACCATAGTAATGTAAACATTGCCAAACACAATACCTAATAAAATATGACACTATACATTAGAAAGAAGAGAAACTACTCTTCTTTACTATTCAAACTACATCGACGTGGCATACTCAGTGAAAAAACCCAGGAGACCAGTGACATTGAGCAGCTGCATATTTATGCATTTTAAAAACATATTCTTCTTGGCCCACATTTGTCTGTTGTACTGCACCTAGTACATCACCATAGGAGACCACTGGCCAAGCATTACAATCAGCAGAAATTGAATATAGACTGGAGAGGAATGCCTATTACAAATTATATAATTACCCTCCCCAGAGGTATTTTCTCTCCTGAGGTTCTGCTTATTCCGGTGCTTTCAGGATGGGAGTCAACTGCAACAGCACTGACATAATGACTCCTGCTTCCCAAAAACGTTTCAAAATAAAGGAATGTAGAAAATACTAAGCAATCTGTACAATTAGCATGTGGTTTCCTGAGGGGCTAAGAGGCAAGAAAGTCAAGCTTATATTTTAATTCTGCTCTGACTCATTCTATTCTTAGTTTTCTATTATTGCTGCCTCTTGAAATAAAAGTGCTCACATGTCAACTGGTCTAAAATAGGAACACTATCCCTAGATCTCTTCTTGCCTGTACTGGTACCTAAGACTATTTGCACAGAAAAATCATTACCTAAAGATCTTTTGAAAGGTCTTGATCTTGGCTGCCTTTAGGTGCAGTCAACACATCATTTCAGGAACATGCTTCTGCTCAAACCCACAATAAAGGCTATTTCAGAAAGACAGGCAAAGTATCTCTGTCCCTCTGATTTACTTAATCATGTTATTAGTTTAGATGAACCCAATAATACTGCTATATGGAATACTATACAACATACAAGACAGCACAGTGGTGGAAGGGAGATGGCACAGCATAGTAAAGATCACAGAGGCAGATGGAGACAGATGACTCCTGAAATTAACATTTCAGAAGACTAAAGAACATAAATAGGTGTGATGACATTTGACATGTCATTGCACAAGGGAAGCAACAAAAAAGGTTTAAGGTCCATGTAAAAACAAAGAGGAAGGACATCTTTGAATGCACACAGGGAAGATTTTAAAATAGACTCAATTAAGATCAGTGATAAAATCTCAGAGGAGAAGAGAGAGGAAAAAAAAATCCTGCTTCTCTATCTAAATTTAGACAGAGAAGAATCAGCTGCAATAGAGTCAGGAGAGGATCAAGTAGGAGGCCAGCATTTGGGATGTTACTACATAGCTGCCCCAGTTTGGGAAAGTGTAGGAATAAATACTCCATTAAAGCACAGCCCAAACCTTATAGAAACAGCATCCTAGAAAGTTGGTGAGCTGAACCACAGTGGGACAGTACTGTGACAGAGATGTAATCTCAGTAGGGATGGCAGGTTTGAGAACAAGAGAGAAAGGTGTAGCATGTATCAAAGATGTACTTTCTCACAAGTTTATGGGAAGGAGAGAGATTTGTTAGGTTTCTTGTTAAACAATACCTAAAGACCACAGCAGGATGACACAATCAGTCCATGGAATATTTTGGGAACAGAGTTTGTTTAGGAGAGTAAAGGAAGCTCCTGTTTTATATCTTTTTTCAACTAATAAAAATGATAGAATGTGTAAACAAAAGGTACATTCAGTAACTGAAATTGTGAAAGACCACAGAAAAGCTGTGGGAAGTAATACTAACATGAAGGTAAAAAAGCAAGAAAGTGATGGCTGAGGGGGGAGGCAAACTCCACCTTTTCCAGGAGTATAGGAGATAGTCTACTGGGAAGGGAGAAAAGTTTAAAGAGAGAGTGCAGAGCTGCTGGGAGCTACTGAAAGAGAAGATATTTAATATATAGTGGTAGGTTATATACAAGTGAAGCAAGGAATGGCAGAATAGTAAGAAACTATTGTGGAGGCATCAGAATTTCTCCAGTGACCTGAAAACGCAAAAAGAATCAAACAAAAAGTGGAAAAAAATATTACAGGTCTAAATGTGAACATAAAGGAACAGCTCAAGCCCCTTAGGGATAAGATCAGAAAAGCACAGGAACATAAAAGGAAACAAGATAAGGTTCCCTAAATGCAGAAACAGAAAATCAAAACATAGGCTTGGTGCTTAACAGTAAAGCAGAGAAAATTAAGGACTCAAAGGAGACTGAAGTATTCAATATTATCTGTGCTCTAGTCTTTCTGAGAACAAAGAAATAAAACAGGCATTTGTAGAAGCTTTCTGGATTCAAATATTTGATACATTCAATTTTAAACAGGAAATAATGGTGTATGCCAGAGGAGAGAACACTAAAAAATATTAAAATCAATTATATTTCACTGAAGAAAATAACTTTATAAGGTATAACATTGATCAGCGTCTGATCTCTGACTAGCCATAATTATCCTCTAAAACTTCCTTGTAATATCCAAAATATCCCTTGGGGAAAAAAGAAAAAATAAAAAGGGCAACGGGAAACTATAGTATAGTTAAGGTAGTTTCCATTCCCATAACTATTCACGTAAATGTATATATTGTACATTTCCTCAGCTGAATTTTTGAATTTGAAAATATCTAGAAGTGAAGATGGTAACAAATTTTGGATTTCCTAACAGCTGACCGTATCATATCATACTAATTTAATTCTCTTAGACAGGATACCTGGCTTTGTGGACAAAGGAGAAATGTAATGGTGCTTCATCAGGCATCAGGCATCAGGTAGAATACTGTGGCATGAAGCTGTAACCAACTCAGGTAGAATTAGTTAATGATTTGTAAGATGCGATTTCTGAATAAAGCTGAAACAAGAAGTTCAGATAGTGTAGAAACTGTGAGAAGACACCTAATTAGGTATATAGCAGATGATTGTGTAGTGAACAGAGAGCGAGAGAGTAAATAGATATCTTTTTCTCATATATAAAAATTCCAGAAAAAAAAGCTTCACCAGGATGGAAAACACTTTCTGTGAACAGTGTCCAACAGTTTTGATATTTTACTGTTGTAGTTCTTGGTTTTGGTAAAACATGTATTATAAACAACAGGTGATGATGGTCTACATCTGCTGGATCCCATCTTAGTGTACCAAGGTGGGCTTGATCTTATTTTGGGCACCTCTAGTACCCTGTTTTGGTTACTGTGAGTACCATAAATATCCTTTGTGCAATGAGGAAATGTCACATTTTCTTTTGTAGCATTTGTCGTCTTTTTTACAGTGCTTTATATTCACTTTTCAGTACTTGATGGAAACAATAAAATTGGGGAGGAGGAGTAAAACCCATATAAACCTCCCTATTACATGCATAGTATAGCACTACAATGATTACATTCCAAACGTATTCCTGTTTTCTTTATATGGCCATATAAAGATCTATATCTATCTATGATCAGAACAGAAGAAAAACAAGGGGCTTTTATAGATCTTCTTACCGAAAAGTATAAAAATATTTGTTGAAATTACTCTCTAATTTCTTATCTGACTGAAGAATCTGACACACAAAGTAAGCACATTTGCTGCAAAATTACTTCAAATGGCATATTTGCCAAGGAAAATGTAAGAAGGAAGAAGATTTCATCTCCTTAGGCAGGATTTTTTAAGGTTCGTGATACTGATACTTGAGTAGAAACACTAAGGATTATTTTTTTCCCCATTAGCTGCACACTTAGTGATTTAGAAAGACAGGTTTGCTTGAACCGTGTTTGGATAAATCCAGAGAAGGATGCGTGAGCAGAGGTGAGGAGAGAGCAGACCTGATTCCTCCTTATCACACAACTGGCAGCGCAAGCTGCATCTCTGACCTTCATGACAAGTGTCTGCTCTAACATCAAAAAATATTGTGCTTCTGTCCATCCCATTTCACACCTCACGTATTAATAACTTGTTCTGATACCTTTTAATTTTCAAATTTCAAGTATTTTACAGAGCCCTACTTTTTTTACTATACTACCTGAAGCAGCAATTTTGCCTGACAGTGGTTACTCAACGTATCACTTATCAACATCTTATAGTATATGTTGCAGTGATAATGCACTCTTCAGTGTTTTCCTTTAAAAAACAAGAACAAGAAACAGAACAAAGGCATGTTTTAAAACTCTACTGTTCTTTCTTATTAATGAGAAACTGGGACTGTGGACTGTTCTTGGTACAGCATTCAAGGTGGCTTCAGGAATAACTATCATAACAACTATTAGCCACTTTTATCCAGATAATTTACCCAGGTTGACATTTCTCTGTGCAATCAGAGCATTATTTTACAAGGACACTCTTAAACCTATCAGAAATTCCTCAAGATTTATAGCACATTATCAGACATTGATTTCTTTTTCTCATCATTCTCTCTGCAACTGGATAAAAATGAGAATAATAATTTAAGACCATATTTTAATAGGATTAAAAGTTAATACTTATAGGCAAAAAAAAAAAAGAGTGTGCAAAAAATAGAGTAAGTTTATGCAAGGAAAATTCTGAGTCTGGAAGACATACAGTGCAAAAGAATTCCTTTCATTCTATGATCGTTCATAGAAATGCACCTTTAAAATAAAGAAATGTTCTGAAATCCTCTATTTACACTTCTGTCTGCTAGACAGCAATAAGACAGTCCCTGCTGGATGAGGATTACCAGATAATTAATAATCGCTCTGTACTACTTTTTTTTGCAGTCCAGCAATGTGAAACAAGTGCAAACACAGTGGATACAGTCACATTATCCAAACTAATTCTCCTCTTCTCTAAACAGCTCAGGTTGAGTCTGGCACAAGCTGAGGGCTGAGCTGACCTTTTGTCTCTCAAAGGGAGGCATTGTACTGCTCTTCAGAATACACAGCGAGATAAAGAAATAATTATCCCTTGCAATTCCTCTTATAAGCAGGTCTACATTATTCAGCATGTTGCTTCAGCAGTGCTCTATTTTTTAGAGCCATGGACAGTTATGTTTGATACACAGAGCATCAGGCATATAGCCATAAATCTGTACTGCAGGAGACAGCGAAGCGATTAGTTTAACACAGGCACAATGGGAAAAGGAAACCTGTCATCTGCTGACTGAAAACCTTAGGTCACACTCAGAAAAAAAAACAGTGTCTACGCACTGCTTGTTTCAAAGATTGCTGTGTGAGAATTGCCTTCCCAGTGTTACCATACTAAAGGATCTACCTCTGAGGTTTCTGCATATACATCCCTGTTGGTGCCCTCATTCCCAGAGGAGGGCAAGAGTAAATCCAAAAAGCCTAAAGCCCACTTCTCAAATAATCCACTTTTTCTAGAACATTTTTCTGATATTCTGCAAATATCAGAATTCAATAGCTATTTTGTTTTATTTTTTTTTTCTTTTTAATTGTTTTAAGTATCTATGAGGCCTTCCTTCAGAAGATGGGTTGTCAAACTGAAAAATTTGAATTTTTTATTTAATGCTGTTTGTGACATGTTTTGTTCATCATAGTTTAAGTTCATTAAAAATTAGAGGAAAATATTAAAATACATTAAAAGTGACACTTTACAAGCCCTATAATTACTTCAGTAACGGGTTATTTAGACCTACTCTTTGGTAGAAGGTTAAATTCATAAGACTGACAAATCTTTTGTCACAGATCAAGTTGTATGCTTTGTATTTTTAGATTTTAAGTAGTGAGAGATCCAGCTTGCAAGGTAAAATCTATGTCACTACTTCCTACAAACCTATGACTGTATCAGTGTAAGCATCTCACAGGTATTAATACATTCCTGCTATATGAATGAGCAACAGAAACGGAGTCTCTCAAGTCAACTGTAACCTCCCAGGAGTTTCCTTTGCTGCAAAAAGCAAGATTCTTCAGAGCTACACTTTCTTTCAGTAAGTGCTACAATTATAATTAAGATTAGTCTGATTCAGCATCATATTTTCTTAATTCTAGGATGTAGGAATAAATGAATAATAGCAAAAGACTAATTTTGTACTGGATACTCAAGTCTAGAAGATTTTTAAAAGAAAAATAAAAAAAGTGAAGAGCAGAATTCGGACAAAACCCAAATTCGTGTTAGTATCCCAACATTACAAAGAGGACTTAACAGAGCCTAGGTAGGGGTTTGCCTTCAATTGTTAACAGAAACATTTTTGAAAAAAAGTAGATGGAACATATTCCCACCCTTTGAGATTCTGTTTCACTAGGGAAACATCAAAATAACAATACTCTGATAATACAAGTGTGTATATGTAATATTCTGCAAGGTTACTGTGACCTTCAATTGTCATCTGCCATGAATTCGCCTTGCAAATTTGAATTATCACTCATTTCCCTCATCCCCTCCCTTCCTGAGCTACTTAGTTTTCTCTCTTTGTTTAATATGCTTGTTGGACCAGATCCTCCATTTTGCAAATTAATTATCCAGTTAAATGTAGGTTACTTTCATAGGAGCTATGACGTTATGCTAATTTTACAAATGATCAATGAGTAAATTATTTTTCTTGTATCAGAAAAGAGGACTTAAAGGCGTTCAAAAATTCTAAAACATTACAATAGGAGTCATCTCACCTCAAGTCAACAAGCTCATTTAATCAGTCACAAATGATCTATAGTATTTTACTGTACTTGTACATGTCTGCTATCATCAGTCTCTTAAGACATTTTTATCTACAGTGATAGCGGTGTTCATAAATAAATAATTTTTTTTTTTCCAAATCTGAAGGAAAACACAGACAAGGATTTGACATGCTAATGAATGATTTTATTGCACATATACACATACACACACACACACAAAATGAAAATTTATTTTTTAATTAATGTGTGTAAGAAATTTGCAAAAATTTTATTATAAATGTTTTGGTCGAAAGCTGTTTCAAAGTGAGTTTGGATGTCAGATTTTACCAACTTTTTAGTTGTGCAAAAGTCTAAATACATGTAGTATAAAGTTTTGGGAACTTTACCTTAGAACAATTAATCATTAAAATGGAAAGAAAGTAGTGTATCCATTGGCATACAGATAAATCACACATGATTTGTTTCTAATGTCTAGTCACCAAGAATAATAGAAAACACAGTTGGCAGGAACATTAGGAGATTATCTACTCCATTTGTTTCCTCAAGCCAAAATCAAGTGCACCTTGTCCATGCTTGACAGATATTTTCTAACATTCAGTCATGGTGCTTCCACAGTCTCCCATAGCAATATGGTCCTTAAAGACAGAAAGTCTTCCAAAGTATTTCAGCCTTAATCTGCCCTTCTTTTAAGTTATTTCTTCTCATACACATTCCAGGTATGGAAAGCAGTTTACCCCTTTCCTCTCTGCAGTAATCTTCTTATATATTCAAAAACTATTATCATGTTTAACATGATGCAAGCTCGTTCAGCACAGCTACATTTCAGTGCTCAGAAACTGCATGAGAAGTAAGCACAAGTCTATCCTCAGCTCCCAGAAACTGAGCTCTGAATGGCGACTGCTTGGTTTCAGAAAGCTGCATTACCACCTTGTCACAATGCATATGGAGCGCTCAGTTAAAACATAGCAATGTAATATTTATGTTTAGCTCCAGTGTGCTTCTGCAAATTTTATGACGCAGTGAAGGATATAGCATGAGTTTTGGAATGTATGTCAAACCTGGACAGATTTCCTACAGTCAAGTAACCCCAGTCTCTAGCGGAACATCTATACACAAATGAAATTACTCATAGGTAATTGACTTCTCTGTTGCTGCTCATGGGTGTTCATCAGTACTGGGGCCAGTATTATTGAATATATTAATCAATGATTTGGTTGAGGGAATAGAGTGCACTACCAGCAAGTTTGCTGATGACGCCAAGCTGGGAGGAGTGGCTGACATGCCAGAAGTCTGTGCTGCCATCCAGCGAGACCTGGACAGGTTGAAGAGCTGAGCGGGGAAAAATTTAATGAAATATAACAAGGGCAAGTGTAGAATCTTGCATCTGGGCAGGAACAACCCCAGGTTCCAGTAGAAATTGGGGAATGACCTATTAGAGAGCAGCGTAGGGGAAAGGGACCTGAGGGTCCTAGTGGACAGCAGGATGACCATGAGCCAGCACTGTGCCCTTGTGGCCAAGAAGGCAAATGGCATCCTGGGGTGGATTAGGAGTGTGGTTAGTACGTCCAAAGAGGTTCTCCTTCTCCTCTCCTCTGCTCTGGTGAGACCACACCTGGAATACTGTGTCCAGTTCTGGGCCCCTCAGTTCAAGAAGGACAGGGAACTGCTGGAGAGAGTCCAGTGCAGGGCAACAAAGATGATGAAGGGAGTGGAACATCTCCCTTATGAGGAAAAGCTGTGAGAGCTGAGTCTCTTTAGTTTGGAGGAAACTGAGGGGTGACCTCATTAATGTTTACAAATATATAAAGGGTGAGTGTCATGAGGATGGAGCCAGGGTCTTCTCAGTGACAACCAATGGTAAGACAAGGGGTAATGGGTTCAAACTGGAACACAAGAGGTTCCACTGAAATTTGAGAAGAAACTTTTTCTCAGTGAGGGTGACAGAACACTGGAACACGCCGCCCGGGAGGTTGTGGAGTCTTCCTCTCTAGAGACATTCAAAACCCGCCTGGACACATTCGTATGTAGCTTCATCTAAGTGTTCCTGCTCCAGCAGGGGGATTGGACTAGATGATCTTTTGAGGTCCCTTCTAATCCCTAACATCCTGTGATTCTGTGTGATCTTGTTTAAGTGAGGAAAGTAGGAGTTACGCCCTAGCTTTCAAGTGTACAATATTCTTCACATGAGAGAAACTTCTACTAACCATATTCCATTGATAAGCAGAAGTCAGAAAACATTTATTTAAAATTCATTGGCTTCTTTAGTATTTTTTGGTTATTATTTGGGGGGGGGGGGATGACAAAGGGGGAGTCGTGCTTTTTTTTTTTTTTTTTTTGCTGTTTGTTTTGGTTTTACTTTACTAAGATTCCCTTTATCCTTTATGGTATTATCTATTCACATCAGTGTTCTGTCAAATGGCATGTGTTGGAATACAAAAGCATAAATTGAATAACAATTTGGATCTATATGTAGGACTGGACCATCTTCTTCAGCAGCACTGAGGTCTAAAATACTATCCATAAGAGAAACATTGAAACATCTGGGAACTTTGGTGTGAACAAATTATTATATTTGTAGTCTATATCGACAAGTCATTCTTGTTTTGCCTGGAATTTCTCTTTACATTTTTAGAAGCAAAAGAGTATCAAACTATCCTTCCCTTCACCTTTTTTTTTTTAATCTGTCTTTAAAAAAAAAAAAATACATATAATTTATTCAATGTAATAATCTATCTTAGCTCCTCACGCTCCTCGGACAAATCTTTATGACTTTGGCGCTAGCATAGGTTCTAGTCTCCATTTCCTTTGAGTGGAAATTGATAAATGATCACCGAAACACACAAGCAACAAATAATTTGTAAGAAATCAAAAATAGCACAACCTAATGCTGGATGTTCACCAGTTCAGTTCAAAGCAATAATGTATTCTTGCCTAAATGTTGTGTTCTGTAGGACTCTTAATCAGCTGAATTCTCAAGGACACTGAAATAACCCAAGGGAATATCTTAAAGTAAATGTGACAGAGCTTTCCTGGATTTAGAGAGCCAAAATTATTTTAAAGAAACGCAGTATATAGTCTCCTGAGGAAGGTCATGAAGCTGAATACTTTTTGCAAGACAGAGACAAGAAGTAGAAAACTGGACTGGAGCGGGACTCTTCTTTCTTCTTTTATTGGCATTGTCATTACTTTTCAGAAAACTGTTTTCATAGTGTTTGGGCAAAATTCTATGTCAATCTTGAGCTATTTCTCAGCTGGCAGGAGATTAAACCAATTTCTATTACCAAGAAGATAACTAAGTTCTTAACAAACTGTTACAGAACATTTTTCCATATGAAGTAGAACAATTATTTATTATTAGCCAGGTAAAATCTGCCACTTTGCACTTTTCAAGTTTTGCATTATTAGGCAGTATAAACAGACTGTCACTCAGTCTCAGGTTAGCTTAAATTTAAACTGATATATATTATTCTAGGTGATCTAGTTTTGCTATAAATCTTCACATGTGTTTTGGAACGTATGTTCTATGAGTGATGGTTATAAATGAGAAGAGGGTGACTTAACTGGATGTTATCCAGTCTGTGGGTGGTATTCAGTCAGCATGATTTTTCATAGAGAACTCAACTCGAGCTTCGTTTTTCGTTTAGAAGGGTATTCACAAAGAAAAATGCTGCAACATTAACATCTGCAAATATACATTTTAAGAGGTGTTCCTAATTCATAGATGATTTTAGAAGAGGTTCAGAATCGTAAGTGGCAAGAATTCTTTGTTTGATTTTCACTATAGCCAAGCTCTCCTTTTGAGCGTGTTTCAAGTCAACTAAATGACAGGAAACTGGCATTACTTCCCAACACAATCTCAGTGCATTTTCAATAAAAAGAGATATTTCAAAACAAATCAAATATTTTGCTTTTTTCTGTCAGGAAATGTATTTCAGAGGCCTACCTGTGTTACTGATGGCTCTTGAAATTATTCAGGTTTTTGATACTGCCACTGAGTATTAAGGTTTGGATTGCAAAGTTAAGGTTTTTATTGCAAGTTGAATTTATTTCTTAGTAGGAACATGGCTTAAAGGGAATATAAAATCTGGACATTTTCTTACTAGGGAATCTAGTAAGACTCCTTTCTGCATATAAAAGTGTCATTTTTTGCAGAGGTTTTGTCCCAGATATCTTGTTCTCAGTAATTTCTTTTTCCATTGAGTAGGTTGTAATGGAATGTTGCATTCTCAGCTTCCGGTTAGCTGTCATATATAGCACTTTTTACGATCAGTGATGATATTGCACAGACTAAAAAATGTAACACTAAGCTTATGAATTGTTCCCATTTTGCACTAAATATTGAAAGCTAGCCGAAACATTTCCTAATTTAGAATTGGTTTTCGTTTGAGTCCATAATTTTACAGTCTCTGAAGAATAACTTCTGTTTTGAAGTCTTTCAGATTTATGTGCAGAAGTTACTTTTTCTAAGCAAGAAGGGTGGTCCAGTCTTATTTTATGGAAATCTAAACAACTTCAAACTTGAAGAGCTTAAAGAGAATTGAGATTTTGTGGGTTTTCTAGTTTTAAGAGTAGTAATACATAAACACTTCAGTTCCTGCAAAGGAGATGATTCTTACGAGCATGGTTGCCTCAGATTTGCCTACACTTTTCACTTTCACACATCAATCCTTACAGTTCTAGCAGCTCACTGAAAGAGTGCAGGGATAAAGAGATTACACAACATGGAGTCTGGAAAGAAAGAAATCAAACAGATTACAGGACAGGAAAGAATGGAAGGGAATGAGCATATGAAGAGTAGAAATTAATTAAGTAGGGAAAGAGAGTAAGCATCAACATGCTGATGAGATTCTCTAAATTATAATCAGGAGTATTCTGTGTTGAAAGAAAAGGATTGCATCATTTGTTAGCACTTTAATAATTAAGATATACACAGAAACTGCTAATTTGCAGAAGGCTATACGTCTCAGAATCTGGGGTCTGGGGTGGTTTTGGCCAACAAGCCTGATCACTGTGGTGGTGTAATAGTTAATCTCTACTTGGTTAGTTTTTGCCTTGACAGAAACCACAAGTGATACTTATCACTAATACAAAAATGTTTGCTCCTTCATGCTTCTATTCACACTTATGCCTCACCTGTTTCAGGACAGAACATATTTCCAGTACTTTTTTTTTTTTTTCATATAATTCTTAGCATGTTTGGAATTCAATCTCACTTAAGCATTCCCTGAACCTCTGTCATTTAAACAATAACCCAAAAAAGGCTGAAAGAGTTTAAAAGCTTCATCTGACCTGCCAAGCCAAGCCAATCTTTATCTCAGAAAGTATAAATCAGACAAAGACCAATGCATTGCCATTTATTACAGTATCGTTTTTAGTATAGTTAATTGTAGGGATGATACAGTTATAATTTCTACTCAATATAACTTAAGGGAAAAAAGTGGCATGAGAAACTTTCAAATATCAAAGTTTTCCTTAAGAGTCTCAAAAATACTATAAATATACATTTAGAAAACAAATCAAGGATAGATTGATTCTATCACCTTTACTAACCGTCATGTTTTGCAGTCTGTGTTCACAATCCTTTCAGATGCATCTAGCTTTTTACACAGTACCTGTAAAGTGTTAGAAAAAAAAAAATCACATTCTATAATTATAAGAAAAGTCATCAAAACAATATATGAAATTGACTCTCTCTTCTAATACCATGGTGTAATTTATAGATACCACATGTTGCAAGAGTTGACTGTTTACCTAAGTACTCATCACAGATTCTGGCAATTATAGAGAATATTAACCTTTGTCTTCTTTAAATTGCTCAAACAGATACTTTGATCTGCACATTTCCATCCCCAGGAGAACTAGACCATTTTTGGAATCTGTCATTCATTATCAAACCATCTTTGCAGATCAACATTTAACTACTGCTAAAAAACAATGTCTCTAATACTAATAATGGGTCTGTAACCCAGATACTATATTATGTATTTTCTTATAGGTCTACTTATAATAATTCTTCTCTTATGGATTTTCTGTATTATTAATTTATACCAGACATTCATTATTTCAGTTTGATAGTATCTGTCTATTCAATATACCACTTTTTTCTCATTGTAAAATACCGTGCTTTATGTTCATTGTTTGTGAGCAAATTAATAGAATAGTAATCACACTTTCTCTGTGTATCCCTCAAGCAGTAGAGACAGGTTTGCAGAACTTGTAGGTTTCGCTTACTTTAGAGAAAGAACAGAATATACATGGCAGTAGTTATCTTTTAACTAACTCATCATTAACTTGTGCAATTTTTATTTAATAAGATCCTTAAAATGAGTAAAGGCTTAGAGTTCTGACTTCAAAATCCATAATTTAATATTCATGGAAACGTGGGGGGGGATTTCAAGCTTTGAAAACTTCTGGTTTCAAATGTTTAAATTTATCTGAGTAGAAAGACCTTTAACGGACTATATGAAGAAGAAAGTATAGAGTTTATTCATGTTATCACATTTGGAATATGTAAGGGAGAAAATGTAAAAATATAGTGAAGATAACAAGTTGGGCTGAGATTAAGAAAAAATAAAATAAAATAAAATAAAATAAAATAAAATAAAATAAAATAAAATAAAATAAAATAAAATAAAATAAAATAAAATAAAATAAAATAAAATAAAATAAAATAGTGACTATTATGAGACTTGCAGTTGTAAATGAGAAACTAAATTATAGGCACAACAATAACAAAACATATTCATAAGTGAACTCCTAAAGAGAGATAAGATGTTAAGACAGAGGAACCCATGGTTGTTTCAAAATGATGGCCCAATTGTGATTATTTTTTTAATCAAATGTAACTACAACACATGAAAAGGTGTTAAGGAGTCAATAAGTAAATAGATGGACTAAAGGATGGAGGATATCCAGCTGGAAACAAAATTTAACACCAAAACAGATGATTTAACACATTACCAAAGTTCTTTCAGTATACTGTTTAGTTTTTTGGTTTTTGGGGTTTTTTTAAGAATCATGTTAAACAGATAAATGAGATTAAGCAGACATACTTTAACTATGTGCACTTAGCCCAGTGTATTGCGGAGAATGAAAAAGACCACACAGTTTACAGTTATATGGACCTGACACTTTGCCAAGAAATCGAGTCTTAAAACAAAACAGAAAATGGAAAACATAAATCCTGTCTCTATCCAGCTATCCTGGAGTACTTAAGAAGCTCTGCAAACTGAAGAAGATTTTCCTATTGGTATACGAGGCGCTGGTATGCTTTCAATCCACTTTGATAAATGTGTTTATCAGTGATGTTTTTCTCCTCTAGTAGGACCGCGTTACTTGTGGCATTTTCTCCCTCATTACTGGAATATTCTCTAGTATTTCATGAATACTGAAGCAAAATTCTCCATATGGAATAGGGGAATCATTCCACACTTGTGTTTGTTAGAACTGGAAATGCCATTTCAAGTACGTGCTATAACATTTACAGTGCAATCAAGATTTATTAAAACTACTCCACAGAGCACCATTGTAAAGAATTTATGAACTGTAAAACTGCTATAAAGGTCACTTGAGATGCAAAAGTTTAATTTGGAGTATCATGTTATGGTGTAGCACTGCTAAACTTAATGCTTGTTTAAACAAATGGCTTGAGGATATTTGTCTCAGAATGTGGGGTTTATTAACTTCAGTAAAACAAGTTTATTTTTTTTTTCTGCTTAGCTTTGATTTTTAAAGGCTTCTTCACCTTTTTATGTCCACTAATATATTACTTCGCTTCTATGAACATGAGCATAAAGAAGTAGGAAGAAAAAAAAAATTAAAAGAAAATTGTAGGATTTGATAGCACTGTGCATAGTTTTATCATTTATCATTATTTTGATGTTTAATATTTCATTTCTTTAATTACCAGCTGCAAAGATTTAGAAAACATTTAACTGTCATCTGGGGAAGAAAAAAAAAAAAAAATCACAAATACTTGGTAAGGTCCCAAAAAATTGAAGTTAAAAGCGAAACCATTATTTGTGGATAATAATTAAGAAATACATCTGAATTCCACTGGATGAAAGGCAAATTCAGTTGCTGAAAGTTAACAGTATTTACACAAGTTTCAAAGACAAAATTTCTCTCTCTTCCGTGAACTTCTGTACTATTTCTATAACCCAAGACTGAATCAGTCATCACATCAAATGGGACAAACATTGTGAACATTTAAGCCCATAGTCAATGGTAGATCAGAATTCAGACCTAACTTCTTCATTTTTCCAAATCTCGAACACTTGAAGTCCCTTCCTTGTATAGTTAAAGGCAGGCAGAGAATGCCTTTAAACTACCAGGAATGTGCACATGCCAAAAAACTGCAGATCCATGAATGTGAAATATTTATTATTTGCCAGCAATAATTGTTTCCGGTTAAAATTGTCAAGGTGATTAACTGCTTTCTCTTAGTATTTAATTGAGGATTTAGGATAACTTCCTAACAGAAGGATAACACAGGGAAGCTGTGATTGCTAAGCCTACAAATCCTAACAAATAGCTAGAACTGGTTCCTCTATGAGGAGAGTTATGAAAATAAGCTATTTCATGTAGCTTCATAAAAAGGCATAAGATTATTTGCATGTCAATAGCATCAGAAAATGTATTTAAATATCGTTGAGACAGATTGTGTTACAGCATATGGGTGTACAACATAGAGGCCAATGTATGTTAAGATAGCAATCATAAGAAAAATAACAACAAGCAACAATAACATAAAAGATTTGAGCCTTTTAGAAAATTGAAGAAAATTTGACATTTTGAGCTCATTTTTTTCCAGGGAATTTCCACAGGTTGGCCTTTATCCATCAAATGAATGAAGATTTAATTTCTAGTTTTCTTCAAGATGAAAATATTTTTGTTATGCTATGTATCAGACATATGAAAAAAAAAATTATCTCCAGACTAAAGAGTGTTAGGAGCAGACATTTAAAACAAATAATAACAAAATTTTCTAACATTTTCTGATCTAAAAGAAAAAGTGTAAAGATTCATTATCCATTTCTTGGGATACATGCCTTATTAAGTAGATCATTTACCAGGAGGTTCTGCTATAGCTTATACAAGATTAGATGTTTGGAATGGTGGAAAGGCAGCTGCTTCACAGTAATGAGCTTGCTTTTTTGAACTGAAAGCTAGGAGAGAACTTCTCTGAGATGCTCAAAAAAATTAAGACTGAATCAGACAAGACATTCTAGAAGCAAGACTTGGAGATGTATACCCAGTACATCTGGGGAAATAATAGTTCTCAACCCAAACAAATATTTATAAAATGTTTCATGAACCAAGTAAAAAAACTTTGGTCAAAGAAATAAGAAACTGGTGGTGGTATTTTGGGGGTTTGTTTGGTGTTGTTTTGTTGTTGTGGTTGGTTTGTTGGTTGGGGGGTTTTGTTTGGTTTTTGTTTGTTTTTGTTTTGTTGGTGGTGGTTTGGGTTTTTTTTTTGTTTTTAACTCTAGGTTGTGGAATTGTTGTGATGGATGGAGAGGAAGAAGACAACATAGGCTTCTAAACATGGGGGGGAAAAATGATGTGAAAAAAAGGGATACTGTCCATGATAGCCACATAGTGGCTGCTAGGATGGACCTGTGTCTGTGGTCAGTTTTGCTTATCACTGGTTAGTTACAGGAAATCTAGTAATATAAAATAAACACAAGGAAGACAAATACCACAACATTTAATTCAGAAAAAGGAAGGGTTTAAAACTTATCAAAATATAGTTAATTTTTTAAATTTAAAAAAAAAAAAAAAAAACACCACAACCAAAAAAAAACCAGCAGCTTGCGTTATCTACCACTGATTCTCTATCAATGCGAAGCCCTAAAGCTAGACGTGCTTCCCCTCAGCTCACTTTCAGTACAGTGAAGTGCCTGTGGTCTTCGATGTATTTCTTCTAGCAATAAACTAACAAACCAACTCCAGAAGCTGTCAGGGAGGAATGTTCCTGTTTGTTCATTTTCAGCATGAGACAACATTCACCCTGCAGACTTAGCAATCTGCCTAGGTCAGGTCTTCTGGTTTTGACAAGGACCATATTCAAAATAAGTGTATTTACTATAAAAAGAGGGGTTGGTTTGTTTGAATTGTTTATCTTGACATAGCAAGTACAAATAAATAAGCATGTACTGCCATGAAATAAACAGAGGCATAGGAAAAAGTAATTTCCTGAGGTCTCTGAGCAGATAATTTTAAATATGTTCTGCCAAGCCTTTGATAACACTTTCATTTAAATTCCAAGTTACCCAAGGAAGCTATTTAGGCTTTTGAATAGTATTTTATATTTCAAGGGGAAAAACAAGTTTGTGTTTACTTATGAACTACATACTAAACTCTGCACAATGGGATATTTTTTATTACTAAAAGACCTCAAGTATATATTTCTCTATGTATCTTAAGTTCTGCTGAAAAACATTGTTTTTCCCATCAGCACACTGAGAAACATGCCTTCACAACACACATATGAATTTTGTGCTTTTTTACTGTGATATTTGTTCTACACGACTAGCCATAAGTAGCTGCCAGACTCACCACAAAAGCAATCCAAAAGTAAATATTAACGTTTCAGCCATTAACCTGAGGAAAATATGCACTTTTGCAAATTAGGAACCAGTAATTAAGATAAGGCATCAATACAAGTCATGCAATAAACATTTTTAATAGCATTGTGCATGTAGCATAGCATTGGGTTTTATCACATAGTTTTGTAGAACCGTGCAGAGGTCATATATTAAGTAGTTTACAGTGAGGCTGTGACGTAGGTTAAGCACAGGCCCACGAAGTGTTTCAAAGTGAAAATGGGCAAGACCAAATTAAGTGGATGGTTCAGGGGAAATTTTATGGATAGAATCCATGGAGATATGATTCTTTATGTAGGAGTCCCTTTTCTACAAGACATACCAAGATCTTGTGTTATGGAAAGGAAAGACTTAGGACTTAATAGTGCCCATTGATAGGATTAGAATGAGTTTGACTGTAGATGCAGAAATTCACAGGATGCTAAGACAGTAACTGAGTAGGACAATAAAGAAGCACAAACTAAAGAAGTAGGACAGCATTAATTCACAAATATGGGTTGCCAGTAGGAGGGTGTGATCAACTGAGGGCAGCAGATTGAGAAGGATGAGAATGCAAAAGAGGGTCTGTAGAGCTTTGAGGAAACTGAGATTGTTAATGCCAGTGTTTGTAGGTGCTGTAGGAAGCCAGCGCAGAGGCTGAAGGGGAATCAGTGGTGAAGAAGCTGCTGCTACAGAAGCAATTACATTCAAAATGTTGATGATAGAAAGAAAGGAGGATGCTGGATGTAAGACATATGTGATACATAATTAGCAACAAAAGAAGAGGAACTAGAGTAATAAATACCTTACAGACACAGAAAGAGCCATTTGCACGTTAAATTTTGCATCAGCATCCTCAAATCAAATACTGATGAGAGATTTTCCCAGGAAAACACGTAATCAGCCTCAAGTTGGTCATTGAGGAAATATGTTACTTTTCCCATGTGTCTTTGGCTAACTATATATATTTTTTTTTTGCCACATGATATTGTTTGTTCCTTACATTTCCCCATAGGAGTGCTGTACATGTTGTTTATAGGCATATGTGTCACAATCTTCAGTTATATGTATTCCATAATATTTGAAGTATATTCTCATATTTTACATCCTCTGTGGCCATAAATACTTAGTTGTTGGAAAGAAAAGGGGCTAAGAACAGAAAGCAAAACAGGCTACTCTGCCCCACTAGTATCCACGTGGATTAATGTAATTCTCCTGTATTATATACTGCTGTATTACACAAAGGTAAGGTTTTAGACAGTTTAATGCCAGCTGTCATTTAAGATAAAAATCATTTCTTTTTGATGTATGACCCATGTAACTGCCAGAACTAATTTAATTAACTTGCTTGTGAATTAGGATCCATGAGAAAGTGTGCTCCCTTACATAATGATCTTCTGCAACATCATTACACATATTGAGTGTAACATCTTTTCTTCTAAATGCTTTTCTCTTTCAGTGGGTGCATACAGTTATTATTCAAAACCAATGAATGTAAAGAAATATTCTCAGACAAATGCAAAAAGGAGGAGAAAAATATTTACTTTTGCAAAACTTCTGTTCAATGACACATACTTTTAAAATTTGGCTTTGAAAAAGTAATTGAAAAACATAAGAACTAAAGCAGAATAGAATTTTAATCGTACATACATACATATGCTTCTTCAGACCTCACACTCTGAAGACAGAAGCATTGTTATTTGCAAAGCACAGTAAGTCTCTTCATGGAAAATGCCTGGAAGGTAAATTAATATCCATGTCAAAATTACAGGTTGGCAGGGCATCTGGCTGTACTAAAGCATCTCAATAAGCACCTTAACTGCTGGGTTTTTAATCAGTTTTTTTCTTCAATATAAGAAAAAAAATTAAGTTGATTTCTGTCTATGTGTGACTCTGCATGTGCCTCAGTACACTGGCAGTATGAGTAAAGAATTGAAGATGTGTCTTTCAGAGTATGCTTCATTTTGTATCTTTCATAGATGTTTGTATATACTTCAATTTCCAATAATTATTGGCAAATCATGCTGTACTAAGAGTAGATATCTTTATTTGCAGTGTGGTTTGGTTCTTTTATCCATTAAGGCCTGACATACGCTAATAAAGTAAGAAGGGTTAGCAAAGCAACACCCTTATCTCCATGTGAGAATACAGTTTTAAAATTCTGTTTTCTTGAAATAGCATTTGTTTGCTGAAACTGCTGGCTGAGCACTCAGTCCACCACAGATTTCTTACTAAAATCCATAATTAGCTGATTGTTTTCTATTCTTGACATCCACTGTTTTAAAAAAAAAAAAAAAAGTTTCTTCTTTCATAGTCCATGTATCCCCCTTTTCTACCTCCTCATTTTCCTTTCTTCTTATTTGTGACAAAAAAAGGGAACTTGAGAAATAAATGACTGTCTGAGGAAAGAAACCAAGCAACTCAAATATTTTTCCTTTACCTTTGTTATACTTTAAGGTTTTTTTACTGTTTCAGAATATCTGATAATAGTAAAAAATACTATATAAGGTGCTGGTCTCGCTAACTGTTCCAGAGCATGAACATCACTCCCTCCTTGGCCTTCCTTAGTTTACTCAATAATTCAACATGGATATTGCAAGATTTTTTCCCATGAGTTAGGCTCATAAAAAAAGAGACAAAGTGAACAGTTTTCACCCAAATATCTAAACACGCATTTGCCTTCTTGTTTTTGAAATTAGTTGGAAAAAAATAATTATGTCAAATCAAGAACTCAGCTATATATAAGTAAATTACCTGTGTAAGGAATACAAAAAAACTAGCACAAAGTCAGTAGATTTGCTCAGAAACTCTGAGGAAAAAAATTGCTCAAAGGAACTTAGAAAGAAAAGGGATCCTGACCCAAGGAACAGAATCCCACAGACCTCTTTTTTTTTTTCTTTTTTTTTTTCCTCTAATGGGAATCAAGTTTGTTCTTGAGCTGATCACTATAGATCTTAGGCATGCTCTGATCACTTACTTGAGCCATGCTCAAAGAAAGAGACAATGGGGAGGGGTCTATTATTTTTCATCAAGATATGCAATAGTTGTAGACTGAGATTATATTGCAACTATTTGATATACTGTAAAGTAAATAAAGGAAATTAATGTTTTAAAAAATATTCAGCATAAGCAGAACCGGGTGGTAATTTTTCCTTTTTGGTTGGTTTGATTTGTTTTTTTTTTTTTTCCTAGTGAGAGTTTTTCCAAACTGAACATTTCATAGTCTTTTTCTTGTACCTGGAAAGACCCCAATGGTTTTGTCTTAATAATAATAAATTCGAACCACCACAAATGTTAGTGCATGTTTCAGAGCTAGGCCATGGATGCCATGAAAATGGAAAGCAAAACTCCTAAAATTTGTTCAGAAGTGTTGAAATGAGTAACAGAAGGGAAGAAAAATGTAGAAAGACAGAGAATGTCAGTGCAGATATCTCCCATTTTCCTCTGAAACTGCATTGACTTGGACCATAGAGTTGGAGGCAGAAATATCTCAAGTACTGTGCAATGAAGAAGAGTGTTTATTTTATTTATTTATGCATTCTCCCCTTCAATTTCACATTCTAGGATTTGTTTAGCTGAAGACCATAAAATCTACTGTTTTCTTACAAGCACAGGAGCAAAAAGACTTATTTGCTGAAAAGCCTCTTCTAGCAAATACAGGCACAGAGCTGCTCTGAAATGTACAGATCTTAAGTATTAATACTGAAGGATCCAGAATACCATATAATTTTGCCATATAGCTGAGAGTCAGATATTGCAGTTCTTAGAGAAATAAGACTCCCATTGACATACATACAGTTTTGCTTGAGGTCATAACTCAGGATCAGACTCTAAATCACAGTGCAGCTGTCAGACTAAGACAGAAATGCTTTCTACAGACCACATTTGTTCACTATATTTCAAAACCAGTGGATCTCCCCCACCTGTTATTTAGCATTTTTTTAGAATAAATGCAAACATAACCAATTGAGTCATCTGTGTCCTTCCATCTCTAGAATTAAGTAACACGGAATATGAATGTGACATAATATTCAATGAGTTTCCTTAATCACTTTATTTTCTTTTGTAGACAGTTTTTGCCTTTCTAGCTAAAATAGTGCAAGAAGCTTGTTATTTCTAAATTAATCTCCTGATTATGTTTTTAAGTATCTTAACAGAGTATAAATTATAAAAAACCCCAAATTGTATTTCTGCTTTTTTTTTCTCATACTGTGTACCATTGTCTTGCAAGTATAATCAAAGAAGAAAATGAAAGTGTAACTAAATTAGTTAATAAAAACCAAAGCATTAGGAAAAACATGAAAAATAAAAAGAGATGACATTGAACAACATTCATGACGACATGTTTATGAATACAGCATGAGCATTTACAGAGCAGTATACTAGGTTCTTACAATGGCATACTGGGACACAAATAATTTGCAGTTACAGTATAAGCTAGATAGAGAAACTTGTAAGCAAAGGCTTCAAGAGAAGAAATGTCTATCAGAGAAGTGAAAAGAGAGCACGCTAGCAGAGTGTGAATAGAGCCAAAACATCAGTTCTGAGCTGGACAGAGCTAGGAGGGAAGACTGAGAAGAGCTCAACTCTGTCACACACACAGTGAAAGGACAGGAGGCACTAAGTGTTGGTGAAAGATGCTGAACAGGAACCAAAAAATTCAGGCCATTTTGGAAAACCAAGCCAACATATACTGCAGTCCTGAAGCTAAAGTTAATCACTTATGAGAAGTCTCTTTGCATGCACAAATATTGAATATCTTGATGCTTGTAAACATCTGATACTATGGAGGGAATTAAGCATATTAGCAAAACTCTTAAAATTGGGGCTTTACCTGTGGAGAAAGAGTAATTCACTATGAGAATCAGGGATCATCTGTAAAATAACTCTCAGCCAGTACCTGTACCTTTGTTTAGAAAAGAAAATGGAATAGGAAGATAATATATTTTAAAAAAGAGGAGTAAAGGGAACGATTGTCCATACACAATGAAGTAGACACACTGCAGTACTTACACTGTTTTCTGTGATATACAAATTAATTAGAAATATTTGCAACTCTTTTCGAATGCTTGTGCCAATTAATTAATCAGAATAATTCACAAGATTTTAATTACATAGGCTTAAATGTCAAGTTTTTAAATAGGGAAATTATATGTTTTCATGAATAAATAATTTTGTTAATTTTGTATGTGTGAATGGGACAATTAGGATTTTTTAAGATAACTCAGTTTAAAATTAAAAGCTATATGAAAGTCTCCTTAGACATCCTTAATAGCCTGACCTAGTTATGAGTAATTGCTATTGACATAGGATTTACACATGTCCTTACATTGTGTCATTTTCTCAAATGCAAACAAGACACCTGCTGAGTATTAGCTTCAGGAATCATGTCAAATATAAATCAGCAAGTAATTATCCCTACCATGCATGTGGAACTTAATTCCTCTTTAACACGGTTTTCTAGGCATTTTTTATACATAAGGTGGAGAATAAAGATGAGACAATCATGTTATATACACAAAAGAAAACATTCCCTTGCAAGAAGTACGGGCAATTACAATATCATCATGATACCTTTTGAATGATTTTTGGTTTTTGATACAGTTTACACTGAACAAGCTTATCAACACATCTTTAAAGAGTTTTCTGTATTTCAGATTATGTAGAGGCACAGATTATTACATCACAAAGCTCCCGAATATCTCTGATTGGTAATATTAGAGCATGAGTTTAATTTCTTCCTTTTCAGAAACTGAATTTATCTCAGTCACATTCCAGGGGATTATTCAAAGTAAAATAAGGACAGGCACAGTGGTGAGCATTTGGAGAGAGAGTATGGCCAGATTTGTAGAAAGAAGATGAGAGCAACAAGTTGTCCAAGAAAAGAGAATAAATATTTCCTTTAAGGTGAATTTTGCATTTGGCAAAAAGGGGGAAGTATATATATATAACAATTGAAAACTTTAGGACTTTAACAGTATGTAAATTCAATTAGCACTTTTGCAAGATCTGGACCTCGGTCAGTACTCTGCTCTTACTCACTCCTTCCAACAGAACGGAAATTTGGCTGTAAATTTGAAACCCTCCAAGATGATCTTCTGATCGAATTCTCCAGCCACTTAGAAATTCTGTGAAAAACACAAGACAGCTGTCACCCAGCAGCATATACACCCAGCTCCTACTGTGTTTGTAGGGACAGTATCCTATTCAGAGGTGTTACATTTCCCCCGATGATGTGTTGGCCAGGATTTTCAGCTGAAACTCGTTTTTCTGGATCCTATCCAGTTTGCTTAGGCTGTCACTAGAAATGGTGGAACATGAGATAACAAGAGATAAAAAAGTTAATTTCTAACATGTTAGTCTTTACCCTGAAACTAGATAACTAAATCAGTCATCTGCAGATATTCAAGGTTATTAGCTTAATAACAACGGTTTGGACAAAGATGATTTTTTTAGGCTAACAGAACACAATGGCCTCTTCCGGCATGGAGACCCTGTGGTGAGATAAGCCTGGTTAATGTAGTGACAATTGGCCTATTGCAGGCGTAATTATATATTGTGCTAAATTTAAACCAGTCCTTAATGAAATGCTGATAATGTCAAATTTCAACTCAATAGGTCTGCAGTTAGGAAAATAATCACTGTTTGATCAGTTTCATGAGCACAAACAGAAGAGCTACACTGGTTTTGCTATTTGAAGGGGGGGAAAGCCACCTTTTAAACAAAATGTACAGGATATGTGTGCTTTAGTCTTGCTCCAGAAGCTGTTCTTTAAAAAAATCATTTGCATTCAGATATTATAGTTTTTACTGCTGGGCTTTTAATTACACTGCTAGTGTAGCTCTCCAGCAGACAACTTTTTAAAAAGAAGTCAAACAACAGCTAGGGGTGACTATGAGCCAAAAACAAATAGTTTACTCTGTCGGGAGCTACGCTGGTAATTCCATCTGTGGAGGATTTTATTTGGATGTTAACTTTAACTAAGAATGCATTGGAATGCTGAAATCAATCTTTCTGAGTTATGAACAGAAATTGCACTAAGTCTGGGAGGTAAAATTTTAATTTTGTCATTTCTTTCTCCTTTATGAGATTTCTCAGGGATATAATGCCATCAGTTTCAAAATAATCTAAAAGAAAAAAAATAATTAAAATGAATACTTGTTACCTTGCAGGTCTCCACTCTTCCTTGCATCTAATCATCTTTTCCTCCTCCCCCTCTCCTCACACGTAATTTTATTTGTTTATGGATTAACTTTTAGTACATTTAGAACATTTAGTAATAATGTTACTGTGATGACTGTCAGTTGTCCTGTCAGGGGTAAATTCCTACCTTATTGGCAGTTACTCCCTTCAATCAGAACTGCTGCTGCTTCAAAATCTACTCAACTTCAGGATTGCAAAGTAGTGGGATCCTGACAGGCAAAATTAGATCATAGTCACTTAGAATCTTCTCGTTTTTTAATTTTCTGTTAAAGAATCACTGCTATGTCTCAAATTAATTTACAGATAAAATGTTAGGTAATAAACACCCTCTGACCTGAGTTCATGAGAGTGTTTCATCGGGGTTTCAACAGAGCATTGTAAGTAAAGCTTTACAATTTCCAGACCCAAAGGATTTTTGTTGTTTCTATTTTCTTTTATTTTTTTTTTTTCTCGTCAAGCTAGTACATAATTTAGAAACAACTTGCAATGGATGAAACATAGCCCATACAATATACCTGATTGGAGCTCCACCCCTTCAAAAAAAGATCACATTAAATTTTCTAAATAAAACCTAAAGATACAGTTATGGAAATGAAGTTATCTATTGACTTCAAGTTCAGGCATGTCAGCCACTGTTGAGTATTAATAGTATAAAAAGTAATGGAGCGATATCAAAAGTGATATTCTACCTTTCACACTATAACATAGCAAATATGCCAACAGTTTTTCCTGCGTCCTTTCCCACTTTTGCTTCCTTCTGCTACGAATGAAGCCGAGAACATGCACCGTGTAATTCTTACTCCTACTGTCACTCACAACTAACTCATTGAATCATTTCTGTCTTTGTTGTGAAATACAGAATATGTGAGGTTGTTAGCTGCTCTTATCTCTTAAGATAACCCCTCCAGACATACTCATCTGAAAGTTCCTATGCGGATATACGCGAATTAACTAAAGATGATGAGGTAAGCTTGCAACAGACCAAATATCCTGTTTTGCGGAAGTTATACTTTACAAATATCACCTGTCAGCTTCAAGGGTTTAATCCTACACACCAGAGGTGCTAAGCCTTGCTTGTATAAGCACAAGATAAAAAAAGACGAGCTGCAAAGAGGACACAGCAAAGCTTGCGGCCGCACTAGTGGGAAAGCACTGCTACGTAAATGTCAGCTTGTTCCCATGTAGTGACAGATGTTAAGGCTAAAGATGAGAGAACAGAGTTTAGTCCTTGCTAGCAATTCAGAATACCACTTGGGTCCATCTCTCTCTAGGTACACTGATCACCCTCATCTCCCCTGTGCTAACCAGAAATGAACCCAGAAGTCTGAATAACTTCCACAGTAACGACTCAATATTTTTGTCCTTGTCCAGTGCTTACTTACACATGTGGAAAGAGTAATGCTGATGCTCACATCTCCTTTTTTCCCTCCTGCAAACAGCACAAGGACTAAAATGAATATTTATCTTCTTAAAATCCTTTACCCCCCTCATGCTGACACTTACACTGCGCAGTTCCTCTATTTTGGCATTCTTCCTGGTGTTTGCATTAAGTCTGGCATGCTGAGTATCTGTTTAGCATTAAGCATGAATGTCTTCCTTTGCAAGGAATTTCCCTTTAATTTTTATGCCTTCTTTCAAAAGCCCTAGGCCAAACAGCCATTTTTAATTTTCATGAATAAGGTATCTCAAATAAGAGGATCCCAAGCCCCCCTGGCTGCTTTTGAATTCTGCATACATTTCAGAAAAATTTCAACTCTGCTCACAAAGTGTTGTGTCCAGTAGATCATTCAGTGTAGGAAAATCCTACACACACACACCAGGAGGAAAATAATTCTGCAAAACTTCTATATTGCTGTGTATGGGTGTGTAGCTGTACATATATTCATTTCACTTAATCTGCAACACAAAGTCTTGTTATTTTCCTACCCTTTTATCTCACCCCAACTGACATTTTAGTATAAAAATTTAAGTATTTGATCTCAATGAAATCCAATGAGATTATGAAGAACTTTTCTGTCACTGGATCCAACACATCTTGAACATGACAGAAACATTCAAACCCGTTAGAATGTGACATAAATATTAAAATCCTAACCTCTATTGTTTGGAACCTTACATTTGCAATTGTTACTCTATCTTTCATTCAGTGTTCAGAAAGAGAAAAAAAAAGAAATTAAATTAAAAAGTAGGCATAAAATAACTTAAAATATTCAGAATTCAAGTTAGTACTAAACAGCCTTATTTCTGCCAAGAGATAAAAAGAAAGCCAAAAAAAAAAAAAAAAAAGAATGTCAAGAGCCTGAAAGCATACCTGTTTCTGCTGACCAAACACGATCTTTGCTCACAAACTTCTTCAGTGCAACTTTCAGCCTGTAAGTCCTCTTGAAACTGTTGCAACTAGCATCTAATGAACTCATTCTCACCAACCTTCAGGACTAGTATACCAGCCTCTATTTTAACTCTACATCCTCAAAATACTGCTCTTCATGTTTCAGTTCTGCCATATGCAATGATTTATTGCATGTCTTACTCTATAAGACCGCTGGTTAAATATAAAGTCCATTCAGTTATTTTCTGGAACTGCTTTTCCAATGTCATGTTTGATTTTTCCCTACGGAAATAGATCATACAATATCCTCTTCTTCAACATTTTAAAGTTCCTAAACAAAAACGTAATAAGATGCCCTTCCGGCACTTCTTTGGCTGCTTTTGAGAATCACCTTAAAGATACATACAAAGATAAATATTATATGAGCAAAAAAGTATGAGATCATACACAATTGCAAGCTGTTTTCACAATCCACAGTGCCTTCTGTCATTTTTTTTCTTAAATTTTCTCAGAGTCTTTTCAGCAGCAAAGGCTTATCCACTAAAGAACCATGAGCCCAGCCCAAGCTCAGCAGATGTAGAAAACCTGTGATCAAATCCTGTCACCTAAAACTTCTGCTGTAGGCTTAAAACCCATGTCTGTCACAATTTAGGTGAATACCAAGACCAAGTTCTGTTCTCGTACTGTGCCCACATTCTCTTTTGTGTGACAATATGAACTGCAATTTCCGTCTTGTAGCTGAGAATGATAGTTTTGCTGAAATTTACACGTTCCTTAAAAATACATAAAATTAGATTTTCTCTTTTTAATTGTTAGAATGGCCTTCAAAATTTATGAACAATTTTAAGTATTGAACTATTTAGTAAAACTAAATATTCAAAGTTTTAACACATTAGAGAAAGGAACTCTCTCAGACAAAGTGTTTTAACCATAAAATTTCCTTTGTAGAAAGTGTGCAACTTTAATTTCGATATATTTTAAAAGGAAATGTTATCTTCTAATTTGGGAATAAAATGATTACTCAAAAATGACCTAAACTGAGAAAAAAAAAAAAAAAGGAGAGGGAGAAAATGTTCTGGTGCTGCATTACTAGTGAAGTAGTTCAGATCTGACAGACTTAAAATTAAAATTGTTGGAGTTTTTTGGCAAATTAGTTTTTATTCATCATTGTTTTTATCAGGTTTTCAAATTTCATACTGAAAAGTTTTGTCTTCCTCAGCAGGATTAAAATGCAACAGAAATGCAGTTGATGTACTATAAGAACTAGCTAGGACTTTAAACAACTAGTCAGAATCTTAAAGTTGTGTTGCATATATTTAAAACAGCTTAAATAGCAAATAGGAAAAAGTGAGGAGTCAGAGATAGCAAAGAATTTAAGAGAGTTAAAAGGAAATAATTATATTCAAAGTGACAAGAGATAAAATTGTAGTATGAAGTAAAAGCAAGGATAAACATGA
Organism: Patagioenas fasciata; assembly: GCF_037038585.1. NCBI lineage: Eukaryota > Metazoa > Chordata > Aves > Columbiformes > Columbidae > Patagioenas > Patagioenas fasciata. The sequence goes on along the minus strand of NC_092523.1, from coordinate 33,059,272 downwards.
GCTAAGTTACAAGAAGAACAGGGAATCTAAGTTTTACCCTGAGCAAGGACATTCTTCTAATTTCTCTGAACCCATAAAAGAACGAAAGACTTCTTGGAAGCCTATAGGATGAGGCCATCTTTTCCTTTTAGACTGAATATAATGTGAAGGCTGCACACTGAATGCAACTGCTAATTTACTACAGATCATGCTGCCAGAGAAACCTGAATTTAGTTAGTGGAGTGCACCCACCAGTAAATGGTAGTCCTGGAGCAGGGGGTTATTAATTGTCTGCATAACTGGCTTCTCACAGTTGATGAAAATCAGGTCTTCCATTCCCTGGCATCACAGAAGGCTCTGAAGGTGTGCATATCCTGGAGGAGCAGAACAGGATAATCTGTTCAACAGAATAAACAGAAATAAAAATAATGTCATATATCACACTTAAAATTGGGGTCAGATAGTCAATCTCTCCAGACTGAGGAACTCAACACTTATCAGTATACGGGAAACAGAACAAATAGGTTAATCTTTAAAATAACCATCATGCTGTCTCCTTTCTTTTTTGCTTTTATGTTATTTTCCAGTTTCAGCACTCAATAGTACAAGAAAGAATAGCAGACAGCAAAAACCTGAGCTCACATTAATACAGTGTATTTCACCATGAGACTCTTGTTTGAAGAATTGCTAGGTCTTTGCTTCTACATATGCCATGAAGGAAAGAGAAATACTATTTAATTTTAGGGAGGTCTGGAATTCAAATATGTCTATTTGTACTACATATACTTGAAAAAGTATTTTTTTAAGCAAGTTAATTTCACTAGAGTGAGGGTCTTTGGATGCATGCTGTTTTTGAAAGATATGCTTGTTACACATTTATCCTGTGAACGGTGGTGATTCTGAGTTTGTGAATTACCTGGATTTTTTCCTTATATGTCTTGATCTATAACTCCTTACTACTTGAGTTTTCTTCATTAAATTTTTAATGAACAATATTAAAATATTTGAAACAAATAACATCTGAAATATTTAGTCTGTATTTTGAATAATACATGGAAAATCTGCAGGCTAACAGCTGGAAGCATGCTAAATTTAATCTGGCAACACATCTATGAATGACAGAAGAAGTAAACTGGACAACGAAAAAAAGAACAGGCTCCCTGTGTGCACCTTCTGGGACTTTCCAGAGTTTTGATAAAACCATGCCCAGAAGCCTCACTGAAGGACAGCACATCTTCACAAGTCACAAGGCAACAATTCCACACTGACTCTCAATTACCATCCAGTGAACTCACAAGGATAAGTCTCATTGCAACACCCTGTGGCAAGCTCATGATGTTCTCATGGTGTGCCCGGAACTGGCTACAACCTAACATTTATTTCTGCCGCATCACAGCAACCAGTCTGAAACAGCAAGTGTCTTGTTAATTTGAGTCTCCAACTTAATGATAAATCAGCAGTGTGCTTTTCATGTGCAAATGTGTAACTGGGGAAGAAAATTAAATCAGAGAGAAGTGTTCCATGCTTTACTTTTTCTGTAATATTCAAGAGTTATTATCATGTCTAAGAAGAAAATGTTTTTTCTCATGTATGCAAAAAAAATTTCCATATTGGCATAGTCTTAATGCGCAACAGAGTAGGGCAGTAGATATGCAAAAAACCCCAACCTCTGCATTCTCACTGCCTGAGAGCTAGTTGTAGTCCTTTGTTAGCAGAGCACGGGAGACATTCTACAAAGCATTTTCTTCATATGGAGAGCATGGATATATTGGATGGTGGTAGCTGATACAGCACCCTTCCCTATCACAGTCACAGGTATTTTAGAAGCTGCTATGGGCACTCAGATTGAGGCCGTGAGCAACCAAGAAAAAGGCTGGATTTGTGACTCCTTTGCTGCTCTGTTCACAGTCTGCTCAGTGACACCTGTGCTGCCTTATCGCTCAGCCCCCAGTTTCACATTTTGCTTCCTGGCAGAACTAAGTCCCTATACTGACTGGTATTTATTGCGCAGATAGTTGTCTTCCAACAACCACCCGCATGGTGTCCGCAACAGATCCAAGCAATGGGGCCGCCTGCCAGAGCATCTGTAAGGTGGCCCCAGTGAGGGGTGTGAGACCACAAAAGGCTGGGGACTAGTCACCGGCTTCTCCTGTTTGCATTAGCAGACTCTGCATTGGATGATAAAGGGACAGTTTGACAGAAGGGTCACAACAGTACTGCACAAGTAGCTACTTTCCTGTCTAAAATAATAGTTTTGTATTATTGTTTTTGCATTCACAGAATCACAGAATGTTAGGGACTGGAAGAGACCTCAAAAGATCATCTAGTCCGATCCCCCTGCCAGAGCAGAAACACTTAGATGAGGTTACGCAGGAATGTGTCCGGGCAGGTTTTGAATGTCTCCAGACAAGGAGACTCCACAACCTCCCTGAGCAGCCTGTTCCAGTGCTCTGTCACCCTCACTGAAAAGTTTCTTCTCATATTTAAGTGGAATCTTTTGTATTCCAGATTGCACCCATTACCGCCTGTCCTATCATCAGTTGTCACCATGCCTGGCTCCATCCTTGTGAAACTCATCCTTTATATATTTCTAAACATTAATGAGGTCACCCCTCAGTCTCCTCCAAGCTAGAGACTCAGCTCCTTCAGCTTTTCCTCATAAGGGAGGACTCATAAGGCTCAACTCCCTTCATCATCTTTGTTGTCTTACGCTGGACTCTCCTGCAGTTCCCTGTCCTTCTTGAACTGAGGGGCCCAGAACTGGACATAATATTCCAGATGCGGTCTCACTAGGGCAGAGGAGAGAGGAAGGAGAACCTCTCTCATCCTACTAACCACCCCCTTCTGATACACCCCAGGATGCCATTGGCCTTCCTGGCCACAAGGGCACAGTGCTGGCTCATGGTCATCCTGCTGTCCACCAGGACCTCCAGGTCCCTTTCCCCTACACTGCTCTCTAATAGGTCATTCCCCAACTTACGCTGGAACCTGGGATTGTTCCTGCCCAGATGCAATATTCTATACTTCCCCTTGTTATATTTTATTAAATTTTTCCCCATGCAACTCTCCAGCCTGTCCAGGTCACGCTGGATGGCAGCGCAGCCTTCTGGCGTGTCAGCCACCCCTCCCAGCTTGGTGTCATCAGCAAACTTGCTGACAGTGCGTTCTATTCCCTCATCCAGGTTGTTGATTAATATATTGAATAATACTGGCCACAGTACTGACCCCTTAGGCACTGCAGTAGATACAGGTCTTCAGCTAGACTCTGCTCCATTGACTACAACTCTCTGGCTGCTTTCCTTCAGCCAGTTCCCAGTCCATCTCATTACCTGATAGTCTAGACCACACTTCCTCAGTTTAGCAGCAAGGATGCTGTGGGAGACTGTGTCAAATGCTTTACTGAAGTCAAGGTAGACCACATCCACCAGTTTTCCATCATCTATCCACCTCGTTATGTCCTCATAAAAGTCAATGAGGTTGGTCAAGCACGACTTCCCTTGATGAAGCCATGTTGACTGCCCCTAATTACCCTCTTATCTTTGATATGCCTTGAGATAGCACTGAGGATAAATTGTTCCATTAGTTTCCCAGGGATGGAGGTGAGGCTGACTGGTCTATAGTTACCTAGGTCCTCCTTCTTGTCCCATTAAGCTTTCTTTGGGCCAGATTTGCACTGTGTAGTCACACAGTGTTTTGTTTCTCCAAGGACTAAGCAAAACAAAACAAAACCAAAAATAAAAAAAAGGCCAAACAAACAAACAGAAAAAAAACATAACCAAACAAAAATCCCTTTATTTTTGTCCCTGAATAAACTTTATTGCAACACCCACCTTTTCCATTATGCCTTTTCAGATTAGGCTTCTTTTTCTTTATAGATGGAATATTTCAATGAGACAGGTTTTTTCCATCTCTCCCAAAATATCCTTCTGGTCTATCTCTAAACAAATAACTGTTCTGTCTAACATTAGTCGTTGTTAAATTACTTCCAAATACAGTCTTTTTGGTGTGGACAGTTTAGTTTTCTCATTTTAGTAGAAAGATGATTTGGGGATGGGAGTCTTAACAGCAGAACAGGTAGATTTATATCTACCTCCAGTTATATCTAAGTGAACTTTAATATTTGAAAGATATTTTCTCTAGAAGAATCTGTTTAAGAAAAAAAAAAAAAAACAAACAACACACCAACTTGCAAGAGGGTGTACTGAAGAAGGTTGTTGCTATGTATGGATTTTTATGATACTTATGCCACATCTGATTCTCAGTAAATTATTCATAGAGCAAATTTCGATATACCACCTTTCTGATTACGGTACATCTCAAAGGAGTGCTTTACAGCCTCTGTTGCTGGTCCTTCCTGTAGGCAATGTTTATATAGTAGTCATTCCATTGTTGTACAAAAATAATCTTACCAAAAGCAATTTTAAACTTTCTTTAAAACAAATAAAAAGCAAAAAAAAAAAAATCACTCCTATTTTGCTTTTTAAAATACAAGCTAATTCAATCTGCTTGTAAATGGGGAAGAGGTAGAAAAAAGATGCTTCCAAGCATTGATTTCTTTGAGAAATTGCCAGTAATTAGAAAGAGAAATGACTGCATCGAATCTCAGGTTCTGATAGCAATGAAAAAAGGCAGGAAACAAGACTCTGTGTATGTGGTATGTGTAGGCTGTACCCTTGTTTATTTTTTATGCTTTGAAAAACATACTAAATTCACCTTCCCCAAGTCATTTTTTAGCAGCCTGCTTAAAAATGTTTAGCAAATATAGATAAGAAGTACCATGGGGTTTTACAATTGGAATGGGTTAAGCTCTGGCTCATCCTGTGCAATGTGCACTGTAGTTCAAAGACGCATCTTCTGAAATACATCTGCTGTAACAAATCTTTTATTCACAGATAGGGAAGCATCACATGACAAGAAGTATTTGACAGATAGAAATGCACTTTAGGTAGACAGAGAAAGCGCCTGACTTTTTCAGCATGTCAGCTGTCAAACAGATAACCAACTAAATTAGTTGTCTTCTGATTATTTGTCTTACTTTGCTTTTTTTCAGGGGTGAAGGAAAGGATGCAGATTAAATTAGTCAATACTCATGAAGGTGTTCAATTGACAAGTGGAGGGAGTAAAAAGTTCTGTTTACTTCTGTGATATTCTCATTGCCTTTTGTAGAGAATCTTGATGTCCCTTATTGACACAGCTAATTATACTGTTAACACCTATTTTAATTGGAGCATCTAGTTTATGACTTGAGTAAAAAGCTTCTACCACTCAATTAAATTTCTTGACAGCTGAATTTGAAAGAAATCTAATCTACTGGGTTACTAAAGCCGAAACAAAGATGAAAAGTGTGGCAAGTGAATGCAAATGTTGCTAATGAAAGCATTTTATTAAGGCCTTTATAAAGTTCAACTAAAAAAGTATAGATAATGTAACATGAAATCTTTCTGAAAACTGATAATACCTTTCTAGTAATTTGTCGAATTTTTCTTTTTTCCTTTCCTTAAAAGGAAACAATTCCAGTCATCTTCATGACAACAATTAATGGAGTTCATGGACAATATAATAATCACACATATAGTTACTAGTTTTCATCACCTAAATAGCTAATATAATAATAACATACATTTAAATATAAGGATTTTGCACTGAAATCTAACATCAATAAATTTCCACCCTAATAGTGCGAATTTCATAGCTACTGTGATAGTTTTTTGCAATAGTTTTATTCCTTAAAAATTAATGTTTCTACATCTTCTGTGGAAATAGTAATAAATACATGAAAATCTCAAGGTCAGTGGGATTGCACTCTAGGTTCAAGAAAGATGCACACAGCCTGCAGCAGCAGAAAAAAATCCATTAGCTCATTCATCCCCGACTGCAGCATCTTCCCAGAACCCTCCACAACCAGAGAATATTGACTTTGCCCCTAATTAACTTTGTGCAATGCACTCTTCAACCAAGCAGTGGAAACCTGAGTCAATTGGTACACCCCTGATACTTTTAAGGGTAGCACAACACTTTTCAGAAGCACAGGGTTTGTTATGTTCTTGTTCAGAACAGAAATTTCAACCTTTTAGAACACTGAAGTTTAGAGAGACACTGCTTAGTGGAAACAAAGGACGTTTGTGCTGCATCACGATGTCACAGATTGTACATTTCCTCTATAACATAATGTCAGTATGAAAATTTCCTCATCTATTCATCACAGGTAGGAGCACTTCTGATGACAAAAAAAAAAAAAAAAAAAATCAGTAGAATTAAGGTGAGGAGAGCATGGACTATATTCTTATTCCTGCACAGCACAGTCCAGAAATGCCAGGCAAGGACTAGCCCATGTTTTCCCAAGTCTCACCTACAGTTGCTTAAAAATGTGTGTCTTCTTAATATAAGTTGGTTTGACTTGACTTCTAGTAATTGCTTTTTAGCTTGTGCCCAAGGAAATAAACTTTCTAATGTCCTGCTTTTCAAAGAGTGTGTGTGCACGGATGCAGTTGAAATACTTCTGGCCAGCTGCAGTCAAACTGGACAAAGTGGATGCAAAGATCAGTGCTGTCCGACAAAAATGAACACTAAGAAGGAGACAACCTGTTAGTGCCAGTAGAGCTGAAAGGCTGTAGTCCCAGCTTACACTTACTAGACATCCCCAAAACTGCCAAAGCACATACATTTACATCATGGGAAAAACTTCTCTTATACTGTTAGTGCTGAACAAGCACAGTATACAAATCTGCAAGAACCTCACTCCATCAGTTTTTAGAGCTTTTTTAGTAGAGGTGGTAGCAGCTTAATAATCACCAAGAGAGTTTGTTCCTGAAATGCCTTCCCAGCAGAGCAAAACCCAAGGCAAAGCCTAGATGCTTCATATCTGTTCTTTGGTCAACACTGGAAAGCAGAAGACATTGCTTTCCTCTCAGAAAACAGTAAGATCATTGAGAGATGTGTATTTAATTTTCAGTGAAAAATGGGATACTGGACAGCTTCCCAGAAAGCAGAAATAATCAAGGCAGAGAAAAAACAACAACAACAACGATGACAAAACAAACAAACAAAACACACACACACATACACAAAAACCAAACACACACAAAAAAATAACACCCAAAAAACAAAACAAAGCAGTTCATTCCTATGCCACACAGCAATATGACAAAACCAAACCAATCAATCAAAACAAAACAAACAAACAAAAAAGCACACTTATTCATGTGTAAATAACTTCCATTTTAAGAACAGGATAGTACAATTGAAATTAGTGCATGGTAAATCATCTCAGATTTCTTTAGTTCCTTTGTGTATGGAATTTATTTCTTATGCTTTTATTCCCAGAAGTCCTCCCCTAAATCAGCCCAGGATTAAAAGCAATCTTTTATTCTCTGCTCTGATCCTCCAAATAGAGCATTTGGGTTAATATCCTCTTTTTGTCAAAACACTAAAATCTAAAAAGACTCCACGAGAACCAATGTGTTTATGTAAATACGGGGTCTATACACAGCAAGACAGAGAGAGAAGCAGAAGAAGAAAGGAAGGAAAGGAAACAGGTCCAAGCCTGACACCAGGGACTTTGACTCGACTTACCACAAAATTAAAGGACAGATATAATTCTCCCCACTTTATTCATACAGGAAAGTGAAGCTCTCTTGCACACACTCTTTTCCTAATGCTCTCAGACAGTCTTTCTGAGTGTATGTTTGCCTTTTAGTGACATACAAAAGCGCTACATGTCACATATTGTAGAAATAGTCATATGCTTTTGCTGTACCATCACAATTCAAAAGCTGTAGAGACTCTCAAATAATTGTAGAACTGTAGTATTGAGGCTTTAAGACTATGTTCTTAGTAGAAATCTTCACCTTCATAGAAAAGATATCAGGGTGAAGTTGGTTGCTTAATTTCAAAATTAGTTGTTTAAAAAGTGTTACATTGCCTTTTGCATCATATGGAAAGTATAAAGTATTTCAGAGACAAATTATCTAGATAAGCTAATCAATTCATCCTTCAAAAAAAATGTAGTACTGTATCTGTTGAAATCTCATAGTTAATAATTACTAACAAAAACTAATTAAGAATTGTTTGAACTCATTTCCTAGACTCACTTTCCCAAGTCAGTTCCCAGTTATTTGAATCCCTTAAACTCTGAGTTAATTATATGGTTACAATTATTAGGCAAAAATAGAAATGTAAATAATTATGAATTACCAATTGATACGATCATTAATACAGTACATCTCATCTCACTGGTTCCACATCCAGCAGTCTAATTGTTTGTAAACCTCAAAGTTCACATGTTGTTCATTCAAAGTTTAACAAACTCTGCTGAGAAGTTCAGCTGGGCTGAGATAGCCATTAAAATTTTAATTAACACTATGTTTTGTCTCCTTCAACTCAGATTACTTACTTCACTTGCAGTTAGCTGACTTACAGATAAAAACAAATTAACCTATTTGCACTACTTGTTGTGAATATAATCCCATCAAATAAATCTGTCTGAGGCACAGTCTATATACAGAGTATTCTTTTTCTCTTCTTCAAGGTATTTCCTTTCTCCTTGGATACATGGGCAATTCTCTTAGGGCATTCATGCAGTTTATGAGAATGAGGAAGTACAATCTCCAACAGAGACTTGGTTGATTTGGCTAAGATAGAGTGAATTTTCTTCATAGTAGCTAGTATGGAGTTATGTTTCCTATTTGTGCTGCAAACAGTGTTGATTAACACACTTATGTTTTAGTTATTGCTGAGGAGCACTGTGGCAGATGCACACCCTCCTCTCTCCCCCTCCCTTCCTTCCATATGAAAGGTGCAGACACATCTCTCCCCACCCTCTCCTGCAATGGGGTTAATAGCTTATTTTGTTTGATCCCACAGCCCATTGGCCAGGGTCGTTAAGAGAGAGGAGGAGGGGGCACAGAGGCGTCAAGGAGCCGCTGCGCTCCCACAGCCAGAGTGGGGGGTGCTTAGAAGCTTTAGGGCACCCCACAGCCTGAGTGAGGGTGGAGAGAAGCTTCTGGAATGCCCACAGACAGATCTGACAAGGCTTTAAAAACAGGACCCCCACCGAGGTTGTGCTCCCCGTTGTGTGGACCTCTCGGAGCGCGGGCTAAATGCTGCCGCCGAGAGCCCTCCCAGGTCACTGTGACTGTGACAGGGATGCTGTTTGCCTCACCTCCATGTCTAGGTGAGTGAAATAATTCCTTGCCACTTGCACGAGTGTTTATTCCCTGCTTAAATATAAGCCCATGTATTTTCTTTAATAATTCCTTGCCAGATTCAGGCAAGTGTGTATTTTTCCCGGAGTCAGGGATGGCTCTGCCATTGTTTTTGATGAGCCACGTGTACGCACACTGTGGATCTCCATTGTTAAATTTGCTGCACCTCAATAATTACCTCGACTGATACTTGAACCTGTATTTGTGTCACTATTGGAGAGCTAAAACCTTGTTTTCCACCGGTTAATCTGCTGCACCTTCTTTACCAAATAAAAGTTTGTTTTGGACCCTGTTGTCCGCCTAAACTAACTTTGGGGTACCTCCATGACTAGGACTTAAACAGAGTCATAGCCTTTTTTGCTCCTCACACCACCCCTCCAGCAAGTAGGCTCAGGGTGCCCAAAAAGCTGGAAGGAGGCATAGCCAGCACAGCTGACCCCAACTGGCCAGAGGGATATTCCATACCATATGACATCATGCTCAGCAATAAAACTAAGGGTAAGGGTTGCAGGGGGGACACCGGCTGGGCATCAATCAGTTGGTGGTGAGCAATTGTTTTAATTTGTACTGCTTATCTTTCTTGGGTTTTATTTCTCTCTCTGGGTTATTTTTCTTTTTGTTACAATTTATTAGTAGTAGTAGTATCATTTTATTTTATTTCAATTATTAAACTGTTCTTACCTCAACCCATGAGTTTGCACAGTCTTACCCTTCCAACTCTCTTCCACCATCCCGCTGAGGAGGGAGCAAGTGAGCAGCTGTGTGGTGTTTAGCTGCTGGCTTGGGTTAAACCAAAACAAGTTTCTTTTTAAAGATTTATGAATATCTGCATGCATCGACACTATTATGCTTCCATTTCCATGTACTAAAGTGACAAAGTTGCCAAGCCAGTAGACAAATCTAGGCAAGTATGTGTAAGTCCAAGTAAGAGTTATAGTGGGTGAATAAACAATTCACATGAAAGATCTTCTATTATACATCATTCTGTTTCCTATGAGAGAAACCACTTTTCTCAGATTGCCAAACTTACAGAGAGTGGATAGAAGTCTGCATGACAATTGTACCCCAACATAAAAACTCATTATTTTATTTCACCTGAACTTTTTCTAGAAAAAGAAATTCCCATTTTGCACAGATGAATAAACTTGGACCTTCGGTAATGAGCTAAAGAAAATTAGAAAGGAGAGGCCAATGCAATCTCATTTGCTCCAAAGTTTATCTGCATTGCCTTTTGGTCTGTCTTTTATCACTATATGAAGCAACACCTTAGACTGCAGCAGGCATTTTGAGACCCATTTATCCAAACAGAATGTGCAATATGAGTCTACAAACCAATTAAAATTATGACTACAGCTTAGGTGACCTAGCTAGACAATAAATCAATGTAATTTTTTGTAGGCATAATTCAAGGCCATGGAAAAAAGTGATATCTTGTTACTGTACAGAGGATATTCTACCTTTCCAAGCAGCACAACCTGAGTGCACTCATAGAACAAAAAAGAAGTTGGTGTTGGGGACCTACCTGTCATCCATTTATGTATTTTGAAGAAGTTTTACTGCAGAGTAAGATTTATCTGATGGTATAGACTGAATTACTCACTCACAGCTGGAGCACATCTGGAGTCATGCTGGAGCACACCTCCAGTCTAGTGTCATCAAAAAGGAATCCAATTCAAATGTCCCAAGATGTGAAGCAAAGCACAGGTGAGGACAATCAAGAGATTTGCTTAAAAATCTAATTTCTTACTCAAAGTAAAACTCTAATGAAGTTACACCTTTTGATGTATTTCAAGTTTAAAAGTATTTTTCTAGTGATATTTTGGAAAGAATGTCATATATTTTCATGAAAATTACCCGAAAAATGGTAATATCTCTTTCTCAGTCCTTTTAGAAGATGTTTTGTAGCACTGTTTGCAGTATGTAGGATATTGCATCAAATCAGAGAAAAACAGACAAGAGATTTGGACATAAATAAAGCAATTAATATATTGTCAGAAGTCAACCTATAAGATAACTGCAAACAACAGATTACATATATCTATAGAGTCACTTCAGATGCTTCTTTCTTGACTTTGCTGACAAAGATGTGGATAAATACTAGCGGACAACACACTGGAATTCTGGTTTCCCACCTGTAATCAGCTTCCCTATCACTTGATACTCTCCTCATTAAGGGCTAGCGTAGCCAGATAGGACTTCTGTTGCTACTGTCTATCCCTACTGGCCATTAGTCAGTGGAGGATATTTATATAACACACTAAGCAAGCAATGTTTTTGTGACAAAAACTTTCGAAGTGGGAAGAAGAATATAGGTAGGTACAAATTACTCTCTGAAGAAACAGAACTGTGATCTTTTGGCACAACAAAAATAGCAGAAAGGTATAAGGCAAGAGAGACTATATTTTTAAAAATGTATACAAATGAACATATTTGCTGCATGTATAACTTGTATCGCTCCTCATTTCACAGCTGCACTCGGCTCTTAATGTTGAAATTTCCTCTGCTAAAATCACCTATGCCCACCTGGGTGCCTGATATAAGCCTTCTCCGTGAGCTACAAGAACAACATTACTAAAGGAAAGTTGGCTTCCCATGCATTTGAAATCCCATTCATAGGTTATAAAAATTACACAACCTGTCTTCTGACAGGCATGCTGACGTGTATTAGACCATTCTTTGATTTCAACCCTCTTTACCTTTAGGGTTTCTCCATGTAATATATATACTAAAAATGACAACAAAAAAATTGCAGGGCTGTATTCCATGGTACTGTATGGTTAAAAAATATCAGTAAAATGCCTCCAGCTTTTACCTATAAAAGTAACAATCATGAACCATAAAGTCATATTACTTTTGGAAAATATCTTGACACTAGAAGTTCATAATATTAACACAATTATCAGGATATTTTAATTCCTTATGATGAAATCTGAAGAAAATGGGGAGTGAGGGTAATCCAGAAGATGAGTAAATTTTAAAGCCCCATTGTAAAATTTACATGAACCAGAGAAGTCTTTAATGAGATCCAGTTGTGACTTTTTATTATATTGTTGAGTTAAGAAACAAGTTTAAAATTCTATTCATGTTGTTGCACTCTCCCACTAGAAACACTAGTGGAAGAATAAGTAATTTGAGGTGACAACCTTCTCCTTAAAGTCAATGAAAGTTCTGATGTTGATTTAAAGAGCCACATTCATGCCCAAACACAATGTATGTATGGCAACTTACTTGTACTCTAGTCCATCTATCCTCTGAAGTAAACTAATGGTTTTCAGGTTTGTCTCCTGGCTATTTGCAGACTTCTGCAAAGATCTGCTATTTAGCAGACTCTTGCATGCTCTCTCACCTGTAGGCTTGTGTAGCACATATTTAGTAGGGAAGGTTTTCAGCCAGATCAGCTCTCTGAAACATTTCTTAATTTCGGCACATCATCTCAGTGTCAGCACAAGTAGGACAGGAGCTCATCAGCTGTAATTTTTGACTGGTTTGAGTTGTTCTGTGAATCCCGGCCAGAGGTGAGATGATACATGATACATCCCAGCATTGTGTAAAGTGGCATAAACAGATTATGCTTTCCCTTCTGCAGGTCTTTTGTTTCTATCATGCTGTCTCTAGCTCTAACACGAATTTGTGCAGCTGCCTGGTGAACTAAAACAGGAGAAAAACAACCAGAAGGAACAAAAGAGCGAGACTATTCTTCATCCGCTGATCAGCCAGGCTTTCAAGAGACATTGAACTTATTTAAATAGGCATTTATTTAAAATAGAAAACAATTTTTATCAAATGAGAATAAAATAAAGTTTAAAACTGGCTTTATTTTCTGTATAAGGAACAATGAACAAGTATTTTATGGAATAGTACAGTAGTAAGAAATCCTAAGATTTCTGGAACAAATCACTGCAGATTTGGGGGGTTTATAGTTTTTCCAAAAAGAAAAAAAAATCTTTTAAAGGTGATACTGTTAAAAGAACAAAAGAGAATTTTGGTCTCTGTAGAAAATAAAAGCATCTGGTATCTAATAAGAATTACAGTCTTACAGGTTTTTGTTTTTAAAGATAAGTACATATTCAGTCAGGACTTGTTATATCTGAAGTGTTTTTATATGTAACTAAGAACGTGTGGATTCTATGGTTTTGTGGTAAGGTTTAAACACAAGCATGACCCTTTGAAGAAATTCAATACAATAATAGGAAATACCAGTCACCTTATTTGACTGCAGACAGAAAATGCATGTATTTTATACAGGATTGTTTTCAATTAATACAGTACCTCTAGTTATTTCACCACATATTATATTTATACTATCCCAAAGCAGAAGCAGAATAATGTACCTAGGGAACTGAACAGAACAGCTTAGTTATATTGAGTATTTTTCACACATATCAGAGCAGACTTATTAAAGGAAAGAAGGTCACCTTTTTGAAACTCTAGGTCAATCAATTTACAAATAGAGTAAAAATCCAGAAGGAAGCATGGTAGTTTTCGGAACATTATACAATATAGCTTAAAATGGTAAATAAGTAGTATTGTACTTGGCTAGAAACAACAAAAAATGATAAAGGAAACATTTTAGATGATAGTTACAGGTTCAGGTTCCTTATGAATGCAGTGCTCGCAGCAAAAGTAAAAAATGCCATTTGTGTCTGTATAACCATTCATAGCAGACGAAAGAGTTTATTTATATTTACCCCTTCCACCATTTTTAACTTTATTAAAAGCAAAACACCCCCTAACAACCATATAAAATACATAACCAGGCACTAATATTGTTGAAGCACTTGATCTTAATTTTGATAACATCAAAACTATCTTATGTCTTCTCTGCTGGAAATGTAATTGGATTCATAGACTGCGTGCTCACAAAGCACGGACATAGCTGTTGAATGACTTACAGTCAAATACTTCTTGAATTAAGTGAATTAACGCTTTCATTATCTTTTTTGTTTTGTTTGGGGGTTTATTTGTTTGTTTCTTTTGTTTTCCTTCACTTATTTACTGTTATTGAAATAGCTCTAGCTGTCTTTATCATAACAAGGATTATATTGCTCTCCTTCTCTACACTATGCTTATTGCATAATCAGCAGATATGATCACCACCAGTAATAACAGAATGTAGAACAACTATATATATTTTTAACACTGTGAATAGAAGTACTCATCACAAATGATATAACTTGTTGACCATAACATCAAAATTATAATATAGGATACAGTATTCATTTAAACTATCGCACTAAATAAAGTGTCATTTTTGATTTGCTAAATGAAAGGGTCATTACAAACATATATTTCAATTACATAGTGACAAGCTCAGATCTTAGTTCACTTCACTCATCTGTATACATAATTTCAAACTATACCAGTTCTTCCAAATGCTTTATGAACATTAACTATCTTTAAATTATCACCGCTTGAGAAAGATAATTCATTCCATTTCACTGCTTGGAAATATGGAGCAGTAAGATATTATCATATTATGGAAATTTACTTGAAATGTAGGTGAGATTATATAGTCACCACCAATCAGCTACAATTAATTCCCAGTGCAGCTGATCCCTTATACATACCATATACATGCCTTGATCTATCTTTGGACTATGATTATCAAAATATAAACTTCTTTTTAGCTACCAGCTTTAAAGATATTTGCCAAAGTAGTAGCATCTGTGTTAGACACAAGATTAATATTAATGACTTTCTTGTTATTGCTTCTCATTCATAACACTTATGCGGTAATAAACTAACATCTGCATCACGAATAATAAATAATGATCTTAAATTAAACAAACATGACATAGCATATCTTGAAGCAAATATAGTGTGTTTGTTTCTCAGACTGAATTTTTTGCTGTGGTAAATACCTGCATTTCAAGTCACCCAAACCACCGTTGTTTGCCCAGGTATACCAGCAATAGACACATTGAGTTTTGAAATAATTTTGGAAAAAAAAAAAAAAAGAAAGAGTCAAACATATTAAACAAAGTGAATATAAATGTATTTTAAGCAAAATACCAAACAAGCAAAAATCTGAGCAAGATAGTGAAAAAAGGAAAACATGTTTCTGGGTACACATTTCTAGATCAGAGTCCCATATAAAAAACGCTGTGAGAAATATCTCTCTTGGTAAGTTCTCTATACCTCAATTCCTTTGTCAGTTCCAGTGCTTTTCTAATTGTAAGTTAAACATAGATTAATTAAATATTCCATTATTCCAACTGAATTAGATCCCACTGCATGTCTCCTAGAACTGGATGCACATATACTCAAGATTTTTTTTTTTATTTTTTTTTTTTAAGTACGTAAATGTTTAATAAGTGGGTTTGGTGTTAAACATTTTGTCTGTCCAATTCCATGTCATCTTCACATACCCCAAACTCTTCAAATCCAGTCCAGTCTGTATGCTCATCAGAGAACTATTGTGCAATCTTGACTTGATTTCTTGTATATCTGAAGTAATAAAAAAGAGTGAGAGAATTGTTTTTCCTAATATTATGTTTTAATTTAATCTCTTAATTGAGTCAGTGCATTCCTCTGACACCTGCCAAAAGATAATATACAAGTCTGTGCCACAACTTTAGTTACAAAAATTGGAAGTGCTGAGGTGATATCAACACAATGAACTCATGATCTTTAGAAGAAACTTGAACTTTCTGTTTCTGCAGGAAGCCTTTAAAAATGGAGATACTTGATGAAAAAAATAAAAAATAAACCATGCATATGGTTACACAGTAAAATTTTGTTTATAAATAAAACTGGAAGTTATCTGTTTGGTTAGGAGAGTGAGCTTTGCTCACTTTGTCTCTCCTTCTAGAAATTTCAAAGCCATTTTAAGTAATAAAGAAGCTGAATGCTGATTTAAAACAGAATCAGGTTTGTCAGTCTGGAATATGAGTCCTGGAGAGTTATCAATAGCGGGCAGATTTTGAAATATACTCTATGGTACTGCAATATGGAATTATCCATTGAACTATGTGAATAAAATGAGATCAATAAGCGCTATTTCCATACCTGAACATTTAAGTGAAATTATAGTCTTTTTTTGACCAATTTTTCACAGTTCTAATTTCTTTACTGATAGAGACACACACTCCTGTTTGTTGGATGCTAATTTAGCTGATTACTTGTGCATATGTTTAAGTACAGGGATGTGAACGTGATGATATCCATTAAGTATATCTAGATATTTAAGTTGATAATTGAAGTAAATAATTAACAAATAGGTAGGAACTTGACATTTCAAGAGTTACAGGAGGGAATTTAGAATTCAAGCAAGTCAGAAAAAATTGCACAAATACTAGAATCATCAGTTTGCAATTCAATTATTAAACATCAGTAAACAGTTTTTGTCTTTTTTAATACATTATTACTATTCAGGGTTTGGAGGCCTGGTTTTTTTGTTTGTTTGTTTAAAACAGCAATAAAGTTAGAGCTAATGATTTTTAAATAGTGTGTTATATTTTTCTGTTATTTTTTGATTTATTATAATAAAGTACAGATTTTTCTTTCTCAGTCAGGTGCTGATATTAATGCTGGTAGTTTGCCTGAATGGCAATATGGGTAAATCGAATGTTTACAAAGATATTAAAATCTACAAATGAGTACCAAATGGGTTATACAAAAATGATCTTTTTTAAAATATGTATTTAAACAGGGTTAGTGAGAAACTGTGTTGGTTTTATTTAATTTCCAAGGAAATTCAGGACATTTATGGCAATAACATCAAAAATACTGTTAAGTCCATACGTGTAAAATCTGACTTTTTCAAGGAACACACCTTACAGAGACTCTAAACTTTTCCATGATGTACAGAATATTTTCTCTGAAAGTTTACCTTACTCTTCAACCCAAACTACTCTGTGATTCTCTGATCACAAGTAAGAAGCAAATGAGCATGGATTAGTATGCCAAACTGAAATTCTGTTGTGGATTACAATTCTGACATTATAATGTCAGCACTAATTGATATTTTAATTTGTTCTTTAATAATGTTGCTAAATCTCTGCTTCCTCATTAAATGCTAAACATAAACAGAGAAAAAAATTAAAAACTTATCTTTGAACAGCCTATAAAAGCATAAAATCATTATGTACAGTATGAAATACAATTACATTTATTACATACAAAGGTTTCAACTTTGAAAACAGTGGAAGTTTTCTTTCTTCTTTTAACAGGGACAGGATCAGCCTAAAGTATTAAAATGCAAGTCACATTATAAATTTATTGATCAGTAGCCAGGAAATGCAAGATTTAAGGTTGAAATCACAACCTTAACTCTTCCCCATGGGCTGTGTGCAATATGATGATATGTAATTCCATGATCACAGAAAGCATTAAAATACAAATGTACAGAATTCCTACCACCTCACCACGATAGAAAACATCTTGGCATAGTGCAGAATATTCTCTGCATACCTTCTAGTCCTCACCAGCAGACACAGGGCAGAAAGTGTTCAACAGCAGCACAGCTGGGAAGTAGAGTTCTTCATTGTTTGGATAAGCTGGTTTGTATGCCCAAAAGGGAAGATCAGCATATCAAGGTGTTATCTGTAATTTGTGTAAGCCTCAACACAAAACATCAGAGAATTTCTTCTCATTTGAGCATCAGCTGATTAGAAGAAATGCAATGCTTCTAAATCCTGTATGTGTTACTAACTAGAAGATCCTTTACATAAAATAGAGGAGAAATGCTTGAGGTATTTTGATATACTACCTTACATATTTTGTTTTGTTGCTTCTGGTATAATATGCAAAATACCTGTTCATGTAAAATCAATTTTATGAGTCATTTTTAAGCCATCATTGATCGATGTATATAAAAAAAGTATGTCTTTCTGTAAAATAAGTCTGTTCTACTGCATAAAATCTATAATTTATTTAAAAGTAAGTTTCACTGTACAATTGTGGCTGTAAATCATGTTCTCAGTCAGATTATGTGAAAAGCATGGTTCAGCCCATCATCCTTTGGTTACAGTAGATTTGCTGATGTCACATTAAAAGGCTCATTTGCAATCCTATCTCCCAATTTTAATTACATCTGGAGACCACAGAATAATGATACATTTGATACTAATTCTGTTCTTCCAATATTCATCTGGTGATTTCCTTTTGGTACTTTATGTTCCATACAACGAATACAAGATATATTAAACTGGCTGTTATCTGTATTCTAAGTGGAATGTTAATGGAAATATTTCTGCAATTTTAAGAATATTCTCTGGAAAAATCTAAATCAATAATCTATTATTTATTATAATTACTATTCCTTTATTTTTCTGAGTATATAGATAAGAGGAGATACAAATCAGGATATTCAGTTCCCTTTACAACACTTTTTCAGACATGAAGGTTTTCTTCTATACTCCCCTTTCACTCTAACCACAATTCCATTACCTAAATTCCAAACAGTACATTAATGAATACTGTATCGCCTAAGAGATAGCTCTACATCCTAATACTACCTATTCTTTCTGCATAAGATTTTTGCCTTTAATTGACCTCAGAAAGCAAACATACAAAATTGAAGTCCTGATGAAAGTACAAGAAACCCAACTATCCCAGCCACGTCATTGTCATGGGCTAGATCTAAATTCAGTTGTCTTCTGCATCTTTTTTTTTAAATTAATATCAGTTTCATTTGCTATTTTTGTGGCTGAGGTTTATTAAGCACAGCGACAGTTTACCAACACTGTCACAGAAGTTACCATTGTGCTGTGACAAAAATTAATACCAAGTCTCTGTCTTAGATCCTACAGCTCTTTTCTACTCTTTATTCTCTCACTCTTTATAGATGTTGCTGCTTAGCATGATCAGCCATCCAAGCGAGACAGATGCTTCCAAGGTACTTCAGAGACATTGCCATTTTGTTGGGTTTGCAGGTTTACTGTAAAGCACCACAGAGAAAAACACCAAGTACAGTTTTGCAGCTGGGTCTGCTGCTGTCTCTGCAGAGGGCCACATGGAGGATGATTCCTCTTGCTGTCAGGGATTAGTATTTCTTGGGAAGAGTTCTGGGCAAACAGCCCAGAACAGCAGCAGGTCAGGGGTGAGCTACTCGCTACTAAGCAAACCTGGAAAAGGCCATGTTGCCTCTGCCAGCACTTGTGCAATGCTGAAGCCTGACCTGTCACTACTATATGCTAACACTATATGGCACGAACTAGACCTGACAACTCGTCTATCTTGTTGTAGGCGGCGGTATCCTTGCTTAGTGGAGGTGTTACATACCTGTGCGTGAAGCACCACTGCACAACAAAGGAGAAAGACAGCTTAATCTAAGGAGCAGCAGAAATCTTTTGGGGTTTCTTTCTGTACTAGAGCAAAACAGTTGTTTGCCTCAGGTTTAATGAACTGTTCATGCTACAGAGGGATTTCAGTTTGAGTCGGTACAGAGTAGCAGCCTTTGAAAAAACTCTGTTGTTTACAGCATATAGAAGTTCTAGGATGGTAATGTGGTGATAAAATATAGTCCTTTCCATTTTCTAGTACTAAAAAAAAAATTAATGTAATATGAGAAAACATGGCACCTATTTACTTCAATCAGTGTGCGAAATATCACTTTATCAGAGAACATGTAACTGAGTTCCACAATGACTTTGGAGAGGATTTAGGGGCAATTTTTAAAGGAACAATTCAAATTTTATCTAGGCATCAATGGCAATCATAAAAATTCTGCCCTTGAGTCAATTTTCATCATAAAAAGAAAACTACAAATGAGAAATGTAATCTCAGCTCAACACTGAAATTTGTTTTGTTGGGTTCCACTGGGTTTACATCTTTATCCACACATGTATTCTCTTTCATCACCCTTTCTTGTAATTAAGTAATAATCTATAAAGATAATAAATATATTTTGTGAAGAAATTGCTGTCTCCCCTGGAGTCATCCCTAAAATTACTAACAAAGTAAAAAAATATTGAGTTTTTTTCCTGAAAATGCTCAGAATTATATCTTTGTATCAGTAAGAATATTGTTCTTAAGCAGCTCTTTCACTGAAAGTGGATCTGTATTAGAGCAGCCAGGATGTTAAGCAAGGCCTGAAATGCAGAACTGTTCTGGAAGACAATGCTGCACCAAGGGAATAATGAGAATCCTGACCCACAGGCAGCATGTGAGTTGGCCTGACTTCCACTGTAGCAGGTAAATGCCCTTTTTCGTAACACTGCTGAAATCTTATTTCATAGGCTGAACAGTTCTCCCAGCATCATACAAGGGACAGGTTTCTGATTGTTGCACAAAAGAAACTATTACAGTTTTGGTTTATGATCTATATAATGGACTGGTGAAGAACAAAAAATAATACAACAGATAACTACATAACTACATATTAGATACAGATGGGACAACAGAAATAAGTGTCCAGAATACTTGTTCACTATCTGTCCTCTCCTATATGTACCAGCACATACTTTCGGAATTTCTTCAGTTTGCCTGCATAGACTCAAATCATTGTTCTCTGAGTCCCAGTGTACATGGCTTCGTGTGTGTGCTGCCAACACCACCTGTTCTTTTTCTTTCTCTAAATCTGGAACAACAGCAAATCAGTAGCCTCCTGTATTATTTCTTGCTTTAACTGAACACCGTACTTTTAAAGTTATGTATCTTGTTCTACCTCTCTAATTTTCAACAAATTTTCAACCTGTGAGTTTCTTACTCCGCATCTTCTTTTGTTAAATGTGACCTCATAAAATGAACTGACATTTAAGGAATGAACCTTGCTGTAGTTTGGTGTAGTGCTGGCCTATGCAAAAATACAATCTGTCTCAAACTAAGCAAGAAAAAAAAAAAAAGCAAGAGCTGAGGTTGAAATAATCTACATCTTTGCTGACTTTGCTAAGACTACAGTAGTGCACTGAACTAGACTTTTGAAGACCGTCATTTTCATTTGGTTATTCCAGGCATGTTCTACCAGTGTAACCACCTTTTAATTCGATGCCAAACAGTTGTTTGTATTCCCATAGCATAAGAGGCACTGATAAGATTGCAAATTAATGCTTTTCACATGACCTTAGGAGCTCAGTATGTTCTCACCTCTGTTGTTGTCTCTTGCCTAATATCACTTCCAGCAACCATCGAGCAGATGCTGAAAACCCTTCCACGAACGCCTGCCTGTCTGAAACTTCATGCTTACTGAATCTCTTACCTATGTGTGGGAAGGACAGCAATCAGTATGATGGCAAGGGCTAATCTCTTCTCAGTCATAACAAAAAGCAGTGATGATAAGCATTTAGTAAAATGGAAAGCCTGATATGTGTGAAATGGCAGATCATCAGACTTCTTTCTTACTCTGGCTGCAAAAGACTGAGAAGGACTGGGGAAGGAATTTCCAAACAATATCAAATGAGGAAACCAAATTAAAGAAGAACACTGAAGCCTCCTCAACTTCTCTAGTGCTATAGCCAGAGGAATGATCCCCTTCCTTCTGTTCCACTATCCCCATCTCTTCATTACTTCCAACCCCAGCAGTTCCTGCCAGATCACTGGCAGAAATATAAACGTCTAATTTAGCTATACCTTGTATCTTAAAGGGGGGAGGTACTGCACCTTCCTCTGCTGGCTGGCAAAACTCCTTTCCTCCTTAATGCCTGCTACACTAAAGCTCATATATTGGTGCTCCAGGACCCGTATTTTAAATTACAAGGAGTGAGAATTTCTGTAGAAACCATTACACTGACCCAGCTGAAACAGGCTGATGAACAGCTGATCTTGTGTGTGTTACTGAATATCTCATGAGGGTAATTTACAATTCCTCAGAGAAAACTGAGGTGAAATAGTTTCTGCCTGTGTTTCATCTCAGCAAGCGTATCATGCAATGTCTCGAAAATATTTGCAGTGGTAATGTTTGCCTTCTACCAGTTAGAGTCAGCTGGAATAAAGATGAACACTCACACTCACACAGCTAAGCGTTTCAACTCCCCTGCAGTGTCAGCAGGGCCCATGTTTGACTGACAGAATGACCACGCAGTGAAGTCTCCTGACCATTCAATCTAGGTCTACAGGAAAATTTGTGATATGTGGGGTGATAACTGTGCAGCCTACATCAACTGATTTATCTTCTGGTATCTTCACTTACATCCACCCAATAAAAAATAAGAGAACTGAAGTGTTTCTTTTTTGTTCTGTCATGCTAATGCTTATACTCATTTTGCATCATACCAGTGCATATTTACTGTTTCTAGTCTTAAATAACATATTATATGTTTTATCTCCAGATATAACTCTGGAGAAGGTATTTTTTTTTCATTCTATCTGACCTGCCTCCCCATTTATACTGGTGTATACCATGCTTTTCTGACTTAACATTAATGTCTTAACTTTAATCCATATTTTTGTAACAATCTCAGAAGCTTTTATAGTTTTCTGGGTGATCTTTTTGGCTCCTAGCAGTTAATACTATATCAAGAAGACAAACTTTACAAGCAAAGGTAGAGAATCCAATACATTATGTTTTCGATTATGCTAACTGTCCTGCACAGATGGTTTTCACACCTAAATCCTTGCCTGTATTTGATGGAGCATATACAATGCAACTCTAATGCCATTTCACCTGTCTAAAGCAAATCCACTACTTATACTTTGTTTTACATACTATTTTAGAAATAAATCTGGTGACACACAGCCAAACGTGCAATTTTTCTAGCTCTCCTTTCATATCCTTACATTCAGGAGATGAGAGATGCACCTATCCTTAGACATGATATGCTCATTTTGGCTGGGATAGAGGAAATTTTCTTCACAGTATCTAATAGAGGACTATGTTTTGGACTTGTGATGAAAACAGTGTTTCAGCTATTGTTGAGCAGCACTTATAGAGAGCCAAGGCCTTTTCTGCTCCTCACACCACCTCATCAGCAAGTAGGCTGGGGGTGCACAAGGAGCTGGGTGAGGACACAGTTGGGACAGCTGACTCCAACTGGCCAAAGGGCTATTCCATACCATATGGTGTCATGATCAGTATATAAAGCTGGGAAAATAAAAAGGAAGGGAGGGAACATTTGAAGAGATGGCATTTGTCTTACCAAGTAACTGTTACACATGATAGAGCCCCGCTGTCCTGGAGATGGCTGAACATCTGCCTGCCCATGTGAAGTAGTGAATAAATCCCTTGTTTTGTTTAGCTTGAGTGTGCAGCTTTTGCTTTAAGCTGTCTTTATCTCAACCCATGAGTTTTCTCACTTTTACTCCTCTGATTCTCTCCTTCATGCCACTGGGTAGGGGAGAGAGTGAGTGGCTGTGCAGTGCTTAGCTGTTAGCTGGGGTTAAACCACAAGACACAATTAAATTGAAAAGTCCATTCTCTAAGCCAATACAGGCAGTATTTTCGATTTCTATGATTTTCTCTGCAAATGATCAGAAGTGACGAGAAACAGGGATGAACCAAAAGAAATGTAGATACATCACCTTCCATCACTTTAAGTAACCTTGTGATTTCAAATGAGTAACACCTGTAGCATCAGCAGATATATATTTTCTGTTTATTTCACTGCTTGCCTAACATGCTCTTTAGTGTGCCAGTCCAGCCTTGTTTTGTTAAGCCAATATCTCCCAATTAGTGAAGGATCATTTCCTTCCACAATTGTTAATGAGAACAACAGTTAACCCCTGTATTGCCTAGCAGACTGATTATGGTCCTGATAGATAGAAGACAGTTTTTACTTCATACACCAGTCCAATAAAGATTTTTGTTAATAATAGGGGATTTTTATGGGTTGAAGATGAAAAACCATACTCTGGCATGATTTATTTATTGTTCTCCTGGCACACTGTTTTTTTCTGAACCATCTACTCATATTAAAGAACATTTGCAATGATATATACATGAATCCTGATTAAGCTATTTGAGTTCTAACTGCTAATGATGTAATTAGTTATTAAGCACATTTTGTACCATGTTAAGTCATTCCTTTTTCAGAAGCAGATTATTCATCCTCCTCCTATCTAAGAGCCCATCTTTTCCCTCTGAAGGAAGCAATTTTCAGTTGCTTACAAAAAAACTTTCCCAAAATGTAACAACCTGAGCTGATGTTATCTATAGTGGATGTTTGCTTCAGCCATTTCAAAAACTAGGCTGAGTAAATTATACGTTTATAATGTCAAATCTCAAATCTGTCATTTTGACAAAGCATAACTTATAAGTCCTGCTGTTTAACCATTTAAAAGTAGGGTTGTGGATTCTTGCCTGAGAGCAGCCATTAAAAAGTCCACCTCTGAAAAGTCAGTCTGCATTTTTGAATGAGCTGCAAACTGTCAAAAAATAGAGTTTGCATATGTTCAAATTGTAGCAATCTAAGCCTCTGTGCACTAAGCATCTTTGCACCCCATGTAAGTTTGTAGTGCATGTATTGTCCTCACTGGAAACCCAAGCAGGAATACAAGTGACTGTTCATGTGTTATTCTTACATACTGAGTATGCTTGCTGCAGATAGAGACCTGCCCAGAGAAACCTCACCTGGAATTGAGAGAAGGAGGGGGAAACAACTGACAGAAAGAGACAAACTGAGAGATATCTACCGAAATGAATGAGCTTTTGTCGAATATAAAAGGTATGCTAAACCCCCCGTGAATGAAGTTTTTTACTACTTCTGCATTATCAAAGAAATGCAAGAAAGGATGTATTGCAAAAACTACTCTACAGCATCAGATTTAATGGTGCAGGATATTATTTATGCTATCAGTCATCTTTCTCAGATAATATCAATTACTGCATAGGCATTATGAATCATGTATAAATCTGTGAAGATTTTAATTTGGCTTAAGATAGAATATTGTCCTTGTAGCAAAGGCTTCCTTCTTCAGCAGAGTAACTGAAATGAACCAGCTCCCTCAGATATTTCCTTAGGGGTACACAGCATTCAAATGCAAAGATTTTGTCTTAGAAAGCTGAAAGAGACTAATAAAAGCTGAAAGTTTACTGAGATAATGACATAAAGGTTGGAGCAAAGCAGAAACTACCATGTATGCGCCAAATAAACAAATAAGAGAACATCACAGACTCATGGGTATTTACAGCTTGCACACACTGTAAAGAACTTCCAGAGGAAGAAGAAATTAATTTTAAAAGCTGGTAGGAATTGCTGATTTCTCTCTGGAAATCAGTTCTTGCCTGCCCACTTTCAATACATAACTGTTATTGTTCTGCATGTCAGAATTGTTTTTCCCAATGGTAAGCTATTCAGATTTATTCAAATAATGAATATTCTCATTTCTAAGAAGCACTCACTCAGAGCCATTCTTTTAGATCTTACTATTTTACTTGGGGTTGCATTTGGCTTTCTGGAGTGCTAGCTTGATAGAATCCCCATTATATTAGTGCCTTCTGGGTTGGGTACCCTTTATACATAGAAATAGCTCAATTTTAAGTACTCCTAAAATTAAATTATCACAGACCAAGCTGAAAAATGTTTCACAGACATTGCCAAGAATAGAAATCGAGTCACTTTGTTATTCATGTCATGGTCTACATCATGTTACTATACAATGGCCTTAATCAATAAAATCCAAATTTAAACCAAGTATATTGATGAGAGGAATGGGATGCAAAAGGAGAACTAGCCAAAATTAGGGCCAAAAGTCAATATGATGTTTTTATTTTAAAATGGTAAAGCAACTATTGATGCCAGATTTTTTAGAATATCCTATGTCTTCCAAGTATTTCTTGCCAAAGAATTTCTTTTTCCTTTTACCTTCAAATAATGAACTGGAGACTGATCTGTGCTGAAAAAAGATAAACCAAGCTGTGAAAGCATCTCGAATAATGTATATCCATGTGGAACTAGACATTCTTGCACACATTCACAATATCAGTTCCATAGATCTGTCTTATTTTATCCCAGTCCTATTTTACAGGAACTGTGCTCACGTGAAAATAAATTCTAAGGACTGAGGAATTGTACGCAGGTCATATGGAAATACACCATACTTGGGAGGTGACTTGCACGAAGATATCTGTTCCAGAAGAACTTGGTGTGAGAGTTACAGTTGAATTTCAAATCTAAGGCCCTCTTTAGGCTGGAAAATCTATGAAATTCCTTAACTGTGAAAACAAACAAAACCAAAATGAAACAGACAAACAAAAATCCCCACCACAAACTCAACAAACAAACCCCACAGACAAAGAAACAAAAAACCAAACACATTCTCATAGGTTGAGATAATGAATCAACGACAGCAACAAAAAATTCTGGCTGATATTTTTTAGAAGGACATAGATGCATTTGAAAGACAACAACAAATCCAAACACTTCCTCATGTAGCTAGAGGAGCTATTATATCCACCTAATGATATACTTCACTGAGCTTTCAAATTGTTAGAACATTTGAAAATTCACATGCTAGAAAACTTGATGCCATGAAGGAAACTCCTGCTGTTCTATTTCCCATTGAGACCAGAAGCTGAATGCAAGAGTTCACACGGGAAAGTTTTTGTTTGGTTTTCTTTACATTAGATTTCAAAGGACTCCAACTTGTACTACGCCAAATATCTGAAACAAACCCAAACTGAGGATGGTTTGTGGTTTGCCCATCACAGATCGAAACCAATCTGAGGTTATGTGAGGTCAGCATTTGCCAAAGTGTAGTAACAGTGAAAAAGCCTTGCAGTTTTATTTAGATTTTTTTAAACATATCTGTCTGTTTCAGATGTAAAGAAATTATTTCAAACAAGAAGCAAGACTGATGCGTGCAAATATGATTGACTAAGCAGGCAGAAAGCCTTAAAAAATGGCTGTGCTACATTAATTCCTGCTTCATCCCAATGATGCTTATCCAGGGAACAATAATGATACCACATACCACAGGAACATATCACCAGCAGGAGAGAGGACTAGCCAGCCGATTCTTTAATTCATTGTGCCAGAGAGGATCCATTGAAGAACCGCAAAGACTAATAATTTGGTGAAAAATTGTCTTGACAGGTTTATTTTTATGTTAAATCATTAAAGTTATTTTTGCTTTTTATTTCATATTGACATTTTAAATTTACAGAAATTTGGAAAATTTATAGAAATGTCTAAGAAAGGTTCACCACAGACTCCATGGTTTTCAGGGCACCTGGGCAATTGTTTCAGTATTTGGGTGATTTCTCCTGACAGCAGTTTGGATTGCCAGAATGGATCTGGATTACCACAGCCCTGTTGTGTACAGCTCCAGCACATGAACTCTTCCTGAGAGTTTACAATTCATCACCACTCAAACCTTCCTTTCTCCTGAAAGAGAAAATTATTGAGAGCTTAACAGGGAAAAAAAAAAAAAAAACGTTAAGAGGTCATGTGTTCTCAGGGCTACAGTATGAAATGTAATAATGTAGCACATGGCACAATGAATTAAAGAATAGCTGGACAGTTATCAAGTAACTGAGACTGCAGAAATATTCTATGGAAGAGCTTCATTCTGGCAGATAACTCCATGTGCTTTTACTAGAGGTTATAACCAGACCAAAAGACTTCATGTTTTTCTTAAACTGCCTATGTACTTCAATACAGTAGGACAAAATCTGCCCTCAGTTATACCACTGGAAAATCACTCATTTCATGGGCTTTGATGTATTGGCAGTTACACTGACACAGCTGAGGGCAGCATTTGGCCCAATACATCTTCATTCAGAAGCCATATCTATTACTTATAATAGCTTTCCTTAAAGGATAGCTGGGAACATGTGCGGATACTGTATAGTGATAGTGACACAATCTTTTTCCCAAGCTATTCTTTAAGAAAAGTGATTTGAAAAAAAAAAAAAAAAGAGTGCAAATCAAACTGTCTTTTCAACTTTAACCATTCAATCTAAACAGACACTAAGGAAAAAGTAAACTGAGAATTTTTGGAGGGGGTTAAAATCAGATCTTTTTTTTTTATCCTTCACTCAGGGTCTCTGACTCTTCCCATTTGTAGTTTTTTTCATAAAGCACTTGAGCTCTAGTGCTACCTAACACGTTAAATGCTAGTGGTTTATTATTACTCATTTCATAACCCAGTTACAGATTATTTAAACCAGTTTCCTAAATCCAAATAACAGAATAATGATGTTC
Organism: Patagioenas fasciata; assembly: GCF_037038585.1. NCBI lineage: Eukaryota > Metazoa > Chordata > Aves > Columbiformes > Columbidae > Patagioenas > Patagioenas fasciata. The sequence continues at coordinate 33,031,071 of NC_092523.1, read as the reverse complement.
AAGAAACAAGTTTATGAACTACCGTTAACTCTCAGTCTGAAGATGTAATACAGTGATGGACCATCAAAATGCCTGCTGTCAGCCTGAAATCCATCATTAAAGTAGGTCAGGCATGTCTAGTTCTGAGATGGACATATTTCAGAAGGTAAATTACCCTAAGTTACTATAGTTAAGGAACTTTTGAGCTGGGCAAAAATAAAAGCTTATATACAACAATCATGTTTTGTTCCAGCAAAAAGAAAAACATGGAGGAAACTTTTTTTTTTTTGTAGAAGCAGTGAGAAAATGTTGACATCCATCATGATCTTACAAATTTAGTCTAGGATTTTCAAAAGAACCTTATCGTCTTAAGAGCTCGCATCCTACTTAGGCAATTTTGAAATCCTTCGTTCATGCACAGAGAAGATGACAGATTGACAATGACTTGAATCTTTTATTCACCAAACAACGCCACCACAGGCAAGGGATGAGGTCAACACTTTTTACTGCATCTTTTCTGTGCTTCAACTCTCATCTGGGTGGAATCACTCAATGGTTGAAAGGACACTTTATATTCAAAATAAGTATGAACTTCAGCCTTTTTTTTAGCAAGAAAGATAGCAAACATAGACAATTATTTACAATTTGTAAAAATAATGGTTTCTAGTGATCCAGACCAGAAGACCATTGTACATGGAGAAGTTAGTGATCCACACAACAGTTAACTTAACTAGGACCAGGCTATGTTGTGCCGTGCTATGCTGTGCTGTGCTGCACAGATGATTTTGCCTTCAGGACAGTGTTGTGCTTCACAGACCCCTTGCCCACAGGATAACCTCAGCACATTGTAGAGCAGGATCCTGCTGGCAACTCCCCTTTGGTTCCAGCAATTATACCTCCTGCATCGCCTTGCCTTTATCTAGAAGTGTAACAAGACGTTCGCATGTGAACGTTCTCTCTGCTTGACACTAGAAATTATAAATAAAGCTGTTTTCTTGTAAGAAAATCCAGTAATGGTTGGAATGACCAAAATGAGATAACACAATGTGCTGCAGGCTGGTTGGAGGTACATCTAGTGCTGTACAACTCTGCATTCCCAGCACCTGAAGGGATGTACGATTATCTACACTATTCTCTCGTCCATTATTGTGTTAACTCTAACAAATAGTAATTTAGTGATACTTTATTGACACAGACTATGGATTCCAATTTGCTTGCTTACTTGGCATCATAACTGACTAGGATCTCCTGGTGCAAAACATTATTCTTTAGAGTCTTAAGAGGAGTGGTTGAGGGAGCTGAGGCTGTTTAGCCTTGAGAAAAGGAAGCTGAGGGGAGACCTTACCACTGTCTGCAACTACCTGAAAGGAGATTGGAGGGTGTTGGTCTCTTCTCCCAAGTAGCAAGTGATAGGAAAGGGAAAATGGCCTCAGGTTGTGCCAGGAAAGGTTTAGATTGGATATTAGGAAAAAATTATTCACAGAAAGGGCTGTCAGGCATTGGAACAGGCTGTCCAGGGAAGTGGTGGAGTCACCATTCCTGAAGGTGTTTGAAAGGCATTTAGATGAGGTTCTTAGGGACATGGTTTAGTGTTAGAGTTAGGTGAGGTTATGGTTGGACTTGATGGTCCTGAGGGTCTCTTCCAACTGAAATGACTCTATGATTCTATGATTCTAAGATTTCACTACACTTTTCAGCACTGCGTCTAGGTATTTTATGGAAAACCATTTCAGGTAAAAGTTCTATTTTTCTCAGTCACCAAATTTTGTTGTATAACAAGTATGAAATTACTGTACAAGGGAAAAAAATGAAGCTCAAATTAAGGGATGCATCAAAAATATTCACTGTGACTCTTCTACAACACCACATGATCAAGCTCTTCTGTTAGATGCATGATTCTTACAAGGCAACAAAGAAGTTCTGTTTGTGTCTCTCTTGGTGGTGTAAGAAAAATGAAGAGAACTTGATGATGGAAAGCAAGTGGAAGAAAGATAAGAAATTGGTTATGGGTGAAGTTCTGCCTCCAGATTTTCCAATGGAATCTGTATCCAAATAGGCAAAAATTATACATCATCATCTGAGGCAAAATTAAAACAGCATTGGAAGTGTTATTAAGGCACTAGTTTAAAATAGGTGCTTTGGGAGAATACAAGTACAGCTCAGTCACCCCTCATTACAGAAAGCCCAAAGAAAATTCCATTTTTTCTTTCAAGAATATGGTCCGGAGACAGACTAAGATTCATAGTGTAACACCTGAAACAGCAATGGGCTATGTATCAACACTCCCAGTAGAATCTAAACAAGACAAGTAACAGATCTCTGCTGAGAAAAATGAAAATCAACAACAAAAGATGCCTGTCAAGGTTTCCAGACCTATTATTCATCTAAGGAGTAATGACTCTTTCTACCCTGAAGTAGAACTATTAATATACAAAATACTAGGAAAAGGGAATCTTTAAAAGATACCTAAGGGGAGCACTGCAACACAAGGCTGTAACTATGGATGAGACCAGCTCAACCAAACCATCTTGCCCTGAGGCACTGACTTAATGGCTATGTCTCTCTCTGTATCATTTTGCCCAGTACTTTGCTTTGGCCAGTTAAACTGTCAGACTCCTACATTTGGGGGGAAAAAAAAAAAAAAAAAAGGTAAAAACAACTGAAATACTCTGTTACTTCTGAGATTTCCTCCATATTTTACATCTTTATTTTTAACCAACAGCTACTGTGTTCTTCAGCACAGAATCCTGACAGGGATACTATCAGCATTAAAAAAAAAAAAAAAAGAGAGACAGACAGAAAAGCAACTTATGCATTTTTAAACACAGAAGTGAAGATAAGAGGAAAAAGAGAAGCAAATACAAATAAATCCTGAAGATCAGCATTTTTTGAGGAACTTCAAGGGAGATAGAACACCATTGCAGGGATTAAGCTGCATGGTTAGTCCCAGACCCTAAGGGATGGAAAGTTCACAGCTTAACAATATCGTAACAATAGGCCAAGTATGACAGAATATCCAACTCTAAATAAAACTGGTGGGAAAAGGTCAGTTTTGCTGACTCCACAACCAAGACAGAAAATAGAAAATGTGACAAAGAATCCAAAATGTTACCTGAAATGTTCATCAAATTTAGAGCACACAGAAAACAAGCTCTGGATCACAGGTAAGGCAGGCAAAGAAACAGTATTTTGGAAACGAGATAAGAATGACAGTGTATAATAATATCACTTTTCAGTGTTCAAAAACACCAGTCAAGTGTGAAAAATGTGGAAAAAGAATGACAACAGCAGGAGGAATTCTGCATGGGGAATAATGGGCAGTATTACCCCGGAGGCAGATATCGGTCTGAAGGAAAGCAAATATACTATTATATTTAATTGAAACTGGCAACAGGAATACAAGGTCACATGTTGCCAGAAGTGATGGTAGTTAAACTGAAGGAGAAGTCAGACTGAAATAAGGTAAAAGAACTTGTACTGACTATGTTGTCTTCAACAAGAACTGAGCATTTGAGCATGCGAAAGATGGAAATAGACACCTGTTAAAATTTCAACTCAGAAAAGTGCCTGCTTAGAAGGGTATTCAGCATGATCACGAGCTTTCCCTCATTAGATCTATCTGAAAGTGGTATAATTAAGAAAGTGTAGAAAATATCTTCCGATGGAAAGGGAACACTTGGTGAGTGCAGCATGTCCAGAATTAATATTGATCTGCTGGAAGGTAGAATGGCCATACAGAGGGACCTGGACAAGCTGGATCATTGGGCTGAGGCCAATTGTATGATGTTTAACAAGGCCAAGTGTCGGGTCCTGCACCCAGGTCATAACAACCGCAGGCAGCGCTACAGCCTCAGGAAAGAGTGGCTGGAAAGCTGCCTGGTAGAGAGGGATCTGGGGATGTTGATTGACAACTGGCTGAACATGACTCAGCAGTATGCTCAGGTGGCCAAAAAGGCCAACAGCATCCTGGCTTGTATCAGGAATAGTGTGGCCAGCAGGACTAGAGAAGTGATTGTGCCACTCTACTCAGCACTGATGAGGCTGCATCTTGAATACTGTGTTCAGTTTTGGGCCTCTCATCATAAGAAGGACATTGAAATATTAGAGAGAGTGCAGAGGAGGGTGACGAGGCTGGTGAGGTGCCTAGAGCACAAGTCTTATGAGGAGCCATTGAGGGAGCTGGGGCTTTTTATCCTGGAAGAAGGGAGGCTGAGGGGAGACCTTATCGCTGTCTACAACTACATGAAAGGAGGTTGTAGCATGAAGGATGAAGGGTGTTAGTCTCTTCTCCCACATAGCAAGTGATAGGAAAGGGGAAATGGCCTCTAGGTTGTGTCAGGAGAGGTTTAGATTGGATATGAGGAAAAAGTTATTCATGGACAGGGCTGTCAGGCATTGGAACAGGCCGTCCAGGGAAGTGGTGGAGTCACCATTCCCGAAGGTGTTTAAAAGGCATTTAGATGAGGTACTTAGGGACACGGATTAGTGTTAGAGTTAAGTGAGGTTATGGTTGGACTCAATGATCCTGAGGGTCTCTTCCAACTGAAATTATTCTATTCTATTCTATTCTATTCTATTCTATTCTATTCTATTCTATTCTATTCTATTCTATTCTATTCTATTCTATTCTATTCTACTCTACTCTACTCTACTCTACTCTACTCTACTCTATTGCTACGCCATCAGTCAAGCCCCAGGGAGTGTCCCACTTGCCCTAGGAATATGACTGGACAAGCTCAAAGCAAGAAATGAAAACCAGCAGAAGGCAGACTCTACCACACGGGGTGGGGGGGGGGGGGGACGGGGAGGGGAAGGGAAGGGAAAAAAAGGAAAACCAGAACTCTCTACCTCTACATCAGCCTAAAGAAATGCAACCATCACATAAGAAGTGAGTATTTTCCACTACCTACGAGAGGAAAAGTTTCCATAGCTGGTTGATGACAAATGTTTTCCTCCACCTCTTACATCTGCAGTAGTCTGGCAGGCATCTTTAAAAACACATAGCACACATAAACATGGTGCATATTCCACACCTCCTTTCCAATAGGCTGTTTTCTCAGACTGCCGTTTGGTTTGTGTCCAGCAATCAGGCTGTTCTAGTAGAGAATACACACATTTTTGAAGGTCTGGAGTGTAAGAACATCTGTTTAGGTGACATTTTGTTATGGAGTGGGTGTAAAGGGGAAAAAGTATATGACCAGAGGCTTTGAACAGTTTCAGAAAGAACTCAAGCTGCCAGGTTACAGCTAGCTTAAACAAAAATCTAAATTTCATTCCTTGCAAACAACGGTTCTAAGAGCAACTATTACAGCAAGGGGCCTGGTAAACACAAAACAAGATTAAGGCTATCACAAATGTCACTTGCTCAAAAAACAGGAAGAGGATCAAAGATTTCCCAAGTGTTGTGAATCATGTATGGAAAACTACATTTCATCTAACTAAGGATACCAACCTACAGAAAGAACTACTATAATACTATGCCACAATGATATGAAATAAAAATTGCAAACTACTTTTTTGAGAAATGTAAATAGTTCATGGGAAGAACTACTACTACAACAACAACTACTAGTTGCCCTTACCTCCACAAAGTGAAATGATAAAATAAGGTTTGTAAAATAAGAACCTACTAAAAATGTCACATTCTCGTCTGCATTTAGTACAGTTAAATTACAAAAAGTTGCCACCAAGGCATGGGTTTTTACCCGATGTCATTCTGATTAGCACAAAACTGGAAATGAGAACATCTTCATCAATAACTTATTACATATATTTGAAAATCTTCATTGCAGAAATGTGAATCATTAAACATTCAAATCATTACATTTTCTTGGAAATAAAGTAGGTAGCACCCTAATTTAGGAACAAAAAGCCAGAAAAAGAGCCATTATTTGCCAAGGTTCTTACTACACAGCAATATTTGTTTCTAAGTCTAAGGTAATATTGGCTCCAAAAGACCACTGCATACATAACTAATGCAACAAAACACCACCCATTGTTTGCTCCCATGATTTAATGACACTTCCAATCCTAAACACTTGCTATTAACAACAGAACATTGAGCTTGTATCTAAAATCTGTCATTTTCTTTAATAAATGAATAAAGGCCTTCCTGGTTGGCAGTCAGGAAAAAAATAAACAACTCTAAGACCACCAACAAAACTTTCTTTACAGTTTTACTCGATCACTTAATTAAGGTCCCATGCACGTCAAAGTCACATCCTCCCTTTCAACTTCATCTTTCTTTCTTGGACAGATACACTGTCAGCAGAAGTCAAATATAGATGCTATGCTCTGAAACTGCACAGATTCTCCCTTGTAATTCATTCTTGAAATCTCTTTCTGTATTCAGATTTTTTTTTTCTGATTCTGAAAATATTTATGAAAAAAAATAATAGAAGTATCACAATTCTGTCTAAGAAATGGCTTCATCTTCAGACATGTTTCCAACATATCTTCTAAACTGAGTGGATCATATGAATGTGCCCACCACCTTCAACACCTTCTCCCTTTCTTCCTAATGGACTTTTGAAACTGATAATCCTTTATTCAATGTCTGGCTTACTCCTAATACCTTGGAGTCAATATTAATGCCTGTGTTTTGAATAAAATACCTTCCTTCCTTTTCTTCACCTGTTCTCAGCCACAGTCCATTTTCAGTCTCAGTTCAAAGAATGATTTCATAGAAAGTTCCCCCCTCTCACACTACTTCAACGATGCCTGCTGCTTTCTCACAGCAATGCCAAGTGATTGCTTCAGAGCCAGTGCAGTCTGCTAAGTGCGGATAGCAGCAGCCTTGCTCTTACAGATGACTAAAATTATCAGATGGACAGGAGAGGAGGTAAAGCTCAGTGAAAGCCTGCTACATAGGAACGTCTGCATATTTTTTCATGATCTGTGGGTCTTTGCCAGCCTGAATTCTAATAAATGAACCTAGAGTGGAGTTTTAAGAATTATAAGCCAAAAATCAGATACATCCAGATAGATATGCATAACAAAGGGAATCTAAACTGATATAAAACATATACAACATTTGAGTACACTGTCTAACCAAGAAAGTCCTTACAGACTCATATCTATTAAAGATATCTGAAATACACATTTATCCACCCTGCATTGACACACTGTATGTCTGTGAGCATTTACAATGCATGTTGAAGATTTACACTTACTTAAGTAGTGTGGATTCCCAGAAGATCTCCCTACTTTATAACAACAGTGCCATTTATGTTAAAAATCAAGTTCAGATTTGTTGTTATCTCTGAAATATGTTACAAATGTTCAGTGAAGCCTTAATTTCTTGTGTTTCATAGTAAAGGTGTCAGTGAGAAATTCCAGGCATAAGAAAAGAAACCTGGTCTTGATCCAGCCTACATTAGAAACTGAACAACATTGAATTCCAGGTTAGGATATATTAATTTGGAATGTGGATCCACACACACTCTTCTTTAAAGCAGATGAAACTGAAGAATCTTCTAAACATCTCATTAATATGGCCTTATATAGTTTTATTTTACATAACACATTTTTATACTTGTTTCAAATTCCATAGTTGTTTTCTTCTTATACAGATACATCATTGCCTTGTTTCTGAGATTAGCTCCTAAAACACAGTCCAACATGAAAGCTAAAGGAGGAGATATAACTTCTTTGGACTAAGCCACAAAGTCTGGTTCTGGGTCCTTTCTCTCTCATGAGAATACTCTGATCCAAGTAGGTAAACATGAGTTTTCCAGACAGAGAAAACTGGATCATCCATCATCTTACTAAAGCACTGAAGGAAAGATATTACGGGGAGCAACAGCCTGGGAGACAGCCACATGGCTGAAGGAGGTTCACAGATCCTTCCAATAGCAGACAGGGAGATTCCAGGGTAAGATGAAAACAGTTTAAATCAATATAACCTGAATTCAGAACATATCATTATGATCATAGCATCACCTCATCTACAATGCAGGTCACAGAAACTTCTGCAATAATCTTGGCTCTGAACTTGCAACGCGTCTGAATTGCAGTGTGTCTTTACTACCCCCCCATGTTTCCCCCTCCCCAAATGCACAGTTGTACTCTGCTAATTCTTTCACTAGACTGCACAGTTATCCAAAACAAAAAGATTTTTGTAGAAGTTAGGCAGTTTAAAAATATCTCCTGACTTCCTTTCCTCTCCCTGACTTTCCTCCAATTAACTGCTAGAGCTAGTTTTCTACATCAAGTGAATTAAACAGATATGAGCAATCCAAAGATTAATTGCCATTAGCATTTGTCAGTGTGACTCTTTCAGGGCTACTATAAACATTTATGTCTGGTTTCGTAATAATCACTCACTGCTAAGGCATGGAGTGTGAAAAAAAGGATCAGGTTTTGTGTCACATTTAATACTCAGCAGCAAGAAAGAATTATTTCCAATCTCTCTAGCAACAAAAGTAACAAAGAAGATACTGTGTTTGATATGTAAGATGTTTAATTCTGCCCAGTATGCTGAGGGGTAAGGAGTACCATGTCTTTAAAAATTTAAAAAAAAAAAAAAAAAAGTGAGAGGAAACAGGAGAGGGAGAAGGTGATGAAAACTTTCCATTTTAACATTCCAGAAGTATACATGCTCTTTGGCATGCAAATAACTTCTCTGAGCTGATTAGGTGAGTCACTGGGTTTTTTTCCCTAGAATGAGTTCTTTGTAGCAAAGACGAAACACTTCACCCTTAACAAAAATGACCGAGAATATCCACTAATATTTAATGTACTTATTAGCATAGCTCTCAAGTAAGCACCCTGCTAGAAACCACTGCTTAGATATAATGTAGGAAAATAAGTATTTTGAGCAGTTTCTGCTGATATATTTCTTACACAACTTAATGTGCAAACATCACTGGCCCATTACTGTTAAGAAATGAGGAATTTTAAGGACTGTTAAACACTCTGCAAATAGATCAGCTGAAAGTTATTCAGCACAGGTGTTCTTATAATTAGGTTACATTGGAAAAATGTAATGTTCAACGGTCCTTGTACTTTGCCCTTCTTCCAGTGTGGGAATGAATATCACCATTCACAATTAACCCAAGTCTCTGTTCCAGTAGAAATAAACATTGAATGTAGAACAGTAATGTGTTATTTTTGTAGCAGTTTAAGCTAATATTTTTTTTATAATTAATTGTATATTATTTAGTTTGTACTTACTGGAAACTTACTTTTACTGGAAACAAAAGTGCTAAAATACTGGGATGAGCCTGCTTAGATTTTTCCCCATTTCATCTCACCAGAATGGAACGAGGAAGCTCAGAAAATTTTACTGTTTCATATTTGCTAGTATAACCTTGTTATTCTAAAGGGCATAGGTTAGTCCCTGGGATAGTAAAAAGGTTGTTTGAAATCCTTCTAGTTTTTAATTTTTAATCACACGGTGATTCCATGCAGAGAAATCTAGAATTTGTGGTTTTAATGAGCTTTGACAGTAGTCATGAACTCTAACAAAAATTCCAGACCTGCAATGTTGGTGAATATTTGATAAATATGCAGTGAACATGCTTCCAGACAGCAGAAGTTTCAATGGATTTACAAACCTCTCTCTGTTTGTTCAAGTATAGTTATCCATTACAGCTACTTATTAAACAGCTACTTGGGCAGGTGCCATTCACTGAGATGGAATGGTTTCTCTCTTGAACAGTTTATAACATGTGTGTTGTCATGCTGGTGATAGGGTTATTAGTATTTTTATTTAATCAAGGGAGTACCTATGTCTCCAAAATTGTTACAGGACTGTGAGATTAAATTGTTTAGCCTTGCAAAGGTAGAGCTACCCTGCAAAAATATGCAGTTAGAAGATAACATACACAAATAAATTCCACATGAGACTGAAAAGACTTTCATTCTTTGTTTTGTAATTCAGTAGGAGAAGTTGAGGGGGGTTATTTAGAGGGTGAAATAGCTATTGCATACCTTTGATAGCTGTTAAAAGAGGAAATTACCTATAGCTAATACATATTTTAGTAAGTAAAAGCATTTTTCTCAGCATGTGTCTAATATTCTGCAATTCAAACTACATTTCAAGATATTGGAAATGGTAAAACAGAACAACAAAAAGTGTAAGCAAGTAGAGAGAAGCCCTAACAGTAATTATATACTTGTACACTCCTGTGTTTAAAGAACCAATAAAGAGTCTGGAAATCTTACTTGTGTTCCAGACCAAAGGTATCAGATTGTCTCTTAATTCCAACACCTGATAATGTAAACTTACTGAATATTTGCATACATTCCCATGTACCCCAAACAGTGAGGGTATGAGAATTCAGCCTTGGGGGTATATGGGAAATATATTAATATGTTAATGTCGAATATAACATATTCATACATTCTGCAGTACATCAAATCATGTATATTCTATTGGGAACATAAAAAGTATAACGAAACATTTTTGTGAGAGAGGTGATATACAAGGAAATCTTTAAGTAACGCTTCAAGATATGCTTAAAGATAACATTGCTTGATTCTACTCCCCACAAAGTCCTGTGCTGGAAGAAATATGAAGAATTGTCCATCCAGCTATCCAAGGCCATACAGAGGAATAAAACCTTGATATTGGAAATGCATACAAATTTTCCTACAGCTATTACGTAAACCTTGAACTTTTCTGAGTGTTGTTTGGGTTGGTTTGTTTCCTTGTGCTTTGTTTTGGTTTTAATATAGAAAAAATCAAAGTAAGAACACTTAAAAACTTTGTTTAATGACAAACTAGTTTACAGATATCATTAATTTTAGTTGTGCTTTCATGAAGTGCAACAGAAGTCAAGAAAGTAAGTTTGCCTACCATTATAGTATAAATAATAAACATTCCCCCAGAAACCAGTGAAGTTTCTTCTGTGTGAAGGCAGGATGTGAAAGATGATGCAGATAGATAATTTTCAAACAGATTGATAACTACACTTGTGAAATTTATGAAATTCTTATTAGAATTCTAAGAACAATATGTAGACAAAGTATTTATCAAGGGGAGAAAATCATAAAAGATAATATTCTGTTCAGTTGAACACCAAGAGATAAATGATCTCACTGTGGATAAACATGATTACAGAACCTACAGACAGTGGGTTTTGTAAACTTTATGGACTAAAACCATATGACTTCCTGCAATGTACTTGTGAAATTTAACTAAGTTAGATTTCAAGACCAAAACAGTTTGCAAGAAACTGAAGACTTTCATTATTTATTTTCCCCAAGTACTTACTTCACAATAGTCACAAAGATGTTCACAAGGATGTACACTTTTAAAATACAGATTCTATTCTTACAGAGTGAAACAATCTATACACTAGAACTTCAAGTAGAAGTAAGGTAGAACGGTATCCATTAAGCTGAAAAAAATGAGGAGCAGGTTTTTAGCTTTCAGAAACAGAGACACACATCATGTAGACTTCAGGTTACGAGTGGGAAATCAGACAAACAAAGGTACGTAGATTGGTGTTGCAGAGATGGATCCTCAGATCCTGTCTTCACTCATTGTATGTTCAACCAATGTATGGGCCCACAAACTATCTTAACCACGCATCATAAGCCAAAAACATTTCCAGTCTTAGAATAATACTACACCTATAGTTGTGGCTTTGTTATTGAGATGATGATGTGCCACAGGAGACCTTAAGAGCCTAACAGGAATTGACGTTGTTTAGCGAAATCCCCAAATGTTCGTAGAAAATATATCATGTTCTCTGTGTCATAAGATTGACAAAATCATAAATAAATACCTATAAGAGTTCCTCCCAAAATCATCAGAAGAAAAATTCCTTCTTGAACCACTGTCGTGATCTGTTTAGCACTATGACTACAGTATGGCATGCCAGAAAAGAAAAATGAACAAAAGAAGCACAAGGTCATCTCTGCAGAGAATAGTCCTTTGATGTGCAGAGTTAATATCACCTTGGTGCCACCTTGTTTTGGGTGCAAACTCAGACCACCACAGTTCCATCTGCAATTAAGCCAGAAGTTACAGGTGAAGTAGAAAATTTTATTAAATCTACCCTTGTGTTTCTGTTCCTTTCTTCCAAGTGTTCAGACCCAAATGCACACAGTGGAAAATGGAGCATGGTTTTTACTGCCTTCCTAAAGTAAATGGAGAAAAATAAATACTGAGTAACATGAGGTCAGACCAGGCATATCAGAGCAGGTCTTATGATTCTTGCTAACTCAAATAAACACATTGTTGGAAGTTTTCTGACAGATTTGGGCAAAAGTACCATGCTTTATGCCATGCTGTTCCTTCATGAAACTTCATGCATTAATATGACTTCTCAGTTTCACATCCTTAGCAGTATATGAGCTAATGTCCTTTCTGTTATTCTGGAGAAACTCCATCAGACACTCCAACTCCATTACTGAAAGTTTCACACTGAGTAACCCTTCCAATTTTGTTTCAGTCAGAAAGGAGAAGGAGGACACCTATTACACAGACATAGTATTGGCTAAGTAAAAAAACACAGAGAGAGGTGTGGTTCATCTATTTAGATCCAAATACTGGTATGCAAAGACTTTGAGGTCTGCTCATTAAATAGCTGCTGAGGGTCAAACTCCTGCTGTTAATTCTAATGTAAGGAAGAGTGGCATTAGGATTAATTTCAATTTATGTCCTTATTAATGAACAGAAAGAGAAGACAACACGTTATTAACTACATGCTCTGAGTGATGAGAATGTGTGAAGGCAATCTACAGAGTGATGTTAAAAAAATACGTTACATGAGTAACACATATGTTCTTAAAATTTGTAGACAATCTCAGTGAATTCTGTGACTATACTACCTATTGACTCTTTTTAGTAGAGAAGGAAAAAGCAGCATTTAATGCCTCAGCTAATACATATATTACATAATATTGTAAAATAACTATGTGATAATCTTTGCTAGCAACTCTGCTGAATCCTGAGAGCACCAGTCTGCTGAAATGAACAAAGCTTTTAGGCATTTTCCCTTTGACTTTACCTCTCCAAAGAGAATAATTAGGTAATTAGTAAGAAATCTAAGCTCTGAGGTTTTGTTTGTCTGCTACTTCAATGTTATGATCCCTTAGCAATTCTCACTAAATATTATGATGGGAGAAAAGCAAAGGGGATGTCAAAAATAGCTAGAGACTATTCTGGTAATATCTGAGGGGAGCAAATGTACTTTGTGGTAGGTATACCATGATAACTACAAGACAGTGTGGAAAATACTGTGTGACTTTTCTGTGTCTACTGATTTCAGCCACCTTGTTTGCATAGATTTTCAGCCTTCATGCATGAACTTTATGCTGGTTTTACCCCAGCTGATGACTAAGCACCACACAGCCACTCACTCATCCAGCCTCAGTGGGATCGGGAAGAGAATCATTAAAAAGCAAGAAAATTCATGGGTTGAGAGAAAGACAGTTTAACAAGTAAGGCAAAAGCCATGCACAAAAGCAAAGCAAAACAAGGAATTCATTCACTACTTCCCATGGGCAGGCAGGTGTTCAGCCATCTCCAGGTAAGCTGGGCTCCATCATGCATAACAGTTACTTGGGAAGAAGCCATAACTCACAATGTCCCGCTGTTTCCTTCTTATTCTCCCAAAATATATACTCGGCATGACATTGTGTGGTATCAAATATCCTTTTGACCAGTTTGGGTCAGCTGTCCTGCCTGTGCCCCTTCCCAGCTCCTTGTGCACCTGGCATGGTCTGAGAAACTGAAAAGTCCTTGACTACTTAGCAACAACTAAAACATAAGAGTATTATCAACATTATTCTTATTCTAAACCCAAAATACAGCACCATGCCAGCTACTAGGAAGAAAATTTACACTATTGCAGCTGAAAGCAGGACAGTATCTGACACCTCATTCTATACCGTTTACATTGTGCTCAGGTCTCACACTATCCAATCCATTCTTATTACTCACCACCATCCTTCCCATCTTTTGATGTAATACACAGATATAATTCCCTTAGTCTATTGACCACCCCTGTGACATGTCTGTAAAACGTCCATACATGTCCACAAATGTCCACAAAATGTCCATCGAGTTCATTTAGTCCATGACTTTGGGCTCCATCTGTTATGGTCTCCCATAGCATCCTTGCTGCTAAACTGAGGAAGTGTGGTCTGGATGATCAGGTAGTGAGGTGGACTGTGAACTGGCTGAAGGAAAGAAGCCAGAGAGCTGTGGTCAATGGGGCAGAGTCTAGTTGGAGGCCTGTATCTAGTGGAGTGCCTCAGGGGTCAGTACTGGGGCCAGTACTATTCAACATATTAATCAATGACTTGACTGAGGAAATAGAATGCACTGTCAGCAAGTTTGCTGATGACACCAAGATGGGAGGAGTGGCTGACACGTCAGAAGGCTGTGCTGCCATCCAGTGAGACCTGGACAGGCTGCAGAGTTGGGCAGGGAAAAAATTAATGAAATATAACAAGGGAAAGTGTAGAGTCTTGCATCTGGGCAGGAACAACACCAGGTTCCAGTGTAAGTTGGGGAATGACCTGTTGGAGAGCAGTGAAGGGGAAACGGATCTGGTGGACAGCAGAATGACCATGAGCCAGCACTGTGCCCTTGTGGACAAGAAGGCCAATGGCATCCTGGGGTGTATCAGAAGAGGGGTGGTTAGTAGGTCAAGAGAGGTTCTCCTCCCGCTCTACTCTTCCCTGGTGAGACCACAGCTGGAATATTGTATCCAGTTCTGGGCTCCTCAGTTCAAGAAGGACAGGGAACTGCTGGAGAGGGTCCAGCGCAGGGCAACAAAGATGATGAAGGTAGTGGAGCATCTCCCTTATGAAGAAAGGCTGAGGGAGCTGGGTCCCTTTAGTTTGGAGAAGAGGAGACTGAGGGGTGACCTCATTAATGTTTATAATGATTCTGTGATGGTGGTCAGTCAGGACAGGAGACGTGTTATTTTCCATAGAGTTACTGGGCATCAAAGCAAGCTCAGGCAGGGCCACTGGTGCACTTGCACTGCTTTTTATAAGGCTTGTCCTGCACTGGTTACAGTAATTCCTGTAACATGCAACTCATATTCAAGGTTTAATTTCACTCCCATTTTCTCTACCTCTCCATCTGGGAGTCCAGGCACTGTACATATAAATCACTAATTAGTAGCAATCACATAATTAATTTTATTTTCTTCCCTGCTGCTGCATTATTGTAAAACTACTCACGTGTAGAACTAACAATAATCAGGAAAACAATGGGTGAATGGCTCACTATGAAGGCACAGTCTTCAAAACAGAAGTTTCTACAAAGTGCCTTACATTGACGCTTGCCGAAATTGCCAGACATCCCAGAGGAAAGAACACACATTTTTTACAATATACTTTTAAAGAAAAATATGCTCAAAAATTTTAACAATTTAATTTCATTTCCAGAGGCAGTATAACAACAATGCAATAACATTTGTGTTTCTTTTACACAGTACACTGCCTTTTTATGAATACAGTAGTCAAAAATTGCTCTAAATAAATCCTCATTATTGTAATGGTATTTGTGCTTATGGATGTTTAAATTTTCTTAATCGACCACAAAGTGATCATTTGAAAATAAATATAAAGAATTGTCCTTTATGTAGAACTAGTCCTAATACTTTTAGTAAACCTCAAAACCAGATGCCTGAACATTTTTGTAGTTCTCCTTCCACTACTCTATTTTAATGTTACAGTTTTATAACCTTTGAGTTTCTTTTTATGCCAGTCTAGATTACTTAACCAAGTACCATTTGCTATTCATGGAATGTTCCCATTTTGCTTCTGAATAAAATAAACACTGGATATAGGGAGAAATAATCATTTCAGACTTCATTTATTAACACAAACCATATTTTAAAAGATTCTTCAATGCAGTCTGACTATTAACCTCAGAAACACACTGATTTTGATGGAATACAGCACATCAAATTAAAAAAGGTGACCTGTGAAGATAAACAAATTGTGCCGTCTTCTTACTTCTGGTTTCTCTCTCATGTAAACAAGTTCTGCAATGTTTTGACTTTTTTTCCTTGCTTGTTTTTGACCTTTAAAATACTATGAATATCAATGTAGGGTTTGTCCTGCAGGATGACTTCTCTGAGGTACAAAAGAACCAGAACATGAGATGTCTCAGCTCATCTAATTTATCAGTCTTTCAACACAGAAGTGTTTTTGCCAATACATTCACTAGACAAGCTAGAGAAGTTAAAAAAGCCCCCCATGAAACCAAAAGAAAGTTGATTATTTTTCAGGTCTGGGGACTTGCTTCTTTTAATACAGCAGTGATGTTTTCCCTGCAAGACTTCTGTCTCTATGACACTACATACAGTAAAAGGAATTTCCAGGTGGGAAATAAGTCTTTAGAAAGCATACAAAATGCCTCTCACTCTCCAATCACCCCGTGAAGCTGTCTGATCTTTCAGGTAACCTTCTAGCTTTTTCATTTGTTAATATTAAGTCATCTGTATCCTGCACAGTCTGCCTATATCCTGTCTGCCTATACAAAGGAAACAGGAGAAGAGGAAAAGTTTCTCTCAAAAATGACTGAAATTATGATTCCCACTCAAACCACTGGACAGTGTTTAAAAAAGAAAAAGTGTCTGTGTGTGAACAGATCAGCTTTCCATATGTGATGTTAATTATTAAAAGCTAGACCTGTGAACCCCACATTTCACTGGCAGATGGATAAATAAGCTTCTTCTACCATTCAGATGTTTTAAAATATATTTTATAAAACTAGCTTACTGAAAAAGAATATTAACATTTGGGAGAAAAGCTTTCTAAATGTTTGGTTATAAAAGATAAATCCTCCCAGTTCATTAAGCAGTTTAAAGAAATGTTGAAACATAACATTGGTCTTACTGTGGAGGAAGATACTTTTTATGGTTTTGGTTTGAAAAATGAATAGTAATGTGCATTGTTTCCAATTCCTTAATGGTGATTTATTGATTCTCTTAATTACTGTTTTTTGACAGATTTCTCAGATATAGTGTGGAGAAGGAATAGATGTACTTCAACATTTAAGAGAAGAATGATTTCCACACTTTTTTTAGCTCAAAATGGAATTCCATTAGATATTAGAAACTAGAATTATATATTATTTTGCGCTATAAGATATAGCCAGCACTTGTAATATGTAAATATCCACTGTTACAAACATGACATAGCAAAATGAAAATGGTGTACACAAATTCATTCAGCAAAATATCAAAATGCTGTACATACTCTTGCAGCTTCTG
Source organism: Patagioenas fasciata (assembly GCF_037038585.1). Classification (NCBI taxonomy): domain Eukaryota; kingdom Metazoa; phylum Chordata; class Aves; order Columbiformes; family Columbidae; genus Patagioenas; species Patagioenas fasciata. The sequence continues at coordinate 33,013,900 of NC_092523.1, read as the reverse complement.
TATTTTCTGTGCAATCAGATCCTGGGATGCTGCAGAAAGCAGGGAAACCTCAGGAGTCTTCATGATGATTGAACAACCTTTGTTCCCTACCAGACCTGCAGCACAGTCTGCGTCCCAGGCTCAGAGGAAAGGAGGACAGTCATTTGTCACAGGCAGGGGAGGCATATCTGAGTTAAGTTCAGGCTAGGGCTCTTTAACTGAGAACACAGGAGACAGTGAGGAGTCACCATTCTCATTTAGTCACTATTAAGTTAAAACAAAGTAAAGGTCTTAATTGCAGAACCAACCCATAAGGAATGAGAAGCCAGAGTCTGTGTGAATTGAGAGAAGCAATAATGAGAAATGGAAAGCTAAAGCCTAAGGTAAAGGTCTTGTTTATTTTTGTGCTGCTTGCCTGAACCAACCAAGTGTTACAACTCTGCACTGATAATTGTTGAAGTAAAATCACATACCCATTGGTTTTTGTGATTGAAGGTCACAATTACTACTTCCAACCTATTTCTGTGCTCTGCTGCTCATAAACTCAGGTGTAGGCTGATGCATGCAAAGGAACCCAATTGCACAGTGGGTGCTGCCTTTTAAATTATAATTTTGGTTATGTTCCTCCATGTGAATTAACAAATGTGAGTTTTTTTTAGTAAATTCTCTTTCAAACAATTCCATTAATTACTCTACTTAATTCAGTGCAGATATCTTTAATACTCTATTTAAAATACAAACCAGTTCCAATTAGCTTAATTCATGTTATAACTGAGCTAAGAGTTTGAAGCAATTGAATGGACTGAAAAGGGGGGCTATTTAGTTTATGATGGGTGTTAGAAAGTAATCTGGACATATCTCAAGATTCCTTTGTGATCATGAAGTGATCATGAAGTGATCATGAGTGGCTGTTATATTCAATAGTAAGCTGGAGAACTGCTGCAATAGTTGTATGTTTCTAGGGGAATTCTTTGTGGGTGGGCAGATCAAATGCTTCACAGCTGAGGCTCAACACCTGCAAATCTTGGCTATTTGGATCAATGTCAGCTTAAAGGGAGGAGTGAGAAAATGCCTCTTGACATAGTCATCAAAAGTGCTGCTAAGAAAATGCTTTCTTGTGAAAAGTGTACTGTGATTGAGGTTTATTTTGGAGTAGAGTTATGGAGTTCTCAGGTATGCTCATGGGAAGATCAAGAAACAGAAACGGCTAAGACAATTATCTAGATGTATTAGGACCATCTTGTTGGGTGAGTGATGATATGCTCAGATCAACTAAGATTATCACTGATGGTCTTTTAAAATTTCTTCCAAAACTCTTTTCTGATTCACTAAAAAATTAAAAAAAAAAAAATAGGCGTTTGTTTGGTTTTTTAAATAACTGGAGTTTGGTGAAATAACAGACAAAGGGGTTAGTTTAATTGAACCCAACTCCATTGTGCTGATTTGGTGTCTTGTTCAGCACAGAAAAAATAGTAACTGAAATTTATTTTTGGAGAAACAGAAACTCTGGAACTCTATCCTTCCCATAATCATCTGGTCTTTCCAGGATTTGATTGCATACTGGACAGCAAGAATGAGAAAACAAATGCAAGTGAACAATGCTATGTACTCTTCTTTTAAATAATGATTAAATAGTGAAGTCTTATACAAACTGATGTATTATACGTGACTGATGTATTAAGGCCAATAGGGATCCAAAATGACCTGACAGTTTTGATAATACCTTTGAGAGGGTGACAATACTGAGATGTGTGGATTCACCATCTTAGCACCTTCTTAGAGCAATGTACTCTAAATGTTGTCAGCAAAGAGGAATCCCTTAGGTATACCAAAGATTTCAGTTAGTACTTATCATTACTCTTTGTTTAATGAAATATTAGATGATAGAAAAGTACCTGTTATCTTTATTTCAGTGATCACAGACAATATTGACTGAGCTTGCAGAGTCTGTAGGGTAACAGTTGACTTTAGTACAGGCTACTTTGGTGCAATTAACGTTCATTACTATAGAGTAGAATAAAGCTAAACAATACGACAGCAAGCCAGTAATAAATAAACAGTTGACACCATAAATGTGGTTGAAGTTCAGAGTTTCATCTTTAGAAAATGAGATGCTTTAAAGAAACTAAAACACCATCTGAAAAAGTGCAATGATTTCAATAACTAATGAATGTCCAGTTTAATTTAAAAGAACAGGGCAATTTTTCACCTTTTTCTTTTTCTTTGTGTGCAAAGACAAGGAAAATTGCATTACTTGTTCCAGAAGATCACATTCTCAGACTGTAACTCCTGTCCCCTGTTTTTTTGTTGTTGTTGTTGTTTTGGGGCTTTTTGTTTGTTTTTAATGGTACTTCGAGAGGTCTGTCTTTCTGAGTAAAGCGCTTATTTGGGAAAACCTTTCAGAAATCCAAGATGGAAATCTGGAAAAGGGAGAGAGACAATATGCCTGGGTCGAAGTTGAGACCTTTATTTTTTTTCTCATCCTCTAGCTGTTACTGAGAACACTTATGCAGGAGAGGAGTCACTGCTCCGGTTTCTGCTGTGATCCAGGCAGGCACACTTCCACTGAGTGTACAAACAGTCTCGAACCAGATCTGCCTCCTCCTGTCTTTTAAAACATTATATCTCTACACAATCTCAACATTCAGCCTGATGGAAAAAGGGAAATGTTTTGAAATATCAGTGAACATGGAAAATATGTTTCCTGCTCACCTCTGGCTCTAAACCTACTTGTGGTTGTAAGGTCAGAGCGACTGCACTTTTCCTTTCCATCCTCATAGCCATCAGCTATTCTAAGTACTCCTCTGTGCTGAATTTTATGGGTGTTAAAGATCTACATGTTCCTTTCACTTCATCTGGAGTTATGAGCACTCAGTGCCTTTCCAAACACTGGAGCTGAAATGAAAAATTCCACTCCACTTTACTGCCTAGTAGCACTCAGGGCTAATACAAAGGTTGGTAAAATACATGGGTGTGTGAATTAAGTCAGTTTTCAGTGTTCTGAAGGTTTCAGAATCAAAACAGATTTTCTTGTAACACTGGAATGCATGGGTTGGCTATTTGTAAACATAGGAACTTCATTGAGATGGATATAATTAAAGGCTAAATCACAAGTCATCTCAGCTCTTGTTTCTCATTAACAACACATTTGTGACTTTTTAAACATTTTTACAAATTTTTTTCTTTATTTGAGCTTTTTCTAAGTACTAAAGGTTGAAAATGTCAGAGGTTTCCTACTTCTGTACCTGAGTAAACGTGACCTGTACATATAAAAATCTGTTAAATTCGAGTAGCTGTAGATGTCCTTTAACAAGTCATGGTTCTTTGCAGGCTTAGCAATATAAATGTTGTTGTATGATGAGGAATGAATCTGAGCAGGAGTCTGTTCAACAAAACTAGATTGTGTAGGGACAGTATTTTCAAGTTCTGTTGCCTGAGGTTCTGTTTCATTTTCTGCTAATCTAAAGCCTGCCATAGTGAAAGCCAAGTTTTATACTTCCATGTACCACAGGGAAACAAGGAGATTAAGGTATTAATACATGAAAATAGCTAATTTCCCTTGTAAACTGTTTCATCAGGGACTATACAGTCAAATTCTCCAAGAGTCTATAATACTTATTTAATACCTGCTCATTAATCTTGTTCCCATCCATAAATTCACAGAATGGATACTTTAAAAATCATACTCCAGCCCAGTGAATTTGTCTGTTATTCTCCAATATATAGTAGCCAGAACATTTACTTCAGTCCTCATTTACAGCTCTACATTATTACTGCATGATACTGACAGTAAAAATAGTAATTGATACCCATATCAATTTTTTAAAGCATTATCCAGTCTATCATGCCCATGTTTGCCAAAGTGATGGGAGCAGCCGTGTTGCTGCCCCCAGCTGAACAAAATGGCAATACCTATGGTCTGTTTGCTTGCTCCCACCTTTGCTACATTTAAAAGCACTTGAAAGCTGATGTACTCTATTGGCCTTCTTCAGTCCCCCATTCCGTGTGTGTCAGCTGTGGAGCAATTAATATTTTTCCTTTATGCTTTCTCTTCTTGTTCCCTTTCCCCAGATGTGAAAATTAAAAGCAAAAGCTTCTGGGGCTAATATTTTCTGAGGGAATACTACCTACTGCCTTCATGAGGCAGCTTTACATTGCCTAATTAGAGTTCATTTTTATTTCCCTCACTATGAAGCTAATATCTTTTATTTTTTTTCCTCTTTTGATCTGAGTTCAGTCAAGATTTCATTCAAAGATTCTATCTGCTCTCTACTTGGGAAGGAACATTACTCTAAAAGTGTGATGAGTTAGTGCAGGTAGATACATATTTACAAGATCTTTCTTAATGAAGTGGTCCATAACTTCATTATGGCCGCATCACACAAAACATTCTTTTCACTTCAAACTGTATAATTTCCACTATTTTGTACCAAGGGGTGACTGGTAATGTTTCTTATACCCACAGCTACTCATTAAGCCTTTTGCAGCAGTGTCTCTCCTGGGGTAAATTAAACTTTGGTTTCAGAAACATTTTAGTGAGATATGTGGGATAAATTGTATAGAAATTCACACCTTAATAATTTTTCAGTTCCATTGTATAACAAGGCTTCCTTGATGCTTTGCTGAAATGAGGAATGGGACTAGGAGAAGGGAATTGTAGTGGATTTACTTGCTGAACTTCACTTTTTTCCTTTTTGTGATTTCTCGAAGAAAAAATGACCTTTTAATTGAGATATTTATTCACATACTTTTTCATACACATATTTTTACTATAAAAGTTCTATATTACCATATAAACAGCACAGGAAGATTCTGAGAATTCAATCCTAAATTATGCTGATTTAATACAATCATACTCAGAAATATCTAAAAGATAGAGAACATATACAAATATGCAATGGAGAAAAAATAAAAGCATATAGGAGAAAAATGAAAGCACCAGATGCTTTTTGTTAGGTTAGTGCCCAAACAGTCATAATATGGAAAACCTACTAAGAATTACGTTATCATATGGTTATTTAATTAATTTTGTAAGACTACTACTTTCACTGTGCTTGTTATATTTCTCAAACCAGATTTAAACACCAGGTCTGTGTTTGGAGGAAAGAAGTATAAATGGCTTGAGACAGAAAATATTTATTAATAATAGGCTTCACATTCAGTTTTCTCTAGATGTTCTTCTTTTTTTCAGCATAATCATATTTTTCTTTTACTCTACTCTTTGGATATTTTTTAAAGCTACCTGCTCTTTTTCTTGGTCTTTACTTCCTACCATATTTGTTTTACAAGAAATACCTGGTATCTAATAAAACTACCTAGAAACCTCTGTGTCCAGAAGCATGCCCCCTCAGAAGAAATAGCCTTTACTTTTTCATTTTCATACAAACATTCTCACAGTATTAATTTAAAATTTTGTGTGCAGAGACAGGGATTCCCTCTTTGTCTTTTTATGTATAGCAAAATTGAACACAGTCACTGTAGGTGTTAAAAAGCACAGAAAATGTGTAAGCTTAAACTGGTTTTGTATGGCAGAATTGCAGCAGGGTTTCACCTTGGAATTACAGCTGATCCAGGTACATGTACTATCACCAAGCTGTTCAGGCATCCTTGACTTCATGGGACGAGCTTGTGTACCACCTGCTGAAAACTTGGGAGCTTAGGTTCTCCTGCCATTATCCAAACCATTCACTACTGTACAGATGAGTGACACCACTGTATCAAAGATAAATGCTGTTAAGTGGAGTGGAGTGGAAATTCATTCCAGCACGTTTAAGCCCAAGTGCCAGATTGTCTGAAGATATGTTTCAGGACTCAGGTCTGTTAAGTGACAATCTAGTGACAATGTTGCTAAGGATACCGCCGTTGCCTCTGCTCATTGCCTTAGTCACAAACACTTGCTTTTTCCTTTCATAAGGTTTCTACAGGAGCTTTAGACTGCTTAACAACACCTAAGAGTTGGTGGCCATAATTGAGCTACAGTAACTGTCTATGTTATTTCAGTGAAACCTAGCCCTCTTTAGATCAGGGAGTGAGGTACAACCGATATTTAGAATCTGATTGAACAGAACTGCTACTTTCTTCTTTTCTGGTTGTCATTACACACATTACATCAATATTTCATCTTGGTTAGTGTTCCTCCTTGAGATATCTTGTGTGATTGTCAGAACTACAATAATCACTGTCACTTAAGCCAGTTAGGAATGTGTTAAGGTTAGAGTTGTAAACACTCAGTGAAAATTGGTTTGCATCCCCAATTTAATCTCACAAAAAATTCTATTTCACACTAAACTGAGTGATACATTGAGGAAAAAACACCATTTCATTTCTCTTGTACAAGCTGATGTAGGATGGGATTTTCCATTCCATTCTATTTAGAATGAGATAACTATCCACCCCACAGACACAGTTCAAAATGATCTACAGCTTGGACTGTAAATTTATAAATGACAGTTCTGTGAATTGTCTTGAAAGGAAATGCTGAGCAGAGGGTTTTGGAATTGCATGTAAAATTCAGGACAATGTGTACAGGAAAGAGCTTGACTGCCTATGTTATAACTGCATAAATCCCAGAGATAGCTAGGACCAAAATGAATGAAAAAACTCCTGTCATCTTCTCACTTTTCAACCTTTATTTGGTCCCCAGTGATTTATTGCTTCCCCACACTGAGCATGGTATCCATCTATTTCTAGTAATCAGAACTTTCTTAGACAATAATATTTTGGGAAGCTGGTGTAAAGCAGCTGCTGGGAAAATACCTTTACAAAACTATGACTTTGAAATGGATAAGCCTGATGTTTCTTCTGTCTAGAAGATGATTTCCAAATATTTTCTTATCCCACAATTAAATTACTGATGCAATATTTTGACTACAGTCTTGATCATGTGAAAACATTTAAGATTGTTCATCTTCTGCATAAATGCATGTGGGACACATCTGACTCCAAACTTTCTATTTTCAACAGCCTTACCAACATACACTTGTATTTGTGGTCCTGAGACACTTGACATTGGATTTCACAGATTAACATAAATTCCAAGAAATATTTCCAAGTATAATACATTCTCTCTGCTTTAATTCTTGATAAGTTTGACTTAATGCATGCAACACCTAAAGCTTTGTCTAATCTTTTTATCTTCAGTGCTACTAGATAAATGCATTCTTCTGTTTAAAAAAAGAAAAAAAATATTTATTTTGTATATAACTCTATGAATTTAAGACAGAAGTCTTACTTTAGCTAAAAATTTAATTTACACTTTCATAAAACTCTGAGAAGATGGGACTGTTTCTTGTAAACGCACATCGTGTTTTTTAAAAATAAACATAAAAATACTTTCCTTCTGAAAATTTAGGAAAAAAAAAATTAAAAAGGTATTTCATAGGAGCTGTGACTGAATTATTATTGGGAAGCATGTCCTCATGTGTCTGTTCCTGAAGGTGAAATGAAGGAATGGTCAAGTTACAGTTATGTTAAAATGCTGTTTAAAGATATAAACCTTTCAGTAGGATTATGCAGTTTGGTCCCTTTGCCAGCATTTAGACTTTGATTTACAAACATAATACCCTTCACTCAAAGGAAGCAGGCATAACAGATCTTCTGTATATACTTAATCTGCTTACTGTTATCAGACATGCCAGTATATCAAAAGTAAACATATCTATTTTAAATATTCCCTGAAGATAGATCCTCCGGTGCCATTTCATGAAAAAGACTCTTCCCTTTTTTCTCTGCTGATCTTTTCTTTGTGTCATATCACTGCTGAGAGTGGGAGCTATGAATTTCACAAGAGTCTAAGCACAATACGTTAACTAGAGAAGCATCTACAGCATCAGCCAAAGTTCTGTTTCTAAAGGAAAACTGATTTAAACAAACAAGAGTATCATTTCAGAATTTTAAATTACTCTGTTAGCTGTTTGCTGATAACCTGTCTTTAAAGAAGGAATTCAAAAGGGTTCTTATCACGGTCAATGTGTTTGAAAGTATGAAGTCCCCTGTTGCCTTCTAAAAATAGTCTGATTTAGTAAAGCAGTCTCTATGAAAGCTATTTGCCACACTGATGTTTGGGTTTTTTTAAATGAAAAACATATTTTGTTAGTGTGAGATCATAGGAGATTTGCAATGTATTATTCATTCAGTTTTTAAGAGTACGATAAGGAGGCCACACACAGTAATTAAATTTTTACTGGATATTCTTAAGCCATTTAAGTAGCCTATCTTATGTGTGAGCACATACCAGTTTATCTCCTGGTTGCTTCATATTTTCAGATATTTTCTCTTCCTTGCTCAAGAATGCATAAGGACCATACCCAAGACTCTGCACAGTGAAGCTGTTACGCTAGCTAATGTGTGGAGTTGTGGAAATTGGATTTTATGCATGGAGGGTAAAAAAGAAAAAGTAGCCAGTATTTAAAATTCTCCAAACTGTAATTTTCATGTAAGGTCCAACCAGCATTTTCTCTTAGCATTAAATTATTGCTAAAGCTCCTATCATAGAGAAATTTGGGTCAAGAATGTTTGAGGATGTCTTGGAAAAATAGTTCTTTCTAATGGCAACGCACAAATTAAAAAAAGCATGGTTTGCCGTTCAAAATATTTCAAACCTTAAAAAGGGCTTGTGTTGACAATCTCTACATTCGAACTGTCTTTTTCCAGATCTATTGTTTCCTGAATAAGAGAATACCTTGCCTTTTTTTCAAATAATTAAATCTCTTATAGGGGATACTCTTCAGACCAGCAGCTCAACTCATTCTGTCCTTGCATTTAAGAGGCTTGTTCATTCCTAGTTATTAAGTTCTCCTGTTTAGTAGCCCTCGTGTTGGTCCAGTTTTGATGAATACTTTCAAGCTCAAATTCATCTTCTATATCTCCACTGAATATTTACTTCTACATTTCCCTCTCAAATAATGATCACGCTTTTCTTTCAATAGAGAAGTCTGCCAATTACAAAAAGTTATAACAAACTGCTGCTTCAGTTGTGCTCTCAGGAAGATATCTGGGGGAAAGGGAGGGATGGTCTCAAAGGGAATAAGAAGGAACTGAATCAGGAACTCGGACCATGTATTACCATATAAAACAAACAGTCAGTCACACTGTGAATTATGTAGTTCTATACAGTTCTATCTTAGGATTCTAATGACAACATAAACCAGTTGAGCTTCAGTTGTATGGCTTATGATGTCAGCAGAATACCTCAGCAGAATTCTAGTCTCATAATTCAGAATTGCCTGCTATACAAAATGTGCCTAGACAGAAGAATCAGAAAACAAGATGATACTTCTTTTTGTTACTTATCTTAGGAATATGAAATCCAGTACAGCACAACAATGAGCCTCTTCTTTCAGCAGGTAATCCTCAGATGAAGAAAAACCTATGGATTTTTTTTTTACTCAGCTATAGACTGATTTTGCTTTGAAGATGCACAGTTATATGAAAGATATTCATAGATTTTTGAAGTAGCAAAACAAATGCAGCATTGATGTTTTAGAAAACTCTCCTGAGCAGAGAAGTCTGAGTACTTAGCAAGACAGGATGACTTCAGTGGAATAAGTTTGAATTCTGAGCTTACTATTCAGTTTTCTAGTGTGACACACGTCAAAGAGGAGATTCATCTCAAAGGATGGTTGATGCATTTTGTCATCTAGGGAAGTTGTTCTGCATGACAGAATAGGTAGTGGAATTTGCTACAGCAAAAGCACATTAGTTCTGACAAAAGTTCACCATAGGTAGTGGACTCCTATCGACTTCAATATGTTTCCTCATTTATTCTCAAATACAGAAGAAGGGAGGCTAGCACATGCCACTGTAATTTCTTTCACAGACAGCATGGTAAATATGAGAAGAAATACAAGGATTCACCTTTTTTAATCCTTTTTGTTTCAGTGTAATTATACTACTTAAACTCTCCTTCCCCATTTCTGGAGGGTAACTTCCTTTTTATTACTTTGTGAAACTCACTAAAAAAAATAAATTTTACGAAAATCCAGACAGTCATTCTTTGATGTAACTCCATGCAGTAATTATCTATTTATCACTTTGCTGAAGTATAAGGGGGTTTCGTCTACTGTAAAAAGTCACCGAATCCATGGAAATATCTAAGTAAGTAGGATATACAGAGTTCTGCACTGTCCTTCATAATAATCAGGATCTATTGTTCACTGTTCTTTGCCTAACTGGGTACTATTAAATACCACTTGAAGTCATTTGTTAGACTCTGCTTTCAAACCTGGCTAATGGGGATTTGATCTCCCTTCATTATTCATCTCTAATCAGCTTTTCCCATCCCACAGATATCTGCTGCTAAATCTTCAGACAGGAACTACCAGCTGGCAAATGGTGGACAGTCTGAATTTAAGCAGATTTAGCAGAGCCTTCAGTGAATGTTTATAGGTCTTAAGCTAACTGGAAATAAGATTTACAGTGCTTCTTTTAACCAATGCTATTCTATACTTAGAAAAAGGAATTACTGGTATTTCTTAAAACAGTAATCTAATTTACTCATAACTTCCTTGAGTACAGACAGAGCCAGTGCTGATTTAAGGCAACACACCAGATTTGGTTTTTCCTTTACATTGTGCAATGAATTGAAAGGTCATTACCCTTAGGTATATCAGATAGAGATATAAACAGCAAAGTCACAACTGACACTTGAGCTGCAATTAGAATCCAATGCTACTTCTTGTAAGAGCAAGTCTATAGTCTTCAAACAAAAACTACTGATTCTTAAAGCTGGTAATTTCTAAGGAAAACCAGTGCTCTAAATGTCTTAAAATAAGCCATTTATGCAAACCTCTGCATCATTTAATAGGGGAGAGAGAACAATTCTTTATGTAAGGCCCCATTTCCCTGGGAGCAGCAGTGGAATTTCGTCCTGCTTATTATTTCAGTTCCTTAATAATTTTAAACAAATCTCCACTTCTTCATGTTCAGGCCTGGACAGGTGCATAATGTTACAGTTGTATGCCAGCAGTTGAGTTTTCATTTGTCTTTTTAGAGGGAATTATTTGAATATTTCTTCTGTAGCCCTTACTCTTTTCACATATCCCTCACTAGGCTGTTTATGGCTTGCTGTGCTAAACCATTTCCTTCTAATATTTTTGAGCTGCTGTTCAGTAAATAAATAAGGCTGGCTCTGTTTACTGCTTAAAATGTTTTTATGAAAGTCACTACTGAAGATGGTTTCTTTACATTAAAGGTCACAAGATGATCTTTTAAGGTTCTGCTAAAATCAGTGACTTGCATGAAAATAAGTTGAAAATTATGTCAATATGTCTGGATTTTTTTTTTTTTTTTAGTTTTATGATAATAATTTGATTGATGTAATTTCTGATTTTTTTGATTGAACGTTCATGGCTACTAACATCCAGGCATGAAATTACCACAGAAAATTTAAAAAAAAAAGTCATCCACAAACAACTGCCACCAGTTAGCCTCGCAGTCATATCAGGGATGATATGAATTAGCCTGTGTCAGCCATGATGCTACTGTTGTTTAACATCCTCAGTCATTTTAATCTCTGATCAGGAATGGCATTTTGGTCCAAGCAGGATAGAGAAGGAAACTTTCCTCCTCCACTCGCTTCACATGTAATTCAAAAAACATTTGTAACATGAGACTATTGTCCCAACTCCTACATTCTCATATCCTAGCTCTTCCTGACATAATTTCATTTTTTCCCAGGCCATCTTATTAGGAATCAGCTTAAACAAGTACTATACCCCTGCATGGTTCTTGTGAGACTGAGGAACACGACACATCCAAAGGCAATGCCCAAGCAGCCTGATGTTCATACACATACAACAGGTCTCAGTGTAGCTAACGAGACTGTGTACCAGGCTGATTTCCTCCAGTGGTGAGGTTCTGTGTAAGAATAAGCAACAGGCTGTTGCATTTCCTGTAAGTTTTTCTTTTACCGTTTATAGGTATTTTTGTCTTCCTTAGCCTGGAAAGAAGTGGTTCGGATTTTAAAATCAGCAACAGCTTCAGATCAGTTCAAATAACTCAGAACAATAGTTAATATCATTTAAAAGACTGTCAAGTAGCTTTTAAACTACCTTAGGAAAAGATCACCCAGCAAAGGAAAATTAAGGATACGGCTAAAATGACAGCATTGTTTCATGCTTGAGTTTAAGAACCTTTGTCATGCATCACTTTAAAAACATAAAGTGCTGAATTAATATTTAAAGGACAACAGTTGCATAGTTACTTGTGGCTGATTATGATGAAATCAATGAACACTGAATGCTGTAGCAATTAGTAAGAATTGTTTCTTAATACCTCATATTTATTAGACATTAGACATACCTTTTCAAAACAGCAGCAGATGTATTTAGGTGACCTGATTTCAAAATGATGGAGCACCTAGAGGTTTTCCCCAATATACATTCTTAGTACACTCACACCCTGGCTGACATGAGGAACACACAGAAATGATGCTTACTGGTAACTAAGTACTAACTTCCAGTATACTATGTTCTATACCTTCATTTCCTTTTCCTGTTGTCTGAAAGTGAGAATGAGTTGACCCCATACTAAAGAATTGGAGATGGTGGAGGAGAGCAGAAATTAAAAAAAAATGTGCTGTATTAAATGAAAAGGAAATATTGCACTACACAGTTACTCCCACTCCTTGCTTTTTACCTCATTTGTTTGCATTCCATGCAGAAATATAGGGTGGTGACAAAAAGAGAAACAAAGGTGTTTTCAATCAATATTTTAAATTTCTGTAAGAGGAGGTTAGGTTCTCACAATCTTAATCTAGCTTACATATCTTTGTAGACTTAGATTTGTAGAAGGAAACAGTGAAAATTATGAGAAAACAAAAAACCCAAACAAACAAACACAAAACAAACAAACAAAACCCACAAACCTACAATCAGTTATTTTGTTCTATGGTTCAAAACACTTAAACCAAACAAAATTCCTACTCACATGGAATAGTCTTTATTTTGAAGGCCTAGGGACATCAACTGTAAGGACAGGAGATGATAATTATCACTAAGTGATAATTATGATATTGCAATTGCAATTGCAATTTGACATGTTTAAGATTACAGCATGGTATTACGTCTTCAAAAATTAAAGATCCCTTGCAACAACACATGAAGCTTTATTTGTTTGAGAATTTTTTTTCTTATAATCAAGGTAACAGTTATCCCTTTGATTCTCTGGATAGGAGAGGAAATAAATATGCCTCTGTCTTCTCAGGTGATACTTGATTGTCATTTTATGGCCTATACAAGTATTTGATTCTGCCAGTTGAAAGACAGCTTGCTAGCACACCCTCCTGTCTAAATATAAAAGAGGTTTTCCTCAAACAAGAGGGGGTTTATTATATGAACAATACAGAGAAGAAACAAGAGAAAATGCCAAAATTGAAAATTCAATATAAAATAATACTCCTGGTGTTAGAATCAAGGCATAGAACAGATGTGTCATTGTGATCAGTAAAAAAAAAAGTATTGTTTTGCTGCAGACATAAACCACCTTTTCCATTAGAAATACTGTCTTGTTATGACTGGCTTTGGTAGCATAGTACATTTGGCACAAGTGAGAACACCCGTGGAGTGCTACAAAGTTTAGAATTCTTTCTCATGATGGATAACATTCAGAAAAAAAACTGAGTATAATGATACAACAAGCAGGCACTTAAGCAGATGTTTTATCTGAACATAGTAGTTCAGAAACCTGAAAAAATGCAGGTTTGCTTCTGCTCTTGTGTTCTTTTTTTAGTATTTCATTTGCTTTGGGAAATAGCTTTGATGAATCATTGTAAGATTATCCATAAAATAAAAAGTGGTTAAAAAGTCTTACTCTCAGATAGAAAGTGGGTCTCTAGCTTTCTGATATGCTTAGCTCCTTTTGAAGCTGATGTACTATCAGATACAGATCTGCCCAAATTTGGAGAGACATACAGAGAGGAGAGCTGCTCTTGGCAAGGCGAGTTCCTCGTTGCTGGAGGAAGCAATGTGGGTCATGCTCGTAACAGCCAGTTCAGCTTAACTCAGCCAAGTGTCATTGTAGAAGGAAAATCACGGGAAAGCATGAGCTGTTAGCTGGCACCGTGCTCCTCCATTACACCACTTTCCATTCAAAGTCAGAGCCGTACTGAGCTGCTCCAATTAGAGCAGTGCCAGATAATCTGGAATCAAGAAAATACAGGCAGATCCTTGCACTTACCATACTGTAATTTGCAGAGTTTGTCAAGGACCTTGCATGGGTTGTAGATGTGTGCCTATCACTGTCAAATTCTGATTCAGGTAATTACGGTCTGCCTGACAATTATCCTGTAAAACTGAAACTGAACTGCTATTCCTTACCCTCAGTCCTAATTTTCTAGCTGATCATACTACACACTGAAATACTGTACTTTCCTGTATTTTACTGATTATTGAACTGATTTCTTCATGGATGGTAAATAAATTTCAGGATCTTTTGTGATCAAAGCCTGAAAATTTTAAAATATTGGAGCAGCTGAGTCAGTGGTGTAGTTAAATTCTTGTTCAGCTCCAGTTATCACGATAACTACAACTCAGATCCCAAGAAGAAAAGTTTTCAGTTCTGTTCTATGGCTGCATTGGCAAGCAGATTTAATCAAGTTGTCAACCTTCAATATGCCATTGGTATGGGTGGTGGTTGTAATTGGTTATATTCAGTAACTAACAGTATAGATGAATAGCCCTTCTAGCCAGCATATTTACTGCGAGTGAGGAATGGATGAAGTAACCTCTTGAGATTCAGATGTTCCAGTGTGATCCTGGCATGAGGATCACTCGTTATGTCACAGAACATCCTCTTGTACCTTTCTTCTTACAATAAAAGAAATAATTTGCACATATGAAGTGCACAGCTGTAAATAAAGGACCCTTCTTAATTGCTCTGTCAATGCTCCAGCAAATAAGACAGTGAGACCTTGATTAAAGCCCATAATTATTTATGAAAATGATACATGTCCATTAATTTTATGGCAGCACTAATAATCTCAGGGAATTGGGTCTTGCTGCCTGAATTTGACTCTTAAAAATCTATGCAGTCTGCTATGACATCTGATTTCATTGGTACATTTTATAACTATCAGCTTAAAAATACACAATTTATTAATAAAGTAAAGCAATATTTCAGTTTACTAGCAGGCTGAGGAACTTTTAATCTTAGTTATCCAAGCCTTTATTACACTGGAATTAATTCTTTTTTTTTTTTTTTTTTCCCCCCATTCCCCCACTCCTCTCTTTAAATATGTGCTTACAGCTTCATCATGTAATTATTGAAACTCACACCCCATGAGGGCAGGAAAAAAAGAAGTAAACTTCTGGAACAGGAGACTGGAAACTAAGGCAGTTCAGATGGTCTTGTAGTTAAACCATTGGCAATGAGTCTGATAATGAGGGGTTGGGATCTGACACAAACTTCCTGTCTGATTTTTCTGAAAGCTTTTTCAAGCCAAACTATGATACTTTGTTTAATAACAGCGAGCTAGAGCATGCTGCCCCATGATTCAGTTGGAACTACTTGTATCACTCCTCTTTGTGAAAGTGGCAGAAATCTGATCTTTGGTCTCCTCCTCCCTTGTCCTTGGGTCAACAGAACGGTAATGCAAATAGTAACCTCTCTCAACAAAATGTTCTTCTATTTATTGCCTCACTTATGCTGTTCAGATATTTCAGTGATGGCATTGGATCAGAAAAGTATATAAGCCTGTTTCTGGTCTTAAACACAAATACCACCATTAAACTTTATGGGTTACTTAAGTATAAGACCATTAAATCATGGACAACTCTAGGTGAAATCTGATTGCTATATTTAGCACCTCTGAAATGCAGAGCTTTGGAAGTACCTACAGCAGTACTGGAAGAGCAATCATCTTGGTCTCACTTCCCATAGAAATACTTCCAATATAAGCAGATCATTTAGACTTGCTGATTGGTGGAGATTCCCCCTCAAAGATTATACATGATAAAGCAAGCATTACCTGAGTAAGTCTCTAAACGTGACAATAAAAGATGTGTATGCTGGTTTAAAGACTTTCTATCATTTGCTTTCTAATGATGTCATTTCGTTTTACAACTATGTCTATACGCATTCTTCCTACTGGGATGTTTAAAACCTACATCTGAACCTAGATATTTAAACTTATTATCATACTTTGGCCATTCCTTTGGCCATCTTCTTAGTTAGCACCCCAATAGATGAAACTAAAAAGTGATTTGTAATCCAAAACCATATCTTGAATTTTGTATTTGTAAAATTGCATCTTACGTGAAAGAGAATAAGTGGTTAAGAAATGTGTCAGCTTTTCTTCGGTTATATTATCAGCAGCACACATGGATTTGTAGCATTCTGATCTACACTAAATTACTCTGCCAGCCAAAATACGCTTCAGTGCATAACTTACACAGTATAATCTGACATAGCCACAGGCAGCTTCACACAAGAGTTCAAAAACAATTTGGTAAATCAGCTAATAATATTGCAGAAATATTTGATTAATTAGTCTTCCAATTTATTAGTGATATTTACTTAGAAATTGAGAAGTAGAGACTGCTGTCCATTATATATATAAAAAGTACACATTCCAATTAGATTCCAGTTAATTATGTAGAGATTTAATGTATCTACTAGTATACAATTTATCACCATACATTCACATTGTTGGTAATTCAGAACTCATGGCTGCATTTTTCCATCATCAGATCTGTATTAACAAGCTCACGTATTAAATTATTTTGCTATGCAGGAGAACCATTCTTTACTGAATGGTCAATTGCATTTGAAGGTCCTGATTCGATGCATGGAATCTAACTGTGTTCTATGATTTTCTTTATAATTCTGGGATGACCTATTGCTTCTGATTCTGACTTTTGTTTTCCCATCTATCCCACAAAAACTTCTGCTGGAATGTGCATGTTAAAGGTCAGTGACCCGCTGTAAAAAAGGTATGAAAAATACTTTATTTAATGGAACTGGAGAGCAACAGTATACTTGCAAATTGATGCCCTGACACTGGACTGGGATGCTGCCTCACAACTTCGTCACTCAGAAGGGAGAGCCAGCAGGTATTAAGGTTCTACGATAAGGCAAACACCACAATGCAATACCAGAAGGTCACTCTGCAGTTTTTTCTCAGCCCTCTGTGGTATTGTTCAGTGGAAGTACTTGCTTTCTTCTCCCACTGATGCTCAACAGCTGCCAAGAGATCTGTTTTCTCTCTTTTCAACAGCACTAGCTTGCAATCCTAAACATAGCATTCCCATGAAAAGTAATCTAAGGTTCACTTGCAGAACTCTAAAGCTTTCTATACTCCAAGTAGACCTGGGAAATGTGTATCTGAAAGTAATACAGATTCAAAAATCCTATGAACAATACATTAACACTACATAATAACTCACACCTGTTCCTCATTGGGAATGGGTTTGGATGGCTCTTCCTTGTTTCTCTTCCCTGGATTTTGAGACAGTGGAAAAAACCCCACCTTTTTCTTTCCTAATACCATGGTTAAAAACATGGTCTGTAATCGTTTCAGACTAGTATGTTCACATTCTAAAAAAAAAAGTAACCCAATTTTCATTTGAGTTTTATACTTTATTAGGTGACTTATCTTTCTTATGAAACATGCATTTTGAAAAGGAATCTGATCCTGGGCACTTAGCGCTTAAACATACATTTCAAGGATATTTCCCCAGCAAAAATGGGGAATTATGAATTACCAAATAGCATGTACTTTTTGTCCTAAACTGAGGAACAATGACATCTCTATTGTGACATTCACCTTTTACTAGACATATTCTGCCTACATGACTACTAGAGATATAGAATGTAAATAGGATCTTAGCTGCTTAAAAGTAGTAGCTGACTAGCACAACAAAAGGATTACATATTTATAGAAATATAAGTGTATTTTTTGTTGAAATATATGAAAAATAGCAACCACTTACTTCAAAAAGTCCACAAGGTATTGGATTAATCTTCAGTCTGCACCGAGGGACTGTCATCTAATTAACTGAAACAACTGAATGCATTTGCCTGCTTTACAGAAAGTAGGTATAGTGTTAAGAGTCTTCCCAGCAGGGAAAATCATGCACCTATCCTCATCACATCCTAAAATATTTTGGGAGTTCACAGAACAAGAGATAAATTTAGTGCTGTGCTGATTTGACATTGTTTGGCTTAGAAATGGCTACTTCATATTAAAATGAGAGAAATAATATGTTGTCATGAGAATTAAATGGCTGAATGATTGGTTTAAAATTCCCAAACTTCCTCCTGGAAGTTTCTTTTTAAAATTTTATTTTTTGGATTTCACCATGCATCCATTCTGTTTAGCATCTGACATTTCTCTCTCTCCTGTTTCATTTCATTTTTTACATTTCTAGTAGTTAAAATACAAGAAAAGAACCTGTCTCACCAGTACCTCACTTTGAGCAGTTCTGAGATCTTTCCACATAGAACTATTCACCAACGAAAGAGAGACAAGCCTTTGAAAAGCAGCGAGACGTTTATTTTGGCAATTCTAGATCACTTTTTTTTTAAAGAGAGAACTAACTTCCCTTTACTTCTCAATAAGATAGGCTGGTTCAAATACTAATATACATAACAATGTAAAGAATAAAATGTGGCTACAGTTTCATGGACTTGTTTCTACTTTGGCAGTGTCAAAGAGACTAGTACCTATATATGCTGTTATAAATCAAACCATCACCTGAAAGGTCTGACAAACTCTTTATAACATGTTTTTGAACACCTCATTCAAGCTTACAATACTATCAGTGCTGTCTAATATAGAGCAGTCCCCACAGCTGCCACATTGGACAACTCTACATGGGACCTAAAACAAATCTTAATTTCATTTTAACCATGAATAATGAAACAATAAGGCCCTAGGACAGTAATGAACCATGCTGATGGCACAAATATCCTTAAAATACCTTTGATATTCTCTAGGAAAAATATTACTCCTATCATATTGCTGATGGCTCTCTCAATGAATGTGGATTTAAATGCAGTATATCTGTTTCAATAAAATATTTCATAACATTTCCTTTTGTCTTAGTTCATGAACAAATTAATGCCTACTTTCCTAATATTCTTAATTGTTTCTTCTATCCATATATATCCAAATATTTCCAGAAACAGGCCCAAAGCAAAAAATTCAAAGATAGGATGATGATCTTGCCCCAGATTCAACAGGACCACATCAAATCCAGTTTGGAAATCGAAGTGTAATTTGAAAAGAGGCAATACCTGTTCTGTCTACCTAACAATTGAACTGCACATACATGTGGAGAATAAAACGATAATTGCATAGAAACCCAGATAGATTAAATGACTTGCTGTTGGTTAGCTCATGTCACAGTGGAAGAGCTGGGAACTGAACCCAGGCTCTTCATAGTTTCTGTTTAGTGACTTAATCAGGAAACCATCTCCTGACCTACAGCATACAATCAAACTAACACTAATTAGGACTTTTTATTTCTCCTCATTCTATTTGTAATCCAGAGCCATCCCTGTCTCTCCTGCTATCAGGGCTCACATATGCAAGCCTCTGCTTCCTCCTAAATGATTCTATTCGTTATAAATCTGTTACACATTTCCATTATTCGGTTGGTTTCAGTGCTTCTTTCTTTCTGCATTGCAAGCTAGGCCCTCAGTGTTTGACTCATTATGTTCTCCACATTCTGTTCCTTATCCTCCAGGTTTCTGTTTTTCCTTCCAGATAAGTTTTTTTTTGGTCAGTCATTTTCTAGCTTTTAGATGTTTAAGCAAATATTTGTAAGGACCTGAATAGGTCTGGAAGCCAAATAAGGCTTGGGATTTCAGCAAGAGAAAGGCCTGTATGAGTCCATTAAATATCTAGATTCTAGCGTAAAGATTTAGGTTCTCTAGACTGGTGTCAATCCAGCGAAACCTCACTTAGTACTTTTTTTGGCTCTAACATGGCTTACACCCGTTTTGCTTACCTAGTGCCAAACAGTAAGATGCATGCACATCAGGCACATATATCTCACAATTTGCTCTTCTAGCACTGAATTGAAGTGCATCTTGCTAATGCTGCATCTGTTTGGGAACCAGGTACTTTGGCTACCTGCCTTCAGGAGAAAGGGACGAAAAAAAAAAAAAAAGGGACAGCAGGCAAATAGCTATCTGCAAAGAGGTCCTCCAGCCTCTCTGAACAAGAAAGAAGTGGGAATTGAGGTGAATTACAGATAGATCTCATTTCAGTAACTATCCCTGTTACTGTTGTTTTTTCTTTGGTCTTTCAAATGTTTTGTCCTCTTAGAACCTCTCGTCCTCTCAAAACCAACGTGCGTGCTGGTGATTAGGTCTTGTCCAGGAAGTTTATTTAGGAATGCCCATGCATATTGCTTAGAGCAAACACATTCTTTGACCGGTTTGATTACAACTGGGAGACATATCGAACCAGAGAAAGCAGCTGCTTTGATCACACTGTGAGGTGCACATCTTTCTAAATCTCAGGTAAATATAACCACAGACAAAGAGGAGAAGGGTTATGGTCCATTAACTTTAAGCTGTGCAAATGAATGTGAGAGAATAATGGATCAAAAACATTTCCATCTGAATGTGAGGAAACAAAACATAGGTCTCTTGTGAAGACACCACCAGGCCTATGTATTTATACTCTATTTTACCTGTTTCCCTTGATCAACTACAGTTTAAAGCTTTTTTTTTTTTTTTTCAATCTGTCTCCACTAAGCCAGCAGCGATGTTTCTGCAATAAGCCATCAGTGGTGTTTCTCACTGTCTACTCACTTTTCATATGTTTCTCCTGGTGCAGTCTTAGAAAGTTACTGACTGATTTGCATGATCGCGTGAATTTCACTATAATTTTTCACAGCAGAACTTGAAAGGCTGTATTTGTCTTCAAGCATGTTATTTCTACAGTTAACTGAAAAAAAAAATAGCATTTACATGAATATGATGTTTAATCCTGTCACGGAGAAAAAAATGAGAACTGTTAGTAGAGAACATGCACAAATTTTTACTCTCTTGAGACACGATATATATCTAGATTAGGCTGTGTAAACTAGAAGCTGAAACTATGAAACTACAACCCAAACTCAGGGAAACAGAGCTTCTTGTGACTGCTATTCAAAGTGAAACAGTCATACAGAGAGCAATTACTTTCCTATGTGCAGTTTGCATGTGTTTGTTGAAATAAACACTAACATTTTCTGCAGCATCACAGCCATCCTCCATCCTCTAAGGAAGAAGCATCCTCTTGATAAAACTAACATTTAAATTTCACCTTAAAAAGTAGAAATGGACCTTTCCATTGTATTGGTGGAATATTTAACTTTTGCCTTAAATTCACAACCTCTATAAGTGGCCTTTGCTAACAGACATTCTAAAGATGGATGTGAAAATTATTTTCTACTAAGGATCCCACAGAAGAAGTGGGAAAATGATTAAGAAATCTATAGCAATAGTAAGGTTAAGTCAAAAGTAAAAATAAATCTAACTTTTCATAAGAGGATATCTCTTATTCATTAAAACCTATTCTGAATCCACTGTTTCTGAAAGCATTAAATCAATGGGAAAAATACCATCAGTGAGGTAAAAATACCTTAACATTTATTCAGCTTTTTAATCTATACATTATTAAAGGTCTTCTTACCAAATCAGAGTTGTCTCTAAGTAATTTGATTTATAGAAAAAGGGAAAATTCATATTGCAGAACAATCTTTCATCTTAATTGCACATTCAGATACATTAACCAAATTTGAATGCCCAGTTAGAAACCTGATTATTTCTAACATGCAATCACAGTTTAAAAAAGTGACCAAAATCCAATATTATCATGATTTAATATTAAAATGCTGTTGTAGCTAAATTAAAGTATTTTTTTAATGATTTTCAGCTTCACAGACATTAGAAATACAACACATGAACAGAGCTTCTAAATGAGAAGATCCTGAAGAAAATATTTATGGAGGAAACTCAAGAAGTGAACAAAATGCATATGTTTCTTTTTAAAGATTAATAGTTCAGTGTCTCCCCAGGTATTGTTAGTACTACTCAACTCATTAGTTATAAATTATTGAGTTTGTAAGGCAGTTATCCTATTTGAATCTAGATTTCAAGTGCCCTCTGCACAATATTCATTACCTTGCATAGAAGAGAATTTTGCATGCTTTAGTGGTACCACTGCTGAATACCACTACATCATAACACACAAAAAAAAGGTTCAGACCCTAGAAATTGTTTGGTCTCAAATTTAACATATTCCCTCTAAAAGTTTCCTCTAAAAAGTTTTCCTCTAAAAAGATTTCCTCTGAAGAGGTTAATTTCCTGTGTTTGCATAACCTTGGCAATATCTTAAAACAAATTTCTGGACAAAGATTAAACTGTCAGCCCCATATTAAAACACATTTCAGACATGTAAATATACAAGATTGGTGTATTCTAAGTAGATTTACTGAAACCTAATGCTACTTAAATATCTGAGTAACGGTGCTTGGACAAGCTGATCTATACCAGTCTCTGCATTTCACTCAAGCTAAAAATTGGGTTTGGGGTTTTGGGTTTTGCTTTTTTGGGGTTCTATTTTTTACTTTGTTTTGTTTTGCTGGATTCTATTTTGTCATTACAGGCTACTAGTGAATCGGTTAGACAAACAATACAATTACCTTTTCCACCTGCCATATACTTAAACACTCAGGATTTTTTGTACACATTTAATTTTTTTCCTTTATTATATCTATGCTATCATTAATCACATATTCAAACTAAGGACTTCTTAAAGGAGTCTTTATTTACTGTTGATGGTGGAGCCAGGATGATTTCTATTGGTTATCTTGTGGATTATATGAAAGATAACATTTATAAATATTCTTCATCAGCAGTGTTAAGCTGAACAGAAGTCCAATTAAAATTGCATAGCAAATATCTCAACAGAAAATTATTACTTTGGGGAAGTAAAAATATGTGATGCTAATTTTTTATCTGAAAGTATATACGCGGATCTTAAACAGAACTTTGTTAGTGGTGTTGAACTTTTATTTTTCCTAAGGTGAGTGAGTAAAGCGTAATTTTTGTGGAACTGTGCTTTACTCAGTCTGTGGAACCATACCTACCACTTTCAGGTTTTATTCATCCAAATACACAATGTAAAAGGAAGCCAAGAGATTTCTGTAGCAGTTTCCAGAGTTTTGAGACAAGATTGCAAGTTCACCTTTGCTTGTGGTTTTTCTTCTTATATTGTGGGAGAGAAAATGAAAGTGTTTGTACTCCAGATCAACTTGACTTTCTCACAGTCCCTTGAGAAAAACTTTGACTGTGTTTTCCAAGTTTTAAACACAATTTCAGTGTTCAGTATTTAAATGTTTTTGCCTTCTTCCTTTTAGTGCTGAATTGCTCCCCAATTCCCACCCCTCTTTCTGAAATCATATACTGTTTAAGCAAAGAGGTCTGTAGGATTTTAGGTCAAAGGGAAAACCAGTTTTCTGTATCAGCCAACTTCATTTAAGGCAATGAGACTCATGAATTATTAAGCATAGTAATATATGTGTAGCATTTTTAATTTCAGTGTACCAAAAGCAGTGTGAAACACCTGTGGTGCTGAGCATCCTATAAATAAGGTGCTCCTTGCCTTCCTCCCCAAAAGATAAAAATTATTATGAAAGCAATTGCTTTTTCCAAACATACTAAGCTGACAAATGAAAGAGAAAGACAGACCTGGTCTATCTATGGATATTATGGTCTCTTGGCTGAGAGTAGGGACGGAAATCCCAAGGAAATCTTAGCATCAAAGGCTACAGCAAGTAACATACTCTTTTCATTATTACAAGGACATATATATAAGAAGACAGCATGGAACAGGAATTTGGCTGTACATAACATGCTGTCATGCAATTGCCTGTACCTTGTGAAATCAGGTGTCAATATCCATTTCACTTTTGCTCTTTTCAAAGGATGATGCCCATTTTATTTCCTCCCGACCCCTCCAAGGAGCAAGTGGAGCTGAGGAAAGAAAGAAGGGGCCATACAGGACACTTTTTTCCTTGAACTCCCTATTTTTGAGAAGTTGTATAGCTTGAACTCATTGTAGCACATCCTAATTTCCTGAAAGTCACAGGCTACAGTCTCAACTTTTACCCTGGTGTTTGACAATAATGGACCTTTGACCAACAGTAAAGGATGTGCAACAGACTACAGCACCTTTACTCCCATCCCCAATTTGACTGGCACAAGGAAACTACACTCTACTTCCCATATCTAAGCGAGTAAGCCCTCATTGTGCATACAAAGTGAACCAGCATTATTGTTAGGGAACTAGCTGACAATAAATCAAATCATTTATTATTTCAAGTCATTTCTTGAGTCACTACCAATTACCTTCAGAGAATCTATACGACAAAAAAAAAAAACGCTGCAGAGTTTCAGGAACTGTGACACTGATTTCTCCTAAGTAGAAAAAAATTGTATGGGATGTAGGAACTGATTTCAGCCTTGTTGAATTTCTTCACCTTATCTAGATACAAATTAGGAAGTGTACAAAGAGAATAATCTCATGTTGATTTTAAGAGGTCCTATGCTACTCTTGGTGTTTCTGCAATCAAATATGTGAAGTTTTTAAAACACAAAGGAGGTAACCCTATATCATTCATCTCTATTTTCCTATTAATATCTATTTGGGTAAACTTTGCTTTAGTGAAACTGTATAACATTGTAAATGATAAAATCTTTATTTTGTGTTATTGTAGTTTTATGTTCTACATCATCTGTAAAAAGTCCTTGCTCCCACAGTATTTTGCTGGCTGTTAATCACTTTGAGGTGAGGAAAAGTAGACATTCTGAGAAGAAATCCATTTTAAGACAGAAAAAAAATTGTGCAAAATGTCAGTACCTGTGCTTAAAACAAGGCTACAGATGTTACTTGCAATTACATCAGTTTCCCTATTTTCACGGTAAGAATACATCAAGTTTGTGCATTACTTCTCAGTAATGTATTATTAGCATATACACTGCACAATAACACCAAAGTCCCCAAACCAGGACACTGATTTAGAAACAAATGTAAAATTTTAAATTATGACCATAAATCACAGAACTACGCTGCACAAGCAATTTGTCCTCATATCCTTCTTCCAGAGTCGCTTCAGCTCAAGAGCACCGGAATAAACCACAGACACTGACTTCCTCTGATTCTGTATTTTATATCACCTCACTCGCACAGTGCCATTGAAAATTACAGTATTTAATTTAGTCTTCTAAATCAACCCTTTTGGCTCTTTGTTACTTTTTCACCACCTGCCAGCCCTTTTAGTGGTCCTTTTGTGTGTTCAATCTACACGACTGTTCTATATATAACATACACATTGTAAGCAGTTACATTAGAAAGGTTATAAATTTACGACAGTCTTATAAGAAAACTGAGGTTTACAAATGTCATTGTAGAAGTGGAATGGCGATATAGAAAAATTCATCCCATAAGTGAATTCATCCCTTTATCCCACGAATAAAATGTTATTGTTGTTTAAGGAGCAGTATCTGCTCAAAAAATAACTATATCTTCCATAAATAGTGCTCAATGAAGAAATGGTTGTAAAGCTTATATTTAATTGTTCCCATGAACAAACATGATCCCATGGATGAATTGCTGGGAAGTCAGTGGTGCTCATAAAATATGATACGGGTCAACAGAAAATTGTGGGTGTGAGTACAAGTTGAAAGCCACAAACCAACAACCAGAGACTGGGAAATGCATGCTAGCAAATCTGCCATGTGCACATATGAATTACAGAATTTTGGATGTGAATACTAGTTATATGACTATCCAGAAAATATCTTTTTGTAAAAACCCAAGGCACTTCTATTCTTTGCCTTTCATACAAGTTATTTATCGAAGGGAGGAATAAAGATGTGTATGCAGTCATATATATATATATATATATGTAATCACTCTGTCATTCTGCTTAGGCATTTTCTTTCTTGTTTTGTACAGTTCCCACTTAGATTTGAGACTTCATCTTTCTTTTTTTTTTAAATAGTTTAAAATATTTTTCCAAGTGAAAAGTGTCAGATCAACTTCCTACATAATTAAGCTTGTTTTTAAAAAACACATTAACAGGTTTTTTTAAGTCAACATTATTATATAAAGTTAACTTTGCATCTGTAATGTCAGTAGACATATGCCTAAATATAAGAACACCAGAATTCATAACTCTGGTAAAAATCAGTATGCACACACTTAATTACAAGGACCTGCTTAGCTTAAGAAAGTCAGGCTAACACACTTGAAACCACAACAAGTATTAGAGGTCTTGATTTGTAAACCATTCAAATTTCATATAAGCTTGATGTCAATGATTATTAATCCTACTCTTTTCCACCAGAAAATCTGTTACGTTGCTCACAAGTTTAACAGCATTTTTGCTCAAACAAGGTATTGTTTAAAGATTCGTTATCAGAAATCTGCCTTGTTGGATGCTGTTGTCCCCCTAGTTCTTCTGTTAGATGTCAGTGGAATGTTTTTAACAGTAAATTAATATGTATCCTAGGAATAAATGCTGGATGTCTGAAGAATATGGCTGAAATACATATAGAGTCTAGTTGTCTGAATCATTTCCCATAAAAATCAAGGGAAATCTTTTCATTACATTATGAGATAGGCCTAATTAAGACTCTTTTCCCCCTTACTCAGTGTTTTGTGACATGAAAAAATAATAATTTGAAGCCATATCCAGATTCTAGTTCAATCGTATCAAACAGTCTCTTGCAACAAGCTACACTAAAGCTTGTACAATTTTGTTTACTTTTGCACAAATCTTTAAGTCTCCAACATTCAACCTCTACTAACTTGAATCTCAAAAATGCACAGAAAACAGGAGGACAAATCATTATCCCAAAAGTCTTTAACAGACTTTTAAGGTGTGGTAAACGAATAGTATTTCCAGAAGTTGTTCTGCTGCTGTATGACATTTGAATTGGATGATTTTTTTTTTTCCTGCTGTCTACCTGTAGTTTAGAAGTGAGCTTTTTAGTTTTTAATCCTATCCATCTGCTATTATCTTTTGTATCTCTTAATAAAATTGATTTTTTTTTTTCTTTTCCTGTAAAGTAGGGAAGTAGCCTCTTGGTAGAATTGCCAGACCTAGTTAAAGAAGTTTGGAAAAAAAGAGGGATCTATATTATTTTAAGAAGTAACATAGGAGTTTCTTGAAAGGAGAGAACAGTCTGCTTTGGAGTAATAGCACATGATAGAACAAGAACGAAACAAATAATGAATGAAACAAAGGTATACGAGTACCCAAATGTTAATTCTACTTCTGTGTGTAGCTGGGTAGGTTTATCTGCCGATCTGAGGGAGTTTTGCCTGAAGTAGCAAACTTGAGTGTTACACTTTGAACTAGGATAGCCTGTTAAAAAAATCTGTGTATATGTATTATGTCTATACGGCAGTGAACTGTACCTTCATGAAGTACTCTTAGTGAATGTCGGAAAATCTCAAAAAATTACCTGCTATACAATGGAGATTTTATTATGGTAAAAAGCTGTTGGAGACAGAAATTTAGATCTAGTATAAATTCTGAAACACCTAAAATAAATGCTCATTTAGAAAGACTCTGTAAATCTATTAAGCTCTTTAACGTACCATATCGCTCCAACCTAAAATAAACAAACTTCATTTTAGTCAAGGAAAGCATTTGATTTCAGGATAATTACAGTTCTAAAGATTTTACATGGTAGTTTCTTCAAACTGTTAAAGAACCAGCTGGAAGTAGAAAACAGACAGTGGGAAATATTTTCTGCTTTCATTGTGGAGGGTAGATTGCCCCTGGACATGATCTGTGAGAAGGTCTGGGCTCTGGACAGGTGACAGGGCGGATGCATGACAATAATAAGTGATTCAGAAGAGAATTCACAAATGCCAACTGTGGATTACTGCAGAAAGTCCTTACAACACTCACTGACTGGATAACAAAATGTCAGACGAAACACAATATAGATAAACACAAAGTAATGCATATAGGTTAAAAGAATCCCAGCTTTAAATATACAGTGCTGTGATATGCCAAGCCTTTTAAAGCCATGTAAATTAGTGGTGTAGCTTTACTTTAACTGGTCCATCCCCCTGATGATACATCATTAGAGTAAAATGAGAAATGCAGAATGAGAAAAAGCTGCACAAAATTAAACACTATCAGATACAAGTGTTGAGTTTTCTTATTGTAAAAGGCAAAGTGTCTTAAAGCTTGATTTTTGAGTTTGTTCCTCAGGATTATATTGACACTTTAAAGACGCAGAAGAATTTGTAGGTTAATTCTTCCTCCACAGGGAATGTATATATTGCTACAACCTTCACATTCCAAAGAATAAGGATATACTGGGAAATGCAAGGACAACGCAGGGTTATGACAAAGCCTTTGATGGCTGTATTTGGTCTATCTTAAGCAATCTTTACATTTGGGTTTTTTATTTTAGGTAAATTCAGGATATGTAAGAGAAGTATCAGAGTTACGAGACTAGATAGGACAAAACTGCGTAAAACATTCCTGTTTCTCATTTTAGGTGCTGAATTGGACACACTGTATTCTTTATTTCTGTGTAACAGATGGAATTCTGGTACTCAGTCTGGAAAATATCAGTGCCTATCTGGGACCACTCTTCCCCAGGAAACCTTTCACCTTTTGCAAAGGCCAGAAAGTTAGAGTTCAACCACTAAGCCACTACTTCTCCACTTCTTTTCAAGTATTCATAGCACATTATTAACCTTTGCACTGCTTTTCTATTGCTTGTTCAGCTTCCAAATTCCGAAGAGGATGCTGCATATGAAATATCCTTAGACCTTTGATATACCCTTCCAAGCTGCCACTACAAATACAGATAAGGGGGGATTTTCGCACTTCTGTGTATCTAGCTATAAAATACAAACTTGCCCTTCAACAACTCTACCAACCAGCTGAAATTCTACTTAGTACGTGATGGAGCATGCAGAGTCCTTGTTGAGTTTAGCCACCACTGAACACATGTGCAATAATGTTGTAGGAGGCATTTTTTCTCAGTCTGACCTATGAGCCATGCTTGAAGAAGCTCCTCTTGTATGTCATGAAGTTCTGTATGTTTTGGGTTTTGTTTTGGGGGGTTTTGTTGTTGTTGTTGGTTGGTTGTTTTTTTCCAAAGAAGGTAGAATTGTAAAATCCCATTAAATATAGGAATCATTCTGCTTCATTGCAGGAAAAGGTAATGGGCAAAACACAGGTATAGTCTAAACCTTAGTCAAATCACAACTTTCAGTGTTTCAGAAATACAAAATGAGCTGTCTGCTGGCCTAACCTGTACACAGGCTACTTGGGTGAGCATTGGATTTCTAACACAGATAGTCTCTCTCTTTTGCTCTTCTTTAGCTATGGAGTCTGGACAATTATCTTACACCAGATAACCTCTTCTTTGATGGCCATGGGATCTTCGTTAATGCTGTATTAGTAGCCTCTGTCACAGGCTTTTTGATTTGCATGTGTGAGTTAAGC
Organism: Patagioenas fasciata; assembly: GCF_037038585.1. Lineage (NCBI taxonomy): Eukaryota > Metazoa > Chordata > Aves > Columbiformes > Columbidae > Patagioenas > Patagioenas fasciata. Next base: position 32,984,441 of record NC_092523.1, on the reverse strand, counting down.
CATCCTTCCAATAGCATGTGTGAGTTAAGCTATCTTTACAATACACAATTCAACTTTGAAATTTAGGATAAAGGAGTTCTACTTGATCATGAGAAGGGAGAGCAGTTTTTAAATTATAAACTTAACATCATCCCACTCATTACTCATAGCTTCAAAGAATGAACCACAGAGCATAGGCAGTGAAGTATAAAATTGCAGTACCATTCAGAAACCTACCATGTAACGTTTTATGATCCAAGACATCCCGTTCAATTGCTTTTCAGCTGTATGAATCTCTTAAAAAATCTTATATGTACAATGACGTATTTTTATGTTGTTGTAAAATACATAGATCCTCCCATAATATCACCAATTTTTAAAAGGAAATTATTACAGTTCAACGTAAGAAGGGACATTATCAACTTTTGTGTTTCATTAATGTATGCATTTTGCATAGCCTCACATCTTCGCTGTTCTCTGAACTGTGATACATGCAGCAAATTCCTCAACACACAAACTGTTGGCTGCTGTTCCACACTCTTTTTACTACATTCTTACTACATCAGATACTTTTGAGTTTTTATTTCTTAAAAGATTAAGGCACTTATGAAAGGAACAAAATAGTTTTTTTTATAGGAATTATATTTCTTCATTACATGAAAGTCTTTAGTGACATTATAGCTTTTTTAATGTCTCTGTGCTTTCCCAAGAAGTGTATCTTCACAACATTAATATCAATATACATTCTGCAATGTATACATTGTATGACGTAGCTATATTATACCATTAACACTCTAGACTAACTCTCCGACAGTTGAAAATATTTTTATTGGTTGCTGTGCTCTCTGACCCAGAACTCTTGCAAGATCTTGCAAGCATCTCAGAATCCATGGTCTGCTCCACCACATGCTTTATCACTTCCAGGAGTTATTTCCAGAAAGTTTTCAAGAGTGTCACGCATCGAAAGTTAGAGAGTGAATACTGAGTTCTTTGTGAGTTTTCAACCCAGGAAAGCAACAACATAATGGAAAAATATCAAACACACACGAGTCCACAGCTTGTTTGCCCTGTCCACACCAGGACCTTTGCATCACTCAGAAACAGCCATGTTAAGCAAAGAACATGCTGCTACATCTATGGAGCAGTTAGATCTGCTTTGCTTTAAAGTTAGTTGGAAATTATACAGAATTTTGATTCCCTGAACTTTGAAAACATTATAAGAAAAGGATATGATCAGCACAACACAAGCAGAATTCTTGCATGCCAGCTTTGGTTATCACCCTTTAGTGTAAACCATTTGGTTTCTGCCTCAGGCAATGCAATACACCTTGATCATGCAAAACTGGTCTTACATACCTACAGTGTGTACACACCTACAATGATACTTTTAATAAATACAGGAAAAATTACCAAAAAAGCTATTTCTGTTGGAGTCCAGTGTACGATACTGTCAGTGTTAGCACAGAAAAACCTTGTGCAGACATACGTGTGTATTGTTTGTATACATAAAATATTTTATCTGTGCCTTGGAGCAACAGATCACACAGCTGTATTCTCTCCTGTATTCCTAGCAGACATTTAGGGCAAGATCATTATTTCATCCTCATTTTCAATGTCAGAGAAAGGGGACAATGACATGCAGTTAAAGGTGGGGCACTGGCAGCTTCAGGGACACAGAATTATAGATGGTTTGGGAGAATGGTTATGGAAAATCATAGAATGGTTTGGGTTGGAAGGGCCCTTGTAGCCATCTAGTTCCTGCCCCCCTGCCATGGGCAGGGACACCTTCCACTAGACCAGGCTCAAAGCCCCGTCTAACCTGGCCTTGGACAGTTCCAGGGATGGGGCATTCACAGCTTCGCTGGGAAGCCTGTTCCAGTGTCTCACCACCATTATGGTGAAGAATTAAAACCATTAAAACCGCTTGTACTATCACTACATATCCATGTAAGAAGTCCCTCTCCAGCTTTCTTGTATCTCCCCTTTAGGTACTGGAAGGCTACTATGAGGTCTTCCTGGATCTTTCTCTTCTCCAGGATGAACAACTCAAACTACCTCAGCCCGTTTTCTTAGGAGAGGTGCTCCATCCCTCTGATCATCTTTGTGGTCATCCTTTGGACTGTCACCAACAGGTCCGTGTCCTTCTTACATTGGGGCCCCAGAGCTGGCCACAGTACTCCAGGTGGGCTCTCACAAGATCAGAATAGAAGAGTTGAACAATGTTTTGTATTTGTTTGAATAATGCTTTAGAAGCCACTGTCTGAATGGCTTTATAGTATGTACTGTTGAATAGACGATATGATGAACTATCAGACATGTATCCTTATGCCAGGATTTTCAGGTGTATTCTAATGACTTAATCTCACACAGCTTTGGATGCAACGTAAAATGCGTCTGTTAATGCTTAGATGGGCAACCTGCATGATATCCTTGACAAACAAGCCCAGCAGGTAGACACACGGAAGATGTAAATGTGTCAAGCAGTTCCGTAAAGCCTTTGTTGCTTTCGTTTATGTAAAATAACTGGAAGAAACATCCCTCTCTGCAAGACAGACTTGTGTTTTCCAGTTCAACATAATGACGTATTCAGTCCATTACATGATTACCTATCTAGACAATCCTATAAGCGCATACTATTTATAAGATAGAAAATAATAGCTATCCATTCCACCATAAGATTTATTTTATAGTTCTTTCAACTTAACATATTAGGCTATTCTTCCATTTTGTGCAGACTACGACAGTGCTAATGATAGTATAATTTTTGTAAAGCTAATAGAAAAATATGTTCCTGTACCATGACTTTGGTCAGTTTGCTCCCTCTGTAGGGGCAACTTCACAAGCATATATGGTGACATCCACAAACAGCAGATTACTAATAAGATAGCCATTTAATTCCTGTCTTTCAGTAGAAGGAATCACCATGTTCTCAAAAAGATACTGGAAATATCCAGAATCTGTTGAAAAGTGACACACGTGTTTGTTTACCTGTAGACCATTGGTCTCTGTCCATCATGCTTTCAAGAGGTGATAATACAGATGAAAAAATTACTGTTGCTTTAGGCAAAACCCATGCTGAATGTGGCCAGGTATTTAATTGAATAGCATGTATTTTGCACTAAGCTTGGGATGACTAAAGCCATATTGGTGCAACTGAAAAATAAAAAGACAAAAAAAAAAAAAATAGAAAACAACAGCTTAAATTCAGAAGCCGCATAGATTTGGTCACAAAATACAGCAACTCAGATGTCTGTGAGTTTCCAATATGGGTATTTTGACCTTTCACTGTGTCTTTTGGGTTAAACCTGGGGCTCTTCAGCCTCCATGATCTCAGAAGCAGGAAAAAAAATATTCCATATCTGTTGAGCTTCTCCTTAGGAAACTGTGAAAAAAAAAAAAAAAATCCACCCTCTTTTATTACAATGTGCTCCCACTGGCACATTGAGAGGTAGCAGCTCAGAAATGTTGTTGCTAACCAAATATCAAGTGTGGAGTTCATTACAGCCACTAAACGAAAACATTCCATTTTAATACAGAAGAGAAAATATAGCTATGGAAATGTATTGTTCTCAAACAATTTGGTTCTGAGCTGAGACTTTATCTGGCAAGTTTCACCCTAAAGCTCATTTTTGCAGTGTGTCATAAACCCTTGGAAATGGAAATGTTGATGTATCCTTGGCTATAACAGTTCTAACAGGAGCTTCTACAATAGCCTGTAAAATCAACTATCCTAGCTAAAATTCCTGTTTATTTCTTTGTGCTATGAGCTATGACTGCTGTTTATGACTGAAATGGATGAATTTCTGAAGTATAATACACTGACAAGGCAGGGTAGATGATCTTCAAGATATTATTCACAACGTAGTATTTATGAACTCAGCATGTTAAGTACTCTTACTATTTCAGTCTACTTAGACTGTCTTTAAACACAGACGTGTCTGTTACTCCTCTTAATAAAACATAAAGCCCATTGAATTTTTATGTCATTTTATCAGACAGCATTGAGTCTATTGAGTTTGTAAGAGCATGCACAAAGATTAGGAAGATCCAGTCCTGACTAGTCATGATGCTAACTTTATGTAAACATTCATCTTTGGTGGACTGCATCTTGTAAGGATGGTAAAAAGGCAGAAAAAGGATGAAGAAGGACAAGGGTTTAATGGCTATATGTACTCCATGTGAGGGAGACAGACATACAGGTAGTTCCACTAAGGTTTTGTTTTTAACTGTAAAAATGCAGAGAATTAGGCTTATCACAGAAATAGGCCTGCCTGATTGAAATGATAAAAATATCTGTAGGTAGAAGACCTTCCTTCTTTTCACTAACTGTATAAAATTTAGGAAAAAAATAGGGTTTTATCTTCTTTTTTAATTAATAATATGTAAGAAAATTTACATTTGTCTGATTACACATTATAATTTATACTTAAAAACAAAATGATTACTAGATAACTGGTTTTCTTCCAATATCTTCATATGAATGTCTGCCTGATGTACCACAGAAGTCTGTCTAGATTAATTCTGTCCTGAATCAAGGACAGAAATAAAATTTTACAGAACCAATTTGAGCAAATATAGCTATATGCAGAGAGAGAGAGACCTTACACCAAATGTATGTGTACCAGTCATACAGATTAGTACATGTATTTTACAATTTTAGTATTTCAGTTCTGCAGTTGGTTTGAAAACTATTCCCATGAGGTCAAAGACAAGTTTTTATTATTATTTTCAAGTTAGAAATTATTTTGGTCAATTATTTTAATTTCAACACTAAGATAAGACCTTCCTATTTAAAGTAAATTAAAATACAGAACTTACTCCTTTATTTCCATTTGTCTGAAGTAGACAGGGATGGAAAAGACCCCAGTGTAGGAAATGATTGATAGGTGAGTCAGCTGTGATACAACCATGCAATCTACCAATATTTCAATTAAATTTTTCCCTAAGAAAGAATTGAACCAAAATAAAGAACAGGGACTAGGTATTTTCTCTACAGAGCACTCAAGAGTGTGTCAAAAGAGCATGAAGTTGTGCCATAAATTGGTACCCAGCCCAGTTTTTGAGGAAGGCACCATGTGTACTGATAGTTGTACAGCTGCCTTAGCAAGGCATCCTACTTCAGTCTTCTAGCAAAGCAAGCAGGGTCACGCAGCTTGCAAAACAGGCATTGTGGGGCCACTTGCTGCTGGAAATAAAATTATCTTTTCAGAACAGCAATGCAGGTCATACAGCACAGAACTCTGCTGTACCGTGTAGCAGTCCTCATGCTTGAGCAAGCCTGGCTGAGTTTAAATACACTCTGCTCTCCATATTGCAAAAAATCTGCTGTTTTCATTTGGGTTGTCTTCTGTGTCTTGATTTTTAGGTAGTTTTAGATGGCAATAAAAATGTTTCATGCAATGAAAAGTAAGAAATAATTAAAGGCAAAATCTAGTCCTTGGCTTTCCTTTTTTATTACCAATTAATATTATCTTTCCAAGTTATTAATGAACACCAAAAGATAAATCTATGGACATACATAATCACCCAAGCTTGTTAAAATAATGTAATTTCTGAAAAAGCTTAATCAATTTTAGGTCACTTTTGACTGCAGTTCTCTAAGTAATGTTAAATAAGAATGGCATCAGAATGCAATTCAAATAAATGCTGTAAGTATTCAATAACTTTTGAACAGTTGCTAACTTCTGTAATTTTTTACTGTGTTCCAGTGTGAACATGTTGTATTCTTTTCATATTAATATTTTATACAGTCCAAACTTTGAAAAATGAGTATTATTTTTGCTTCACTTTGATCAGTCCAAGTCACAAAAATATCAGATGTCCCACAATATGTAAAAATAAATCCCAGATCCAGGTGTAATTATTGTAGTTGAATGATTCATTTTAATGGAGTGAGAATTTCACTTCATGGTTTTTTTTAAAGATACAGGTTAGCATTTTCAAAACCACTGGTAGGCTTTGAAATGCTGACCTATTCATTATCAACATTTTTGAAGAATCTGAAGAAAGTTGACACATATTTTAAGAACAAAATTATTAATGTAAGAGTGTTTGTATTATTTCTGTATGTACACATACCAAAACTACAATATTTATAAATTTTAAAAACTTTAGTAGCTCACCAAATGAAATAGAAAATTATTTTTCTTCTGGAAAATTCAAACAAGTTTTGAATAGAATTAAATGGAAAGTTTCAGTCACTTACTCAAACACATGTTTAGCAGGGCTGTGCTCAAAGAAGATAAGAAATCGTTTTGAAGATTAAAATTAAATACCTGACAAAGCCAAATAGTGAAAAATACAGTTCAAAAACATCTGTGCACAGTAGTCTCTGCATTTACTTCATAAAAGTGAAATGCATATCATAAGTACCGCAAATGTATTTTGTCATTTGAAGATGTGTAACAAGATCCTCAGTTTGCATAAATCAGTCTCATCCCATTGCTGTCGTAGAACTCATACTGATCTACACTATCTAATATTCTGGCACAAAACATTTTGTAGGTATGGAAATTTAAAATGGGTTTGTAGGAGTGTTGGAAAAAGGAAATATTGTCTCATTGAAAGAAAAATTCCTTATATCTGCTCCAGCCAAGATGTCATATGACAGGCAAAACCAAGCCTCAGTAAGTTCAGCGCAATTCTTCTCTTACGAGACACAAACCTCTCATTTTAAGCTTACTAAATGCAGTACATAAATATCTTTATGTTTTGCAAATTCTGTTTAGATCTCAAATACAAAAGTATATACAGCTTTATGTATAACTGTATTTAAAATTATACATAGATTTTTCTCTCTTGTCATTTTTCTGTGTCTATGCAAAACACGATAAAATTTTCTATCTGTGTGTTTTTAGGAACACAGACAGAGATCCTCATAACAAAAGTGGAGCTCTAGTCACCTGCTTCCCAAACCTGCTGTATCAGGTTTGCCTCTGCCGACAAGATCTCCAACAGGTATGTGTCAGATGAAGGATAATTAATGCTTGGCTGCAATACTTACTTAAAACTTCTCACTTAGTTAACCTATAAACATGAGTGATACCAAAACTGAGTTCCTTGGAGCTAGAAGAAACAGTCTTTGCAACCTTTAAAAAACAGACCTAGAAAACAACAGACCTAACAAAGGCAGGGTTAAAATACAAACAAGCAAAAAACACCACCACAAAACAAAACATGTATCTCAGACCCGAGGGAGCATAAAGTCTTAGGAGAGAAACAGAGGTAAGTTGATATGAAAGAGAGAAAGGAGAAGTAGATGACAATGTAAGAACTTATTTGAAGATCAACTCATGCCAGACAACACAAGATACATAGAAAAGTCCCATGGATCAGGACACAAAGCATGAGCTGTAGAAGAAAGATCCTGAATCACCCCAGAGATCTGTCTCTAAAAGACCAAATGGAAAGAGGAAACACGAGAGAAATATTTTCCATGATTCTCGGTTTTAGTCTAGGTCTAGGTCTGTATCAGCTAATGATTTCCTCCACATTCATTCCTACTGAATCCAATAGTACACCAGTAGGAGGGGGGATGCTGTTATTCAAAGCAAGTCTGTTGAAGCACTCTGTTCATCTTACATTGAATGTTATTTCTTTTGACCATCACCAAAGTATTTCAAAAATTATTTTCTGTTTCTCAAAAGCAAGTTAACAGAAAAACAATAGCTGAGCAGAGCCCTAAGTGTCACATAGGAGACACTCAGGTTATGGCAGAAAAACCAAAAACTGGATGTGATGTTTGGCTCTGAAATACTCAACATAACCGTGCAAGCAAAATCCGCAACTGTAGGCAGAACACATAACGTGTTTTCTGACAGGTAGAAATTGGTTTTATCTCCTGCTGCCCAGAGATATCTGACATAATGATCTCACAAAGTAAACCACATGCTTGAGTTTTCAAAACTGTACTCATCACATTCAAACTGGACATGCCAAATTCATCACAGGTGTTATCAATAAGAATGAAGTACTCTCATAGCAAAGTCAGCATAACTGCTATGGCAGAGGGTGGAGTCTGTCATATTACCTAATGACAGGAACACCTTAATGCTGGCTGGTTTGCCAGCCAGGTGAGACTTCCAGAGGGCAAACCTGGCTGAATCATGAATAATGAAGTTCATACGAAGGAGTATGTGCTTGCCACAGTCCATATAACTTCAGCCCTTTCCTATTCTTTTACAACAATGACAATAAAACACCTTCCCCTCACTGCTCCCTTCTTCTCAGGGTCAACTTTACTCCCGATTTTCTCTACCTCCTCCCTTCTGAGTGGTTCTGGGGGACAGGGTATAGGGATTGAGGTCAGTTCATCACATGTTGTCTCTGCTGCTCCTTACTCCTCAGGGGGAGGACTCCTCACACTCTTCTCCTGCTCCATTGTGGGGTCCCTCTCATGGGAGACGGTCCTCTGTGAACTTCTCCAATGTGGGTCCTTGTCATGGGAACTAGGGGGAAGGTAGTTGGGGGGCCACTGCTCATGGATGGGCTGAGCAACAGTCAGTGGGTGGTTAACAGTTGCACTGTGCATCACTTGTTTTATTTATTCTTTTGTTTTCATTGTATTCATTGTTTCCCGCCCCGCTTCATTTTCTGTCTTATTAAACTATCTTTATCTCAATCCATGAGTTTCATCTTTTTTCCCTGAGTCTCTGCCCCATCCAACAGGGGTGGGGAGTGAGCAAATGGCTATGTGGTGTTTAGCTGTCTACTGGGTTAAACCACAACACCTCATGACATTGATATGCCTCCCATATCAGAAGCCTTTACAAGTACATTCAAGCAAAATGGAAATATAATTAAGATAGGATGATAAAAATTAGACTTAAAATATACACATTTAGTACTTCTTTACATTTTGCCTACAAGGGATACATTGCCTGTATGGGCTGTTTTGAATAGCTACTATTCATACTTCATATCTGTATAATTACACAATATGAAACTGAGACCTCATGACAAACCCTGTCTTCCCAGTAATTAATTTTGTCTAGTGGCAACGTTTTAGTATTTGAACACTGATGCAATAAGAGAGACTGAAATAATTTATGCCAAACTTTTATGTCAGTGTGATCATTCCATGGGGCAGGTGGCCAAGGAAAACTATTGTCTTGTTTAGACATCCCCAGAAATAGAACAGTGCAACAGTTTTGTGAGTGTGCACACACTACCCCTTTTCAGACTGGTACTAATGGCACTGTAGACAGTATGACATTAGAAAACCATACTCACCTGGAACCTGCAGCACAAATGGATGCTGTCAAATAGTAAAGCTACTTGCAGACATAATCCCTCTCATAAGTCTGCTGGTCCCTTGAAATCTCTGTTAATCTTTTTAAAAGACTTGTAAAGTGAAAGCATCCTTTAATGCTTTTCCAAAAGGCAAGAATAAGCAAGAAAATAAAATTTTTGTATAGACAGAAGTAAAAGAACAACAGAGAATAGAAGCTGATGTGTTTGTAGAGTAGATAGACTTGATTTCAATCAAATATGTGGATCATACACCCTGTCTTCTAAAGTTTGTTGATTCCATGAGTCCTGCTATCCTGACTTGATGCACTCATAAAGCACTGAGGGCAAATCCTCTCTTACTGAAAGTGCATCCTTGTAAGTCCAAAATAATTGTGCTATGGCAATTTAGAAATTTATTAACTATTTCCAGGTTATATGACATCAAAATTATATGAAAAATGAAATTATTTTTGCCAGGTCCTCATCCATTGTAGTTCACCTGGCATATTAACTTAAACTAAAAATGACAAAAGCTGCCTTAATACATATGTTAAATTGACTGCAGAGTCATTGCCCTGTCAGCTTCAGAAAGGGCAGGTGGAAGCTGATGGTACTAAACCCGTGTGAATTCCCCTTCATGACCAGATAGCAGTAGCTTGCCCTTTTGCCATCATTTTCCTTTCTCCCAGTAGGCAGTTGTATTTTTTTCTAAATTAATAATAATTCATTCATTTTTTAAATAGCTATTTAGAACATGATAATGAGCAGGAAGGAGTTTTGCCATCTATATTTAGATTTCTGAATAAATACATGATTTTCAGGATTTCTTGCTGACTATATGTCCCATTCCAAATCAATCACACTTTCAAATTTGGAAATGTCAGTGTATGACTGTAATGCTTTAGAACTATGAATATCAAAATTACTCAGAAGCTTTTGTCCTTTCTTTTCAGAAGTAACCTCAGGTTTCTCTTTCACTTGGTTAATCTTTATCCAAAGATAGAAAGATTTCAAATACACAAACATATCTTTAAAAAAAAAAGTTTCCTTACTATGTATTTGAAAATATATATGGCTGGTAAAACACAGTGATTTATTGCACAAGAGTCGGGAATAAAAAATAAATTAAAAAAAAAAAATCAAGCTAATCATTACTGTTATAATAAACTTCCTCTCATCTGATTTACTACTGAATACCTACTTCTATATTATGCAGTATCTCAGTTTCTAATTCATGATTCTGATTGCAATCAGGATACATCATTGCTCTGCATCTGCTGGTCTTCATTAATGTTCACAGCAGATTTTCAGTTGGAGAGCTTAGATTCCAGCAAGGCAGACACAATGCCTAAATTTGTTTTATAGCTGAAGTTAGGGAAACCCTCTTAATGAATGAAAACTAGACCATCAGATCCCTCTGCTACGGCTTTATTTTTATCCAGGATCTTATAATATTAATCCTAACAAAACTTCAAGGATTAAAGAAAACACAAATGGTTTGTCTTCTCCATCTAAATCCTTTGATTTCCCTAAGTAACTTAGGGAAGGCTGGAAGATGCACTGATCATTTGCTTTACCAGTGATATATAGCATAAATAGTCTTCAAAACAATATTTTAACCTTTGCCTGTTAAACAGAAGACATTGCATGTTTTTAGTTTTTTAACCAAGGCCTCTCTCATTCTAAAACTGCTGGGTTTTGGTTTCCCTAATAGCCTTATCTTCTTCCTTGCAATTCTAATTCTAAACATTGATTTATCGTTATCTGATTTAGGTAAAAGAAATAAAGCAAATTAATATACTCCAGGATTTAGTGGCTTGTTACAACATGTTTACTGAGAGCTATCACTGAGGCACATATATTCTCATTTAAGTAACTAAAGAGACTGCAAGATGCATGTATAAATAGTAAACAAATATATTCTAAGTATTTATTGCTACGAAATAAACAATTAATACTGAATGTCTCGAGTGGAATATTTTTTTCTTTATTCAGATGAGGAGACAAGAGTCTGATCCTGACTTTTGATATAATCAGGGTAAAACCAGTGCACAGGGGATAAGAATCAGCATTTTTCTCCTGCTTACAGTAATGACTCCCATAAACAGCTTGCACAAGGTGAATAAATGGAACTTTATAGGGCTGAGCACAACCCTTCTTCCTCAGGGGCTCAAGGAGAGGCTGCAAGCTGCAAAAGTTAGTGAAGCAACCCTGAGAATCTCTACTTCAGTTCATGTACGTAACTAGTCTTTATTGTAATATTTTCCTCTGTCTTTCAGAGACCAGGCTCCTGTATTGGAATTTGCTCCCTGAAAAGCATCAGGCCATTTTAATATGTTGCAGTAATTATGGAGATAATAAATATAGCATTATGCAGAATAATTCAAATGTCATTGTGGTAAGAATTATTTCACTACGTCTTCATTGTTGATTGAGATAAAATATTGACTTGTATGGAATATATCTCTACAAACAATGAAAGCTGAAAGCTTTAGTAATAAAATATGTATTCAAAATGTTAGGAGTAAATTTGGTAATGATTTTACTGAGTATTCTCAGGTAACTATTTTTTTAGGCCTAATGACTTTTAAGGTTAGCTACAGATTTTTCAAATTATTTCCTGCTTTTGAAAGAACAATTTTTGATCTGTTTTGTAGTATATTTTTTTCCACTGTACTTATGTGTATTATAGGCTCCAGTGCTTCTCTGCTATGACACAAGGTATACAGGATGTGATGGAAATATGCAAATAAAGACAGAAATCACAGACAGAGAATACACCTCATGACTTTTCCCATTGATAATGAGATCGTCTTGATTTCAGTTACCAACATACAGACTGATCCTCAACATTGTCACATAGGTCACGTAAGTCTGTACTATGGATATCAAAATAATAGTTGTCTATGGATGGGTGAATCTATTGTTTCATTGCATCAGAAAAGCTGAGAAAACATACAGGAGCCAAAGCTGATGCTAGACATCACCTTATTGTGCTGCAAGTATCATAAACTAGAAACTAAAGGAAAAAAAAATAAATTAAGAGAACAATAACAAAAATGAGCATCAGTGCTCATAACAAAGTGGGATCACTTAAGGTTACCAAAAGAAAACTAGTTAACATTGCTCATTGGTCAGATTAAAAAGAGGACATGGTGGGCAGTTGTAGCACTGTCTTTAAAGGAACACAGGTAAGAGGCTTGAAGTAAGATTGTCCTGGTTTTGTTAAAAACAAGTTTCTATTTTAGTGAATTTTGCCTGTCAGCTAAAGCCTTCATATTAGCTGCATTTTCCTGGAGAACCAGACACATGTTTTGGTAAACCTAGCAATGGAATGCAAACTTATTGATAGGCACGGATGGACATCTCGCGAGAGGGGCAATGAGAAACCGGTGACCAAGAAACTGACCAACGGTGTATAACATTCCATTCAGGTGAATATTTCATATAAAGTGGGAGATCATGAGGATCTCGTCCCTTTGCCTTTTTCCTTTCCCCTTCTGCTTATGGCCGACATTAGGAGAGGACCTTGCTAGTCGTCCCTGCGAACTGAAGCCTAGTGAGAGATTGAATCCAGCTCCAGTTGGCTACAGAGTCTAATCCAGGACTTTGGGTGCTGGCTCTGCAGTTGTTGAGACTTTCAAGATTGGTTTTGTATATTTTGTATTATTTCCTCTATTCTTATTAGTAGCATTAGTAAAACATCTTTAATTTTTCCAACTCTCTTCTCTCTGTCCTTCTTTCCCTCCCGATCACCTGTCCTGAGTGGGAAGGGGGGAGAGGGAGGGGCAAAAGGAGGAAGTAGGGGTTGAGAGGAGGTTAACAATACATCTGCCAGGGTTTGATAGTCACCCCACAATCTTAACCCTCGACAAAGATTTAGTTTCACTGAGCCTTGGTCAGGCTTCCTAGAGACCAGTGATGTAGCTGAGTCTGATACGTTGCTGTCTTGAATAATCTGGCTTACTTTATATCCCTGTTAGAAAACAGAACTAGCACCGTGAGTTAAAAATAGACAGACATCTGGAGAACAACAGAATCTTAAAACTGAGGAAATAAAGGTTTAAAAACAAATAATCATGACAGAGAAATGCAACTGCTCTTTGATGTTACAAGTTAAAATGTAATAGCTGGAGGGGGTACAGTAGCCAAACTATGTAAAGATCTTAGGGAGGCTTATAGAAAGGTCTCTGAGCAAAATCTTACAACATTAGCTCAGTAAGCATTGCTATGTGAAGTAAGATTTCAAATCAACTGCAAACAAAGGATGCTGATAAGCAGCAGTGTGTATAAACTCAGGGATCAGTGAGCAAGATGTCCCAGGGGAAGTTTTTAGGTATTTTCTTGTTTCACAACTTCCATAAAGATATGAAGAGTATTAAGAGCACTTTCATTACATTAGCACATAATACTAAGTCCTTCGTAAAGACACAAATGTGTTAAGGTGTAAGGAACCTATCAATGCAAGCAAAGTGATAATTCTCTTGTTTCAGCGAAAGCGCGTCAGACAGTTGTGCAAAGCAGGCATAGCCAGGATCAGAGTATGTTGTATTCACCCTCCCATCTGGACACAAGCAAGGAACCCACGTAACTCTGAGCCAGGCTATTCATGCAGCACAACCAACCTTCTGGAAATACTCCAGAAGGCATCCTATAGTACACCTGATAGTTTTGTTCACAGTCACTGAGCCATGCTGACAGACATGAGGAAGAACAGATGGCATTTGTCCTTTGGGAGGTGGTGACTGTTCCCACAGATCTCTGTGGCTTTTCAACTACTTCTCATGCCTTGTAACCCATAGAATTTCCAAATGCCAACCTTCAAAGGGGAACCAATACAGTGTCTTAAGAGAGCTTATTCAGCACAAGTAGAATGATGAGCAAAGGAATAGGAACAAGGACAAACAAACAGAATTTTATTTGAAAAGGAAAATGAAATGAAGACTTAGTTTCTCCATTCTCGAATACCAATGGATATAAATAATTTAATATATAAATTCAAAGTTTGGCAGAGCTGATCATGGTATTTAAAATATTCAGATATGCATGTTTGTTAGGTCATTCCCATCCATATCTCTAGGAGAAAAATATTACGTACCATTCAAGGAAAGCTATTGATATAGAAATTTTCATGATCATATGAATAAATGTATAAAGGTAGCAAGTTAAAACTATAACTTGCCCAAAGCTTACCTATAGTAATAGAATACCAGCTTTGCTTTGCTAATTAGCTGAATACATGTCAAGAATAATAAATGTGCAATTGATTATAGATTGCTGTTAACCTGGGAATAAAGAGTAAGAGGCAAATCCTCCTTTAAATCCATAGGTACAAAGATCCTACTACAGTGCCTCTGTGCACAAGGACATTTAATGTACAAAAGGAATTGTAATGAGCAGGTAACAGCAACAGGATCTAGAGGGCACCTTTTTCTGTATGTGGCTGGTTTAGGCATAAGGCAGATAATGCACCTTTGCTTCAGAAGGGGCAACTTATGAGTTGAGTTACCACCCTGGAAAGCTTCTCCTACTATTCTGTTCAAATTACCCACTTTGTCTGAAGAAAGTAAAATAAAAAGTAAACAACTTGTCAATATTTCAAAAAAAAGCAGAAAGGCAGAGGGAAAAAAAAAAAAAAAGCTAGAGTGATGTAAATGGTTCCCTCTATATATGTGCTTAGAACTGGGAAGGAACCCTATTGCCAATAATCTGTGATTTTTAATCTGGCATAGTTTTCAAGTCTTAGATGTCAACACCACATGAAATACAATAAAGTGGCCTGCAGCCGTACCATGGAGACAAAATCTCTATTGGCAGGGAGATAACCTAGAATAGGCAAACATTTTCCTCTTTGCTAATGCCATGTTTTGATAGAGACACTTTGAGAGCCCCTAGGCGATTATTCTGTACAATGCCAGGAAATTAAACAACAATCTCCATACAAGAGCAGGTTCCACTGCTGAAGTAATCAGACAGATCTCATCCAAATCAGTGAAGTAATTTTGTTTCCATCAACAGAGGATCCAGCTCTATTTCTTGACTTTTCCTCATCCTCCATATCCTTTTGTTTTCTTTACACTGTTATTTCAATATTGGTAAAGAAATTATTTTCTTTTCTTCCACCTGTCACATGTAATTTTGGATTGATTCAGTTTGCAAAAACAATACACTCAAAATTTTCTGGTGATGTGGAAATGCATCTCAGAATTAAATACATCCTGCAGCAGCAAAATGTTTCTCTGCCATATTATGCATACAGCTCTAATTCTAGAAAAACAAACTGGAACACAAAAGGTTCCACTTAAATTTGAGAAGAAACAGTGAGGGTGACAGACACTGTAACAGGCTGCCCAGGAAGGCTGTGGAGTCTCCTCCTCTGGACACATTCAAAACCTGCCTGGACACCTTCCTGTGTAACCTCATCTAGGTGTTCCTGCTCCGGCAGGGGGATTGGACTAGATGATCTTTCAAGGTCCCTTCCAAACCCTAACATTCTGTGATTCTGTGAAATCAGTGTCATTCTCATTCCAATTGACCTAGCAAAGCTAAAACAAGAATTTGGTAATTTTGTCATATATTCTACTACAGAACACTGAGGCTTTTAGAGAGATGTTTTGGTTTTTGTATGTTTTTTTACCAGACAGAAACTGCAGAGAGTCAGGCACTGACAATTGGGAGAATGTGATCTGATGGCATTGCTCAGTGAGTCAGTGAACCTACTCAGGCATGAAACAGAAAGGAACTGTATTTTAACATGCCCTGTACTGACACAGGATTATCAAAGGAAATACAAGTGGGTGACGATGTGCAGCTACATTAAAGCTGTTAGTGTTCGAGTTCTTCAGAACTGTACATTCTGAACAGAAGCAGAACGTAAGAAGCCTTTGCAGCACCAGCAGCGCATGGCACAGTAAGCACTAATTGAAGTACAAGCCTGTGTGAATGCAAATCCCTGGAGGCAAAACTGCAGCTGTTCTGGCCCCATGAAAACAGAGTCTAACTGCAAAGTTCAAAGTCCACTTTATAGTAGGATTCAAACCTTTCTGCTATTGAATGTTTTGCAACATTGGGATTTTTTACTCTCTTAATGAGTAGGGTTTTTTTATGATAGTAAGAAACGTCAGCCCTTGGTCCCCCTACCTTTTAATCTGAAATTAATAAAATACCGTAACAATTTACATTGCGCTACAGGTATAATTTTTTGCAAATGTACTGTGAGGAACACAGTGAAAAATTAATTCTATAAAACACAGGAAGATTTTAAACAACAACCAAAATAAGCTGCTATGTTTATAAGCAAGGAGTGTACTCAGGCACAGATGAGTACTTTTTCTTTTTTTTTCTTTTTTTCTTTTCTTTTTTTTTTAAGCCTTTAAAGGAAATTTTCTCTTGAAGTTCCACAATAATAAAGAAATATAATTCTCTCTCTCTATTAACCATACTGGAATATCAGGGAGTATAACAAACTACTGCTCTTTTTGCCAACTACGAGCTCCTGCTCTTGTGTTAAACTATTTAAGTAGGCTGAAGAACAAAACTCTTGTAAATGGCTGCTTCATCCTCTCTTATTTTGAAAGAAGATGGTCACTTGGCAAAAAATAAAAGATAAAAGAGAGAGAGAGGGAAGGAAAGAGGGAGTGAAGGGCCTGAATGCCAATATTCTTCTGTCTTGTGTTTCTCCCTTCTCTGCTTTTTTAAAGTCTTTCTTTAAAAGCAGGTTTTATCAGGCAGGATTGAGTAGTATTTTCCTGTATAACTTTAACTTAAAATCCTTTTTTTTTTCTTTTAATAAACCAAATAAAACAAAAAACCTGAAGAAGTTGTTTAGACATAGCATTCTGACAAATGGAAGTTGCAAGTTCAAATGGTTTTATCATGAGTTTCATAAAATGCATTTGCAAAACACCCATGGTGAAAACGCCATGAATGGTAAAGGATTATTTAAGAGTCAGTTTTCAGCACAGGTTTCCAACTCTCAGAGTTGCCACAGTACCCTTGAAAATGTGGCCAAAGATCCTAGAAAGAGAAATACAGGAAAATAATATAACTTCAAATGAAATTATTTGGCATGGAAATTTAGAATCCTTTAATCTGAGACTGAGTGATTGGCTCATTGAGATTAGCAGTTCTGAAGGATAAACTCTACATCTAAGAACTGTGTGATTCCCAAATGAGGTAAGGCACTGCAAACACATGGTGATGTCTTCTGGGCCACTGTTTTACTCAAATTGCAGATGGCATGAGGAAAGAAAATTGCTATTTCCAGAAAAGAAATGGAGCTTGCTTAAAGGAGCCAGGTTCCGAGGACCTTGCAGGGGCACCCGAGAAAGGAGATCACAAAATGAAGACACTTTGCTGCTGGTAAAGACCAGCCAAGATGTTTGCCAGCATAAGAGAAACAAGACACTATGGCCTGTGTATTTTTGGATATATCTAAATAGTACAACATAGCTGGGTTGCTTTTTCTGCTGCTTCTGAGCTCTAGACTTGAAAGAAGTTACTTGCATGCCATATAAACATTTAGTGACACTAAAGTGCAGAAAGGAGAGGAAAATAAGAGGGGGGAAAAAAATCAGTCTCCTGAAACGACTCAGATTCAACATTCATGTGTTGACAAAGAGTTAGCTATTCATAATTTAGAAGTAATACTGTAAGCATTGTGTATTATTTAACTGCAACAAAGGCAAATGATAAAGATACTTATTTTTTGCCTGGTATATTCTGAGGGAGGAGGACAGAGTTGCTATGTATAATACTTGAATTGTACAATATTTACCAAATTTAAAGGACATTTTGTACACGCTATAAAGATCTTTGTATACAAACAGCACAGTTATCATCAGGAACTGTAAAGGACATCACAATTTAGCTGTATTAACATATTCTGTAAATTTTTCAGAGAGTAAATTAATTGTAAGTTGTGTATGTTTTATTAATCATTGAATGATTGGTCTGTAAATGTTTAATTTGAAACATTATTGATTTGCAATATGTGTGTTTCAAGTTTAGTGTTTGGCTCTATTCCCTTTCCTTTCTGTCACTATCTGCTGATTAGTTTATCTATAATTGAAGTCAATAAAATCTCCTTAATGTACTGTGCTGCTGTGTATTCTTAAGTACTGGTTGTAATCATGAAACTGCTTCAGTGCTTTGGAATCATAAAAACATATAGAGGATGCCCTGATATTCTCTTCCTTACTGTAGATACACATTTAAACACACAAAACATGAATTAGAAGTACAATTTAAAATTATAATCACTAGATGTAATGGCACCCCATTACCTAAAAAATCTGTTTTAATTGCAGAATCAGTACACACTCATCAACAAGAACAAACTGGTCATCCTTAAGCAACAATCACACATATTATTGTAGGGAGATCCTTGTTCAAATAAAAAAGAGCAAAGGGTTGTGTGGTTCCTGTGTCACCTTTAGCCTCCAGACAATCTGGGCTAGGCATTTTTTTTGACATGGAACTGTGTGGCAGCATGAAGTCAGAGAGGCTTCCAAAACACCACACAACTCAAAAATTATTCAGTAAAGCAAAAAGAAAACCACATGCTAAAGCATTTTGATCAAGGTCTTGATTTCTCCAAGTTAGACCAGCATAGGCCTTGAAATATTGTGAAGTTCTTCATATGACATATCTAAGCTATCTTTACCAGTCCTTGGAAGAGCTAGGGTACCAGAAATAAGACTTAAAATATCTGGCTGATCAGAGGGCGTGTTCAACTAGCCAACTACAAGATATAAAATGGTCAAGGGGGAGGATAGTCACACTCTGCTTTGCACTTGCTAGACCACATCTAGAGTATTGGATCCAGTTTTGTATTCGCCACTACAACAAAATTCAGGGGACGGCTACTACTATGCAGTTCCTTGGTGTCTTTTGTGTAGATGGGAATGATATTTTCCAGTCCCTCTTCTTTTCCTCTCAAATTTCCCTGACCACCAGAATCTTCCAAAATGATGGAATGGCTTTGCAAGAACATCATCCAAGCTTATTAGCACCCTTGGATGCATCTTGTAAGGTCCAAACAACATGTCTATATACATTGTTTTAATCTGAACCAACGGTCCCTAACTTGACCCTCTTCTATGAGTGGTTCACTGTATGCTTCATCATTGCTTCTTGGCATAGATATAGGTTGACCTTACCTGTGAAGAGTGAAAATCGGGAGATATTGAGGACTCAATTATTTTCTCTGTCATTTGTAACTAATTTGTCAGCCATTGCTTGCACTGCCTGCTCCTCTTCCTGCTTGGGGGATTGTACCAGTTTTGTGCTTTAAGAGTTGTGCAATCTTAATATCTTCTAGCCCTCAAAGCTTCTTCCTTATTTGTAAGCAACTGGTTCAGTAGAGCACTACTGCAAGTCAGCATATGCAGTAGTTGCATTAGGACTCACAACACACTTCAGTAATCTCCCAAATTGCTTGTGCACCATTGTGTCACTTTCCAAAGTTCCCCATGAGAATCAAGGTCTGCAGACCTGAGCATTTTCCAAATTGTCACTAGTCACTACTTATCTGCAGAGATTATTAGAATTTTCATTCTGACCAAAATAAATATCAAACAAGAGTATCTGAGTATGTCTAGTAGTGCTGAACTGTGCTTAGCATCAGAACAATATAAAATCTGTGACATATAAAGTCTATCTCCAGAGTGGAGGAAGATAAACAACGCACATCCTCTATCCCCTTCTCCCTTCCTCGGAAGCAGGACAGCTACACAGAGTGGTTACCTACACCTTCTTGTATGCTTTCACTGTACAAGTACTGAGACTATTTGAAGACTGCACCTTCTTGAGTGCTATCCTTTATAAATCTACCCTCAATAGTATCAAAACCTAGTCCTCAGTAAATATTCTGAAGTTTGTGTTTAACGCAGAAAGAAACATGCAAGAGCAACAGTTGGAATAATCTGGCCTTTTTGAAGCAATACCATGGTATTACCTGATGCTACATGACATAAAGGATAAGCAACTTTGGAACAAGTCTCCAGGGAGACTTACAGTTGGATTTTTAAGCAATGAGTCTCACTTCAATTGGAATAATAGCAACATACCCACTGTAAACGCCTACACTACCAACACTGACATTAACAATTTCCTATTATTCAGAGTAAAAAAGCCAGTTTTGACTTCTAATGGCTGGAATTACTCTTAGTTTGGGAAAGCCAGAGATGATTCTTGGGAGAAAAAAAAAATGAATCTGTGTCTTTTCCCAGAAAGTGTAAATTCAGATTTTACAGTTTGAGTCTTTTGTTCAATTTTTCTCAAACACAATATTCTCTTTTTTTTTTCCTTCACCCCCTTTTACATAATTGAATCTCTACTTTGGCAATATTCCTGTATCATTTTCTCCAGTCAAATAAAATTGCTTTCTAAGCCATCTAGTTTCTGCTTGCAAATCTCCTGAGGAATGCATAATAGGAGATTACAGCACCTCTCAAAGCCAACTTACAGACTTACCAAAATACTTCTGGAAAAATTCAGCATTCTTATTTTTATGCTTCCCAACAGAGGGCCAATTAGTTTTGGAAGCCTTCAGGATCTCATAGTATGGGTAGGGGATTTTTATGATTTATTTATAGATGCAGAAGGTTTCAATTAGATGGTAAGGGTGAAAGAGTCACAGTTAGAGGATGTGGTGGTTTCTGTTCTAGTTGCAGGCCTAAAATTGTATGATGAATCACCAGAGCAGAAAACTCACTATTTTCCTTTCTTGTCAGACCTATAGTATCCCGTGATGGAAGATTTTGTACTAAAAGAGCATCTCAATGTCGCTGCTCATAAAACAAGAAATATATGAACTATTCATTTGACCAACACAACATGTTCTAGAAAACATTTCTATGCTATAATTCATTTGGATTTCCCATTTTTCTGCTTTTTTTTTTCATGTCTTTAGACACTTCATGCCAGAATTTTAAGTATTATACAGGCTAGATGTGGCTCTCAGTCTGTCTCAGGGGTGTTAACATTTGTTGCAGAACAAGCTGACCACTACAGAATACAAAGCAGTGATTTGAATTATTTCTCCTGTTGTTACCATAACCAGCTTCTGGAATGTCCCAATACTTGTGCCCTGTGACTTTCTCCAGTTGTTTCTCTAGTTTTAAGAATTATTGGAAAGACATTTGCAAATGCTGTAGTACTTCTGGAGAAATGGAATTTCTAATGTAGGAGCCACAGCAAAACACAAAGCAGCATTAGGAAGGTAGGTGGCACATGGCCTCTGAGTAGGAAACAGTATTATCACTAATATCATAAGGCAAAGCAATATTATTAAGTTGCTCATTTTAGTAAGTTATTGTCCACTCAGCTATGATACACTACGTGACTGTCACAGGATAAAGCGTAACCAAAAGCACAGCTCATTTAAGCGAGTTCTTAATTACACTGCCCAACTTTAACTGCTTACACAACTGAAATGTAAAGTATAATGATTCACTTAATTTGAAGTAGCTCCCAAGATTAAATCTGTAGTTAAATAACAGCTTCTGTAGTTTAACTATTAAAAACGTAATCAGAAATGCAAGATGCACAGAAAACTTGGAAATGGTAAAAGTACAGAATTTATGAGATCAAACATGAAACAAATGCTGCAAAGTAGATCTTCTTAAGTTGAACAGAATCATTGGAAGCAGTTATCATGGTACCTGTACCATAAAATGGGCTGGGGAATGAGATCACTGGGATTTGAACAAGAAACCTAGACAGCTGATAGTAGCTACATATAATTTACTTACATTTCATTATAGCTAATTGCTGTAAAAAAATACCAGGAAAATTGTTTTGTTATCCACTCTCTGAAAATTACAGTCTAGATGAAACAAAAGCTTTGAAGACAATGGCTTTTGTGAAGGAAGTTATTATAACTTTAAGGAAGAAGATTGCTCACACAGCAGGATCCAAACCACAGCAATTCAAAAAGAATGGCTTTTGGCTTATGTAGTGGTTCTACCAAGCCGACTATTTGCGAGGACCATGGCATACCTCCTGCATTTTGTCTGTTGTACTGATATGATTTACTTGCAAAATCCCATGTAATATGGCATCTACTACATTCCCAGAAGGATAACAGATCACCATAGAAATTGAGGAAGAAAAATCAACCACACCATCCATACTTCTGTTTCCTGTGTAAAAGAAAGTCTGGCAAACTATCTTAAAACAAGTCACCAAAAGGCAATGAGATACACAGATCCAAGTATCTTAGATCTAATGTGCTAGTTCCAGGAAACCTATGTCTCTTTTCATATCACCTGGGAATACAATATTATCAGGGTTTTAACCACTATGGTGAACATTACATTTTAATGTTCTTTTGGAGCGTAGGTGTTCGTTTTCGGGGTTTTTTTGATTTTTTTTTTGGGTTTGTGTGTGTGTGTGTTTTTCCTTCCTTCTATGACTAGTGTGGCATGTAACAAGAGCAGCAATAACAATGAAGAAGAAATTAAATTAGAATTAGATAGACATGAAAAAATAGATCATTTCGATGAGTGAATATCAAAAAAGCATGCATGTGTTTTATGGAACCTGTGATCAGAAAGTTTAATTTTGGATATCTTTTGTTTGAAGGGATTATTTAAAATTGGACTAGATAAAGATTCGCTACAACTGACTCAAGTTCTAAGAAGGCAAGGAGAGATGACTTATTTCCGCCTTATCAGGAATCTTTAGACCTTTCTTTCCGCAAATGAATTTATATAATTGTCCTGGTTTTGTTAAAAAACAAGTTTCTCTTTTAGTGAATTTTGCCTGCCAGCTAAAGCCTTCATATTAGCCGCATTTTCCTGGAGAACCAGATACATGTTTTGGTAGACCTAGCAATGGAATGCAAACTTACTGATAAGCATGGATGGACATCTCGCGAGAGGGGCAACAGGAAACTGGTGACCAAGAAACTGACCAACTGTGTATAACATTCCATTCATGTGAATACTTCATATAAAAGTGGGAGATCATGAGGATCTCATCCCTTTTCCCTTTTTTCCCTTCTGCTTATGGCTGACATTAGGACAGGACCTTGCTAGTTGTCCCTGCAAACTGAGGCCTAGTGAGAGATTGAATCCAGCTCCAGTTGGCTACAGAGTCCAATCCAGGACTTCAGGTGCTGGCTCTGCAGTTGCTGAGACTTTCAAGATTGGTTTTGTATATTTTGTATTATTTCCTCTATTCTTATTAGTAGCATTAGTAAAACATTTTTAATTTTTCCAACTCTCTTCTCTCTGTCCTTCTTTCCCTCCCAATCGCCTGTCCTGAGTGGGAAGGGGGGAGAGGGAGGGGCAAAAGGGGGAAGTGGGGAAGAGGAGGTTAACAATACATCTGCCAGGGTTTTTGTTGTCACCCTGCAATCTAAACCCTCGACAATAATCTTCTTCTCATTCTGAATACCTAAGGGCATTTCAAGATCATCATGGTCTTGCTCTCCTACGGATTTCAGGCACTATCTTCCCTAGGTGCTCCCTCTATGCTTGAAGTCTTCTACCGACCTAATGTGTTTGATGCAATTTCAATAGTATCTTTCTCCAACTGCTATCCACTATCTGTTCTCCCACAACTGTCGATGCTGCTTTCACAGTGAGCTCCTCAGATCAGACATAGCTAATCCCGAGGGTACCAGTCCTTATGACAAGTTCTAGTCTGCCTGTCATTAGGTACCTAAACCTTTGCATAGATACCTGACCTTTTTATTATATAATGAACACAGCCAGTAGATGCCAATATGCTGATATCTAAAATGACCAACATTTAAATCTAGTTAACCATTACTGGGTCACACAACATTCATATTCTTAAAGAACATGACTTTAATGTCTAAATGAGTTGTGTGTCAGGACCCTCAACTCCGAGAATGAGTATCATTCTATAATTTAAAATCTCGGCCCATCTTGTTCTGACACTGTAGTCACTTAGTGCTCGCTAAATCTCTACTGTTTTCTTCCAGCATCTACGAAAAATAGATTCTGGGTGTCTCTGAACATTTTTTACAAAGTTCTGCTCAAAAATTTGGTGACTAGGGCAGTTTGTAAGTATTTTCCTTAATTGCAGTTTTTCCTTCAACTTAGTCTCTCTGGTGATTTGGACAACTGTTTTAAGATCCTTATCTTTGTATTCAGCACTTGTTCCTTCTCTCACTTCTCATTAACAATCTTTTTGACCCAGCCACTGATCTATACCTCACCTTCATTCATACTTCCTCTTCTAAAAATAATTTAGATATCATGATTAGTGATTTCCTTCCAAGATGCTTCTGAAAAAAAGCTTTTAATGCCTCTCTTTTCAACTCTGGAAGCTTCCCAGTGGTTCACTGTTGAAATATTCACATTTCCTCCAGGCAATCCCTTCCACGTCAGCCTGTTGAGTGCTTTTAGGTTAGCAGAAAGAAGCAAACTTGCAAGACAAGCAGACATCTTGTGAGCTAAAACTCTTGAGCTTTGAGGGGCTTGTTTGCCTGAAGGGTGAACACAGTTCACTGCAGATCTACCAAAGTTCCATTTTGTTAATAAATGTACAGCATGTACCTGGCTAAATGAAAAATGAAATTCAGTAGTAATTCCTGAAGGACCTCAGGGATGTATTACACTGACAGAATACTGATTTGTATTTTTAATAGAATATTATACTGATGAAACATCAAAATCATTTTATATTGTTGCATGTCACAACGTGCTGAAGAATCCTTGTGGTTAGGACAGTAATGCAGTCATAATAAAAATGAAATTTTTCCCTTTCTCATTCAGGTTTTTGTAGCTTTTACAAACATTACTGTACATTTGATGTTACTCAAACACAGCGTAGTAAGATCAGATTTTTAGTCAAGGAAAGTTCAATAAGCTCTCAAACATAGGAACTGCTAAAAGCCACTCCACTGACTTCATTAGCAATGTTTAGAGTTGTGCTATCTCATGGATGATACAGCACCACCACTGTAATATGTGTTGCTTCTTGTGGAGGCATATGGCTTTGCTAGGCTTTTTTTGTTATTTTATTTTCTTCAGCCATTTTATGTACTCAGCAAGTTTTGAGGGAGCTTTTGGTCACCTTTGAAGTAGTCATGCTGCACAACTTTTCAATGCTCATCATTTTTCATACCCTAGGTATTGACATATCTTGGATATGAGCTGAGCTGTACTAACTACAGGCTGCAGCAATGATGTTGTATTGACTTAAAATTAGTTCACCTATGTGCTGGGTTGACCCAAACCAGCGGTCAAGAACCCACATAGCTACTCCCTCATTCCCCCAGCTTCCCCAGCAGGCTGGGGGAGTGAATTGGAAGAACGAAAGCAAGAAAACTCATGCGTCAAAATAAAGACAGTTTAATTGGTTAAGAAAAGGGAGGGATGAAAAAAAAAAATACAAAGGAAACCAATCACTCACCACCTCCCCAAGCAGATCAGTGCCCCTACTATCTTTAAATAACAACCACCTTGGAAAACAAATATCCACCCTTCTTCCTCTGTCCTAGTTTTTACTGCTGAGCATGACATTATATGGTACAGAATATCCTTTCAGCCGTGTCAGATCATCTGTCATGGCTATGTCCCCTCCCAATCTCTTGCCCACTCCCAACATACTCAATCAGGCAGAGCAAAGAAAAAAAGGAGAATGCCTAAATACTGTGTGTATGGGAATATAGTGGAAGAATGGTAAGGAGGTTGGTTAAATGTAAATATGCTCAAGTGACTTGCAGCTGTCTGTAGAAAAATCACATACATCACACTAATTGTTTTACTGACCTTGTATGCTTGATGAGTAGAACCTCTGTGTTAGATAACACAGGCCTATGAGAAACTCTAGACAACTTATCACTATGTCTGAGATTCCTGCTTTGTTGTGAGAAAGAGCAGGAGGCTGCACCTGCCTGAAGCCTTGAAATACAGACAAGCTCAGCAGGCCCAGTGATGATCTTACGAGGGCTGAACTGCTATAGCGCCTGCGTCCCCACTTGTGTTGTCTCTGCCTGGGAGCTTAGGTGCAACTTCAGAGATCCCCCAGTAGAGAGGTAACTAAAATAAAACTTGCTCTTTGCAAATGCATTCATGGCCTCTGGCTCTTCTTGAGATGTACTTGCGTTTGTGCACACGCTGTGCAAACCACTTCTCAGCAGTAGCCCAGACACTGGTCTGTTATCAGCACTGTTTTAGCCACAAACCCAGAACACAGCAGCACACTGGCTGCTATGAAGATGTTTAACTCTATCCCAGTCAGACCCAGTACAATCAGCTAAGGCAACACCACTGTTTACAAAGACTGCAGGTACTGTACTGATCTTCTAGACAAGGATTATCTCTGCAGTATCATACCTTGCAAAGTAGTACAGCTACAAATTACAATTTATGCTGACACTTGAACTTTCTTTTTGTTTGGATGGACATCCTTTAAAAAGAAGTATAAACAAAAAATAAGAAGTTACTATGCTGGAAAACTTTGAACTACTTTAGCACATTGAGATAGTTGTATTTTTTTCTACTCTGATTTGGACTACAGTTTTAAGATCATTTTTTGTCTCCTCAATATGAAAACACAGTGTCATTCTTTCAGAATCCATGAAGGAAAGTTCATCTGAGACATTTTCTAGGTTATTGCATGAGCATTCCAGCATCCTACAGCTGCAAACACAGCTTGAGCTGCAGTTTCCACAGATTTGCATTTATAGTTAACAGTCAGGAGCACTTACACACGCAGTTACTGCTAGATCTAAAAACTTTTAAAAATCTCTTTACATTTTTTTTGGTTTTCATATGGAAAATTTCCCAGTTGTTTTAACACTGAAATGTAACTCCTGGTGACTATAAGTGACTGACTCAGGAGGTTTGTGCTCATAATACTTATGTTCTTGCTTCAATATATAACCTTGGAGGAGAGAGAACGAAGATTACCCCACCAAGGTTACTTTTGAGCCCAGTCGAGATTAATAATATGCAGAAATAATTGTTATACCAACAGCTATTGAATAGTAACTACAATTAAGTAGGTCTTTTCCTAGCAGGTATCTGTCATTGCAATTAACTGGTACCCATATTGGGAGCCTCAGTTGCGTATATATGGAACAGGGACAGGCTATTCCATTGTCCTGAGGGCCTGTATATCCTAAGAATACACTCCAGTTCAAATTCAAACTACAGCCTGTCTTCTGATTTAATAGCTAGTCTGGAAAATTTAAGCTGTGGAATTTTAACTAAGCAAATTTATTTAGATTTCCACTAAACTAGATCAACACTAATTTTTACTGCTTAGTTCTATCAGGGCTAAGAAAAACCTCCTTCAATCTTCCACTAATATGGACATTGTTTTTTAATAATATTTCATATAAAGTTGTTTGGTTTTACTTTACCCAGTAAGACAGTTTTAACATGTACTATCTGATGCAGGCAGACTTTTATGTTTACACAAGTATGATATTTTATGTAGAAAGGCAGAGATTAAGCCTAAAAAAAAAATTAAATTGTACTTAGTGTAGTCATAAAAACTAAAGCATGTGATGGCTGAACCAGTTTATATAATCTAGTTGTCCTCTTCCACAGAAAAGGGAATAATTAGTACATTAAACCTACCCATTTTTGGGAGAGGGAAGGCAGGCAAACAGAATATGGTCACAAGGGAATTAGTCACACAGTTTCAAAACAAGCAGAAATATTATCTTTTATAATGACTGCTAGAGAATGCCTGAAGAGTAGAGGTCATTGGCATCTCTATTAGCATCTTGTTTCTAATAGCTCTCCTAGAAAAGAAACATTCCTTTGAGATACAACAAAATCAATTCACAGGATCACAGAATGGTTGAGGATGGAAGCAACCTCTGGGTCATCTTCTCCAACCCCCCTGTTCAAGCAGGGTCAAATTCCCAGCCCTTGTTTGGCACAAGATCAATAGTATTACAAGGAAGGGACCACCAACACCTCTGCTTTCCTCTGCTACTTCTGAATTTCTCACAAAGAGAGGTAAAAGATATATCTAGAAGAGACAGATTTTTAATATGAAAGTACTATAAACTTCTCCCTTTATTCTGTTGAAAAAACTGCAATTGCTCTGGTACTATCATTCAGTCCCTGGACAAAAGGGAAAAGAAAAAGGTGGTTGTGGTTCTTTAAGAAAAATGGAAAAAAGCAAAAAAGAAAAGAAGTCTCAGTTGAAGTTTTTGGCTCAAGGATCTGAAAGATGCTATGAAACAAAAAGTAAAATTTATAATTATGGAGAAATCAGAGAATGCACACACCAATATGGGAGTAAGTGAACAACTACAGTTAACTTTGGAAGTTTTTTTAAAACTACTTGGAGGGACTTTGAATTTGAATCAAAGGCGAACAGAGCCAGTAAAGATGATTAATGGGATGTTGTTACTTCTCTAGGGAAAGTTGCCTTATAGTCCTACAAATTTAAACTGGCAGCTATCATGACTCAAACAGCAAGCCTACAGAGAGTAGAGAATTCTTGCCATTGCTTCAAACTAAATGATGCTTATCTAGCCTTGGCATTACTCTAGGTTGGTGGCAACTAAGAAGATAGGTAAGGAAACATAAACCACGTAAAAAAAAAAAAAAAAAAAAAAAGCATCTGAAGTCACTACTTTAAAATGAAATTATTTTCTGCTACAGTTTTCATAATTACTCAATAGTATGTGGTAGGTTGAATGGATGGCTAAATATTACCCGATCTTACCGAAGTACAGTATCATTCCATATCTGGAACTATTTTCTTTCTCCTAGAATAGATCTGTCACAGGCTAGTCATTTTTAGTTTTCCAGGCTAGTCTTTCCTAGTTTCTTAGAGAAGTGTTGAATATACTCAGTATCCGTTAGTTACAATCTATTGTCTCTCTATATTCTGCCTTCTAGGATATATCAAGAAATCAAGTCACTATACTCAGAAAAAAAATATTAAGATAGTCAAACTAAATTGGCAATTAACAAATCCAGATAGTGCTTAGTGAAGTGTGACACATGCACATTGTGATTACATCTGTGTGCTTGCTTTCTTTTTTCTTATGCAGAAGTCACTTTAGTATTAGTCACCAGTGATGTACAGGTATTACAGTTCTACTCCAAATGTCATTAGCATGAAAGCACTCCAAACATCAATTTATGCAGGTGATAAAGTCCAAATAGACTTTATTCTAACCAGACTTGTTTAGCAAAGAAGCAACTAGAAACAGGGTTTATCCAAAATCATTCAGTACTTTGACAACATCATAAAACAATGATTCAGATACTGGTTAGGTGTTCCATTACTACACAGCCAATTCAGACTCAAGGGATCCCAAAACTCCAGAACAATGACTCGAAATGCACATCTTCCCACTCACAAAAGGTGAGTACTCTCAAGGGAACCCAGAAAATATAATCACTCACCAGCCAGGTGAGGTGTCTCCAACCTTGATGAAATCTCTTTAGACAGTGCCCTGGATCTAAGGAGAATCAACTGAAATACCCACTGCTCCAAGGAACACCAGCTCAAAGTGGGTCTCCATTTGGCTCCACTTATACCCCAAGTCAAATCTGAGCTGTGGTCATTTATGGTAGTGGTTTATGAACTTCTCTCAACCAAGGTGTTTCATGGGTCAAGGGCCCTGTCTGTCAACCAAGGGGCATGTGTATGACCCCAGTGTTCCATCAGTCCAGAAGTTTCTAGAGCTTTCAAAGAAGGGGGTGGGAGGCAGTGTGAACCTGCCACAGCCACTAGATTTGTTTGAAGTGAAAGTTACATGTTTTAAGACTTGAATTGGGGAAGATGAATATTTAGAAACATTTTTTTCTGTTGTTTATTTTTAAGTGTATGTTCTGATTTTTTTATGTTTGCCGTGTCAGAAATCAGTTTTCCAGAATTTGCATTTTTCCTACGCCACCACTTTTCCCCTCCACATGGAAACTGAACTTACTTCCAGGAAAAAATAAAAATAGTTCTTTGTAAGGATTCCCAGAACTGACTCCCAAAGGATAACCAAAGTGAAGGAAACTTTAGGACAGACTCAGAGAGCTGTCCATTAAACAAAAAAACAAAACAAAACAACAAAAACCAACCAACCAACCAACAAAAAAACAAGACCACCCCACTACTTATGCTTTTGGATGTGATGAGCAAGTACTGAAAGTGAGGTTATGTAGCATTTGAAATTATCCCAGTGTAGAGCTCTATATTTTGTATCAGAGAATCTGTATTTGAACTTGGTAGCCCCCCTTAGTCAGCATTTGTTTGAATCCTTGATGTCTATCAACGGCTATGGAATTACAAATGTAGTCTGAGGTCAATAGCAGTAGAAAAGAATCACATTCTAGTAACACTTAAAATAACATCCATTCATTCTATACTAAACATTGCATTTAGTCATCACAGGAAACAGTGGGATAGTAATGTATCTTCTAATGTACTATAACTCAATAATATGTAAAATATTTTAAAGTATAGTTATTAAGCCTTAGTATTTATGAGACAGACAAGCCTAAAACATTATGCTACAGACAAGTTGTAAAGTATTTTGTAAAATGCACTTGGTATACACTCCATGTTTGGTTTGGCTTTGAATATATACACAGAAACCCAGTAAGTTTTTCAAATCCCTTAACTTTACAAAAATGCAGGTGCATAACTGGTTTTGAATTCTGTGTCATAGTCTAATATATTAATAGCAGCAAAATTGGGTTTCAATTATTATGCAATTTGATTTTTTTAATTCTTCTAAGCCTTATTAGTCTGTTCAAAAGAATGGGAAGATTATGACAGCAGGCAATTGCAATGTGCGTTTCAGCCAAAAAAAGAGTCATTGAAAATACTTATCCATTTCAGAATTACTAAAGTAGTAGGGTTCCTATGAACTGGGCTGAGTTGTGTTCTATACAGCAACCACAGAAATTGCTTATCGCATGTTTTACATACCCATGCTGAAGACTTGTGATGGGAACCACCCTGCCATAGAATATCAAATTTTAAGATGCTTTGGATACTTTTTCCAAATAACATTGGAAGACAGGGTTGTTACAGATACATATAGATATTTTTAAACTACATTGCAGATATTTTAAAGGCCTTCAAGTATAGCTAGAGCCTGTTACTGTTACAACTTTTTAAAGAGCTCTCAGTTCTCGTACATATTTGTGTTTCAGATTGGGAATTCACCAGAAGAGAGGGCAGGAAAAACAAGATGCAAAATGAATGTTTTGGTCATTAAATTGTCATTTTCCATGTATACCACTGTCTACAGCAATGTGTGATAGTCATTCCCATCAAAGACTTCAGAATCATCCATAGCAAGGACAGCTGCTAACATTTGATAAGGTAAACACGTAGACAGAAGAAT
Source organism: Patagioenas fasciata (assembly GCF_037038585.1). Classification (NCBI taxonomy): domain Eukaryota; kingdom Metazoa; phylum Chordata; class Aves; order Columbiformes; family Columbidae; genus Patagioenas; species Patagioenas fasciata. The sequence goes on along the minus strand of NC_092523.1, from coordinate 32,952,925 downwards.
ATTTTAACCCTGTGATGTGTGTTATTGTTCATTGTGTTAGAACATTAGCTAGATACTGTGGCTGCAACTAAACCCTCAGCAGGCTGGTGTCCATTAATTTCAATCATAATTCATTAACAAGACTAATTATTAAAAAAAAAAAAATGGGGAAGGTAGACAGGCAAGGTTACAATAGTAGTAAATAAAATCAAGTTGCTATCTCAAGATAGATGATTTTATTATTTTTTATAAGTGGACAATCTTGAAAATATTAGCTTGGTTAAAATAGCTCATTGAAATATTTCAGCTCTGTAATTTTAAGGTTTGACAAATGAAAGTCATCAGGGATTTTGGTCTTCAAGTTTGATGTTTGCATTGATTTTCCTTTGCTGTAGGAATCATTACTGAATTTCGGAACTACCATTGATGCTTCATGCCTTCATATTCCCCACCCTCAACCATATTTTCACTGATTGCCTTTTTTTTCTTTAATTAAGAAAACTGAATGAAAAGAGTGAACTGTCAGCAGCTATATTTCCAGTTACAGATCTATGCATATATCCACATATTTAATATTCATCTGTGTTTGTCTCCCAGTCTGTCCCTAAAAATAACCATTTATTTTTTTAACTACTTGTAGCAATATTTAACCACTGAACCCTTTAATTACTTACACTACTGACAAGCAGGGCTCACTCCAACGCTGAGATAATAGTTTTGTACACACAAGCTGAATTTAAAAAGTAAATGACTGAACCTTTCAATCTTCAGTATCCTGCCAGTTTTGAGGGCAATATGGATGTTCCTCAATGGAAAAGATGTCACATAAATATATATATATGTGTATGTGTGTATGTATGTAGGTATATATATACATACATATACAAATATATTTCATAGTGGAATGGTTGACCAAATATTTAATGTTCAGCTTTTTCTTCAGGTATGCATCATCATATAAAAGGTGTGCATCTAAACTAAGTCTGTAACCTAAACTCCCTCCTGGCCCATTGAAAGAAACTGACACCTGCAAAGGACACGTCACAGACTTTGCAATCCTAATTTAGCATAGGAGTGAATACACACAAAACAAATTTACCGTTCCCTCTTAAAGGGAAATCCTAGATTTCTTGTCTACAATAGACACCCTCTTTTAAAATGCTAAAAAGCTGGGAGAGAAGAACTCCACAGTATTGATTAGTTAGAAACACATAGCCAACACTTCAATCTAATCTGGTCAGGAACACTTCCTTAAACCTTGCCACTTTTTGTACCTTTTCTTGGTTCTTAAACCTAGTATAAGACTGCTTTTGATTTCATCAACATCATATTATTTTAAGTGTCAAATAGTCAGGATTCCATGGAAATAAATGAAGCTGGAAAGCATAGATACCTATTCTCATTCTGCATTTCAGGTACACCTGAAAAAAAAAAAAAAAACAACCACAGATTCAAGGTCCCTGCACCTGTCACATCAGACTCTCCAAGAGCCAACAAAGTTCACGGAAAGTCCTCTGGACCAGTACTTGGCAGACACCAGGGGACACCAACCATGCCAACTGCCCTATACACTCCAGAGCCCTCACGCTAGGAGGAATTCAGGGATTCAGTGGTCTGTAACATTTCAGACTCCACTTTATGTCCCTTATGTCTCACAGGTAACAGAGACATGCACAGCTGAACATGTGTCGTTCAAGTCTACTTACTATCCAAAATTTCTGCAAAGAAAATCCATCAGTTCTCCAACCAAGAAGTGTGATTTGCAAAGCAAAATCATGCAGCTATAACATTAAGGAGGAGGGGGGAGAAATGTTAAGAAAAACTTCTCCCTTTCTCATGTCTGCTGCTTTCCTGAGACACTTAGCTTCTACAGAGCTTTTTCCTAACTGGTCAGGCCTCTTCATGTTACCTCATGGACATTTTGTGTATATTTTGTTAGAAAAGAAGATAAATTAATGCTCAGGCCTCCCCTTTCCAAAAATAGCAGGTCCTTCAGTCTCAAAATCTAGCTGCTAGTAAAACACAGAAGGGCTTCAAGACAAAACCATACCTACCAAATCAGACGTCTAGAAAAACTCATCCAAAAAGAGAACAGAAAGGGCAAAATGAAAACAGTCTTGCCATTTGAATCAGCTGGTAGATAGGAACTTTCCTCAGAGCTGAGGAACTGGGCTCAAACTACTTCCTTAACAAAGCATTTGCTTCGTGAGGACACAGCAAATTTCTGTCCATTCTGCTCACACCATCTCTCTTGGTATTAAACATGTTTCAAATCTTTTCAGATTTGAGAGAATGAGCTCTTTCAGAGAGAATGAGCTCGCTCTTTCACCTCAGAAAACATCTTTAGCAGTAATCTGCCAGACAGAAGGCATTCTTCCAGGTTCAACAGCATTTTGCAAAACAGAGATGACTCCGATAACTAACCCTAAGCAATTTTATGGCTGTGAGCTGGAAGTGGGCAGGGGCGCTTCTTTGAATTATCAACTGTGCATCAGAGAAAGCAAGACTTAAAGACATTCTTCAGAATTTCCCACTGACCACTCACACTATTTACACTTTGATCCAGGTTCAGCTTCATAACTTTATGGTATGGACAAGTATCCAAGTCAGAAACCAAGTCACTCAGTATTCCAGTTTTAGTAAGCACAGACAGACAGGCTCCACTGTATGAACAGATTAATTTCTGAGCTATCTTCTATCTTCATTATCTACAGCAGGAGCCTACCAAGCTAAGGGATTCCTATTCTATATGCCACATTTAAGTTTCTAAAATTCAATGAGTATGGATTTGGGGTTGCAAGATTTATGTTTATCTCTTTTCAGTACCTAACTTCTACAAAACTGAATCAAGTCATTTGTGCTAGAGCTCTAGGTTTCATTAGCCAGACTTTCAAAAGAAGTGCTGTTAGAACTTTTCCCAAGACTGGATACAACCAGTTCCCTCAACTACAGAAATCAGGATTGAATCAGGAATTATTTGTGAGGAAAGCCAGTAAAAACTGTCAACAATATTAATGATAAGTCAACCAGTTCTAATGACCATAGTAAAGCAAAGGCTGATAAAAAACAACTAGCAAATATGCAATTAAATATCAAACTATTAATGAATTTCAAGTTTTATGTTCCAGATGAGAGAGTTCAGCATTAGAAGAAATAGCTAATAGCACATTTCTGTTGTTCTCAAAGGAAATTCTTCTAATTAAGCATTAAAATTCAGCATGATCAGAGAAAAAACACTTGGGAACCAAATTTTTGAAAAGCAGAAGTTCACGATGTAAGCAGCTAGCAGCTTTATTAAAATCAAGAAATACACAATTATTTTTGCAATAAAAAACTGCTACAAATGGGTCCCCATTTTGAAGACAAGTATGTATTTGTTCACACAGGTATGCAAGGTTTTTTACATGAAAATTAAGGATTCATTATTTTTATTGCATTAAAATAACACCACTCTTTCAACTGATATATTTACAGATTATATATGATACCACAGCCTTGCTTTCTTTCTTTTGTTCAAAACTGAACAAAAGCATTCATGCAGGAATACAGATTTTTCTGGAAATTGTTTGCATCATCCTATAATGGAAAGGCAAACTTCAGCCCATTACCATGGAGAGAACAACAGGCAAAAGCCAAATTCATTGGCTAATCATTGATTAGCAAAGAGGACACCTGCAGATGTACTGCAGCCACAATGTGGATTTATCTCACCAGGTGATCTGAGGAGGAAATAACACTTTCAAGGAGATAATGTGTCCAAAGTATCACAAATATATTCCAAAATCTATTCGCCCCTTCAGTTCAGTCTTTGCAGACATACCCATACTTGCACTAAAGAACAGAAGTGACTGTATAGGCTCTTGAATTTACAGAGAAGCTCAAAAGACATCAGAGAGGAATGTGCATGTATGTGTCCAAGTGACACTTGAGGCAAGTCAGAATCTTTTTCATAGCTTATTACAGAATATACTCACAACTCACAAAACTAGCAACTTCTATGCAAAGACTTGCAATCAATGAATGACAGCAACATAGCTGTGGGGTTTGGTTGGTTGGTTTTGGGTTTTGTTGTTTGGGGTTTTTTTTAAGATTTATATCACATGCTATACAAGGATTCACTTATTTTCAAAATAATACTTTGCTAAATTCATCATGGTTTTCTCAGCCATATATATTCTATCACTGGCTAACAAGTATCATTCAAGTCACGCTTAAATCTAATACCAGACACGCTTTTCTTATGTATGTATCACCATTCTTTCCACATAATGGGGTATCTTCACATGGTACTGTGTCACATACTGACCATAGATTTCCCTGATGTCAAACACCCGCTGGTTTTGCACCATTAATAGCTTCAACATAAACACAAGCATAATTCATATCTTCACTATGTTGCAGCAAAAGTTCCTGCTGGTTTTCTTCTTCTCCAAGTCCTATTTAAGTGCTAAAGGATAGAACCTCATTTTCTCGGAACAAAGTATTCAGGGCAGCTCTATTAATACTAGCACGAGCCTTAAAAATAAGAAATCAAACACAACACTGTGGTCTAGTATTTTACATCTGTCAAAACTATATCTAGGTTTCCAACTAAAGGTTCTGGTAGCAGCTGAACTGGCGGTTGGTACCACCACCATCCTGATATATCTTCAAACTTCAGCAGTTTTGAAGGGAAAACTTTATCTTCATCATATTATTCACAACAGATGAGTTGCATCAGGGACTCACAGGGACAAAAACAAGTACCACTGGTTTTGTTCACCTATAAAGGGAAATCATGTATCAACTCACCAGATCCTTCTTCCTTTCCATCCTCTGACCTGAAAAACCCTAAATAAACAAGGGAAGTGCCAGAGGATAGATACACTTGAGCATAATTATTCAATCAATTTACTCAAAATAGTACCAGATGGGTGCTAACTAACTAGTTCTGCCGTATTTGCTGACTCTTCTCCTCCAGCTCACAGAACGTTTTAAACTGAGAGAACAAGGGTTCAACAGGCAAAGTGTTTGGTGTTTCTCCTTCCCATAGCCAACTTACATATCATGCATATGGTATGCAATTGAACTTAACTGGGTATTTACTATCAAGGTCATAATAAGGTGATTCTCCACGGTATGTTTAATAGAATGAAGTGTAGAAATGCATATGGTTCGCTACTAGTCTCATGCAACCTACAAGTAAAGGAAACTTCAGGTTTTTTGGTTTGTAAGCTGCAAAACTGCAGGAGACCATATCACCAAAAACACTGACCACCTCTTTTGAATAAAATCTCTGGCTGAGAAGCACGCAGACAAAAAAAATTACTAACTTTAATTCACTGTCATAATAATTAATTGAAGAGAGAGGATATGGCAAAATGGAGAGCAGGTAGGCAGTTACATAGCAGCTAGGTGTAATGCTGCAGTGTAGGTTTGACGCACACCCGAAAACGAAGGCCCAAGTTATGGATAACACTTTATTAATAATTTTTCAGAAAGCCAGTGCATCGTGGTAACATTTACAGCCCTCTAATTCAACAAATACATAATGTATATCACTATCTGTTAAAATTACTGGAATTTTTGGTTACTTAATTTGATGTCTAGGTTGGTGGGTGGCAACACAAATTGCAGAAAAATTTACACAAGAAGAAATTAATACTAATTTGAAAAATCATGGCAAGTTTTTACTATTTGTTTTAAATTTAACATTTTAAACACTTACTAAGTCTAATAGTGATATTAACAAATAACACTTTCAGACTGAAAAAAATAAGACAAGGGTATTTGCATTCAGGGTTTATCTGTGCAAACACGTGGTTTATGTAGATAAGCAGCCTTCATTCATTATATATGTGTAACATTTCTAAAAGGGCTGTCTCTGAAAGGCTATGCTTCCACAGTCATTCTTAGACTGTGAATAAAAATATGCTTCAGTGTTTCTCCATATGACTTTGCCTGATGTGCAAACATAAGGCACAATTCAGCTGCTCACTTCTCGACAGTGAAAGGACTTTGCTGCCACTGCTGCAGGGAAAAATAAATTAGTTGCAAATTGTATGGCTGTTAATACAGAGCCATAACCAACTGGTAAAAGGCAATCCTTTGGAAAAAAAAAAATCCTTTGCGAGTGTTTTTCATATTGGATGCAAACCGCAAAGGGCTACAAAGAACCTTTCAGCAAGAGTCTGCAGTAGGGGATGTGAGAATGACCTCTGTGGTACTATCAGCTCCTAGAGGCAGAGAACTGAGGCAATGAGAGGATGCTTAGGTTGATGAAAAGTTTGTTGCTCTTGATCTGCTCTTTAAGACTTGTCCATGCCTGGCTTTTGCAGGCAGAATATCTTCTCTTCTCTGAGACCCTGCATTTGCTATTCCAAGACAGCAGGACGTATTCCTTCATTAAAATGTTTTTTTTTTTTCGAAAGCCTCCTTTGGTAATCTAGCCGTGTCCTCTCTGCACATGCATTTATATTGAAACACAAGCTGAGACCACACTTATATATGGGCTAATCCTCTCTCCTTATTCCATTGACTGTGTCCTTTAACCCTGCTGGCAGTCACAGAAGATGAGGCATTGCTCCGATGTAAACTGTGCAAATTAAAAATAAATAAAGTCAGAAACCTCAGAAAACTTTCCAAGCAAGATAGAATAAAACCTTTCTCATTGTCCTTCAAACATTACTTTTGAATTCTGTTTTGTCTGTGGGACCTACACAGCTCTGACAATGAGATCATCATTATCATGCTAAGCAGTATTGGCACCTTGGGTCCACCTAGCTGTATCTACCTGTTTCCTCTCCCTAGCGAATCTTATATAGCATCATCTTTTCATCCATACTTGAAGAACACCTTGTGTACAAGATGTGAAGTGTTATTGGCAGATTCTGCAAAAAAAACTAAACAAAGTAATGACATAATGAGGGAAGTTAGTGTTGGGGAAAGGATAGGCAAAATTTGAAAAAAAAACCACACACAAACAGGCAAACAAAACAAAACAAAACAAAACAAAAACAAACAAACAAACAAAAAAAAAACACAACCAACCAACCAAACCACAAACAAAAAAATCACACAGCTGAAGCACACAAAATGTTAGGAAAGGTAAAGGGACGAACTGAAGCAAATATCTGATCAGCATTGGGAAACAATCTCCTCTGTCAAAGTTGGAAAGACCATCTAAGGAAAACTGAGAGAACTGACCTGTGGGCTTCAGATCCCTCCCTTCTGCTTGCGACAGAGCTGTGCTTTGGGGCAACCCTGTGTCTTTGCTCCCAAAGGCAACTCTTCTGGGCACAGCACCTACCAATTAGTTCTCACCTGAGAACTACATTTTTTCTTCTGGAAAATTGATCTGAATGCAACATAAAGGTCCAAGAGGATTAAAATCTCTCCCAAACATTTCTGGATTGAGAAACTGGGGAAAGAAAGAACCCAATCCAAGTCCCAGTTTTCCCCTCCCACTTTGTTACAGTTTGCAGTTGCTTTCCTTTCCCCTGGGAAAAAAAAAAAAAAATGAAAGAAGAAACTGTCTATAAAAATGTGTTCAATCCGAATGTTAGCTTCCTCAATGCCAAATTCTCATTTAAGGAAACGTGTGCATGCTGGAATAAATTTTACTATAGCTAAATGGAGGGAAAACTTCTTCTTTAGTGACACCAGGCAGGCTTGAGGTACCATTTTGGATGCAGTGTGATGAACCCTGCTGCCCTGCCCTGAAGGCAAAGTTTGCCTCTTGACTGGAAACAGATTGCCCAGAAGTGATTTCAGACCAATGTAGTTTATCATGCAAGCACCCAGAACTAGAACTGAGGCACCCAAAATCTTCTGGAACTGTTCAGAGCAGCTCTCTAGATCCAAGCAATGAACATGTAAAAATTCTTAACTTTCTAACGGCAAAATCTAGAAGGCTCTGATTTTCCAACTGAGATTATTTCATATTGTTGTCCAAGAGCTAACATTGCCAAGGTGTTCAAGGCAAAATTTCTTACACTCAGGCTAGCTGTTCCCCTTTACACCTCATTTTCTAGTTGATTAGCATCATCCTGAGTGCTACGTGTGCAGTGTGACTGTGGCACCAGCCTCAAGCACAAAGGACAATTCTTCCTGGAAGACCAAATCTACTGTGAGAAGCTCCCATTGGAGCAGGTGATTCCCCCAAAGGGCAATGAGGTGGTCACCGTCTTCCCAAAGTGATCTGCACTGTTCACAAACCTGGTGTGGATGGTTTCTCCTCAGCTGCTCTTCCCTGAAAAGCATCGTCCCTGCCCCTCTGCTGAATATTCTTTGCAATAAGGATATTGCACAGATATCCTATATCCCTTTTGATAGGATGTCAATGAGGTAGGTAGTTCCAAATACATTCAGCAGCCCAGTGATGAAGGTAGTTTCAAATTGCTTGCCTGCCAAATTCTACATGTTGGACTTCAACCCAGCACACCTCCACCTAAGCTGAATGTTGTAGCAACCAGGCCGTTGATCATTCTTTGAGATGAAATATTTAAAGATGTCCTGCAGTGTACAAATAAATAAATATTTATGTGCCAAAGGAAGAAAGGAAAGGTGACAGACTGACACAGCGGTTTATGGAAGTGGTTAAGAAACTCCTATGGGAGAGTTCAGTGCAAACCCACGCTCCAATAAATATTTATTAACTTATACAATTGGAGCAACTTGGAAAACAATGGGCATGTTTGCTCCAGAATACCCTGCCTACTAGTTAGGACATGTCTCTAGGCTTACTTCTGACCATGAACCAGAGTAGACTCTAATTCTTGCTGCTTTAGGGTGTGATGGCATGAAGATGTGATCTAAAGACAACATTACAGGGGAGCTCAGTTTCCCTAATGGATCTAAGTTATTAACTATCTTTCAGTAAATGGCCATAGGCCTTATTGTCTTCACTGTTTCTTCCTGTCTACTTTACATTATTCAGCTTTCAAATTTCTATGTTGTTGTTTGTTTTTTTTTTTCCTTAGGCAACTAATTGTATCCAGCCAAGTTGATAAGAAGATCTTATTGAACATAATTGTGTCCAACACAAGGCTGTAACATTTCCAGCATTACAGTACCTAAATTCTTTTCTGATTCTAACCCTATTTGTTTTGGTTAGAATGAATATTACTCATCAAAGGTTTGGCCCTTTAATCCAGAAATATACGAATGCAAACATAAGGTTAGACCAGGTATTCAGACGGCTCATTGTATGCTATCTGAAATCCTGCACAATTCCTAACAGAATTACATCACCCCAGGAATTATTCAACAAGAAAACAAGCAAAATCCCTTTTTGACTCCATGTAAATCAAGCATGCATGACATGCTGGTCAGGACTTTCAGCTCTTGTTTGCTTCAAGTTCTAATGCTGTTGAAAAAAGAAAACTGAAAGGAAAACATGCCAAAACATACAGAATAACATTACCTAGTGATGCTCTCTATAGATTAAAGAGAAGAAGAAGCCTCCTTCACTTTTAGAGTGTTGTGAGCTCTGTATATATGCTTCATGTAACTATCAGCTTCACAAATGCACACGTATATTTTATTTTGTTTTAAAAAAACAGATATTTTTGCAATTCACTACATTCATAATTTCCCTGCCACTGTTACAGTGAAGGATCAGTGCCACCTACAGGCAGGGATTAGAGTGGAGCACAACTCAGTGTGAAGGAAACTAAGAAAGCGTATCAAATTTTAAGCCTCTGACCTTCTAGTTAAAACAATTCTTCAGTCACAAGAAAGAGTCAACATCAAAATTCACAGAAATATTCAGAGCTCTTTATCTGCTTATACTTATGATCACAAGCATTTCCTCAACAATTCACTACAAAAGATGAATTCGATATGCTGCATTTGGCTGTATAAGATTCCCAAATACAAACCTCATACACAGCTGAACAAAGCAGAATACACTGCTGTCAGCTTCTTTTCCGTGCGTCTACTTAAATTTGGTACATTGTTATCTGCATCAGTTCAAAGGGGAAGAAGTCTTCCCCCTCACTTATGAGTGCCAATTAGATTCTGGTTTAATGATCCAGATAAAATTAAAACCAGCCCAACTTCTCACCCCAAACTAAACTACATTAAACCAAACCTAAAACTTCAGAAGAGAATACAGGAAGGCTGGCAGAACAGAGCTCATTAATCAAGCTAGTTTAAGTGTTGGCAGTGGCTTGGTTTCTTTTCCCTCTAGAGAAAGGAAGGGAGGAGAGGGCACTGGGTTATCTTCTAGTCTAATCTCATTAAACCCAAACCAGCTTGCATGCCCTTCCTCCTCCTTACACCTAGAAATGCACCCACACATACCTATGCAAACTTGAGTATCTATGATGGAAAGGCATTAAAAAGTTACACCTAAATACTTTTTTTTTTTTTTAATAGAGGCTAATCTAGCACCATTGTAACAGCCGAGAATTCATCCACCTTACCAAGAGACTTGTGGTCACTGTACCATGAAGGTTTGCATTCAGATAGGGTGGCTGCCATATGTGTGCAGAAACAAGTGACAACTGCAGCCTTTGAATGACAGAATGAGTAATTGGTGGCATTGGCTAGAAAGAACATACAGGAACTATGGCTCATGAGAATAAAGAAATCAAGCCTTTTATTTCTTTTGCTGCTATACACTTCCTGCATAACCTTGTTGCTAGTCTCTTGGAGACTAAGTTTTGCTATATGTTAAAGAGGGTTAGGAGTACTTACTTACCTGACAGGTATGAGATTAGGTTAAACTAGCTAAAGCCCTGAGACTCTCATAGGGAGAGTTCATTTGCAGAAGTACTTATTAACTATCAGTGCTCTACTGCTATATTGCAGGCAAACTCAGCAGCTTTGGGGATTTTAAAAGAGGAGAGTAGGAAGTCATTGTTGACCTCTCCTTTAAAATCTTACTTCAAACTTTGACCTTCTGTTTCACATAATAGGACAAATATTGTTTTATGAGTTGCCAGGAATTTCTCTCAAATTATTTATTGCCAACATTCATTCTACCTGGAAATAGTCTGAGCACAAAAGAATGAAGAAAAACAGGTTTAAAGATCTGTAGTGTAGCATAGCAGTCTGTTTTAAAAAAGTGGTGAGATTCTGCTGTAGAAACCATGTTTTATGCATTTCCTTCTTTAATTTGAATCTTCTCTTTGCACAAAAAAAGTTATGAGATAGAAAAAATAAATAATGAAGTCATACAAAATACATTTTTTAAAAAATTATATTATATTCTACACATTCTCAACAGGTTAAAATTTTTAACTAAACTCTGCAGATCTGTTAAATCTCTATCTCTACCTTTTTACATGGATGGTCATCTTATAATAGCTCTTCCGAATCCTAAAGAAATGTTTTAATTCCTTAAATGATCTTTCACATTCTGCTGATTCCTGTTAGAGGCAGTCGCAAAAATATGTAAAATATACTTTGGCTATCTAAAACTCAGTCAGCATATGAGTAGATTTAATTGTATAATTAACAGAGATACTGTGTACTTTCACCATTTAGTGAATTCAAAATCCAAATATTATTAAATATCTTCATGTTCATCTCACAAAGCATGTTTTAAATTAGCTAAACTGTTTTGTATTTTGTAACTTCATCAAGCTGACCCTGTATTCTGGGCTGCATCAAAAGAAGCATGGCCAGTAGTTTGAGAGAGGTGATTCTGTCCCTCTGCTCCGCTCTTGTGAGACCCCACCTGGAATACTGTGTCCAGCTCTGGGGCCTCCAACATAAGAGGGACATGGACCTATTGGAGAGAGACCAGAGGAGGTCATGAAGATGATCAGAGTGCTGCATCACCTCTCTTACGAAGACAGGCTGAGAGAGCTTGAGAAGGATTCAGGGACACCTCATTGCAGCTTTCCAGTACCTAAAGAGGACCTACAAGAAAACCAGATAGAGACTTTTTACAAGGGTATGTAGCAATAGTACATGGGGTAATGGCTTTAAACTGAAAGAAGGAAGATTTAGATTAGATATAAGGAAGAAACTCTTTCAACATGAGGGTGGTGAGGCACCAGAACAGGCTGCCCAGAGGAGTTGTGGATGCCCCATCCCTGGAAGTGTTCAAGGCAGGCTGGATGGGGCTTTGAGCAACCTGGTCTAGTGGTAGGTGTCCCTGCCCATGGCAGGGGGGTTGGGATCTTTCAGGTCCCTTCCAACCAAAACCATTCTGCAATTCTATGATAGCAACTTCCTGAAGCTCTGCAGAACTGATTTAAATCAATTATTCCACATAACTGAAACAAAACCTGCAATATTGGAAAGTTCTTCATTGAAGATCATGGTGGCCTGCTTTTGAAGTATGCCCTCCAATTTTTCTACATTTGAATTACACTATTAGGGAAGAAATGAAAAACAAACCCCAAGTTCTTAAACAATGTTTTACTAAGACAGCAGCAATATTAGAAAACTAACTGTTCTTCAGCAGGGCAAAACAGGTTACACCTACAGCAGAAAGTCTTACATTCTAACTTTTCCTGCCAGCACACTGTAAGCTTTGAACAAAACCATTATTCTACCTTCCCAATTATTCCCTCTGCATAGGAGAAAAAGCAGTGTTTAAATAAAAAATATAATATTTAGATCAAAGAGAACTGATTATTTAGTTGTGTTGATGAAGTACAATGGAAAATGTAATGTTCAGTATTCAGGCCAAGTATCACTGTAGAACTATGCAGATAATATTTATTCATCCTGAGTACTTTTGCATTCTTTGAACAACAAAGTTCACCATGGGAATTTGGTGGCGGGGGAAAATGGCATATTTCTGAAGTGAACTGAATCTAAACTAAATAGTAAACTTTATAAAATGTTATAGGTTAGAAATGCTGCTAACACCAGAAACTTATTCAGCAGTGTTATATGAAGACATGACTTCGTGGCATGTTAAAAGGTGGCTAGCCATCTTTTTTTTCATCTTCTAGATCCCATTTACTTTTAATCTGAAGTCCTAATTTAGAATGACATGCACAGTTATGAGTTCTTTTAATGCAAGTTTTAATTATGTTAAGGTTTAGAAGCAGGAGTTTAAGTCAAGGTTTTCATTTTTTAATGAATATGTTCATTATTTATGGATATTTCTACACCTCCCATCACAGTAGCTTCTGTATGCCAGAAATTCAATCTGCAGTATAACCCACTCCTGTGCTCCCTTCTCAATTCTGCAAATAAATTCCTTATGGATTTTAATCTCCCGTGCAGTTTGGTATATTTTGTTATGAAAATTAAACTAAAAATTTGTTAGCCTACTTTGTTTTCCTTTAATACAAAAGGAAGAAGGAAACAGAGAAACGCAGTCCTGAAACAAAACTCTTCTGAAGTGCAACAATTTCTGCAAGGATGTTGTCTGGATGTGGCATGGTTGGTACAAGTCACTGCTACGACTGAAGTCCCAGTCTAGCAGGTCCATGCTAGGACAAGACCACTCAGGCTACACCTTGTCTAGTAAGCAAGATGTGCGTGGGGCCATTCCTGGGCACTGTCACCACCTGGCAGGGAACAGCCCGAGGCATACAGCTAAAATACTTTTACTCTCCCAATCAAAGTCACTGCATACAAACTGCCAATGGAGAAGGCTACCCAGCCTGTGACATCACTGCGGAGAGTGTTTGATGGTGGGAGCTGCAGGCACTGTGAGGACTGCCTTGAACTAAGAGTCAATCCCACATGATGCCTCAAGCTGCTCCTTTGCACTGACTCATTTACTAGTCTAGATATAGAGTTAGATTCAGATGGGCAGGATGGTCAGGAGACCCATCTTTGAATGAAAGATCTAGAAACCTCTGGTCTTCAGTTTGTGTAGTCAGTGATGTGTCTACAGCCCCCTCTATATTTAGGCATTTCCAGTTTCTTTTGTGTCTTGCCCCTGAGCTCAGCATCCCCATGGAACATCCATGGCGATGAGGCAGGCCTGGGCTCAAGCCAGGCACGCAAGTCAGGGTGGGGACTTGTCCTATTGAGGTGAACCAGGGTCAGGTACAGCCCCAGGATGGCAAGGTGGAGCTGTGGGGAAAAGAATAGGCTGATGCCAGGCCGAGATGTCTGCCTGTGGGCCAGGGGTCCAGATCAATGGTGCATGGGCAAGCACAGGCATGGCTGCAGCACCACTGGGGCTCCTGGCCACTGACTGGTGGTCAGCCTGAGACAGAGACAACCCCAGACCAGTTGTGAGCAGGTAGGAGTTGTCATGCCAGCAGGGCCAGGGCCAGATCCTCAGGTGAAAGCAGCCCCTGAGGGCCAGGAACACGCCATGGCCTCCCTGCAGGGCACTTGGGAGCTTCTGGCCACAGCCAGCAGAAACCCCAGATCTCATAGCCCAACCTCCAGGAGACATGTGGCCCAACAAAGGTTTCATGCACTGTCTACCAATGTTAATGAGGTTAGCTATGCAGACTGAAACCCACCTCCCCCAGATGTTTTATCACATAAATATTGGGCAACGATTTATTCCAGGATAGACGCTTTCAATGCATCAAAGGTCAAACTGTTCAACGCACAAACCTCTTCATCTGTAAAATAAGGTGCTAATAACATCCTCTAAATAAACAGACATACAAACTCTTTAAAAAGCTGTAGATCTCTAATATACTTCAAAGGTAATCATTTTCACAGTTGAGGAACTAGAAAATGGAGTAGTAATTACAAGTCTTTCCCTGGTGCTCAAAAGCAAATGAATACAAGAACCAGATTTCATTAATGTTAAGTTAAATCTTTGCAAGCATTTGACACGAATGACATAGGCACAGTAGACCTTGCCCTAGGACAAGAGGATGGATTAAATAACAATTCAGGTGGCTTCTAATCCTTTGATACTATGCTAGACTGCCGTGTCACTGAAATTTTTTTAATCTCTTTGTAGATGACAGCAGGTAATAGACTAACCACTTGATATTGTCTGTATCCACATGTAAATGTAGGCACAAAACTTTTATGCAAAACATGTTAATGTAAAAGCAGTTATTGGCATTTTTAAAAAATGACAGGTAGGCTCTGAATTCTTTATGAAATCAAAAACCATTTCTTTTTGGTAAACATTTTTGTGGAGATCTTATTGTGCCAAGCAGAATTTCAATAGGTCATAAGAGCATAACATACTGTGTATCTGTTGGGTAATGTGATTGGCAATCTTCTAGATATGTACCATCTGTGCCTAGGGCATTTAAAAGTTCTTTGAAAATTGAATTATTTGATTATGAAATATTTCTTTTTGCTGAATTCTGTAAAACTCGTTTCAGGATTGAATAGTGCAAACCTAGAAAATGGCTTGTGTCCCTGGAGTGATACATAATAGATCTTCATTCCTCACAAAGACATTGAGCACTTTGTAGCACAGTATTTTAAATAGGAAAGGAGTCTATCTTTTTTTGTTGGGTTTGGGGTTTTTTTGTTCTTTTTGTTTGTTGGTTTGGTTTTTGTTTTGTTTTGTTTTGTTTGTTTTTTAATATGGCTCAGATATATCCATTTTCTCTTTCAGACAGAACTATAACAAAAAATCCTATACAGTCAGTTCAGAGAAAGAGTAAGTGACCTTCAGGGTTTTTTTTATGATCCAAATTCTAGCATGTTCTTAGTTCTAGCTTGTATCTCCTTTAATGAGCCAAATGTTTCTGCAAGAAGGAAAAATAATTTCCTATTTTTCCCTTTCTAACAGGCATTATACCACTACAAGACTGTTGCAAAATTGTTGTCTCATCTGAACCTCATGTCATGTCAGCTACCTTAAATACAAAGAGAAAACACCTGTAGTTGCCTTTGGGTCTCTATCAGCACTTTTTAAATGGCTCCAAGACCTCAGGATTCCTTTCCCTCCATCCATCATAATCACTCTGCTTCTGGCTGAGCATTTTCAACAGACATTAGAAAATACATTAATATGACATTTGCGGGATAACGCAGTACATAGCTATGAAAGTACTGCGGTAAGAAGCAGCCAAAAAAGTCATATGCCTTCATCTTGCAAGAGATATATCCACTTTCAGAAGGTTATCTAATATTCTAGGACTCATGGGTTGGAGAGGAGCATTTGGAAACAAAACAGTCTAATATTACGCTCTGAAAAGCTGTTTAAAAACAAAACCAAATATCCTTCTCTTTGTATGCAAAAATAATCAAGAGAGTTGCAGAAATAAGAGTTTCCAGACAACCACAGAGAGCAACAGAGCATCTAAATGTAGCTTACTTTACCTACTAACTCTCAGCAACACAAGAGAGTATTAATAGACATACTTATTTTAAAGTTCAGAATAAAACTGAGGACACTTCAGAATAGTAAGTATCAACAGAATACACTTATTTATCTCTCCAGCTTGAGGGTCACATAACACCTACTATCATAGAATGGCATCTACTGTTGTGGATGGTCTGGTGACATAGTAGAGAGAGGACAATAGATTGCATGGATTCTAGGGAAGACCAAGCAAATAATGGGAAGCAGTAGATAATGTGTTCGAGAAACACAATCAGGTGAAAACTTCAGGAGGAAGAGACTATATGGCAAGATGAGGGAGCAGATGGAGGAAAGTGTAAATGTTTTTTCTCCTCTTCTTATTATGGCCACCTCTGGCTGCAGAATGTTGTGCTAGAAAAAATCCTTCAAGTAAATAGAACTACCTTTATATTCTTAAATTAGTGAAAGAGCCAGAAATCTTAGTCTAACTAGTAATCAGCCAATTACCACACCTCTAATAGCCCTCATTTTGGGAAGCCCCTGTTAAAACTAAGAAAAGTGTGAGCACAAAAATATATTTCAAACATTCCTTTCAAAAAAAGACTTTTTTTTTAGCTTCTTTGGCAATAATTACCTAATAAAGCTTTGTTTAACTTGATAATTTTAAAAATTTGGGTCATGGCAGTGGAATTACTGTGATTTGCTTTAAGGATAGTCTAGGGGAAGGGAAAGTGAATTAGGATGAATGTTCCAGAAAAAAACTTTAACATATGAGATATTTGCAGACAATAAATCATACAGAACTTAGTAGAGTAATATGCTGCTTCTCAATAGAAGTATTTTATTTCAAAAATATCAATACATTCCCTTCTTGATATGAAAAGGGAAAATGTTTGTTCTAGTATTCATGTCTACAGTTTCCACTGAAGACAAAAGATGCTCCATGCAATCTCTGTCAGGGTGGAAAAACTACAAAACTATAAAGGCTGAAAAATGTGAAGGCTCCAAATATTTCTCTGTGGAATTTTCAAATACTGCTAAGGTGTTTTATCTATACCATACTGTTTTTTTTTGGTCAGTGCTTGTCTGGGTCCTTCTTTGACTAAGCCTGGTCATACATTCTTTATTATTTATTTTTAACTGCTCTGTAGGTTTTGCTATTTAACTATTGCTGTAAAGAAACACACTGTTATTCAGGTTTTTTACAGTTCTTCCATAACTAGATTTTATTCCAAATCAAACAAAAGTAGCCCCATAAATCTGCCAGAGAGTCTAGTAAAGACTACATTTACACTCCTTAAAGGTGAGAAAGAGAGACAGAGGTGTGGTAAAATTTTAATCAATCATTACAGCACAACAGTCTTAATCAAGTTCTATCACTCTTAACTGATGACTATCCTATTTTCAGAAAACGTCTCAGAAGGGCATAACAAGACCTGATATCCTATAATATATCCTAAAGTGTTTGTATATCAAGATTCAGAAAGCAGATTACTTGAATCTTTAAACTCCGATTTTCTTTAACATGCAAACAAATTG
This sequence comes from Patagioenas fasciata, assembly GCF_037038585.1. Taxonomy (NCBI): domain Eukaryota; kingdom Metazoa; phylum Chordata; class Aves; order Columbiformes; family Columbidae; genus Patagioenas; species Patagioenas fasciata. The sequence goes on along the minus strand of NC_092523.1, from coordinate 32,935,269 downwards.
TGGCATTAACTAAAACATTTCATTTTTTTTGTGAACAATTTTTAGAGACTATGGAACAGAGTGCTGTGCAGACAGAGGTTTAATTAAGCAATGTCACAAAAATGGAAAATCTACTCATTGTTATTCTATATGCAGGACATGTGTGGAAGTAACTGTGAATTATTTCCAGGCAGAAAAGTCTAGATAATTTTTATATATATATATATATATATATACACACATATATATATATGATTTTGAAATAGAAATGTCATTAGACACAAATCAGTTGTGACACTGTGACAATAATTTGAAATAAAAAAAATCAATGTAGTTGAAATGCACTTTCTAGCTTTTAAACATCACAGTATTCCCAAATACTTCTAATACATCCTAAAATTATTTGGTTTGCTCTAGACTCTGCTTTTTTAGTATTGGGTGGTACAGAAGTATAGCAGAAAACACAGCACACCATGAGTTCATTAGCCATGTGGAATGGCTTTATTAGGTCTGAATTTTACTCATAGAGTTCTATTCTTTTCTTCCTTCTCTGAAGTTTCTCTTCTGCCACCTTGATGCAATTTTTAGAACATGTTGAATTCAGACTAATTTCAGATAATTAATAATCTGTTCATCACATTGACATGGCTAATAATCAGCAGAGATACTATTCTGTAAGTCACATAAGATGGAGAAGTGAAGATTTGTGACCTGAAAGTGCTGGCAGAACTGTAAGAGATGAGGACTTTTTTAAAGGTTTGTATTAAGAAAAATTAAAAGCATGTCACGTATTATTTGTTTTATGGATCTATACCTGCTTAATTTAACATAAATTGCCAAATATTGTGTTGGTTCATGGAATTCCTACACCATTTATTTCAATTCACAGGACCAAACAGTCAGTCACCATATGTAGAGCTAAACACCAGATACAGAAAAGCCATTAGATACTAAAAAGTTATTGGACATTAAGATCTTGCTTTGTAGAGTGCTAGAAAATTTCTATTCCCATTCCCTTGGGTTGTACTATGAGTGAGCAGAGCTTCAGCAAGGAGTATTTTGTCAAACAGAGCTCCAGCTTTCTCTCAGTAGGAAACATCCTGTAGTTACTGTAATGGCAGGATGCTCGTGAACAAAATACCCGAGTCCCACACTCTGAATTTTCTGATATTTTCCGTCTATTCTTTTAGCATAGACTTGTTTTAACTACAGTGGGCTAAAGGGGAGAGAGGCAGGGAGGAGGGAAAGCTGTATATGTTACTAAAATAATTGACTTACACAGGATAAGTTACAGGTTATGACAAATTGGTCTGGTATTATCTGATGCATGGAGAGCTCAGTAGTTGAAACTATTGATAGCTTTGTAATTACTCCTAAATAGAAAGCCTTAGACATCACAATATGTTGATGATACTAAATTAGGCATCAGCACCATAGCTAAATAAAATCAATCGTTCTGTTTTCCAGGTATCAGCACCCATATTGACTCAAAATCAAGAGAACATTGTTAGAAATCCAGAAGTTGGAGCCATGTTCACAAGGAGTGTTAAATATTTTTTAAAAAAAGGTTCTCATTTAATTCATTTTTTTTTTTTTTAATTCATAATTTTCCTCACAAAAAGAATAATCTATTCTGACACTTTGAATCTTCCCTAAGTGCTCAGGAATCCTTGCCATACTAAGCAGTTTGTCCCCTGACAGTTCCCACCACCTCTAGTTCCTGTACATTTTAAATATGAATGGTTATGTCAGCTATGCAGGTTTCTTTAGGTTTCCTGGGTATCTCCCGTCTATTCCTAGACTTATCAGCTTTATAGTTTTCCCTAATTTACTTGTCATTTGTTCCAGGGATTCATTATGTTCTAGAGCATTACCTATTTTTCTCATGAGGTTGTGTGTATTACTGGAATCTTCCCTAGAATTAATTTCACATTTAGTTATCTCCCTATGATGATAATAAATCTTTCATTTCATTTTTAGAAGTTTTATTTTCTACTTCAGTTACTTCTTGGTTTCTTTCTGATTCAGAAGGCTATATCTTTTTAATATCTTGTACAATTTTTCTTTGATCTTCAATCTTTGGTTTTCTCATCAGTTTGGCAAGATGGCCTAATAGTTTCTGTGCCTCCTTCCAAGAAAATGAATGATCATAGTATAGATTTTAGGATTTCTATCTATACTGTTGATGATCTTCTGCTGTTTTCCTCCGTCTTTACAGTGAAGGATAATAGCAAGTCAATAATAAGCCCAGCTTCTTATCATGCAATGGAAATGGTACAGATTTTACAGTAAGATTAGGTGAAGAAAGAAAAACAGTAGGAGGCAATAAAAAAAAAAATAGACACTGTACTGTGAATAAGAAAGAAAAGCCTTAACCTTGATATCATAAAAATATGCATGCAAGTTTAGCTTTAGAGGACCATGAATCACTAACTGATTAACCAAACAAAATATCATTAGTAGCCATGCAGATATTCTAGTTCAAGCAGTCCAGTTCAAAATTTTTATGTATTCTTGTACAGTGGCCCATAATGAACAAAAGTCTTCCTTATTTGGCCAGGCCTTAGCAGATCAAACAAGATGTATTCACAAATCAGTTCTTCCACTGTCTTTTCTTTCACTAAAAATGACTTACAATACTGTGGACAATACCTGACCTCTGTCTTCTCAGAAGATTATTTGCACAGTGTACCTTTATTAAAGGAAAAAAAAATAATCAAAGTCAGACAGCCCTTAGATTTTTTCTTTCATTCTTTTTCCCTGACATAATTCAGCTTAAACCAAGATCAAGAAATCAGCCATCACTGCTTAATGTGTGCTTTGGCCTGTATATAAGACCACCACAAGGACTACACCATTTAAGATTTCCTGATAATTGTTTGCGCAAAAGGCCTACTGCACTTTGCCCTGAAAGCCATCTTAATTCCAAAAATATAAAGCAGCATAAGTGGTAATGAAATGCAGTTGTAACTTCTCCAAACTGATCTCTCTTCAGAGTGAAATGATAATGTAATGGATAGATACCATGATAATGCTGCAATACAGTCTTTAGCTGTACCAAACAAAATATGCTGCAGCTGGAGAAACTTCCATTTGAAGACATCCTCTTCTTCACAAGCAAAGCCCATACAGAAAATTAATAAAGAGAAATAAACCAAAAGATCTCTAGACAAGGAAAGCTTACATAAGCATGTGACTTTTGACACAGCCAGCCATTCTCTCATCTGTAGGAAGGGTAAAACACCCAGAAAACACCTATATACTCTGAAGGGAGAATAAACAAATAAACAGAAAATCTGAATACTTGTGATTCAATGACCAAGACTCTTTCCTCATCACAAGCAACTCAAAAGTATGTTCTGGGTTGTTTGTGGTTTTTTGTTTTTGGGTTTTGTTGGGGGTTTTTTTGTTTGTTTTTTGGTTTTTTGTTCGGTTTTTTTAATGGATCAAGAGTTCTATCTTTTTTTCAGGCATTCCTCCTACCCTCAATTTTCCCAGTTGGTCAGAGAAAGTCAGAGAAAGATATCCTTGAATTTCTCCATGTGTTTATATTGAATTAGATTAGTTGGCAAGTCTTTTTATCAGTCATGAAAGTAGCTAGCAGACAAGAAAACAAAATGGCTGAAAGTGCAAACAAATTATAGTCCCCTAATCTCTGCAGATAGTACATTTCCAGGAAAAAGCATCAATGTCATTTGTTTCCCCCACATGCCCCACAACAAAAAAGACTATAAATGAAAATTTCTAAGTCAGGTTTGTTAAAAAACATTTATAGATACGGGTGAGAGACAGGAATTTTTCAGAAACTGAAAAGTCATTCAATTTGCAAAGTGAGTCACTAACATATGTAGATTGCTTGCTTAATGTATGATCTTGAAACCTTAAAAATACATAGACAAATTCTAACCAGCGTTCATAAAACTAATGTACTTTTGAAGGAAAAAACAGAAGCACAGGCAGAAGTCAGACATTTCTTTCAACTATATTTATAACTGAATTTTAGTTAGCGTGGAATAGCACCACTTCTTAGGAGCATATAGGGATAGATCTATAAAGAGACACTGGTACTGCCATGTTCAATTTTTAAACACCTAGAAAATTAGGCACCCAGCAGTACTATTCAAAGCATTCAGCAAGCAGAGTTGCAAACCACCATTGGGAAGAACAGATTCCAAAGAAATTACTCCATCACTCAGATGTAATAAAATAATTAATTCTGTTAATGATTTTCAACCCTGAGCTCTCTCCTAGGATTAGTTTCCTAAACCAGAACATCATTTTTTCATGGGGAAAAAAAAAAAAAAAAGGAGCTAGGGAGCTAGAAGCATCTTTTTAATATCTAAATAATATTCTTATTACAGCGGTACTCACTTATAGGTAATAAGACCTATCTATCACCTATTTGACTTGATTTGTAATTACACCTAAGCCTTTAGTTAGATGTTCTGACAACTTAGCTGCTTTGTACTCCTGTTTCCCAATTCTTCTTTTCTCTTTCTCTCTTTATCCACTTGGAAGTTTATTGCTATCCAAAATAAAACAGGAGATAAGGAGAGGCACTGTCTTTACACATGGCAGTATTTTGTGCAGCAGTAGTAGTAAAGATACTACACTCAGGCTGCTGTACTCTGCCTGTGGTTCTTCATACCATGTTGAGGAACTGAACAGGTATTTTGAAGCTCAAAAGGTTAGGTAGCTAAGTGAACTATAGCATGGATCTTTTTCAAGGATTAGTTCACAGCTTTTGAAAAGTGATCAGATGGCTCAAAAACAACTTTTAGAATTTGGACATCTTTGTAAAATAAAAATTGCAAGACAATACCACAGTTTTCAGAATGAAAACCAGTATAAGTACTGTATCTTTTCTAGTGGGACTGATGTTAAGTGCTCCTATTGCACCTCCATACCAACTCTGAAATACGTAGCATGATGTCCCTATTTTGACAACTAATAAGTAGTTAATATTATCAAGAAGCATCCCTTTTTATTTTCCAGAACTAAAGAGAAGCTCATCCCATACTATGTGGGTTTTTTTATCAGAAAGCATGTGAAAAAGTTGTATTTAGATTTCATTTTGACTATGGCCTCATATATAGTCGCATTGTGAAAATGTTTTTCATTCAGAAATTGATAGAAGTGTATCATGAAAGTATCAAGGAATTGAATCCTGCTTTGTTTTAAAATATTATTATTTCCTAACATAATCTAGGTTTATGGAATATTCATTATAAAAATCTATAGATTTTATTGCTATTATTTTTATATACATATATTTATTGCTTTACGCATCATTTCTTCAAGCATATACATATGCTCCTACACTAAAAAAAAAAAAAAAATTCAAAATCTTATGATTTACCTTGCTCTCTACAGATCAAAGTCCCCTAAGGGTATTTTAGTTTAGTTACTGGCTTAAGAATACTACCGAAAAACTATATTAGTTTCAAATATTTTTCTGAGTTCGATCCAAAACCAAGGAGTTAAACAAGGATTTAAAGTAATCACCCATATATATTTACCATTTTTCACTTACAAAACATGGTCAAGCTTCCATGCCTTCCAAAACACTTGGTATTTCCAACAAATAGTCAGGATACTTGTCTAAATGTCTCCAGTTATGGTGATGTTTAATGATAACCATCACAGAAGCATGATCACTTCATACTTAGTCTCATCTTAACAGCTTCAAAAATAAGGCTTCTTCCTAACTTTCTCTTGTTTGGTGTGCCAGCAGGCCAGATTTTAGGCACTACGCAGTTCACTACATCTGGTTATTTGCCTGAGAGATGCGATAATCATCCAGTTCACACAGAAAGAGTATACTTCAGACAGAAATCTGGATGGTGGCTGTGATTAATGCTTGCTGCTACTGAAAGACATATCATTGCAGTTCGTTCCTGTGACCAAGGAAACAGTCTAATGACAGCCCAAGGGCTGTCTGTACCCTTTATGATTTTGCAGGAACGGGTATTTGCCCCCAAAACAAATTGTGTTTGCATTGTGTGGTCACTGAATAACAATAGATTGTTAGGCAGCTATTTTCTTGCTTGCTTGCAATCTAAAAATGTCAGTGTGAGGTTTTTTCCAAGCATGAATTAACATATGTGAGAGATTAAAAGGGCAACTCTTCCCCTTGGAGTAGTTCTTGAATTTCACTGCATAACTGTTGCTTCAACAATAGTATGAAAAGAACATTGCGCTTCTGATTTATGAGCCTTATGAGTTTCACAGACCAAAGCCTCCCTCATGTCATTTCCTAGGAAATGCTTACACAGCCACAGCTTTGGCAACACTTGGATAAGTATTATTACCATAACAATAGCAAATATCAGTGGGAGACATTGTCTGACCAGTGAAAATACCATGGGGGTAAAATAACCCCACAGTAAAGAATTATACTTTAACCCTACACTTTACAAACATAAACACTTGGAATTTACTTTTGTTACTAGTTATTTCCAAACTATTTATTTAGAAAAGTGGTAACAAATGGTTTGTGCTACTTACCATACTGCCTGAAGATTCAAATATATATTTTGAGATCTAAAAATGAATGCAGGAATGTGAATTACATATAGCAAAACCAAAAAGCATTCTCTCAAACACAATATCTGCCTTGGTATACTTTACCTTTGTATGTGTATCTGAACAACTTGTACTTTCATCTCCTGCTCTTAACACTCGTGAACTTCTGTTGTGCATTGTCAAATAGCCTTTGTCATCTGAATCATACAGGTTGTTTTACAAATTTTTACCATTTGCTTTCTACAGAGTATGATTTTCATTTGAACGTGTATTCATACACACATACACAGCCGTTCCCAGCACCCTACACTCAAAGGCATAAAATGCATAATACAATACTCAAGGAAGATCAAAATCAAGCATATACAAATAATGCACATACCAATAAACTCTTTCTCAAAAAATACTCAATGTTCCTTCCTTAGAAACAAATCTTTTTGTAATCCATCAGCTAATTTAATTCTTTAAGCCTTTCTTAAGTTCTGGCATACATAATAAAAAGTCAACACTCAAATTTGTGAGAAATTGAATAGAGTGAATCAGAGTCCTCAAATTAAGGAGCATATGAAAGGAGTGTATGACAGCAGAACAGACATCAAAAAATTATGGTGCAGAGGAGAAGTGCTGTTTACAGCACATATCCAAAAAGTAAAAAACCTGCAGATCCACTGTTCTCTGGAAGGGCATCTCTAGTGAGATTCATTCCTACCTTTCCTTTCCCAGGATCTGTCAACTACCTCCTGTGAACTGGAGACATTTAAGAACCAAGATAAGACACAGGAGACCTTTTCTTTCTTCTTCCTGTTAGAGTACAACTTTTGTGCAGGAAAGACTTCAAATTTCATTACGGTAGACCAGAAAACACATAATTTACCCTAAAGCTTTAGAAATTTGGTTCTGGACCAATATCAAGCACTAATTGTGTGCTCTGTCTTTATCTAGCAACTATAAAATATAAAAGGTATAAGCAGCTTCTTGAATAGGAATTGGAGCATAAAGTTTTGTATTCCGCATGACTACTTGCATTTGCTGGGATATAGTCGAGTGCTTTCTCTTTCTTACTCAGACATAGTAAATATTGAAACTTAACACAAATTAGCACAGCTTCAAAGAAGCTACAAGCCGACAGCAGCCAGGTGATTGGGAGCTCCTTTGGGATGGGGAGGCAAATAGCTACAGCCATGACTGAATGCTGTAGCGAGGAAGAGTCTGCTGTCTCTTACATAAAAAGACTAATTCCTGCTCCATTTTCAGAGAAACATACTTTGAAGACAATTTCAGAGACATTCTCTGATTCCTAGACCTGTTTTAAGTATATCCATTTTCCCTGTAGGAGTCACACAGAAAATCAGATGTTGTAGGTCCTCAGAAATAGCTGCATATTGGATGTATAACTAGAAAAAAAAAATCCTTCATGCAGCTGTGAGTCGTCACACTTAGTTACATACTCACCTCATTAAAAAAAAAAAAAAAAGGCAAAAGGTGGCTTGAACTAATCACCTCGCAGTGCCATCTAACCAACAAATTGTTTCCTCATGATTGTTCTCCATGAGGCTTTTCTACCTTCTGTAAAAGACTAAGTAGCAAATCAGACAGTGAGAAAGTCACTGCTAGTGTGGTCAGGGTTCGTTTTCCTGCTGTAAAGAACTTAGTACCTAAAAGCACGGCATGTGCCTCCTACGTGGTAGCAGTGCTTTCTAGTCCTCATTTTTACCTGCTTAATCACTTTTGTGGGTAACACAAGGAGGAAATAACTCAACAAGATTTTAATTATGCCTTACATGTACTTCATGAAGTAGCTCACTGACAGGTACTTGGCATGCGCTGCCTATCTGATAGACAAAAATCTTCAAGATCTGGAATTGAGGACAAGACCAAACACCAAATGTGCCTATGGTGAACGCAGGAACTCTTTCCAGCATAACAGAGAGAATGACGAACAACAGCATATCAACTCCCATATCCATCAACCCCCCTCTCCCATGCTCACCACCACACACACCTCCCCTCCCCCATAAAACAACACAGAGGGGGAAAAAAAAAAAAAAAATTAAAAAAAAGTACCGAACCACCCAGACAGAAAAAAAGCTGTAGATGTCTCCTTTCCCCGTGACACTTGCACTTCAAAATTTAGACCTCAGCAGACCCAGATATACCTTGAAGTTGTAACATATCTTCCTACTCCTAGCTTCCCAACTCACCTGTTAATTAACCTTGCTACAGTCACTGTAATCAAACAAGTTCCTCTATCCTGCAAAGCAGTGGTAGAAGTTGGAAAGACTGGGAATCACTAGGGTTTATGCTTCTACTTAGCATGTCTGTTCCAGGACTGTTACAGAATGCTCCATAGTGGGACTCCTGTCATGGTAGAATTACTTCTTCCATGGGCCTTGAAGGGGTAGCTTGGCCTTAAAGAATAGATTTATCCTAAGAGAGTTTGATTTTATTTTTTAAAAATATTAATAAATTATAACCTTGTTAACCACATTACCCAGGAAACACATAACTACAGGCTCAAGATTAAATTATTTGGATTATGTGCAAATGAATAACAAACTAGAAAGAGGCCATTTCCATCAGCAACCTTCACATAGTTCACAAATCCTTTACTTCAGTAGATTTAAAATAAAATAGGATAGGATTTTAGAGGCATAATATTTTCCCCTGGCATTCAGTGACATGACAAAGTCAGAAACCACTTTGGAAGGCAGGCCAAGCCACAGAATTTATAGCCAGTGTGTTTGTAAATGGGTGACTATTATTTTATTAATAAACTATAATAAGAAAACTGAAACACAGGCAGTGATGCTTCCTCAAGGACAACAACAGTTACAGCCCCCTGTCCTCTGGCATGGATTAGTTTCACAGCTTTAAGGAATTTCTGAAATAATTGAGTAATGTGTCTCCAAAGATCAAAGCTAGCTACAATAGCAGGATGGGAGTTAGCATTAGAAACACCAGAAAATAATAAATCCAAGTACATCAATTTTATTCACACACACAGAGCCAGATCCAGTAAAGGTTTGCACCATATCAGTTTCTTTCCTAAACCAACAGAAACGTAAGGACATACGAATCTAATAAGTATGATTTTGAAGTAAATTATGTAGAGCAATCTGATCTCTTCTCTTGCAGCACCACTCTAAGTTGGTTCGAATCACTAACCATGACCCAGTAAAAAGAAAAATCTTTCTTCAGAGCAAAGTGGAGATTTACTATTGTAAGATTCTGTGGTTTGTGATCAAAACCACTTTAACTCTCTGCAGAATAGTAGGAGGCATGATGTCACTGTCTATTTGTTAGGCCAAAACTCTAATAAGCATACAAAATACAATAACTGCTAGCTGTATGTCCCAAATCACAGATGTTATAGTATTCTACCAATATAGCAAAAGACAATGTAAATTCAGAGCAATGCTATGTTCTCTAGTGCTGTGTTCCTATAACTGGAAATGCTAAAATCTTTCTAGAAAAACATGCCTAACATTTGTTTACAGCTGTCAGTTTGGCTAAAAATTTCTGCTTTTACAGAAAATCTCATTGCTACATATTCTTTCTGTTTATTCCAGTCTCTCAGATTCCAGAATATTGTTTCTGAGCTTCAGTATCCTCTCAGCATATGCAAATTCACTATGGTGGGAAAACATTCTGCATGATTTAGTATGGTTTACCTACAAGCCTTCTAAAACATCTCAGTTGCAAAAGATTTCAACAGCCTCAAGTTGTGCCAGGTGAGGTTGAGACTAGATTTTATGGAAAATTTCTTCACTTAAATAGGTGTCAGGCATTGGAACAGGCTGCCCAGGGAAGTGGTGGAATTACCACCTCTGGAGGTGTTTGAAAGATCTGTAGATGTGGTGCTTAGGGAGATAGTTTAGAGATGGATTTTACAGTGTTAGGTTAATGGTTGGTCTTGATGAATTTAAAGGTCTTTTCCAACTGAAATGATTCTATGATTATTGTTACCATTGGCACAAGAGGTAGAATGCAACAAAGATTTTACATCCAATAATCATAGTACAAGCAACACAGTGGTTTTGTTCGTGGATGCTTGGCTGATACACGTTGGTCTGACTTGACTGGTGCCACTGAAATTTGCTTATTTATGTACCAACGTAGTCACTACTGACTGGTGCTTAGGACCTCTTGGGATATTCCTGGTTCTTTTGGCACCATCCTCCCACATGCCTAGGAGTTTAGGTGAAGACAATTTTTAAAATAAGTCACCAATATTCCTATCCACCTGCTAGCATAAGCCAGGACATAATTAGAGGACTTTTGTTTTTATTTTTTTCACTATGAAATGAAATGCTTCTAAAGTGGAGAGAAACAGAGTCGTGATTAGTGAGTTGAGCTAAGTTAGAAGAGCACATAATTTACCCGCCATATATGAACAAATGTAATCTTGATACTGCTTCAACAATACTGAGTACAGGTATTTCCTTTAGATGTATGTGCTGTGGTAACAGCAGTGTTAATGAAATATTATGCATAATAACAATTACAATAATGGTATTCCAAGTTGTGGAGTACCATTTATCCCAAAAGTAACAAAATATTCATCTTCTATTTTTTTCCTTTTAAGAAGAAAACAGAGAGGAAGTTTAATTTGCATAAAATTTTCTCATTATATTATGTATACGCTCATTTAATAGCCCGTGTACCACCCCCACATTTGGTTGCAAACTAAAATACATGCAGAATCATAGCTAGTTAATATTTAATTGCAAAAACATTGGGTTCAAATCTCTAAGTCCTTGCATCTTTTTAAAAAAGATTTCATATTTTTTGTTCTATCAAATGAAACAATATTTAACACTAACTTTCAGTGTCTACAGATACTTTGGCTTAGAATTGAATTAGATTGTTCTGTAGTTATTCAAGTGAATGGGATTGTATCTACTTTTCTTATGATCTTAAATCCATGTTAATCTTGATCTGAAGTAGGGAGTGCATTAAGAAAGCCTGACTGTAGGTGCAAAATGGTTATTATAAGGCACACTGTAAATCTGCTGCATTCTGGGAATGCTATCATAGCCCTCTGCATTTTACAGAAGATGTCTCTGGTTGATGGGATTACCTTTCCTACGGCATTTTAGCTTCATCTAAATACTGTCTTGTACACTGCTTTCTTGGACCTAACTGTATATTTTTGGGTACCACCTGTTATGTCAATTTTTTTGTATATGTGAGTTCATTCATGTATTTATATACAATTGTGTTGATAATGGGCCTAATCCTCAATGGCTTTTCAAGAAACTTCCTCATGTATGACCAGACATGGTCTAATAAGAGAATAACTGCAGAGATTGCATTTTTCTCTTGCATGGAAGCACAGGAGAGAATGAAGCAAAAGTACTGCCTATCTCCTTTCAGTTGCAGATCATGAAAGAGACTCATGTCCCAGCTCTCCAATTGACCAAGGAAGGTAGGTACGCAGAGAGATGCATTATTCTTATACAAAATGATGATAAAACATAGGAATATTTCTTTTCTGGTTAGGCAAATTCTTGGGTGTCTCAGCTTCAACCTTTAGAGCTACCTTGAAGTGCATTCAGGTACGTGGTCTAGAAAATGCTCGCCTTAACCAATTCTTGCCATTTCATACATCTTTCAAAGAAGTCTCTCAAATTCCATTAAGCTCACTGATTATTCATGAATGCTTATTTATGAATTCAAATCTACAGTTTGCTGTCAGTAGAACTACACAACAAATATAGACCTAAACTTTGAAAATTTGCTTAACTCCAAGGTCTTTTATATTTTTTTTTTTTTACCACTAGTAAGGAACCAACAGATGTGTGTAGCAAAGTTATAAGAAAACAAATTGTAACAGCAAATAATAGGATTTGCTTACTCTTTTGCAGGTCATACAGCTCCATGTGGGAGTTGGAGTTAGAGGGAGAGGACTGTGTTAGAAGTCCCCAGGTGCATTTGCTGTAGCTTTGCAGTTTGGATCAGTAGTTTTGAAGCAACTCTTCCCATCATCTCAAATTTGCCAGATTTGTGGCATCACAGAATCCTCTCAAACTGGATTCCTGCATAATGAAGACAAAGCAAAGGACGATCCCAAGAAAAACACCTAAAGCACTGCTACTGCTGAAGATGTTCAGTCTACTGGTCCAGAGGAAAACTAGTCCAGAGTGAGTCTGTGTGGACACCAGCACCAACTGTTCCCTACTTTCTAATGTAGCCTTTACGATTAAATGAAGCCTAGACGGTAAAATGTTGCAATGACCTAAGTATATAACCATTTTCTGTTCTCAAAGCCATTTTTTGTAACTTATCAAAACCTTTGTTAACACCCCAACAAAGACAGAGGAAATAATCTTAAAGTTCAAATACAGTTCAAAACATGTGTCCCATCAAAGTCTGATTTTCAAGCAGAAGGTGTGAAAATGGCACCTAGGTGGGTCTCTCCCTAATAAGAAACTGAGACATGGCCAAGATATGCAACTTCGAAGTACTCTAGAGATCTTCAAAATCAGATGCAGTGCTCTAGGGATCCTCATTGTTCTTACACAACTTTTCTTTTTGTTTTCAAACATTACAATACTTCTCCTGAAACTTCTTAAGGAACTTCTAATTCAGGAGGAAGAAATGAAATAGATCTGATTCACTTCATTGATATTCCTACAGTTACTATGTTTTTGATGAAAAAGAATTGTTAGAACTGTATGCTAGCCTTCAGACCACCTGAACCAATACCTGGATGCTCTTCAGGAACAGTCAATCAACCTCTTTTTATTCATAGGCCTGTTATGGCTCATTCTGAGGGCACATTGATGTTAGCAATGACTTTCAGTACATGAGCCAGCAAACTTTTAAAGAGTATTAGTGTGTTATCTGAATCTTATGTCTGTTTTTTCCTAATTAACTGAAATCTGGTAGATCATAGAGTATTATCCAATTTGGTCATTTTGCTCATTCAGCACTCCACTGATGAAAGGTCTGACATGGTCAAGCAAGGAAGGGGACGAGAGGAGTTCCAAAGGAGGTAGCTGCTACTATATCAACAGGGAAAGACGTATGTACTTCCCAAACTAAACATATTTCAAAACCCAGTGTCCAAGGAAGGAAAAAGCTCTGAATTGCTTTTTAAATAATCAAAAGGTCCAGAGATTTAGATCAAATGTTAATCTATCACTCCTGATATATGTCACTGTCCATCAAAGAAATTTACGGGTAAATAACAGCAGAGTTTCTTAAGTGTCATGGGTAAACAGAAGGAACAGAGAAACCCTTGTGGGGGTGTCAGGAAGCTATTAATTATGACAGACCAGCACCATACACACAAAGTTCTGTAACCCAAGAGGGGAACTTGTTATATCTTCTTTCTCAAAGGGTCTTCTAAGATTAATGTTATTATCATTATTGCATTTCTTTTCCTTAATTTTCCTTAAATGTACTCAGGAAATGCTACTACCTTTCCTATGGTTTAAATGTTTTAGCAGGGCCTTCCTTCCTCTTGCCCTGAAAAGAACATCTCCCTAGGCATCTTACCATCACCCCACAACAAACAGTGCTGCCTGCATAGGTTTGGGGAAGTTGACATTGCTTAGTTTCTCTGAGGAGGAGGCTAAAAGTTTAAAAACATACCTGTTTTTGAGAAAAAACACAATCTTTCTCTTTCTCCACCTCAGGGTATCCCTGCTTTGATATCATACAATCATATAAAATGAGCCAAGAAGTAGAATCCATTCCCTCTGTCACAGATGCTTAAAGAAAATCAATCATTTATTTTCAAGAAACATTCTGCCTTCTATAGTCAGGTAGAATATGTATGTAATGTTGAGTATCATGCTAAAAGGGTATAAAGCAGAAACAATACAAAATCTAGCTTCCAAAGAATAGCTTTTGATATGCTTGTTCTATTTTTAATCATTCAGAACCATTGCATCCTGCAACTTCCAGAAGTAAAAATACTTTTACTCCTTTTGTCCCAGTTAGATGGGTTAAGAGACAACCCAAACTGAGTCAACAAGTAAAGAAAACACCACTGGAATATAGACTAACAAGCTTTGTGTTACATGAATAATTTTCATATCAATATTCATTTACTGCCAAATTGCAAATTCAGGCTGATTCCCAATGCCAGTCTAATATATACAAGCAGAATCTATTGGTCAAGCTTTAATGCATCTGCTTTTGTTGTGGCAGAATTATATACCTTATTAAAATATGCAATATGAATACACAGTGGAAGTATACAACACAAATACAAACAAATACCTAGTAAAATACAGCAAAAGATACATTGATTTGTAGTGTAAGGGTATGTTAACACAACAAATGCTCTATAACAGCACTGGTGAGAATATTCTAGCATCATATTGCTGTACTCTCTATAGTCCCATAGCACACTGTTACCTCTCAGGAATTCATGTTTATTTAACCTTTCAAGTTCTCCTAACTGTGCTACTGCCAAAAAAGGTGTCTTTTCTCCCCTCTCAGCAAATAATGAAGTAAAATATGTATTTCCTGGTTATCTATTTTAATATTAGAACTGGATTTAATTCTCCTTTCCTATAGAAAAGAAAATGCTCATATTTCTACTTCCCTCATTTTCACAGAGATGATTCTTTAGCTGGCAGTCTGTGCTTTTATGTCACAGATGAATGATAACAAAGATGCGGGGGTGGGTGAAGACGATCTTTTTTCCTGTAAGGAGTCATGACTGTATAATTTTGTATTTTACTTCAGCCTCTGTCTTTGATCCTTCATCCTTAGTTCTAAAGGCAAAGTATACTCCTGCCCGTGACTTCTTTTCCTTTAAATATGAGCATAGCAGGTCTGATCATCAAGCTTTCTTGTGCTAAGCACCCCAATATTCCTCCTGATACTCCTGTGCCTGGATCTTCCTTAGCAGACCTTAGTAGCAGGAGCAAGCAGAGGGACTCCTACTCTATTCAGGTTTTCCCTCAACTCTCTTTTAAAGTATATTACCTAACAAAGGAAGGCAAAACCAGGACATTTTAAATCACAAAGAAGTTAACCATTTTATATCAAAGAATACACTAAGTACATATGGCTTTGGCTTTCCAAAGAAGCCACATCTTTGTTTAACCATAGTGCATAGTGTTATATACTATTTCTGCAAACAAAGCATTTAAGCTATTACATACACCTTTCCAAACTGATATAATTCTAGTGGTTCCTATAGATTTACTGATACTTTACACAAGCTCCAAACCCACATCAAAGATTCTTAATTGTCAGGATCCCCTTCATTTTGCTTAATACTAAAGTAGACATCATGGTTAGAACTGCTTCTTCCCACATCAAATCACACTTCTCTGAGGTGAGCCATCTCCCCCTCTTCTGCCGACTTGAGTTGCATTCTGATTGACTGCCCTGTCTCAGTGTGCAAGCACATATCACAGAATCACAGAATAGTTTGTCTTGGAAGAGACTCTTAAATGTCATCTAGTCCAACCCCCTTGCAATGAGCAGGGACATCTTCAACTAGATCAGGTTGCTCAGATATGCACATACCCTTCTGAGATTTGTGCCTTTTCTTTCACATGTTATAGTGATCGCAGCATCAGTTGTTCCAACAGGTGATCTATATTACAGTTCCTAATGATGTTAGTAAGCCAGTGATGTTGAATCCATTGCTGGATACCATCAGCAATCTCAACAGAAAAAAAGTATCACAAGATCGTATTTCTTCTTAAATCCTTTGATTGCCAGAAGCCAGAAAAATCAGTATGTAGCTGAAGCAATGAACAGCCTGCTGTATGTATTGCCCATGAAATATAATTAAACATTGATTTTTTACATTCCAGAAGATTTTAAAAGTATTTTCAAGGTATTATTATTTTTTTCATCCTTTCGTTCTTTATCTTGTAATAACCAGAAGGGACAACAGACTCCAGAGTTTAGAAAGACCGGAAACACCCTGAGATTTTCCTGTTGGATTTTACATTGATGTACTGTTAGAGTAAGGGGTGTAAACTGCACCTCCCACCATCAACTTCAGTAATATAGGGTATGTGGAACTAAGAATCTGAATGTCACTCACTAAAGGAAATTAGATTAAGATTTGAATTAGAAGTCAAACCCACCTTCAGGATTTATCCTTTTAACTCTTACAGCTGTTCTTTCAGTGACGTTTGCCTATTTATTCAGGTGCAGCCAGTCACACACACCTGCTACCTGCATTTCAACCAATTCGGTCTCAGAAGCTGTGCAGCTGTGAGCCTCATCCTGCCTCCCCACTGCAGCACAGGCTCAGACTCAATGATAGCCAAGACAAGAAGGCTAAGTCAGTTCTAAGGTGAAGTTTTTCTTGTCTGAGTCAGAGATATGAACAGGCTGCACCTTACTGTCCAGGCTTCTGCTATTGCTGAAGTAATTTTTTTTTTTTTCTGTCAAAGAGAACACTAGAAAAATATACCATATAATCAGCTGTTTTAAGTAAATAGCCTTGGACTAGCTTTTGTTAGAAGTTATCAGCTAAAGTAGCTTGCTTTAGAGGCAGTACAGTCTACAGAATGACTTTGAAGTAGGCTTAGACTGCAGCTATAGAAGATGAAGAATTGGAATTCAGGTGACAGATTCAGTTCTTGGCTGCATTACAGATTTTTCAACTGACTTTGGGAAATAACCTAGTCATTCAAGCTGGGATTCAGCCTTGTTATGCACTCCGGGTTGTGCTGGCATCTAAGCTTTGTTTGTCTCTTCTCTTTCCCCACATGTTCGTACACTTCTGTCAGTCATTTGGTATATTAAGTCTAAAGCTCTTAACACTTCTCAGGTGACCCTTCACACATGCTCAGCACACAAAACTCTGACAACCTTGACATGTCAGATTTGCATCCAAACTCTGTCAATGTGTTTATTCTACTTCCAAAACATTTGCATCCCTCCACTGCTATGCTTAAAGTCCTTATTTTTGGTCATACCTGAATTGTAATTACTCTTACGAGATTAGATCTGACATTCCTGAAGCAGAAATGAGACTTGAACATCAGATGAAAGTGATGATTCCTTAAGGGCTTACATTGGTTTGCAGATTAGTAAACAGTGAAAGACATGACATAACAAGTGCAGGAATTTTTCCAGACAAGATTAGCATGGAGTGGCTGTTAGGATAGGGATCGCTAGCAGAAGCTGTGACATTCTAGATCAGGGGTCCTAAAATTACAGTCCTAAAATTACATTGGGCCATTTGAAGCCAAACACGAGGCTGATGTGACCCCCAGTGAAAATGAGTTTGACACCCCTGCTCTAGATGATGACTGAGAGCAAAGCTATGAGTAGTTTGGGGAGTTAGAAAGGAAGCAACAGAGATTTTTGAGGTCAGTGGGGGCAGGACTGGAACAGGGAATATGACAGTACTGTAGATTTCTATCCACAAGCATAGTAAGAGATGAGAGACAAACTCAGAGGAGGATGTACAGACACAGTTACGGCACATGGAGGTGATGCCACTGTTATAGCTGCTATGATCACAGTCATAGTCACCAGGTCCTGGATCAGAGTATGGCTTCTCTGGCCTCAGGAAGAGCTTGTCCTTTGTCTCAGGCTCAATATGGGCTGTCTGGCAAAGCAACTGTAAAGGATGGGGCCACAGGGCCCTCCTCTACTCCGTAAGTGGTTGTTCTTGAGGAATAATTTTCTTGTCTTCCTCCTGGGACCATTCTAGATTCTGGTACAGAGAAGGCTTTTTGTTGGATTTTATTTTTCAGGTTCCTTCCTCAAACAAGGAATTGTGATACCAAACCATCTAGGTTGGTACTTGAAGTACTTGAGTTCTTGTACAAGTAAGGGGGCTGAACACCTTCTCCTCTGTTTGTTCCACTCTCTCAATGCATCGTTTAGCTCATGGCTCTGAGAGAGCTTCTGCTGATCCTGGACATCACCTTGAATCCAGACTCAGGCACTGATCAGCTGCAGAGGGCAAGGAGATCAAGAATGCCTGACAGGCACGAGAAGGAGTGGGAAGGCTGTACTCATGCCACTAAGATTGGTTTTGTATTTAAATTTGAACTTGTGTTCAGTTCTAACCTCTTCCTAGTGTCTTGGACACATTTCTTACTCTCACCATTGACAATCAGAGTGCAGAACTTGCTCTCAGAGTTGAACACAGATACATGTCCCACTTATTTCCTTCACCATAAGTTCTGAAACAACAAAAATGATCAGGAAAGACATTTTGCAGGTTGCACAGTTACTGTGACATACTATGAATGGATGGCCCACATCCACATTGTGACAATCACTGTGACATTCAGTGGGCCAGAAAGCAACATCTCACTGCTGGTAGTGCCCGTTCTTTCTGTACTGAGTTCTCATATTGTTCGCTAGGCCTTGCAATATTTCTTTAGAAGTGGGAGTGGTGGGGTGACTCTGAGGTCTTTCTACAAAAGACTTCTGGCAGCTATGATGGAGGAGTGCATCTGCATGCAGAAGCAGGAAAAACGTAGAGTGTGAGGGGAGGGTGATGATTTGTATATGCTCTGTGAATACCCTGCAGGCAGAACAATGCCTAAATGACAGGTGAACCTAAAAGAATTGATAGATTTCCACAACAGCTAGGCTCTTTATCTTCGTTGTGCTGAAATTTCTCAGCTGTAACATGGAGATAATTATATTTTCTTCCTTTCACTTATTTTCTGTTTTCTTTATAAACAGAATTGTACTTCTTTGCTTACGCCTTCCTAATATTTCCATAGCAACACACAACCCATATAAGTACCTGTAACTACTTTTTTCAAAAAGCACGAGGAAGAAAACCACGATTTCCATGAAAATATTAAGATTTAGATTTATTTTATTTATATATATATATACATATATATATATATTTATTCTTATTCCCAACACTGAATCTCTCCAGGTTCGAACAACTAACCTTTAAAAATAACTCAGCCTGAAAAACAAAATCCAACTGAAGTGAGGTCTCTTACTATAAAAATCAGACCTATGCCTCTGCTCAGCAACTCCATTCGCAATAAAACTAATAGATGATTTTGAGATTACTGAATGTTTTGTGTCACAAGTGTCTTCAATAATGTCAAGAATTTGTAAATGGCATAATGCAAGTCCCATAAGCAGCCCTACAAAGTATAGGCAATGTCAGTAAAATCAGCAGAGTTCGGTTGGTACAGTGCAAGTATGTGAAACCTGAATCAGCCCACTGTGTTTTTCACTAATTACAGTGATGACTGATGAAATATTTTGGTTTGAAAACAGATTTTTATTGATATATGGCATAGTCATCACCAGCCTGAATGTCAATGCCACTTTTATTAGAACCGTAGCAAACTTTCACTTATTTAATTCCCTGCTCCCACACTCTCTGCCTCATTTAGTCAATGGTAAAGTATCTAGGCATTGTCTATGTTACAAAGTTTCAGTGCAATGGTAAAATAACTTCTGAGTTATTGTGTAATTGTTACAGATGGATGCACCATATCCACAAGGTAACACAGGCCACAGTATTCCATGTGCTGTCATAGCAGATATCTGGGACTTTATTTCTTCATGAGGCCATTGGTTACAGCAGCTTGTCAGGAAGATAAGAGACTACTGTAGTGCTACATATTGCTATATATACCCTAGACAATCACAGGAAATACATCAGTTAAAGAGTTTGCCACTGCCTATGCATGTAATTCAGAGCTTTTCCACCATTTAAGACTGAACTGGGAGCATTTTTAGTTGTTTTAATTATCTTTTTCTTTGTATGTCAGTTCAAACAAACTTGCATTATGTGAAACTCGAGATCAAAGACTCTAGTTGCGGATACGATGAATAAATGTGGGGTTTATTGCCCCAGAAAGGCCACCTAATAAAGCAAGGCCTAAATAAATTTGATGGACCTTAATTTGCTAGGTTGGGCCTTATGACTCAACGCAATGAACTTATTCCGTGGTACATAATTGCAGCTAGAAAATGGTTTCTAAAAGTTGACAGACGTCAGAAGGGTTTTATATCTACTTTTACTTACTTTGACAGCTTAGAATTGTGATGTGAGGAGACTGCCAAGATTTTGTAGTGCAATTAAGTGACAAGAAAACTTTACAGGGATTTAGAGTTAGGCTTTAAGTTGAAAACCAGGCTCATGTCTGGATTTAGATTTGATTTCAATTGAATGCTTTCCTGTTTTCCTGCTCTTAAGCTTTGGCTCCTCCAGCAACAGGCACTGAACATAAGTTACAAATCTGAGGTCCTACAGCAAAGCACATTCACAAGAAAATGCTTTTCACAAGGTTTTGGAATTCTCCTTGTTACCTTCATGCTACGTGGACTTCCCATATTTCTCACTTTATGCTATCTATTCCCCATTCCTTCATTTTAATAATAGTCCTATAGCTCCTTTCTAAAAGCTTCAGGGCTCTTTAGTTCCCAGGTTTTGTTTCTTGTGTACACAATTCTTCCTTCCAATGTTTTGTTTGTTTGTTTTTTCCTTTTTTTCTTCCCTTTTGACTGCTTCTGTAAGATTTCAGTCATGTGCTAGCATATTTTTTCCCACTGCTTTCTGTTTTCTCAACTGACATGTAATTTTTTTTCCTAGTCCTTTAACGTAGCCCACCCTGAGCTCCGTGTATAATTCCAGGGCTGTTGCCAGTACCCATGCTAACTTTTTTTAAGATGGTTTAGCTGTCTCTACACAACAGTGCTATTTGTTATACAGCTGCCATCTGTGTTTAACCTGCTTAGCCCAGGTATCAATTACAGTGCCTTGGCCCAAACAACTGATGAGTGGCCGTGTATCAAGAGTTTTTGGCAGGCCCCTAAAGCCCATCTTTTCATTGTAACTGATAAATGAGCTAGCTGCATCAATTTGAATACAATCCATAAGTTAGATCAGCTACAGGCATATTCATGACTGCAGTATCACAAGTTTTCATTCCAAACATGCCTCAATGTGCTTTTACCACATTTTCCTCTGTCCCATTTAGGCTCATTTTTCACTAGTAATGTGTAGGATCAAAGAAAGTATCTGGAATTAAGCATTTTCCTATGAGAACATTAGTGACAGTAATAACTTTTTCATTGAGGATTACCTTGCCAGTACCTGTCCTTGTGGTCTCCAGTCCTCCCACTTTTTGTTTCTTTCAACCATATGAAACAGTTATATGAGTACCTATTATTAAAAAAAACTTAGCATTTTTAATGAATTGACAGGTTGGTCTTTACAACCAAAAGTTTTTCACTCTAGTGTGTTTAAAATCTCCAGGAAGCTTGGTATGAAAATATGGGGCATTAAATTCAGGCTATTCAGCAGCAGATGTATAATTGTTACACTGAAGACACTGGCAAAACTGTGATTAGCGCCAGTGGAGCCTAAATCCTACCTAAGGAAACCTGAGGTGCCATTCTAGGTCTAGTCATACTTCTCATCTGATGAAGACAAAAGGAAACAAAAGGCATCTAAGCATTAGAGCCCAGTAAGTTGAAAATTCAACACCTGGTTCCCTCAACTGCAATATATTAAGCGTTCATGTGCCTACTTAGAGAAATGTCCCTGAAGCAGATGCCAACTGTTTTCTTATGATAGGGGTAACTGACAGATCAATTCCACCGTTTAGTCTTAGATATTCTCCTTCAACAAGACATAGCTTTAAAAGATTTGGTTTTGAGTCAAGCAAGCTAATTCCTCATTTAAATGCAAGGAGTAATAGATACCTAAGTAAACAGGAAAAACAGAACTTATTTATTACAAAAGCAAGTTCAGCCTCTACAGGTAAAAGTAAAGTATTTGTAACTGGTGTTCTCAAAGTTGGAACAAGCAGCCCCTCCACTAAGGAAAGGGACTGTAAAATTTACATTATACCACAAGACTGACTGATGAAAAATACATCAAACATTCTGAATACCACTAATAAGCAAGGCATTGCAAAGTTCACATGGGATAGAGCAGAGGGACTGCCTCAGTGCCTATTGAACTCTGGGTTAGAGCACTGTGGATCTCTTTAAAAAATCTTTCATGCTCAGCACGTAAGACAAATCTGTCCCTTTAGCTTTTTAACCTTCTTTGAGAGCTAAGCTTCATCAGAGTTACAACTACAATTGGGTCAGGGAACTCCAGTCCAACCTGCCTGTCCCCAGATGAAATTACAGGATTGTTTCAAACTTGTCTAGGGAACTAAGGTTAACTCTACCCACATAATGTGTCCTGGATGTGGGGACATGGCTCAGTCCTGCATGCTGTGTGGCTCTTAAGCTGTGCTGTAACTGCATCTTGGACCTGGGAACCTGGAATCCTTTGCAGCTACAGTGCAGGACTGACCAAAATCAACCTAAAATAGCTGTATTCAAAGGGAAGGGTATTTCTTTTCCTTCCCATGAGAGTTCCAAGAAGCTCAAACTTTTCATGTACTTAGTGTTTACATTAGCCCGCTTTGAACTGCTCATTCATACCTTAAATGTCACTACAAAAATGGCTTGCTTTCTACTTCCCCCTATGTAGTAAACTAATCAGAGACTGGAGGAACTTCATCCTTATTTATTAGGCTCTTCTGATTTAAAGAGATTGTGAGTTCCATCACACATCTGGTGGCTGAAAGCCTGCCATGGAGCCCAGGAGATTCAATAGCACTAACAGCCTCATGCTGTTCCCTCCAGCACATCTGTCAGACAGCAGCTAGAGACTGAAGTGACCAGTGTAAGGCCACAGGCAGTCTCTGCCAAAAATGTTCCTGCCAAACTCAAGATGCAGACCCTTGCCATGTGTTTATGGGCTATTTGCTAGTGTTCCCTGAGGCTGTAATTAAGACTTTGCACTGGGAATATGAGGAAAATCATTGTGTTGTGCAAAAACATCACACCTTCATGAAGGAAGAAGATGTTTTGATTTGTATTTGAAGATCATGACTGCGAGAGTCTGAAAGACCTTCCTCATAGAACACCAAGGGACAGAAACATGTTTCATTGTGTACTTCAAGGATGCATTAAATGGACCAACGGCATAAAGACTCAGTCATCAATGGTGAATTTCTCTCTTTATGTCATTTTCCCTGTTTTATAGCAAGTTGGTGATACATTTCCTGCAATTAAAAAAACAAAACAAAACAAAACAAAAAAAAAAAAAAAAAAAACAAAAAAAAAACCCTTCTCTAACAAAGCAGATGTTTTTGTTTGCTTGCTGGTTTGTTATAAATCCTAATAAACTGTCAGTTACAGAAGAAGACAAAAAACAAACCAAAGAAGATTTCTCACAAATTACCAGGTCTGATGTCACACATGATTAAAGATTCAGGTGTATTTTAAGAAAACAGCAGTTAAGTTCTCTGAGGGCAGCTGGCAGCTTCTGGCTTCATTTTCATGAGAAGAATAGGGTACAGCAGCATCCTCTGCTACAGTCAACTCAGTTTGAAATGTTGCAATTTAAAAATCCAGCCATCCATTCTGAATCCAGATACCTGTTCTATGCAAAGTACATTTCCTCCATTCCCTGAAGCGGGGTAGAAATACAATGTCAAGCACGTGACTTCTACCTTCTAGGTTTTAGAGACATGTCCTTCTCACATTAATCATCAAGACAGCATGACGTGAATCCAAACTATTCCAAACAGAATTTAACACGTTAGCTGTTTACTTACTATCAGGAAAGGTCTGTCAATGTAAGGAAAGAGAAAAGGTACATACAGCACAGACTTTTTGTTGTATGAGTTGTTCAGCTTGATCATTTGTGTAGAGGTTGTTTCATAAAGATGGACACAACATGTTACAACTACACAAAAATTTACAAATGGTTTAATGAGTTTTCAAGTCTTAGTAACATTGTATAAATGCTCTATGTTCCCTCCATCTGCTGTTTGGAGTTTCATTCACAGGTGGTTTGTGGTTGCAGAGATATAGTGATATAGTGATTTCAAATAGGGTCCATCTTTTTGAAACCCCTATAGCGTACTAGTTTTATCGGTAAACTGATCCTACCAGAAAGCATGAGTTTTCACGGCTGTTTTCATAGTTGAAAGTGAGAAACCAGTAATCATGACAAAACAAACCTATGAAAAACTTCATGAAGAAAGCTGTCTCCACGAAAGGAAATCTGCCAAAAGCATCAGTTCTAGGGTGACCTTAATTAGGATTGTATTGATTCCTGAAGAAAAAATTATTTTAGGTGACAGACTGTATTGAAAATCATGCTGGTCTCAATTCCTTATGTGCTCAATCTTTTCCTCTTCTTCTAGTGGGAGAAGTTGCAGGATCTTGAAATAATACACAGAAAACTGAAAGAAAATTAATCTTGCTCATCTCAGACCAATCACAAGATCCTGGAATCTTTGCACAGAAAATACTCTTGTCTCACTCTGGACCAAATCACCTCTCTCGTTGGCACATTTTTGTTCTCTGGTCCTACTCCTGGAGCATCCTGGAGAACAGAGCAAGATTCTAACAGTTGTCATGATAATTGATATTGAATTTTGTGTGTCAGGCCCCATATATCCCACACCTACACTGTCTTGGAGTGGAAATCTTGACCCAAGTAAGTGTCAGTTTCCTTACAGATACCGACACCTGGTTTTCAATCCCAGATTTTACCATGGACTGAGATAAATGGAGAAATATGTTCAACTTCTGACAGATTTGGCTCCGTTACTACATACTATATTGATGCTTCCCATCCTTAATGAGGCAGCAATGAGTGCTGTCACTGGCACCTTGCAACATTATTGCAACTTAAAAAAAAATGACCATACGATCTGAGTAAAACAAAAGAACAGTCGAACTGATTGCACTAGGGGAACTTCAAGTGCTGTCTTATTTTCCCACTGTACTTTCAATCATAAATGTATTCAGTTTTCTCTAAACCTGGTAGATAGAGGATCACATCTAACTGGGCTTGAAATTATTTTTTCCTACAATTGATTGAGAGTGCAAACCTGGGAACACAAACTTGAAAGCCAGACTGAAGGCTATTTAAAAATGTGGCCCTGTGGTGTTAGCTGTTCTGTTGGCTGCCTTTCAGGGTAATTTGAAACCGATCCGCTCTTCAGCAGTACAATGGAGCAATTTTCTACATGGTTATCATAAACAGAACAAGTAAACAGCAGTGTCTAAGAGGAGCTGCAAAGCCTTGTATACTCAAGGTCACAATTTGGGCAAATGGCTTAGCTCAGCTCCAACAGACATATAAGAACCCGTGGCAGAAAAGCATGTAGGCTTTTGTGTATGGGTGGCAGGGGGATGTGCAGTGGGGATGTGCAGGCTGAAGCCTCTACAGCATCATCCAAGTGCACCTGTGCAGAGCACAGGGGATGTTTTGCAGCCACCTTCCTTCAGCCTTCCTGAGAACTCTGTGACTCTGAAAATAAGCCTCAGGATATTCCAAAGCTTTACAGTGCCCAAACAGGTCCAAATATTGAGCAGGTCTTCTATATCTGATTTCAGAAATTAGCATTATTTTCTTAATCCTCAGTTCTTTTGAGGCATTTGTGAAATCAAAATGGAATGGTAAAAGGCACAAGCAGCCAGAAAAAAAGCTGGCTGAAAGACGGTCTTATTGAAATTTACTTGAGCCATCACAGCACCTTATTGTGTGCACTGGGGGAGACCTTAATTAGTTCCTAAAACATTGTCTACCAATGCTGTGCATTGTTAAACATTTATTTTCTCCCTCCCCATCCTTTCTCTGAGAAAACCACATCGAGTAGAGCAAACTCTGAACCTGTACCACAATTTATAAAGCACTTTTACACCCCTCAAAATGACAGGTTTTATGTATGCATCATATTATCTTTTTCAACTGTGCTCCTCAAGTATTCAGAAATATAAGGTATTTATGGTTCAAACACAAAAACTGCCTCTGGTGTTTGATTCTAATGTAGGGAACCCATTACACCAAGGCATAATTTTAGGCAATCACCTCCCAATATGTAAAAGCAAATACAAACTTTACCAGCCAGCAGAATAGTTAACACAAATGTATTATAGGAGAAGCAATTTTTGGCAGAAAACATGGTGGAAATTGAATTAAGAAATCCCCTCAGTATCACAATCGTACCAGAAGAAGCGACTTTGGAAAAAATTCCTATTATGCCTTTAAAAACCAAATGACATTTCTGAGTTAGTCACTTTAAATAGAAATAATGGTCTCTTTCACAGCTTAGTTCATTTTTTTTTTTCCAAAGAAGAAGTGATTTTTCTTTCAGTGACAGAGAAAACCTCTAATACTGGAAGACAGAACAGAAATTTTATCTGTAGCTCCGAATTCTTTTTTGGTGTATACTCACTAAATGTTAGCTTCACTCAGATAAGAAAATAAAGCATTTACTGGTTATTTTGACATTCAGAGTAGGTATTGAGCAGTAGATAGTAAATTTTACAAATTACTACAGGACAGATTTCACAATGACTACATATACATATAAAACAGTGCAAAAAAGCATTGCCTTTACCTTTCTGGTATACTGCAAAGCAAAAACGCATTATAAGTAAGGTCAGTGGACAAAAACAATAAGTACAGTAGCTTCTTCCATTACATTAAGACTTCACAAAAAGTTTACAATATGCAAAAGATAATTAAGTTCAGCAATAACATATATGAATTTCTATCTAGCTGAAATTTACAGGGAAGGAAATAACTATACAAACAACACAAATGTTTACTTCTTAATATCAATTTCTATATCAGGAACTGAAAATATTATAAAGACAATCAGATACAGCTCTTCCAATAAGTGCATGTGGCATATGAGGATGTTATTAGTTAATGTATTCATTTGGATGCCCTGGGTAATTTGAAAAGCATTTTACCTACTTCTGTTTATCAGACAACTTACAGAAAAGGCAGGAACAATTTCATTCTCAATTGCTGAAGTCATTAGCCTGTTTTGCAAAATGTTTATCAGTTTTTAAGGCAGGTCTCTCTGCAGACATTCTAATGGCATTTTATTTCAGGCATCACATATTGGGGATGCAAGGAGAGAGCAAAGCTTGCCAGTGCTGAAAGACTGCAGTGGCTCCAGGAGCTGGGCACATGGCTGGAGCATGTGAGTCATAAAGATCATGCATGGAATTATGGGCTGTTGGTTTTGGTGAGCTATTTCATATGAGATCTCACCTAAATCCTGTGAAGATCCGTAAAGAAAAAGCATTATCTTACATAGCAATATTGTCCAGCAATGTTGCAGTCACAAATTTTTTTGTGGTAATTCTGCAATGCTCTTGCGGTAGAAATTGTCTGCCCTTCCATTCTGTCAGAAGACAGAGAGGTTCAGTCTCCCTGAAGATCTTTTAAAATATGGGTGGATACTGAGATTTGTGAGAGATCTCTATTGGCTGGGTCTCTCCTTACTCCCTCGAGTCATAATGTGATGTTCACTTCCAGTCATATGCCTCCTCTATAGTTTTAAATTCCTTAGCAAAGAATGTATACTCAGACAAGGAAACATCAGGGGTCTTATGTAAGAAGCAGTTTCCATACACAACTAGGTAACTTTACTCCCAAAGTCAATCTATACACATAAATTTGAATAAATCCATTTGTGTGTGTGTTTACAGAATCTGTCTCTCAAGTTCTCCTTCAGAAATTGAAACACAAGTACAAGTCCTGAATCCAGGAGACAGGTTCGTGCATGAAAACGCAACAGATTTTAAGTAGTACGGAAACTGCTGGTGCAGAATCACCAGCACACAGTAAAGACCTTTATTATAAAATTTTCTGCATGCAGAGGCTGCAGGACTATCAGTTAGGATTATATCAATTTTTCCTTTCCAAGGAAGGTAATCATCTTCAATAAGCCAACAGGAAATTATAAACATAAGGAAAATAAAGATAAGGTAAATATTGTAAAACAAGCAAGTTTCTAAGTACCGCCTTCTTGCATATCACTATCCTCCAAGCCTCAGAGTCCTATCAACTTACTGATAAAACCAAGATTTTTGCCTCAGCAGTACAAAGAGTTCCCAGAGTGGAATGAATTCTGCTGTGTCAAATTGCACATTCTTTATTACTGGTGGTAATGTAAAAGGCACAAAAAGCAGCTTGATTCCCTGATCCCAAGAGCAGTTGTGAGCACAAGCAGTTGCAAAAAATCATCCTCTAGCTTGTAAACTACACAAATTTGATAAGGAAGTCATTAAGAGTGAACTAAGAGGGCCCTTTACGGTGGCATTGTTATATAGTCACTTCAAAAGCAGACTTTAAGGTCAAAAATTACTCCTTGTCTTCCTGCAGAACAGGTAAAATACCATGTTTCAGGAAATCTGGTGCAATTTCCTTTCCTCTGAACCTTCGTGATTTCCCTTCTAGTTTCCAGTAGGTATTTCTTTTTTACGGGGCACTGACACTTTTTTCTTATGTTTGTGTCACTTGTGTTGCTGTTCCGTTCTCCTGCTGTGGTCTGAACTCTTGTTTTCTAATACAGACCTATGTGTATATGTATACATATATGTACATGTATACATATACATATATATATATATATATATATGCAATTTACTTCCCTGAATGTATTTTCACTTTCCTTTTCTTCAGAGTCTTCATACTTTACACTCTCTTTTTGTGCTTCCTCTCCTGCCTGACTTGGTTCTAAGGGGACAATGTGTAGTGACTTCCAAACTCAGGAATTTGGATACATTTATGAAGTATGAAAATCAGTAGAGGATAGAAAGAATGAGAGACACTCAAGGTTTATCTCAACACCCATGATTTGTGCTACAAGGAGCGCAGAATGGGTCAGGGAAATAATACAGTCAGTCTCATATGCCATAGTTCTACACTAATTTGAAAATCTGCTGCAAAAGTTTAGAAACAAGATGAAAAATTCAAAGCTTTAGAGCAAGCTGAGAGTTAGTATAATTTGCAACTGCATACTGGCTTTAAACTCCATCACAGAGGGAACAGTTGAATTCCATTGCCACCTAACTGGTATTTTAGGGAATTAGGACAGTCTTCTATTTCCTCCACTGACTTCAGACAGCTACAGATTCTTTGGTCTTTTAAGGAAGAAACTATTTCTGCCTCAATTCAGGAAGAAAATTGTTCATTACTCTTAACCATCCTGCTTTTTTCTGTTGTAATATATCAGTTTATAGTATTTCTACAAAATTCTGTAACTAACTCAGCAAAGAAATCTCATTACTAGCTAGCTAAATAACAAATGTTCTTATCATAACATTTCTCTTCCAACATAAATGAATAGTAGTAATTAAATTTGAACCCTCATTTTATTTAGGCTGAGCCTTGTAAATCTGATTAATCTCCAAAAAAAAGGCAGAAAACTATCTAAAAATTCTCTTTCCAGTTAGAAGGGAAGATAATGCTAATATGAGCGAAAAGGCCTGGTAAAGCAACAGAGCAAGGAGGAATGGAAGGTGCAACAAGTTCTTTGGGTTCCTGGAGCATATAATGTAGTCCAAGGGGAAACAGAGCCTCAAACAAATGGAGCTAGAACAAGGCAGCTCAGGTGCAGCTCCCAGGAGAAAAGTACATCATGCAATCCGCAAGGGAGATGTAATGGTCCATGTGTAACTGGTCCAAGGCTCTTACACATGGCAAGAAGCAAGACAGTTCTGATTACAGAGGCCAAGTGCTGCAGAAACTAGTTCACACCCAGCCCACCACCACCAAATGGAGATGATGTTCCTGAGGTGACATTGGCATTCCCTGCCTATGCACCATTCCCAGAACTCCTTTCCCCTCAACTCATCAGAAGATGTTGTACATGCCTTGGGCTGCCCAGTCTCAACAACATTTTACTGTGTGCCTCAGAGGATCAGGATTGTTGGTCATTTCTGAGCCAAGCCACAGCCAGTTTACACAACAGACTCTCCTAAGAGGGAAATGTGATGCAAATCCATGCCATCTGCTAAGAACAGAACTTCTGATGGAAATTTTTTTCCCACGTGTTCATGTTTGATGCTTTTTTCCCTCAATTTTTTGGGCCATATAGGCAAAATCAGATACACAACTAAAGATACAGACAGTTATTAGGATTTCCAAAACTTGTCTAACTAGATGTGGCACTCCTATATATGTGAAAAGACTCACCTAATTTGCATGTGGTACTGTTTACCCACAATTTTGATTAAAGACCTTTTAAAAACTGCCTCTTATCAAAACATATTGCCAGAAGTCTGAAAACAAGTCTCTACCATTAAAGTGCTATCATTTATCAGTAACTTTATGCTGTGCTGAGCAGGTCAGTTAGAGGTACTGAGCATCCCCAGGGCTGTTTGACCAAGCACAATCAGCCAGATAGGTCTAGTAGCAGAATTCGGGCTTTTGACACATCATCTGTCTAAAAAGGCAGAAGCCGCCAGACTAACTGTGATATGGTAAACACACAAATGTTTCCAAACTTTCCATTGATTCCTTTAATATAGCAGGATGCGAAACTTGGATCTTCACAAACCCCAATGAACAAGACTAAGCTTATGAATTTATGTTGATTGGATTACTACTGGGTTCATTAAAAATAAATATTTAGTAACACAAATTTTCACAGTAGGAATCATAGCCGTAGCTGATTCTATCGGAAATTAAAAATTGGCAGCGCTCTTCATGTCACATGCCAGTTAGGATATTCACACCCAATTAGAGCTGTGTTATTTATACAGCTATAATTATCAACCTATCTCTATTTCAGTCTCAAATTCTGAATTAGATTAGCATATCTCAATTCTATATGTCTTAAAGAGTTTTCTAAGGAGAAATTACCAGCTGCAGTTCCCCAGGAGGCATATTAATTGCATACACAGGAAAATACTACACAAAATTCAACTTCAGGATCCTGAAGTCAATATTCTACTTTGTTCTTCTCCTGGCCCAGTAACATGCCTTAAGATCATGATTAGCCCTTTTGCAGGTGCGCCGTTGGAGGGAAGGAGAGAATCAAGAGTGCTTCAACCCTATTTGACCAGCCTAGATAGAGGCTGAGCGGATGAGTTTCTTTCCCCTCTTATGATAAACAGGTCACCAGTGCAGAAGCTGGAATAAACCCAGTCCTCTGTGCACTCCCCAGCACTAGTTCCTCTACAGGGAACTAGTTCTGATGGTTGTGACAGCTGCACTACAGTTACAGCCAGACACAATATTTTTGGTGAATGCCAGCGTACCCAGAAATGTGACTTCAGCTGACTTAAGTAATCAAAATAACTTTTTTCTGCTAACAGGACTGGATGTCTTGGCTCAGATTTTTTCTCTGTGGTCAGATTCCCAAACAAGTGGAGAGGAGGGAGGCAGGAATCTGTTGTCACCCCAGCTGCAGGGGTGGGGGCACCGTGCCAGGGTACACAACACACATTCTGTGTCTCCTCTGAGGGTCAGGGGATGTTCAAACAATGCTCTAACCATTTGGTTTTCTGTACAAATGCTGGAGATTAAATGCTTTGGGCAAGGAAAGCTAAAATTTCTTTCATTTTGAAAAATCTTTTTTTTTCCCATTAAAAAAAAAAAATGCACTTTGGGTCAGCCACCTCCCCTCTTATTTACTTCCCTTTATCTGGCTTGTCAGAGTAGCAAAGCCAAAATTCAAGAAGCTGCGCTCTTGCTCTGAAAATACTTTTGACAGGTAATTGATGTGTAACTCTGTCAATGCAATGAGCAATAGCAGCACACTGCAGCTTATCAGCATACAAAAAGTGATTTCTGGAAGTACAACAGACTGCAACCCATCACTTGCACAGCGATTCCCATTTAACTTGCTCCTGTACTTCCTTCTGAATTTTTAATATGCTGTAACTGAAGTAACTGAGGTTGTCATTTTCCAGGATCCCTCAGGCCCAAGAACTCCAAGATAATCCCTTGTATATCATTTAGTCAGAGCAGTATATTCTCATTTAAGATTTGAAACAGACCACAGGATAAATGCTATTTATTATTATTATTATTATTTCATTTTTAAGCATCTTTGGTTGGTATCAGAGAAGGCCTTTTTGATTAATTTAAGAATACACAAAACTAAAATGTTTGCACATCTGAAACTGCTGCTATCAGAGAAGAAAGAAATTGAAAAGAAGAAAGAAAACCACACATTGATTTTCAGAAAAGTCTTTGACCATAGGTCAAGTAGGCAGTATATCTGCGCTGTTGTTTACCTTTCACAGCAACCTTCTCTGTCTCATTAGTATCCTTCAAATGTACAAAGAGTGAAGGCTAGCTGTGAGCCTGAGCTGTAAAATCGCACCAGCACTAATGCCTTCAACTTCAAAGTTTACTAATTTTCAACAAACTTTTTGGCAAACCTACTAAATTTCCAAGCTTGTGTGTGCTGCTGCTTTCCATCTGCCACCAAAAAACAGGGTTGGTTGGAAAAGGTGTTAAATAAAAGCTATACAACAAACCAAGGGTTGAAATGGGGGGACTTCAGAGATAATACTTCTTTCCTTATCTTAACAAATTGCAGTATTAGATGAATGTGGCTTTCTGTTTCTTTGTCACATGGCTGTCTGTATTTAGAATTTAAGAAGAGAAGAAAACAAAAATTGCAGACAACACATGCTCTGACAGACTGGAAAATTTAAACTTAGTTTTTTACATCCAGATTTTTCTCACCCACATTCCACTTTCTATTCCTACTGCTGTCACCATGTATTTGTCATTCAGATGTCTAATGTGGGAGCCATCCAGATGTACTTCTCTTACCCTGTACTTAGTCAATATATTTAATCACTCCAGTCTCTTTGATGTGTGTGTGTGCTCTGCTGATGAAAGTCACACATACACCTTTGTAAATCTGCAAAAGCTGCAGTCTAATGACACATCTAGAAAAAAAGTGGTTTCTGGCAGAGATCTCAAAAGAAGCAAAGCTATATTTCACGCATCCCTAGGATATCAAAAAGCCCAAGCAACTTCTTTCTGGACTCCAAGCCCAGCAACAAAACTCATAAGTAGAATGATACTAAAAACAAGATGCTAGAGACTATTTAAAAAAAAAAAGGCTGAAAATGTGTATGTATTAGATTGCCTCACTAAGAAAGATCTATCTGAAAGGAGTTGATTACTAGAATCAAATTTCTATTTTAAAATACTCTAGTAGATTTTTTCCTTCTATCAGATTTTATAAATAGTGTGATTGTTTTATAAGATTGATTGGTAAGCAGAAATACATTTTTATCTATAAATATATAAATAAACCTTAGCAACAGGTCTGCTTTTATGATCAGTTTAAGATTCTATAATTTGTATTCACTGGGCAGAGAGGTGCTTAAAATCATACTATACAGAGGATCCATTTCACAACCACCATTTGGACATGTTTGTAGAAGAAATGAGTACATAAAAGGCATAGTTAATACTTTCAATAGGGTCAGAGTCACCCTCTAAGGACAGCAGTTGCGGGAGCATGGTGTGTTTTGTGCAGTTACAGCATCACAAAATCTGTTTAATCACCTACTTGATATTTTCATTTGCACATGGGAATCCACCAGTGGTATTCAGCACGAGTCAATCAGTCAAGGAATCCCAATTGCTAAGAATTTATATGATATTTTTCATGCAGTCATGCCTTTTTGGTTTTATCCTAGTGGTTTAAGAGCTCACTATCTCATTCATGAACAGTAATACTTCCCTCTTCAAGTAGACCCCCTGAAGCCAGTAGAACTGCTCTAAAAGCCATTTGCTCTCCTACATTTGATGTATGGCATTTGGTAAATATTTCATGAACATAATCCCGTGCAGGTATGAGCTGGCAGAGCCGCACTGATTCAGTTGCCTTCAACAGAACTATCTGAACTATTTCAATCAACTGAGAAGCAGATCAAGAGTATTTACCTAAGTATGTAGAGCGTTATAAGAAAAAGGCTTACAGAGAGAGTCAGAATGTCATTTACATTTAGCCCATTCTCCCATGCTATTAGGCATGCAAGCAGATCACCGCACCAGTCCAAGTCCAAAGAAATGTTATGATTTTCCAATGACCAACATCAACTTCTGTCAGATAAAGATAAGCAGTGAAACTCTGAAGCTGACTTTGTAATGTTCTTGTCTTCCAGTAGCACAGTGCTGTCAAAAGCATCCAAAAAATATTGATTTTCACATTCAGAATAAAAGATTAATGAAATTGCAAGAAGAGGACCAATGCACACTGTGTCTCTCACTGAAGGCTGTGTCACAGAAAGATTTGTCTGATAGAAAGGAACAAAGAATTATTTAATATTTATGTTTTCTTTAGAAGTGTGTGTCTTTTTTACTTGAGGTCCATTTAATCTCATTATTTAAACAACAACAACAACAACAGCCTGACCAGAAGTTCATGGTTCAATACAGATGCTGAGAAACTGTTTTCTTTCACTCCACACACGCACACACACACAGAGTAGATTACAAAAGACATTTTCAGTGCTGTGAGGCATTTTGGCATTCTGAAGTAGAAAAGGGGGTATTTTTCCCGGTTTATAAGAAGACCTTATTTACAAGATCTTCAGCTTTCTCCCACACACTGACACTATATAGACAATGCCATATGCAGTGGTGAACAGTAGTCTGTTATTTTAGGGCTTGCTTCATTATCATAACAGAGTATTATGCTTTTACGTGTCATCTTGTAGGCAATTAATATTTATATCAGCCATGCATGATGCTTATTTCTTTTTCTTAGCATTCAAATAGGACTTAATTAACTCATTTTTATTGAAATTTGACTTTACTGCACATTACCCATTGTTATTGCTGTAAACATGTAAATCATTGTGAAAGCACTTATTTTTGTTATTGAGTATATTACTTCATATTCCAGAATGCCTGCTGATTTAGTCTTTGAGCTGAAAAAGAAAATTTAACTCAATAGTCCCAAACATAGCTTAAACAATCTGAATCCATAATAAAAAAATAACTGGCAAACTGTCAGTTTTCCCATAATCTGCTTTTTTAAGTAACCTGGTGTGAAAAAAAAAAAAAAAAAAAAAAAGCTGGATCTGGCTTACAGGAAAATTTTCCAAGCAAAGGAATGTAATCGATTAGTACAGCCTGTGCTACATGCCTCTGCGCTGCCTCACTGGGCAGAGGGTGCCCAGATGGGCACAGAAAAGTGTGGAGCTTGGGTACAGTTTTTGAGTTCTTCAGAGGAAAGGTGCAACAGGAGTTTTGAGGGGCCACACTGCCAAACTGCAAAACTTTCTGAAAGTCTCTGCAAAACTCTCCTAGAAATTTTACACACCATTCTATCTGTATCTCCACAAAACCTGGGGATTTTTCTTCTTTACAGGGGACAGTGTATTAAACTATGGTGGGAACAGCATATTAATAACTCCAGCACTGAGCTAAAAAGGGGTATAAACTTTCAGTTAGCAAAATCACGTACTCACAACTGCCCTTTATAAAGGCCGTGTCTGTAATCGCTACTGATTTATGAATTGAACCTGGTAACACCACATATAGATTGCTTGAGATAAAGTTAAAGTATAGCTTCAAGAAAAAGGAAAAGATTAACGTTTTCTAGGAGCCTTTTTTTACATTCCCTACAGGAATATTTGTTTTGTCTCTCACATACACAAGTCTGGAATTGGTTGGTAAAAGAAACTCTTTTCCCATTAATATTTTATTGAAAATTCACATTTTTGATTTTCTGCAGCAAGTTCTACCTGTGTGTTCTCAATTTTGCTAGTTAGCTTTTTCTTTTTACTTGGCAGGCAAACTCTCTGCACATTACTGTTCTATTGGGAATATGGCTTTTCAGTGGGTGTACTTACTCAATTACCATACGAAGTGATTCCTTCCATTTCATCAAATGTCTACACAATTTATATGTGCTTTAAATTAATAATAAAATGCTTATAATACTAAATAAATACTAATGTCCATAGATTTTATTCTCTTTGCTGTTCAAGCTATCCAGTGTAGCCAAATCACAGACCCCTCCAGTTATTCACCAAAAAAGCCACAGACCAACCCACACCATTCCTCATAGGTCACCTGTGTGCAAACCTTAGATGTATTTGGGTGTCAAAGCTCAGAATATCATTACTTCTGTTTCCTTTTATAGTCAAAGGAGAATGACAATCACTTACAGAAGGGTAAGGGATAGGCTGCATGCCCTGCTGAGCTTGACCATATGTCTCCATTAACTATATAGACACCAGGGGCATAGGTTACACAACTCTACGCTTGCAAAGGACTTCAGAGATTATTTATCTCACCTAATTATGCTTTGAGCTGAAAAATTTTTGAGAAATAAAAAATCTATGCATCGTCATGCATACTGCATATTTTAATTTACATAAAAATTAAGTAAAATTTTTGACTGCTATACATATATTGATTTTTTTTTAAGTTTACTTGTGTGCAGTAAGATGGGTTTGTACAGGTTTTGCCTTTATGTTACAAACATTTCACTTATCAGCTTTTCATATTTTGCAGACTACAGGCTAATTGATCAGCACAGCTCCTTGCCCTAATACACAAACAACTGTAACCCTGTCAGTGCTGACAGTGGTTTATCTAACCTTTTCTAAAATTCCTCCAGGCATGGAGATCCTTTACAGTCACCAGAAACTCTAATCTATTGGTTTACTCTTCTAAATGTTGAGAGTTTTACTCCAATATCTAACCTGAATCCTCCTAGCTGAAATTTAAACCAATTATTTTCTATTTAACTGTCAGTTTATTTATTTGTTTGTCACTTGGGGTTTGTCTGAACAGACTTGTTACATAAATTAGATAAGTACTTCTTCCCTTCTGCATTCAAGGGCATGACATTTTCTCTGTCTTCACTTTTTACTAATGTCACAAGCCATTTAACTATAGTTGATCTTTTTGGTATAAAATTATGGAAGATTATTTTAACCTTTAGCTTTTCAGCCTCATCTCACAGTAAGGACATAAGGAACAGCATACTGAGCAGACCATAGGAGTCATGTGACAGCAAGTGGCCAACAGCAGCTGCTGAGGAAAAAATATCAGGCAAGCAGAAATCACACATCTCTTAATATTGCTCCCCCTTCCTCCAGAAAACTACTCAGAGAGTAGACATGAAGAGTCAAAAACTATATCCTCACCCTTTTTGTTTAATGATATTTTCTTGATTACATTTCAAGCCATGATCCTAGGATGAGTCCCAGGATTTATATATCCAGTGCAAGAAAAATATTTCTTTTCCATCTAATCTTATCCATGCCCCAGTTTGCATATTATAGAAAATGTCATTTTATATTTACTCGCCTAGTATGGTTGAAGATGTCTCTGCACATCATAGGGGGGTTGGACTAGATGATCTTTAAAGGCCGCTTCCAACTCAAACTGTTCTAGGATTCTATAATTCATAGGTTCATATATTTCTGCCAATCACTCCACATTCATCTCCCAGTTTCTCCCCCCGAAGCACAGGAGTGGCAGGTGAGCAGGGGCTTGGGACTGTGCCCCCCCAGCTGGGGTGAGCAGAGTGGGGCCACTGGCCATGGCCCCATGGTGCCCAGTGCGGATCCCCCCGGGTGAGGGGAGACCCCAGTGAGGTCTCTCACAGCTCTGCCTCCAGACATAGCTGCTTTCACAGAGAAACATAGCAAATGCATTTGGCCTCTTTATTGGAGTAAAGATTTTAC
This sequence comes from Patagioenas fasciata, assembly GCF_037038585.1. Taxonomy (NCBI): domain Eukaryota; kingdom Metazoa; phylum Chordata; class Aves; order Columbiformes; family Columbidae; genus Patagioenas; species Patagioenas fasciata. The sequence goes on along the minus strand of NC_092523.1, from coordinate 32,897,325 downwards.
TGAGTAAAGCACTAAAAATCCCCTTTTTTTTTTACAGTATCATTATAGTTTTCTGTAAATGTAAACCTCCAGCTGTTTCAAGGCTTCTGTAAATATAAAAAGTTGTGATCCTTATTTCTGATTTCTACCTTCTGCTTGCAGAAATACATATAGATTTAATGGAACTAGAAATGTAATTGCTTAAATAAAATTAACTAATTTTTTAAAAATAAAATTAAACTACTTTTAAAGCATCCCATTGCAGCACAATGATCAAAATATCATAATTGCTTTTATGAGCTAATAAGAAATAGCTAAATCTTCTTCAGTACCGTGTATTCTCAGTTAGTAGTTCCTTAGCAACTAAAATAGTATTCCCTGCAGAGAAAGACAAAAATTTGCAAACTATATGTCTAGGTGCTATTTGCCTGAGGTATAAAACATAAATCAAATTTTCCATGGCTTTGACATTTTTATTTATTCATGCTATTTTGAGCCAACAGCTTAACCCAGGCTTAGTTTTGTTTCACAATATATTTTACGCACAATGCAGTACGTGCAAACTTGTTTCAAGAGGGAATAGTGCCCAGAGTTAGCACAGGGAATTGGCATCTTCCGGCAATTTACTGGAATAATGAGCAGTTAGGTGCTATGTTTTCAGAGACCGAACATAGGTATAATTACATATCAATGTTTTAAGATCACCGTGATTAGAAAATTATGAAGAATACTCCCATACTTTTGAAAAGTGAAAGGTTTTTAGAACAGCTGTAATTTGTTAGTATTTTTCAACCTGTAAAAAGTCATATCATATAAATATGGTGCATGATACAACATTACTTTCTTTTCCTTAATCAACTCCTTCTCCCTCCACGTGTAGCAGGACACAGCTCTCAGCAAAATTTCCTGCCCAGTTCCTATTTCAAAAGTCTCTCTCTTTCCACAGAAGAATGAGTTGGTGGAAATAAAAACTAATCAAGATTAGGGGGAAAAGTATGATACGTTGTAGCATCAGTTCCTTAGGCATTTCAGGGTACTCTCACTTGCAAAAGGGCTTTATGGATCAGGCAACAAAATCAGAAAGCCATACTCTGCCTTCCTGCTGGATCCAGATACAGTCGTCCCTCCTCAAGGACATACAAAAAGCAAAATTCACAGATACATCTGTGTGCATGCTTTGTGCAACATGATTTGCACAATCTTTCTATAATATCTGTACAAAACGTCTACAAATTTTGTAGACAGAGGACAAATATTTAATCAAAACTTATTTTGACTAACAAAAGAGCTTCTACCAGCAAGAATTGTTTCAAAAGTAAAAAAGGTTTCTATTCCATTTCTAGCAAATTCTGTAGGCTGCTTCAGCTTCATCTTTTTTGAACTTTGCACACTGAAAATCACATTATATGGTCATTACTCTTTCAAAGAATCGCTATGAGTCAGAGTCATTTTCTCCATATTGAGTACATCTTTATAGAGAGATTTTCTCTTAAATTTTGAAACAGTCATGATACTTTCTCTTTTGTCAACTGTAAAAAAATCCCCACTATTCAGCTTTACTGTAAAGGTATATCGGACCTTTTGTTTGAACACTCTGGACTTGATTGCTAATGGGAAATGAGATGAACTGAGCTATTCCTTTAATTGTTCCTTTTGTGCTACTTTATAGCCGCCTTCCAGTACCTAAAGGGGACCTAAAGAGAGCTGGAGAGGTACTTTCTACAAGGGCATGCAGTGATAGGACAAGGGGTAATGGCTTTAAACTGAAAGATGGTAGATTTAGATTAGACATAAGAAAGAAATCCTGTATTGTAAGGGTGGTGAGGCACTGGAAGAGGCTTCCCAGAGAAGCTGTGGATTCCCCATCCCTGGAAGTGTTCAAGGCCAGGCTGGATGGGGCTTTGAGCAACTGGGTCTAGTGGAACGTGTCTCTGCCAAAGGTTAGAACTAGATGATCCTTCAGGTTCCTTCCCGCCTCAAACATTCTGTGATTACCCACAGTACTGTGAGATTTCTTCCTCTGTCCAAGCAATCAGGGAAGTGATTATTCCTCTGAAGGGAGAAATTTAGCTTAGGGGTTATCACATCTTTGTGATTTCTTACAGGTTAAGGCAACTCACTAACTTCAAGTATTACATGTTAGCCCATAAAATCTACACAGAAGCTGTTTCTTTTTAAAGATTGTCATAGCTTGGCAAAGCATGTAACAAGTTGTGTATATCTTCAGTAGTCTGGCACTGAGTTTATTCACTGACTGAAACAATGGAATGTAAATTTAGTAGACTCTTATATTTTACACTTTATGTAATTATCAAATACTACATATGCATTTTTGCAGCAATATTTAGCATTGCATCTGCAGTACAGCTTAAAAATGGTGGAAGCAATATAATTTTCTAATTAGCTACATTTACATTCTTCAGCGAGTTATTCCACAACTCATTTTCAGTGACATATCTGCCTATGCTTAGCATATCAAGATTCTCTGGCTTACTTACATGGTTTCGTAATGTCTCAAAAATATTGGATAATAAGGATAATCCAAAAATACATTTGCAGGTCAAATAATTGCACATCTTTTGTTTTGCTTCATGTGTGTTAATTACTAATGGCCATATGCAATATTTCCATTTGGATTTTAATAATTACACTAACTCCTGTAATTACTACTCATTAGGTATTAATGTGGCCATTTCCCTTCATTTGAACCCCAACATCAGGCTTTCACAAAAAATCTAAGAAACAAAAAAACTATGACAACTCTGCTTCACTAACTTTCTCTATCTCACTTGGCAGTAGTTGGACATACACACCTAAAAAATCCTAAAATATGTTGACTGCTGCCTGAGAAGCAGATGGTTTTGTGGTTAGAGCCTCAAGTAAGCTCCTAGTTATCCATCTACTTGTACCTTATCACAGATGGTTTTTTGGGTGAGTCTTTGGGAGCAAGAACTGTGCCAAACAGAAAGGATCAGTTTCAGGAGCAATGTGTAAGGTGGCAGAAATTATATCCTGTAGCATGCTCTGTGATTCTGTACAAGACTGAAGAGCTCTTCTGTCAAACCTCAGTTGCCAAAACCCTGTCTAAAGATCTCAGGTAATACAGAATCAGGGAGGTTGGCAGCACATCCTATCATTTTCAACTATGACTGGAAAGAAGCAGAAAAAAAAACTTTGCAGGAGTCTAATCCTTTGGAGAATAGTAAGTAGGCAGAAGCAGCAGCTTAGACAAATGTTAATATACATACATCTTTCAAATAACCAGTCTGCTGAAACTCCAACAAGGTGTTCATTCCTACTTCAGTTCTGCGAGTGGACCCCTGAAAAATTCCATGCAACAGTCCCATTGACAGCAACACACTGTTCACTCATTTTTCCCTACATTTACATGCCATGAAGCCAAAAAGGAGGATAAGTAGAACTTCAAGGGAAAAAACAAACAAACAAACAAACAAAACACAAAACCAAACAACAAACCACAAACTCCATGAGGACTGGATCTTTGCTAATTTGGACTTGTTCTATGTGTAAAGGTTTTGTCAGCATAACTATTGGGAATGCGAAAAACAAACAAACAAGCAAACAAAACCACTGCACTTACCTATGTATTTATGTCAGTAAACACCTTCAAATAGATTTATACTACTACTTAATTTGATTTATGCTATGTCAGAATAAGAATTATTTTGCCATAATGTCGAGGGTTTAGATTGCGGGGTGACAATCAAACCCTGGCAGATGTATTGTTAACCTCCTCTCCCCCCCCACTTCCCCTTTTGCCCCTCCCTCTTCCCACTTCCCACTCAGGACAGGTGATTGGGAGGGAAAGAAGGACAGAGAGAAGAGAATTGGAAAAAAATTAAAGATGTTTTACTAATGCTACTAATAAGAATAGAGAAAATAATACAAAATATACAAAACCAATCTTGAAAGTCTCAGCAACTGCTGAGCCAGCACCCGAAGTCCTGGATTAGACTCTGTAGCCAACCAGAGCTGGATTCAATCTCCCACTAGGCCTCAGTTCGCAGGGACAACTAGCAAGGTCCTCTCCTAATGTCGGTCATAAGCAGAAGGGAAAAAGGGACGAGATCCTCGTGATCTCCCACTTTTATATGAAGTATTCACCTGAATGGAATGTTATACACAGTTGGTCGGTTTCTTGGTCACCAGTTTCTCGTTGCCCCTCTCGCGAGATGTGAATCTGTCCTTATCAATAAGTTTGCATTCCATTGCTATGTTTACCGAAAGACGTACCTGGTTTTCCAGGAAAATGCAGCTAATATGAAGGCTTTAGTTGGCAGGCAAAATTCACTAAAAGAGAAACTTGTTTTTTAACAAAACCAGGACACATAATAATTTGCTTCTTCAGCCTTTTCTAAAGTTATTTAGATCAATGGTATAGTTATACAAAAAACAATTATTGAGCTGAAGGCAAGTGACCACAATGAGTCAGTAAGATTGAGAACACTTAGTTCACCTCCTCACCAGCAGCTGGATTATTCCTCCCTTTTTTACTTTTCTAAAACTTTAAAGCCACCATGGAGGCCTGAAACAGCATCTTCTCTGATTGCCCAAACTATTAGATTGCTGCTTTCAAAATCAATATCCTTATCAGAGTTTAAGGTACCTTAAGCATTTGAATGTAAGTTATAGCAATCAGTCCATATGAGTTTAAGTCTAAATCTTCTATACAACATGATAGGACTCTTCCATTGAAGGGTCTCTTCATATCTAGACTCATGAAGCTACACCATGCATAAACCAGAAGAGTATCATAACTAATACACCACGACACAGCCTGAAGGACAATGTGTTTCATTATTTCACTTAAAACTTGACCATTTTGCAACCACTAACATTTCGGGTATTTGTTAAACGGACAGAAGTATTCAGCCTAGGGTTATGTGCTTATCGGGCAGAGATGAAATACTAACACAAAACGTACACATATTCCAGAATAACAGATCTAACCCTATCTTTTGTTCCCTGCCAGTAAGTGGACTAGAGTCACCCTCCTTCTGCTCCAGTCTAATGTCCACCTCCGCTTATACATTTGGCCATTCTAGTGTTTATCTTATCTTACTATTCACCTCTGCATTTTGACCAGCTACTCTTTCTCATTCTGGCTACCCCCTTGATCATACCATGTTAATTCTGCATATTAACAGCATAGCAATTTGGTCATCCCAGTCATTCACAGGTAATTAGATAGGAGTACCTAAGAGTTTTGGGGATAGTCTCTCATCATCCACTCGTCCCTTCTACGAATTGTCATTCAGCATCATTTTTAAACAAGCTTAATTATGAGAAATGGATTGATCATGGCATTGCCTGGTCACACTCCTTTTGCTAAAAGATAATACATCCATTTTCCCTGAATTAAAATTTTGTGTTCTATGGCACAACCTTTTCAATGTGCTTCCTTCTGATTTGATAACCACTCCATTAATCCTCATTCAAGCTGTAATTAATAGGTAGGTGACAGTAAAATTTCTATCCAATAAAAAGCCATGATAGAAGCTAAAATGACATACCAAGTTGGCACACTGTACATAACATATTGGGTTGTTAGATCTGGTCATTCATTCCTATCACAATTTGTAATAGGGACACAAACTGACATGACATGAATCTGTTCTCTTGATAAATCTTTTTTTCATGGCAAAGAGCATAATGAAAATTGGAAAAGGTATTGCTCTAGCTTAAATCAAGCCAATGGCAGAATAATGTACTTAAACCTGTGGCCTTCTGAAATGCAGTGGGAAATGTAATTTAAGCTGCAATCAATTCCCCAGTTAAGACTTCTATATATATGGGAAATATATAAGTTTCTCATATACTAGAAACATGATTATGCAACCACAGAACCACATAATAATGTCAAATTCAGCTGCAAAAAGCCTTCTGTCAGATATTTTATCATTAAATCCCCTTCTGTTTAGTTCCTGGCATAAAACTGGTGTTCTTCAAATTAATATACTGTTAGCATATTTTAAGAAACACCATATTTGCATAAACCGTACATGGGGATTCAATAACTTTGTTTAGGTTGAGACAATCATTGCACTGACTGATTAGGTTCCAGAATTAGAAAAGAATACTCAAAACAAAGCAGAATGCTCTGTTGCACAGATTTTTTTTTTTTTCTTCTTTTTAATATTTCTTAGGAGCAGATCAGGAAATACTTTCAGATAAGTATTTTGGTGTTTATACATCAGAACTTCCTATTCAGTAAATAAAATGGCCCACATCAGCAAGTTTTTCCTCAGTGTTCATGGAATCTTCATATAGATGAAGTTTTCATGGTGTCCAACTCATATCAGCCAATCTCATGTCCCATGAAAACAAGCTGAAAATGTTTCATGATTCCCTGCACATCAAAAGAGAATGTCCAAAAGTCCTAAAACTCCGGTGACCTTTCTGCTCTTCTAGGAATTTGTAGCATGAAAAACAGTATAGTTAAAGCTGCTGATGAGGTATAACTATTGCCTCATTATTGCATAGGATCTTCAAATAAAAATATAATGAGACATTTTTCCACAACAAATTCCTAAGGACAGAATTTATTCTTCAAAGTTCTAATCTAATGAGACTTTATAGGAGAAATAAATGAGATAATTATGTCAGAATTCACTTTTACAACTTACAGGCAGCTCAAAGCTGCAGTAGAACTGTCACACACTTATGACAGAATGTCACCTGGTGACCCTTCTCATTCTGAGTTAAGGTTCTGAATTAAGGGCTCTGCAGTGAATACTGAACATACTTCTTCCAGTACATTGGAGTCTTCTCATACACAGTTACTCTTGCATCTCTCTTCCCACTGCACCGTAGTCCAGTGTATGCATTTCAGCAACCTCTGAAGTGCATAAAGTGAGTATTTATCTAATGTTACCAAAGATGGGTGGAAATGTTTAGTGCTTTCTCCATCTGCTGCATGGTGATTAATGATCCTAAACTGTGTTCAAGCAAATACTCACCTTAGGTCATTGGCCTAAGGGACAGCTCATCAAGCACTGTAAAATGAATAGAAAATCACAAAGCTGAGCCAGATGCATGAAGGAGAAGCTGCAGTTTGAGACATCATAGAATGGAAAGCTATTTGCATTCATGAAGTGGTACACACGCTGCATTCTGTTATTAATTTGAAACCTTTAATCATTGAAAAATGTATTCCTGTAGCACTTCTGGGAAGATCTGGAGAATCTCTTTCCATCTTGGGAATTTCTGTTTGATTTTATGAGCATTATGTTTCTTTCTGTCTTATAATATTCTTTTGTTATATCGTGGCTTTTTTTTTTTTTTTGTACTTATTAAACTGGAAGGGGACACCAGCATGGCTATCTATAGGCACAAGTAAGCCAATCGCTAAATTATAACTGCATCTGAATAGAACTAGAACAAAGAAATCATTTACTATGGTGGTTTAAGGCCATCCAAGCCTTTAAAAAATAAATTAAAAAAAAAAAAGACTGAAAAGTTAAAAAAAAAAAATCAAATGTCTGTAGCTGTACAGCTGAAGTGATGTGTATCTTGCTTAGTGTGATCAGTCCACAGCGAGGTACAAGACTAATATGTGTCTGTAGTCCGGAAAAGGACTAAGAAACATCTATGGATGACAGCTGTGGTATTGTACAATGAAGATACATAGACCCAGCAATGTCCAAACACAGCCTAAAGTTGAACAGCAGAAAGTGAACACATGGTGCTGCTAATGACAAGAATTTGAGAACATTCTTAACATACGAATAAGGTAATTAACTTAAAATGAATGATAGACACGGGATAATCAATTAGAAGATGAAATCCAAAGTATATTGCAGACTAATAGCTTTGAACACTGATAATTGAACTATTGGACTCCACCAAGTGTTGCCAGGTCATGAACATGAAGCATCAGGTTTGCTACTTTCTGTACTTAAACGTGTCTGACAAATACAGCTTCAGGTCAAGCTTTGCAAAAAGGCTGAGCAAGTCTGGTCCCTGCAAGAGGTGAGATTCAGAACAGATGCTCATGCAGTCTGCTATGAAGAGTGAGTAGCTGTATGTCAGTGCCAAACACGGGTTAAAGTGTCAAACAAGCCAGTATTCCCCAGATGGTGGCTAACACAGTAGCTCATGCAAGAGACAGGTGCCAGAAGGAACAGCCAATAGTCAGAACCATAAAAACTTCATAGTTTGAATCATCTGTAGCCAGACTGCAGGTTATTAGAAATTAATTCATTAGCATGAATGCAATCTTATTGCTTGATGTGATTAATGACATTTGGAGAACATAGCAGAAGACATTAAGGTGCATAACCAAGAAGGTAAAAGCCATCTGGGATATAACAACTGAGAAGAAAGAAAGAGTCTTGGTTGTGACTGAAAGGAAACCCAGAACATCACAGTAAGCGCTGCTTAAATGATACATATGAGATCTCACCAAAAAAGTGCCATAAACCATTCCTTTGAAATATGACAGCTATAAAAGTCTTTAAAAAAGACATTAGCAGAAGCCACAGGCCAATGATCTATGTCCCCCATGGTTCCTTCACTAATCCATAATGACTGACAATGCCCTCTATGAACTTTAATTGCTCAAATGATTTCAATGACCATTAGTACTCTAGCGATATATGCAAGCACAATGACAAGAGTTTGTTTCAGACTCTGTAATCTTCAAATTTGGCTTGCAGGTTGAAAACTCCAGGGTTTAATGATCTAACTGATGGAGACTGGGGAAAAAAAAAGCAAGATTTCATTTTAACAGCCACTTGCAGGTCATAACATCACCACCTCTACAGCTATAAATCTATCACAAAAATGAAACATGCCAAGATTTAGGAACCAAAGTTCATACCTCCAAAACAACTCTTCACATGAAAATACAGGATATTAGGTGAATACCCTAATGTTCCTATTTCTTGGATTCAAGAGTCAAAAAGGCTGTGTAAATTCCATATCCAGATGTACAACCACATCTTGAAAGAAGTAATGGTAAACCGTAGAATAGTAGAAAATATTTCTTCCTCCACTAAAAGCATCACAGCACAACAACAGCTACTCAACCCTTGGGCAGGTGCAAGGCTTTTATGAGATATAGACCGTGCTGATTAGTAAGTAAAATCTAGTGCTGTTAGCCTGAAGCATATTCGACAAACAGGTGGTTTCATACAGAAAGAAATGTGATCAGATAGGATATAAGATTTTCGGAAAAGGCATCTAGGAATGAAATTAGGACCAAGAGAAAGTCATCAGAGTACAGCGGGGCAGCCCACTTGAACAAGGGATCTCCTGAAATAGAGCAGACAGGGATTTATCCCAGGACACCAGGATCTGACTGCAGTCAAGTCAAGACAGCTCTCCAGAGTGCTATGCTGGTGCAACAGAGATCAGAATACAGCTCACAGTATTCATCCACATAGCTTGAGGGAAACAGCTGAACTACTTTGATTCTGTTTCTGAAATGTCTTTAATGCAAGATCGGGCATTTTGCCCATAGCTGAGCCACTGATAAGAAACTGTGCTTTAACTGAAACTGTCTTATAACTTAAGAGAGCTTCTCCTTTAGGATTACACAGCAAGCAACCTGATTTGATTTTTTTTTCTGATATTACAGGCTTAATCACAAAATGAAATTGTGCTTTCTACCTTGACACTTAAGCCTGCCGTGAGAGTCAGGCACCAGGGCTAGGAGAAAGCTGATCTGAAACTATCTACGTATCTTTTCTGAACTCTTGAGCACAAAATATTTCTTCCTAGTATTATTAAGAATGAAAGAACTAGCAATCTGGATAACTAACTTTGGATTTGATGTAAGTAAGAATGTTAAGTAAACACGTATTTTTGAAGACTTTTTTTTTTCCTGGATAATACACTTTATTTAAGAAAGCCTGACCACATTTAGGAAGGGAGAAATTACCTTTAGGACAGTAGATTCATAAAGGTCTAAAACTTGGTGCTGATGGCACTCTCATCTGTGTAAACCAGAAACAATTCTACTGAAATCAGCAGAGGTACAAAAACACTGAAAATCATAATTCACATTAACTGCCTGGCTATCTGAACAAATTCCAGGTTCCAGTAAATGAGATATAAATATAGTTTCAGTGTCTTTCCTCTCAAACAAGTCAGCAAAACAGCAGTGGTCACAATCTGAAACAAAGGGTATATTGTGAGGTAGATCCCTAACTCAGGATGGGCTCAATCAACAGCACAGCATTTGCAGTCTGACACAAACATACAGCCAGTGTGTTACAGTCCACTTGCCTTAGTCGAAGGTATACATACCTTGTATCTACATAGCCTGAGCAACGCTTTCAGCAACGCTGAAGTACTAGATACGTCATTTTCAGCGACAAATTTACAACAGTTCAGCAGGTTTTGGATGTACTGGTCTGTGAGAGCAGCCCCTCCCTCAGGCACGTGGGATGTCTTTCCTTCTCCGCAGCGCTTGGAAGCTCAGGTAATCCTGGGCATTTAAACCCAGCGATATTTGCACCTTGGGCATGAGCCTCAGCAGAATGAGGCGGGACTATTCTGCTGAAAATGTACCAGTTTTGATCTTTAGGCCATTTATCTAGCTGGGATCAAACAATTATAATTTTATTGTCAGTCACATTTGCCTAGCAAGTGGTACTGTGAAAGCAGACATGCAAGAGCCATGGCAAGGTATTGACAAAGATGGGAATAGTCCAAGGCAGCAACCAAAATATGGGAGCAAATGAAACAATGAATCAATTTAATTTCCTCATCTGAATTATTTACTTTCAGAGCACTGCATTATTTTTGAGATCACTTTAGCAAAACTTCCATCTATCAGAGATATAATGAAGAATGAAACTGAATAGTCAAGAAAAATATGTATCCAAATGAAACCTTGGCTGTACAAATTCCATGTTACAACAGAGGTAATTAGTCTGCTTTTTTTTTTTTTCTACTTGTAATTTTCCACACCAAAATTAGATCAAATTTGCACAGGTAAGGTTTATTGAACACAAAATACATTTTATCAGCTTCCTGGGAAAGGCCGTCTTTCTGACACAAAACGAACTGACTCATGAAAAGGATTGTCCAAGTCCTTGTTGCCCCATTTGTTTTACCCCATATCTACATACTTAGTGAACATGTACTATGGTCAAAAACTTAGAAAAGTATATACCCTTTCAAAATGGAAATTAATTTGTGGTTTTTTAAGGATCCAGTCTTGAGGAATTGTTTCTGGAGGTTCACTATATGGGTTAAAGTGATAATGTCAGAATTCTCTTTATTAATTAAAAGTTCCTATTCACTATTTTTGTAGAAAAAATATTTTAAATCATTCCTCTGGAAGTCTTTTACCTTCAGAAGAAAAGCTGCAGCTTTGCATGCTGGCATTGCAAAGACAGGTTGCTTACCTCAACACAAATGAAATGCTTTTGTATGTTACATTTTGGCATTGTTTTCTATTGAAAAAATAAGCTTTCTACATAGCATTTCAGACAATATTTAGGTAGAACTTTTTTAATCAAAAGAAAATGAAAGGAAATGTTTCTTTTTTACAGTTTGTTTGCACATATGAAATTTTTCAGCATACTGTGGATGCTGACATATTGTAAAAGAGTGAAAATAGGGACAAAACCAAAATCAGTTAAGCAAACCATAAGTGAAACAGAATTGCAGATCAATCAAATAGGAATCAAAATAAATCTGTATTTTTAGATGTGATGGGATTGTTTATCTATTTATTTTGCATACAAAGTCAATAATTGAATTAAAATCTGAGTTGTCATTTATTGCCCATTAAAATAATAAGGGAAAAAAAAAATAAATGAGTGAGGAAAGAGAAAGAGAATATTCATTAGGACAATAATTAAACAGCAGAATGAAGACCGAATTTAGTAGAATCCAAAGAAATCAAAACAACCACATGTGAAATGCTACTAAAGAAAACAGTAATTTTGTAAATTATCCACAAACTATCTAATGAGAGAAGGCTTGCAAGTGAATATGCTTGGATTCAATTCCTTTTTCAGAAGGCATTATGGAAACCTGTTTGCTCAACTCTGGTCCCTTGCACAGACTGATCATAATCATTCATGACACGTTTGGTCAAAGTACACATAAGAACCATACTTAGCCAAGCCCTGAAACAGAAACTAATTATTTATTAAGCCCTGATTTGTATTTTCTGAAGAGATTTCCTGAAATGATAAAGCAGGAATTATCAATGATTAATATATTCTGGAGAACATCTACTTCTCCGTACTGCAGATTTCTTTTTGCCTATGATAAGTGTTTTTTCAAGCATCTGTAAATCAGCTCTGAATTTTTCCATTTCAAAGCCTGCTATCTTTTTCAGATTTGTTTGAAAGATGCTTTGACAAAAAAAAACCTATTACTCTTTATGACCCACTGAAATGCCATGCATGATTTAAAGTGAAGTGTAAAATGGCCTGAAGTCCAATCTTGAAGTTTGACATGTGGCTTCTGGAATTAAATCAATGCCAAGCGAAGACTAAATACCTACATTTTCGTCATTTCACTTTGTCCATTCATCAAAAAACTTTCAGACCTATCAAATTATACCAGTTTGTGAACTAAGAAGAAAGAAAAAATAACTGCTATTTCTAACACTGATGATAGCCTGCTCAAACTGATTGCTTGTACAGAAATTGAGGCATATGATGTGCTCCAATTTTTCTTTAAGCTTTATTATTTTCATTAGACTAACTGTGTAAGAAGACAAGGTTCTAAGTTCCCTTAAGACTTCATCAGGAAAATTAATAGCTACTTTTATGTAGACTCCTTGCAAAGTGAATGTGTAAAAATAATCTTCATGTCCAGCAAAGCAGGTTTCTCTTATCAGTAGTCCCACCACACAACAGAAAGACAAGGAAATCTCATCTTCTGTATAGGATACTTTTAGAAGAGAACACTAGTTAATAAAACCTAAAGGAAAAAATTTTTAAAAATTATTTCATGTTGAGACATGCTGAAAGATAGGAATATCATGAGATAAGAGTTTCCTGTACTAAGAAAAGGTGGAAGTGACTCAGATAATCTCAAGTCCTGTTTTAAGTACAGTGGAAGAAGAACCAGGGATAAACAGACATTCAGCACTGAATAAAGATATGTTAGAGGTAAACAACAAGGGATAAAAAATATGCTAACACTAGGTAAGAGAGCTGAAACAAGTATTGTACTAATCTGACTCAGAAATACGTCATAGTTTTGAAAGAAAAATGAAGTTTTTCTATATTATGCAAGAATAACAAAATGGAAATGTTACTGATGTGCAACAGAAAGCTACATAGGGGCAAGAAAAACACAGTGGGGCTGGGATGGAGGTATATTGTTTAGGAAGGAAAAGTCATACAGGAAACACTGAATGGAGTGTTTCCACTGAAAAGAAATAGGGTTAGCATGTATCAAGCTGAATTGATTTGGGTTGAAATAACTTTAAGAAGAATAGTAAGAGAGTCAATCCCAGCAGAGCTAGAAGTCTCCTACAGTCATCCAGCATCAGACATTGTTCTAACAGTATCAGAGAGACAAATACTGCTTGGTACTGTATTGTCATGCTTTCAACTTCAGTCCATCACAGCATAATGAATTCACATGACACTGATCCCAGATCTGAACTGTAAAACAAATTTGAGCCCCTGTGATCTTCCCAGTTCAGCTGACCACTAGGCTGAGGACCTCTTCACACTCTCTACAATGGAAGCCTAAGCAGGCACATGAATTGTCTCCTTTAACTGGGTGAGCATTAGGCAGAAGGAAGAATTATTTCACCTGAGGACACAAACAGGTGTAAGCTATTACTTAATAACTGTGGGCTAGAAATTAACCATCAGAGAGGGTGGGGACAGAAAAAGTTTTGGAGTAGTTTTCTGACAGTAGCTGTGGCTGGCTTTCCCGCTTTCCCGCTTTCCCCAACTGCATACTTTTCAAGAGGAAACTGACCAGTTTATGATTGTCATTATGCAGTGGCATGGGACTAAACCCAGTAAGTCAGAAGGTCTCTCTCTGTAGGAACCTTTCTAAATCTTGCAATAATACTTGGAAGTATAATATGAAGAGCAGCACCTGATCAAGAAGTAATGGAAAGTTATCCACTTGCACCCAGCCAGTTTTCACCAGACAAGATTCCCAGATACTCTGATGACTCTCACTGAGCAGCATGGGAGGTTCTAGAGAACTTTCCTCTTCCTTATGTGGTTCGACAGTTGATTATGACTCAAGAAAATACTGAGACATTACAGAATGGAAGCTTGTTCAAACTCTTAGATATCTCTGGCTAGTAACAGTCCTCAGAGGAGACTAATTTTAGTACCTAAAGATATCAAGTGAATATCCAAAATAAATCAAAATCCAGATCAGTAAAAAAAATTACTTTTGCTGTCTTTGAAATAATACAAGCCTCTCAGTGACATTGTTCCCTACCTCACCTAGGGGAAAAAAAAAAAAAAAAATAAAATCTGCATAAATTTCACAAAGCTCTCAACAGTTTGTACAGCCTTTCTTTAAAAACTTTGGCCATAACAGGCTTCCTGGACAGAAACTGTACCTGAAATAAGTGTGTCTCCTTCAGGTCAGACATCTCACCTTATTTAATCTTTTCACTAAGCTAGAGAGCAGTACATTTTAAGAGCTCCTTTACACTAAACAGTGTCTCTCTTTTCCTATGCAGTATGCTGCTTGCTTTGAATTCAGTAGCTGGTAGTCTTTTATTGTCTCCATATTAGATATCATTATAACGTAGCACATGAATAGTTTTATTAGCCTGTCACATCATGACAGATAGAAAAATTTTGTCAAGGGGAGTCAAAATTTTCTACCTTAAAGTCAATCTCAGGCATCTTATGTGCACCAAATGCTTTCCAAAGGGACTGTTAACTGAACAGAACACAAACCTAAAGTAGACAAACAACCCTGCTTACTGCAGTGAAACGTTTGATACAGAGCAAAACACTAACTGAAGATTAACAGCCTATTAAAAATGAAATCAAGCTATTAGAAGCCAACAAGCATGGGAAACGTTCTTTTTGTCATTCAGCTAATATTGTATTTGATGTCGCATTAAATTGCCCATTGGGCAAAGCACTGAAAAGCTAATATGGGAATGCCTTGTTTATAATGTTCACTTTCATCTGTGAATTACAAAAGCAATTCATCAATAACAAAACCAGTTTAAATGATGTATGAAGTGAACACAGCATCCTGCAACAACTGCTTCTTCCAGATAAGACCCAAGGATAAACTGCATCCATGGGGGATGAAAACAAGACACCATTGGCTTCCACAGGCAAAAAGCATTTTACTTAGCATGAAGGACTCTCTATCTAGTGCAGTCATTTAGATAAATTATAATCAGGCTAAAAGAAGTCCTGATCTGTACTTTACAATTTTCCCATTAGCAGTAAGTAAGGCTTTAAAGTGCTGTAATTTGATAACAAGTTCCTTAAATGGCATGCAACGTGTACAGTTTTCTCCATGAACAATGACATGATTGCCCTAAGAAAGGTTTAATAAAGCCAAATGAATCAGTCATTTCTGTTATTTTTTTATGAAACATTCACGAACAGCTGCAAGAAATGTGTAACTTCCTAAATGGGTTCCGCCTCCAGCAGTTGTGTACACCAGATGGGAGAGTGACAAGCTCCACTTAATGTGTCACAGCATCAGCTCAATCATAAAATGGTACCAAACAAATCTCCTTGGAACAGGAGCCACCTGTTCACTATCAATAGACCTTCTATTTCTCGAACAGCAACTCTAATTTGTGATGTGCAACCTAAAAGAAGCACCCCTTCAACCCACGAAGCAGCCCTCACCAAATCGGTTTCCTTGGAAAAAAAAAGCAATGCCTCACTCTTTACAGTCAACCTCAGGCAGTTTTTAAGCCTTTCATTTATGAAGCTTGCTCACAGATTAGTCAGTGTACCATCTTCCCACTGAGAATTTCCCAGGTTAATTATTCCAGTTCGAGTTTTGTTTGTCTTCAGCTTTTACTCAGTAGTTACTAGAAACAGAACTCTCCAATGCCTTCTAAATTACCTCAGAGCCAGAGCACTGATCTGAAAGCCTTAGGTCTGGTTTCTGTCTGTAGCCATTATTTTCCCTACCGTGAACAAGAATATATGATGTGGGGTCTGTTGCAGCTCACTCAGGAAGAGGTGTGCAGGGTCTCCAGATATCTATAACAGCTCAGAAATAATTATGTTGGTCTGAGGAGAGAGACAGAATGATTTAATTAGGAAACATAACCTACATACAAATTTTCCAAATGTTTATTTCCATAACATAATGTTTTCTTCATAACAAATACTTCTACTTGTCACAAAGGCTTATTGTGGTGTCCTGCACAGAGAGGGTACTTCCACTTTCTCTCTGTTTTAAAAAGAACACAATGGAATAAACATAGAATAAACATGGAATAAACATGGAGACTCAAACTTAGAGGTGTGTCCAAGCTGAGATTTCCACAGCACGTGTTTTGATGCTGAAGTTGTGCCTAGATTTCTTGTGTTACAGTACACTTCTAGGAGTTCGCCTTTCCAAAAGTGTTTGGGAACACATCCCTGATGTTAACATACAACGCCTAGTAGATCTAGACTCAGTCTCATGCATATGCCAAGGATCTCTGACAACTAACAAGCTTTTTTTCTGAACAATTGGCAAACAAGTCACCTCTGCAGATGTTTGCCTACCTAAACATATCCAGTCCTGCTGATGTTTTGCTTGAATGGCATTCATTTCTAAAGTGTCAGATGCTCCCCATGTCAGCATCTGCTCATTCATGTGATAACTATTCTATTAGGGAACCAGGATTTCAGCCATTTGAAATTATAACTGGTATGACATTGACAACAGGAGTTGTTGTGATGGATGTCAGCCCACTCTGAAGGGTGATGTCGTTCTTAAAGGGAAATAGTGAATAAATAAATCAGAGTTAAAAAACATAAGCCTTGACAATATTAAAGGACAGAATTAATATTTCTCTACAGGGTTTTTCTAGTATATAATGCAGAAAAGACTTCTTTTTCAGAAAACGATGAGATGAAGAGCTTCATCTAACCTATGCCTCCATATAACTGCTGGAACTAGAGAATGGTTTCATTTTGATCTCCCCGTACACGGTATGATTCTGCTGCAGTGGTATTTCAGTTAAATGTTAAACTAAGCAACTCCTACAGGCTACCCCGTCACACTTCTAGAGAGGGAGGTTTGTTTGCTCTCACCTACACTGGATATCTTTCTTCAGAAATGCCTGTAACTGTGAATCCTGACTGATATGCACTGTTGCTCTCCAGATAAGTGCAGTGGCTTTCACGCTCAGGGGTTTTTCTTAAAATAACACTGGAAATGGCCCTTATATCATGGTTACTCTTTCTGCAGTATTTCTGCTCTTTCACAATATTTTATTCACAATATTTAGTATTTTTTTCTGAAATTACAATTTCTTACAATCATATTAGTATGTGGGAAAATTAGCTGTTTTAAAGAAAGCATTAATCTTGCTAGGACTAGTTAAAAACATCAAACACTTTTCCATAAAAACTAGGGTAGCATCAATATTTTAAATGAGAAAAAATAAAATTAAGAAAATTTAAAATTTAGAATTTGTAATACCAGTCAAAAACTTGAAAATTTGTAATATCAGTCAGAAATATCAACTAATCTTAGATTTAAATGTTTCACTTAAGAATATCCCTCATGCTCTCCTAAGGAAACAGTGTATCCCTGCGATTCTTTCCCAGCTCTTTCACCTGGAATTCGCTCTTTAGTTCACTTTCCCATGGCACACAGACCTTTCTGTGGCTGCACAACACCCTGGTATCTCTAAATGATGAAACAAATAAAATCAGGACTGACAGCTACAGCTCCTGTGAGGTGCTGCTATGGATCTGCTGCAGGGGGTGAACTGAGTACCTCCTAAGAGACATAGTAGTTGTGCACTGTGGCTATGCATTATGCCAAGTAAAGATGCCCAAACAGCAAGTTCTACTTTTTTAGTATTAAAACTTTTGTCTTCTTACTCAAGACTTGTGAAAATATTCATTACCCTAAAAAAAAAAAAAAAGTGAAAATACATACAGGAATAATAAATAAACTTTTTCCTATTTGCAACAGCTTATAATCGACATGACAACCAATATGAAAATACATTTAAATAATAACTATACAGCATGTAAATCATAATCCCCTACACAAAACATTTGTGTCATATCATTGCAAACTCAGGATTATGCTATATGCAAATCAGTAAGTGCAAAATATACTTCTGAACATGTATATACAAATCAAGGGACGGATTTTTTTCACTTCAAGTCCCTGCTGTGTCACAGTCAGGCCTGTGCCCAGACTGGGTCTGGACTCTTCACCATGGCCTTGTCTTGCCACAGTGGCTGAGGCTGCCCTGGATGCTCCCCTCTGCCCCCCAGCTGCCCTGCTTCTGTACTGGGGGTGATGGGATGGGCACTGGCCCCAGGGAGCCACCAGCACTTGCAGCATTCTGATGATACCACTAACAACCTTGTGACAAAAGCAGGATCTGTCTCATAACACAAAAAGTGGGAAGATGTTAACAGTGAAAATTAGATGGCAGGAAACATTGTCAGAAGTTTTTTATTCTACATTCTTATGAAGGCTGACTTACAGTAATAATACAGGGAAACATCATTGCTCAATGAATTTAGAAAAAAGCTCAAATGTTATATACCCGGAAGAGCCTCGGAATTGTTACTATGATGCATCCTGGGATCAAAGAATTGTCAAATCAGTTTGGAGCCAAATTACCTAGGTGGTTTTCTTAAAACAAATGTTAGCATCTGTTGTGTAAGTATCTAAAGATGATCTGGACCAGTTCTTTGTTAGAAGCCTTGTTTGGCCTGGATCCAGTCAAGTATATGATCCTGCAATAGTGTTCACTTCCATAAGAAGTTAGCAAGACTGGTAACGCTATTGGCTTGTCCAAGCACAGAGTTGAAGGGCACCTACTATTCTGTTTTGTTAGCCCTGAGCCTGCAAGCTATGAAGACCATTGGCCTCATGCAAACATCTCAGAAAACTGTCCCAAAAGTGCATACAAATGCTTAAAAATTCCACTTCAGTACAGCAGTGGGATAGTGATGGCACTGTTTTTCCTGTGTTTCAAATGCTGAAGTCCATGACACATCCTGGAAATAAAGAACTAAAACTGACTGGTGCCAACTGCAACTTCCCCTGGTTTTCAAATGCCGTCACTTTCTGTTACCCCTCCTCAGTACATCATCAAGCCTAATGTATAATTACCCCTGTAGCTCCGTAAGTTCAAAGCATGCTTTAGAAAACTATTATGTCCTCCAATGAACTTGCTGTACAAAAAAATGTCAAAACCTATCAGCTAGGTCTAGCTCCCTACAACAAACCCTTCTGCTGTCTGTTACCAAATTTATTTTAAACAGCATTACAGCTGAGAGGCATGATGCTAGCTTAAAAATCTCTCTCTGTGCCAAACTTTGCTGTGGTGCTGTTGTGGCTGATCTCATATAAATGACAAATTATGGACAACCAGGTTTTTAAATAGAGGAATAAAATAACTGAAAAAAAAAAATGTAAATGAGAAATTCTTTCGAGGACGAGGGATAGCATAAAGTCAGCCATGGAGATGAGTAGAAAAATACAGATCAGAAAGGTTAAGGGATGCATAACAGGAATTCAGGCTCCTGACAGGCATTTTGATCCATTGCACTGAAAAAGACTGATTTGCTGTGAAATTGGTAACTGTTACACTGGAAAATCTGAAAATGTTTTAGACATTAAAAGCAAAATATTATTAAAGATTTACAGTTATCTAATATTTGTGTAACACCTGTGACAATCTCACCTCAAAATCTTGAACAGAAAGAAGTGCCTGGCATAATCCTTTTAACTGTGAGCACTTCATTATCTATTAATTTACTCTTTTGCAGTGTATTCATTATGTAATTATTAACAACATGCAACATCATTGACAAGCAGTCTTCCAGTAATGCAAAGAGAACAAGTTGGTTTGTATGTGGCACCCTCATAATCTTTGTCATTAAAAACTGTATATTAATCAAATTGACCTGATGTCTTAATTAAATACAATTAATATTCTTTGTTGTAATTAATTTTCTTTTTTCATGCTGCTGACATCAGTTACCTAAAAATCAGAAGAGATTCTTCTCTTGATGTTTTTAACTAAATAGCGCCATAAGTCTCTGTAGCTTCACAGAGAAGCTCATTTTTAATAACACACAGCTAGAGCTCCTTGAAGGTTTCCCTTGTGAGTTAGAAATCTATGTTCCTATTTTTCATCTTTCACATAAATTATTAAGCAAACCCAAACCCAATATTTGTTTGCTCCTCATAAGAGGAATTCATTAAAATTTTTCTTTTACTCTATAAAATCACTGGCACTGTCTTAACCTGGAGTGATACAGTATCTTACAGAAGTTGTATTCTAGATATCTCAAACTTCCATTTTCCACTAGACCAACTATGTTTCCAAAGATAACTTGTAAGGCTTTAAAGCTCCTGATACATACATACATACATACATCATACATACAGAGATGTATATCAGTAGTATGAGCAGCTTTATGTTAAGTGGTAACTTACTGTTAATTGGTTTTAGTACCTATTTAATGTGCATACAAAATTTGACCAGGAAGACCCCAAAGCTGACTAAAACTATATTCTGACTCATGAGCTGCTGGAAAATACCTCTGAATTATTTTCATACAGAAGTATAATCGTAACATTACCATTAAATGTAGAGAAAATAGAAAGCTAACATAAATATAATTATTGACTAGTATTCCAGGACAGTTAACAAAGAATATCACATCTAAGAGGACAGAATTCCTTCATGTAAAATAGAAACTGCCTTAAAGTGAAAAGGGCAGATATGCTTGTTCCACACATCCTTGATAAACTACTTAAAATTCAGTCTTTGTTACTAGGACAAAATATTTCTTTCACTTTGTTTGCTACAGGATATTTCCATACAGAAGCTAAGTATATTTCTGCATTAGTATTTGGAAACCTCATTTATCAGTTAACACTTCTAATTTGTTAGGTATCATCTGACAAGACTTGAGCATCATTGCACTGTGTAGTGAAAGAAAATTTAAGAAGATACAGTCAGTGCTGTGAATTTTCCCTCTAATGCTTTTCCAACTGATGATGAATAATTCATCCACCATTTTATAAGCCAAATGTTTGCATCAGTTCATCTCAATAACCTCAACAATTTCCCATTTGTTGACTAGGTTGTTATTGGCCTTGGCAGCACAGAGAGGCTTGTTCATTTCTCATGTTTCCAGTTCCCTAAGAAGACTTTCTGAACTATTGACACATCTTTGATTCACCCCTGGAATACTACTCTTCCAAATTAAAGATACTGCATAAACACTATTTTGCTCTACTAACTTTGTTTCTTTCTTATTCTCTGTTCTGCTAAGACCTGTCTTTTTTGGCTATGCAAGGTGGCCCATAGCATCCTACATTTAGAACATTCTGTTTACTGATCTCACAGTTTCCATAGAGATGTCAAAGGCATCAAGGTTTACTTTTGCCACAGCTCTGAAAGGTGTCGCGATCCCCAAGCTCCACCTACTGCACCAATCAGGCACCTGTAATTGCTCCCTGAAAGAGTGACCGCAGTCCTGCTCCCCAAGCAGAAGAGGTCCTGTTCTTGCCTGTAAATGTCTTAGTCCAGACAAATGAGCAGCGGGTGCTCAGGGGAGCACATACACGTCATGAGCCAGAATAGTTTCAGCTACAATGCTGGCCTGAAACTGATACAATTTGTTGTTCGCTGCATGTCTGGATATCGTGGCTTGGCTTCCCATCTGATTAGTGCTGGTGTAGAACTGAAGCCAGCCAGTAAAAGTCCCATCAGACTCTCAGTAGAATGACCGGCATATATGAGACCCAAAACTTGAAGTACGTGCACTTTAAAAATGATTAGTCTGACTGCTTAATTCTGAAAGTATTTTCTCTACTTTCTCATAGAAAAGAGTCAAACGATACCATTTTCATAGTTCCAAAAACTTAGGCCTTTGTCAGCCTGTGTCACAGACCTCAAACACAGCATGCATGAAAGAGTAAGCATGAGCTTCCTGACAGAGCACAGAGATGAATTTATCTATGCCACCTCCTTAATTTGAGAGAACAATGCTGAAATCCTACTTTATTTACGCCTACACTATGTCAGGCGCACGAACAGAACTTTAGTCTTTTCAAAACTAGAATAACAGATCATTTCATTACTCCTTCAGACACTTAGACACCACTCATAAAGCACATTGTGCTATTGAAAGTTTCTGCATATGCTTACAGTGTGAATATAAATGCGTCTTAATGCATGGCGTTTTTTTACTTTTGCAACTCCTTTCTTTTCTGTAAACAGGACACTGCCAATGAATCCACCACAGAATTAACTAAAGATGCTTTCTGAAAGTCCACGTATGGGAGTCATGCCAGGTTATGCTCAGTCCCATCCTGCCACACTTCTGAATGACTGGCTTGTGTTAACCCAGAGGGGGAAGTAGTGTTGGCAAGACCAAGTTTTTATAAATATTCATAAAAGATTATGCAAGTGATAGTTTTGCCTTTAGGTCAACACTAGCCAGGAACCTGAAATGCATCCAAAAGCAGACACCTGCATCTCTTATGTCTGTTACAGAATTGTTTTAGGAATATAATTCTGGGAAAACTATTAGAATCCACACACTGCAAAAGATTGGTTCTCTTCTCTTTCAACAAATCAGAAAACTGGTCCCCTGGACAGCTTCTCATATATACTCAGAATTTCCTTTCTTTCAGCTTTTTACTGGGTCTCCACCTTTGTTCATCCTAAACTAAAAGCTGTAGTTCATACACCTGTTACTGCACTAGAAACAAACATGGAATAGCCTAAAGCTCTTTTGTCATTACAAGGTCATGTATTTTTGTTCAGCAGTGTGACCACTTGTAATCAGATCATGGGAGGAGGTATTCATGTCCTCACATGAGGACTTATTCATATTCAGGTCAGTTACCTCTGCTGCCAAACAAGAATCTCTAATTCATTTAATAAGACTAGAAAATAGTATCTAAAATATTTCCACATTAATGCCAAGCTTCACACATTAACATCGTGACCATAACTATTATATTTTCAAGGACAGTTCAAGCTCCATCCCAGATTTCTTGGCTGTCCTACTACCTCTGCTCTGCTAAAACTGCTACCTGGAGTCTACGTGCACCCTCTTCTGTCTTCCCTTTCAATTGTCCTAATTCAGTGATCTGCATTTCATAGTTCAGCAATAACACATAGTCTGCAAGACATCTAACTAATATTGCAGTGTGAATTGAAATGTAAAAAATTGGGCTGACAGGAAGAGCAAAGTCTGAAATACGTTAGTTGAAGAGATTCATTGTTTATAGACTGCAATAATTGGAGATCAATGCCTTAAATGTCTTGCATTTTTTTAAATGTGACGCAGGCTCATGTATTATGTTCTACTGCACTTCTCTAGATGTCAGGCTGAACTGCCCAATATTACCCCAGAGGCAGACTACCAAGTTCATTAGCAGGGAGAACAGTGACAAGCTTCTCTGTAAGAACATCAAGGCTGCCTGCACTCCTGACTTTGCAGCTGCTGAATGTTACTCTTTGTTCTGCAGAGTTGGTATAGGTTATCTTTTTCATCTCTCTCTGCATTAAGTCACCATAGGTCATCTCTCATTTACTACTCATTACTCAAATTCTCTCTCAAAAGGTTGTAAGGGAAGGGTTTATTAGACTTAAAGCACATCAGCTGAAGCACACTGCTCAGCAATGGTGTCTTCCGGTAACTATGGGAAAGATAGGTCCTACTGTAAATCAGTTGTTTAGAGAGATCATTGTTATACTGGCTTTATCTCTTCTGCATACATACATCATCATCCAGCACTTAACAGCATGTTCTTTGCTCAGTCTGTTTTCTCCAGACAGTTTAGCAGACATTTCAAGATTCATGATGGAGCATTGTTGTTTAGACTACTGCTTCTTCAGGGTTTAAAACATGCTGAAAAGCTTTTGCACAGATTATTGCTACTTGAGCTGCTTTTGTCCCTTTCCAACTCCATTCAGCCAATGGCTTTCTCAAACTAGATGCCAGCACAAATGATTTAAGGTGTTCTTCAAAATGTACGCTATAGATAAACTGGAAAAACTGCAGACCATATAGGAAAGGCAGCCATTTAAGTGCAACATGACCGACATGTTTTATGTCCTCCTTTTCTCTACATTCTGGTATCTTCTGATACAGATTTCTTACATTGTTTGTGAAGGAGAGGGAACTACGAGACAAATATACAGCTAGCATAAAAACACCATGTGTATATAAAAATAAAGGTCATATCATAGACCACAGTGCAGCTTTTCAGTACAGATATGTATTTGTGATTTACAAATAAAGAATCTAGTTTCTCCAAAGAGACTAGAAATAACTTTTTAACACTGGCAAAAACTGTTTCTTTGTTTTGCCACACTTAAGAATATTTTGACCTTTAAAATCTGCAGAATGAACAGAAATTCATTCATTATGCTCCATTTATCAGGAAACAGAGAAGGATTCAGAAAAGGCAGGAAGAAATTGATAGTCCAGTTCCAACTCAAACTGGCCTGCAACAATCACAGCTGCAATGCAAACAGCAACTGGCAACTTGGGCCCACAGACTTTTTCACTAAGCAGACCAGGATCCAGCATTGGCTATATTACATATGTCTAAACATTAATACTTCAGGAGCTTAGATCCTACTTTCTTCACTGTCTTTGCTTATATGGTCACATCATAACTTTCACAGTACCTGCAACATCACATACGGCACGCCACAATAGCAATTTTAACCTTATATGCATAAATCATGCAAATGTTATTTTTGTCCTTTACTTGCCAAAACTCTTATAAAAGTCACATAAGTACATAACCAGAAAAATCAACATATTTTGTCAAATTCTGCACTCAGTTCTGTGGGCTTGCTAGCAGGCAGTGTTATCCCACAAGTTGTCAGGATACTATTGTTATCTTCCTAATGGCTAAACAAAATGGCTCTATAGTATAACACTCAGTGTTTCAGAGCACTAGTAACCACCTAAAGATTTCACTAAAATACTGGCTTTGGAATATAGGTTAATTTTTAAAAGCCTAGCATTTAATTATGTAGCCAGAGAACTAAAAGTTCAATGGTACATTAGACAAAATATTCACTGTGCATTGTTCTGTTGAGAGGACTGTACATTATCTGAAAACAATGAACTTATCAGTACCAGAAATTTGAATAAAAGAGCTGAAGGAGGAAAAATGCTGCAATGTGGGTTTGACCTCTCCTAGAATCACATGGCTATAGTTGTAACGGATGGAACCAGAAATAATTGCATTTTGAGGTCAGGAAATAAAAATGCTACCCACAAAATGGATGTCAAGTCACAAGATGATAATGAAATAATTTACATTGTTCTCAAAGTTAATCTACAAATGCAAATAGCAGAGGACAAAGAAATATCAATAAAAACAACCTTCAAAATGCATGAAAGAAAACTTCTGTACTTTTTCTGTAGCTCTGGATACAGCATCCATTCGTAGTATATTCCTAGTATTATATTTAGGCATACACTTAAGATTTGCATTTATAGGCTCAATTCAAGGCTCACTTAAGTCAACAAGATTTTTTTCTTCAGTTATTGTACTCTAGAGATGTTGCCCTGGGTTAAGGAAGATATTTTCTGGATAGCTAAATGCCGTCTAGAACAGCAAGGCATGATAAAGACTTATTACTGTGCAGAGAGTGTGAAAGTGTGTTTATTTGTGTCATACAAGATGAGGTGCTATTTTGCCTACCCTTCAAGCCATGAAACAGCACAGGGTCTTTATATATCAGGTACTGTCAACAAATGCAAATAAAATCTGCCAATGTATGTTGTGGTTCAGCTCATCTGTATGGAACACTTTCTCTTTAGTAAATATATTACCTTGTCATAAAGTAGACTGAAATCATACTGTCCTTCTCTGTATATTTGTACACCTACATACAGGAATGAGAGGGAGCTAAGCAAGAAATAATCACTACTTCACAGCAGTATCACTTAAGAATATTGGGCAACAATACTCTTAAAAGCAGCATGATTCAGGAACCATATAAGTCAATACAAAAAAAAAAATTCAATTGACATGAAAAAGTCAAAAGTCATTGGTCTTACTCTGAAGTGTCAGAAAACAGCATATTGAATTGAAGCCACAGGAGAGCACTGACAGGCAAAACTTAGTGCTCTCAGATCTAATTTGGCCAGGACATCACTACTATAGTTCTATCACTTAAAAAACTGGTCTGGCGCAGCTTTACCTGAAAACAGCTAAAAGAATGCTGCATTCAGTTGTTTACTTGTATGGGAGTTATAGCCTCACCAGGAACTTACAACATGCAGAATCTGTGTCCTTTCACTTCTGAGAACTCCCAGATTATTTCTAAACAAAGGAAGATAATGGTAACAAAATACAAGAAACTATTGCAATTTCAGTTAGCTTAAATTCAAACCTAGGTTTATTCATAAAAATCTGAAAGCAATTTCCCATGAACTAATCAGCACAGATTTAAAAATCTTTAGAAAATTAGTATAAACCTACCACAGCTGTGAAAGTTAACAGTGAGAAAAAGGTGATAAAAACAGAAACAAAATCCACCACTTTTCCAATTTGCATATCAATCAGACATGCTCCATTTCACACAATCTGGGCTGAATCACATTTTCACTAAATTGTTATGAATGAAAAATGCTTCTCTTTACATTACCTGTGTGACTTTTGGAAGGAAAGTCACACAGTAGACCAGATTGCCTCCTGAGGAGTAAAGAACATCAAAGAAGGAAAATGCTTTGTAATTATATCAAAGCAAGGATGTGTAAACAGCAGTTCCCTGCCTGGTTAGCCACACAAATGTTCACTGAGAGCAGCAAGCAGCGGCAGGAGCAGCAGTGCAAGTGACTGTTCCAGGGTAGCAACGCAGCACGCAAAGCACCTTATGGTCTGCTTCTAGCTGGAAGAGGAAAAGCTAGAAAAGCACCCTTCTCTGTTGTTTCTGGCCACCCAGTGCAGCACACGGCCCATAAGAGTCACGACTGCCTGAGATGTGAAAGATTTATTAATACTTTATGCATAAGATAGAAGAAATATGACAGACATGAGGAGTGTGAATGACTATAGATACTAGCCATGCAATCCTCAAAGAGAGAATAATATAACAATCACAGTAAATCAGGGAGTTTTGAAAACAAATTATCATTTAACTTGAATATTAAGATACCTATATATAAACATATACATAGAAATAGAAATACAGCTACATTCATGTAGGTGAGTGCTATGCTCCATCACAAAGTATAGCTTTACGATAACATGCCTCACGTTTAATATAACTATACTTAGAATATTAACATAGGTATATAAGTTTTTTCAGTCTTTAGAAAAAGCTACAATAACATTAACAAGGATCAGAGCAAGAAGACACATGATTTATTTGAATTCAAGGCTTTCAGCTAGCAATTGTTCTAGGCAAAATTATATAGAACAGAACAATAAACTGTATACATTCCAAAATAAAAAAAAGATTGCATATGAACATACCAAGAGGAAGACAAAAATATGGAACTGATATAACAAATAGTTGATATATTACACTTGTTACCTCTCCATTTCAGACACACACAGAGTATATCCCAGTAGTGTAAGATCACTCAACAGAACTGACCACTTCTCTCACCTTCAGTCTCTTATTCACACTGGTTATGTTTCAGAGGAGGAGCCCATTCTGCCACCCAACTGGGATGAGGGCTATGACACTTAAGGCATGATCAAATTCTGTATGCTCTGGTCCCTTGAATCCTCTTTCCCCTCCTCATCTAAGAGTTTTGGAAATAACTGAATCTGAGACAACATTTCCCAGTGAATTCCCTTTCCTGATGAACTCCCCAAACTGTCTTTTTAGTTCATATTCAGAAAGTCCTGAAAAAGTGAAGATTTCAAGACTACTGTATCCTTAAGTTTTCTTTAAAGTGGAGAGCATACACAAAGAACAGCTGTACCTTTCAATTTTACTAACCTTCAAATACGGTTCCTCATTTTGAAATAAAGGTTGCGGTGCATATGAAAAGAACAGAAACTTCTTAATTCAGACAATCCCTTGCCATTGTGTATGCAGCTTCCTAAGAAGGGAAACTTCACTTTAATCTTATGAGACATTTAAGAAGGCCTTTATGATTTATATTAGTTGCTCTGCTGCTAGCTGTTCTTTAGCTACTCTAATTATTATGTCAATAAATGTTAATGCTATCACCAAAAAACACACTCGAGTCCATTTCAAAGGTAATGTTCAGATTTTTTCCATAACATCTGCCAATGTTTGTGTAGATAAGTTTGAGTTAATGTCACAGTGGAAAGTATGTTCTTATTATCATTACTATTTTAAAATTCTCAATATAATGAAGTCACCTACAAAACTGCTTGGGAAATAACATCCA
The DNA here is from genome assembly GCF_037038585.1 of Patagioenas fasciata. Taxonomy (NCBI): domain Eukaryota; kingdom Metazoa; phylum Chordata; class Aves; order Columbiformes; family Columbidae; genus Patagioenas; species Patagioenas fasciata. The sequence goes on along the minus strand of NC_092523.1, from coordinate 32,868,829 downwards.
AAAAAGAAAATAAGAATGGCTGAGAATTCTTCAGACATTCCCTACAATGGAGCAAGAGCACTTTTTCAGAGTGCTGCACAGGCCATCTGGTCTTCTTTTATAGTGTTATGAAGGGCTCTGCTTCTCAAAATTTTATCTGTATTTCAAGGAATAGCTAGAGGAACTCAGAACACTCAGTTCATCACCCATTTTCCAGGCCATTTTCAAAATGTCTTCAATATATCTTAGATATATTGGTTGGGGCAAGGATAAAATGCTTCAAGAAAAGACCCTTAGACATCTAGAACCTGAGTCCCCAGCTAAGGAAAATACTACTCACTGTGGACAGCTTGTGTACCATCATCTAGAAGTCCTATTTGGGGGGACAGGGGGAGGGCCGTGTCGTTTTTTCTGGTTTTCATTTGTTTGTTTTGTTTTTCTGGGTGGAGATTTGCAACAAGTAGATGTGGAAATGTTCGCTTGAGGATAACTTAGTGAAACAAAGAGTCATTTTACAGCATCTTTCTCCTGCCAGTCTTCAACATCACTGAGCAGTGAACTCTCTTCCATACAGGACTATGCCTGCCTCAATTTTCATTGACATTGCAACCCCTTTTCTGTTGGAATCCTTTGACTGCTTAAACTTTCCATCAGAACCAGAAGACACTGAAAATCATCTTCCCATCTCCTCGTTAGCTCCTGAATCTGACTCTCATCCCACTCTCCACCTCCATTCCCTTATTCAACTTAAAATGATGTGTTTATTTTAAATCTAAAAAAATATAGAATTAAAAAAACAAACAAACAAACAAACACCACCACCACTCTTACATTGTTTTGAAACCTGCTTTTTATGCTAGGAATATCCCCATAAGTTATTTACTCCACTTAAACAGTAAAACAGAAAGTATGACTTCATCTGTCCATGATTTTACACTTCGCTTTCAAATTTCAATTTTTCTTCTTTATTTTCTCCCTGTATCTCACTTCTACCACATATCCAAGTGTAATAAGGTGTACTCAGGACTGAAGAACCACTCAGACATGCAAAGAAGGAAATGGTTTTAGTAAACAGCACCAACTCCATATGTCAGAGACCCAGCAGGCTACAGCCTGGCCACAGCTTTGCTACTGATTTACTATGTGAGCTTAATCAAGTCCCTCAATCTCTCAATTTCCTGGCTGTCCTTTGAAAAGCATTATTTAACCCTAAAATAAAAACTACTGCACATGCAGTAGACAATTAACAGACATTATTTTAACACATAGCTCTCTTAAAAGCTCAAACAAATGCATGACAGTATAGACTCCAGTCATCACAGAGGACAAAATCTCTTTACTGTGGAAATGTTGAGTTTCTAATCATCCTACTTGCATGTTAGAAACACCACCACTTAACATCTGGGACAAAGAAAAAAAAAAAAACACGTGAAAAAAGCCCTAAGGAAGAATCTCTGGTGATTTAGGACGTTTTATTTAAGTTATGCGTTCTCCACCCTTTCGCCCTCAAACATAATCAGGATGTCTTATATTTAAGACAGAAAATGTAATTTTAGTCCAACAATTTAAATTAGTCATATAGAACCTAGAGCTATCAGTTTTGTTGAAGCCCCAGGTGAATGGCACTTCAGCTCTATCAAATTCAACTCCAGAAGAGAACACCAATTCTCTTAAGGTTATTTTGTATCTGTAATGTAACCCAAATCCATCAATTATATAAACTCCTTTGGGTTAAAAAGATGTAATAAATTGTCCTAGCCATAACAAGATGAGTTTGATGAACATGTCAGTATTACTAGCACTTATAAGCTGTGAATATTCTGACACATCCTGATATTCAGAACATGCTGCTAAAGGCTCAAGCTTTGCCTTGCACTGGGTTCTCCCAGACAAGGCAAATGTTTTGTTCTCTCTTTATTTTTGTTACTGCACAGACCAGGCAATAGCCTGATTCTTGAACTATGAGGTTTGGGAAATAACGTATGCATGTGCTGAGAAGACTGTATTTTCATATAACTCATTACTGCAGGGCACAGATTAATTTAAATCCAGTATATTTAGAATATTGCAGTGTGTTCAAAGTGTTATCGTGAACCGTTGTGGTTTTTTTTCAGCAGTCTAGGTGACAGCCAAGGGCATCAATGTCATCCCCCCATGGCCTATTTAACAGCAAGCCAGAATTCAGACAGGAGGGATATTCTGGAGGATGAGGGATCTTTAGCAAGGGAATGTCAATATTTGAGCAGCTAGGCCAGAATTCTGAAAGGCTATTCAGGAGGGTGATACGAAAAATTAAGTTCCTTTTTTGTGCTACTTTTTTCTAAGGGGAAAAAAGAAATAAGGTCTGATCCTGCCCTGCTGCATGAGGCAGATATCAGATAAAGACTCGAGGGAAATCAGTCAATAGGACAGAAATCTTCCCCAGAAGATCCTGTTGGCATATTATTATTTAAACATTAATTTTAGCCAGTTTTGTAATCTTCCTCATCCTTTGTTCCCCAACAATTTCAGTACCCTTTTGCCAATTCAAATTGAGACAAGGATCTCAGTTACATCCAAACACCTGGAAATTTGATAAAGTGCAGTAGCACGGAAGAGAGAAAGAAATTCTGAAGCTCCTCCACCGGCAGACAGCCTACAAAATTAGTTCATCCCTTTCAGATACAAAAGGATACACACAACAGATCCCATCTTGGGATATAAACCCATAGGAAGCTGAGCTTCAGACTCTCCACTTTTTACAAAGCAACTGGGTTTTTCTGCAAATTGATAAACTTATCGTGCTTCTTTCAAGTTGTCCTAAATTTCTGCAGCAATACTGCTTGCAGAGACTGCTCGAGAAACCACAGGCACTTCTCACACCAGCCCTGTCTCAACACAAACCTATTTTTGGGACGGGATTCCAGTTCCAGAGTAAGTTCACTTACATCCTGCCCATTTCCCAAGGTAGTCTGTTGTTTTGCTAGCATGGGGAGTCAAGCTCTCTTACCACAGAAGTGAGGTTCTTTCACTAAGAGCAATACTTCCATGTATGACTGATCCTCTTTTTACAATTTCTTGTCCAAGCTGATGTAGTACTCAGCCTCCATCTGAAAACTTTTCTTGTCCATATGCATTAACTGTTCATCTATTTCCTCTTTATTAACTTCTCCTCATAAAACATAATATTTTTGTCAGCTGAAATAATGATCTTCTGAGGTACTTGGCCCCAGACCTGTAAACTGTTAACACAGACTTGATTAAGGGACGGTCATTCTAGTGGGCTCAGTGGAGCCTTTGACATGGGTAAAGGCTTTCAGGGGACAGCTTTTCAAGGGCAGGTTTTGATTTGCAATTTATAAAAACACCAGAGGATTCCTATGTGTGTTCAACTGTTTAATAATATTTGACTTTCTTTCATAATTTCCCAGTGAGGTTCTTTGTCTCTGTTTCCTTTCCTTTAAATTCTTTACGCTGCCTTCATCACTTGAATTCCCTTTCCCCACACAATTAATTCCCTTCATTTGGATATTTCAGTCCTTCCTAACCTGAATTCTGCATCCAAAGCTATGGGTAGTTAAATAAAGATTATATGGAACAGATTTGTCCAGGATATGTTACTCTTTAGGGGACAGGTGGAGGAGACATTTGTGCTTTAATATAATAGTAAATACACACAAGGCAGTGCTCCCGGCAGCACAGCCACATGTAACACCAGATTGCTGGCAAATGACAGATAGACTTTATCCTGAACCCTCAGTGGGGAGCTCAAATCTGTATTTTTAAACCCATCTGGAGTATTCAGTATCCTTGGTGCAATGAAACCAACACAGGAAAAATGTGGAAAATGTGGGGTTTTTTTTCCCTCTCTCTCTTTCCTTCCTCCCTGAAAGCTCCAGCTCCCAATTAATTATAGATATCTGTTCCTCATAATGACAGATGATTTTTTTTTTTCCCATTAGAAACAGTTTGGCCTAATTACTTCTGACATTTCAGTCAGCACACTGTGAGCTTGCTCACACTTTTGCAGCATTTAAATAAATAAATTAACAAACAAATAAATAAATAAATAGTCTTTCTCCCCAGCAGCTAACATAGTTTACTTGGCTTCACAGTAACACAGACTACAATGGGCAAATATCACAAATAACCACTTCAAACAGCAGTGGAAGAGCAGGCAGACAGAATCTTTATTTACCACAAGGCATCTCTCACCTCAACCCACACAAAGAGATTTTAAAGGAAGTACATTCATACCCTCATGTTCCTGTTCAGTAAACAACAATATAAATTTAGAGGGAGGAAAGGAGACTGAAGTAGGGCAGGTAGGGCACAAAATTAACGGTCTGAATTTTTTCAAGGAAAAAAAAAAAATAAGAGAGAGAAAGATATTCCCCCAACCGCTATCAGCCCAGGAGGGCTGCTGAGACCAGTGTGATGAAGGATCTAGAGTAAGTGAAATGGACAGTGGTGTATTTGTGGTCGTTTGAGCAGCCATGGGATTGTGGAAATCAGCAGTAAGAAATGTGGGTAATGGCACAAGCAGTTGCCCGAGGGAGGCTCAGGGAAAAAGGATTAATGACCATTGAGACCTGCTCCCCTTCCACTCCTTCCCTGAAATGCCAAACTGCTGAGCCAGTTATCAATCAAGAATGTGAAATACATTGGTGGATTGATTGGGTTTGATACACTGGCAGCCAGCTACACTTTTGAATACTCTTTGAAAACAATTTTTACTGTGCAATGCTGGAGAAAGCCAACAAATAATAAACCTGTCAGAGTACTCACTAAGTGCTCGTAAATACTAAAGCTGCTGTAGTACCTTGCAGCTGCAAATGGGAACCATTCCAAAGCCTGAAAAATTGTCAATACTTAATCGTTGCATCTGATATCAATTCTAATTTAAACTTCTACTCTCTCTTCCCACATATCTTATCTTCCTTCAGCAGAAAACGCATGAGTCTTAATAAAGAGCATGCTGATAGCATGCGTTTGCTTTTAGTGGGAAAAACTCAGTTTTTTACCAGTCACAATCCTTTCCTCCTGTAATTTATTCTGTTTTTCTGAGTCCTTTATTCTAAATGCTCATTTCAAGTTCAAAGTTGCATGTTTTTAAATGAGAGAATGAGGCTATATGATAACCAAAGAGGTCATGGCCCACTGTCTTTCCTTTACCCAGACAAAACTGATTCAGTGGGATTTTGCTAGACCAAAGGCAGATGAGAAGCTCAGAGTCACAGTATTTCATGTGATCTCTGACACACAATGCAGGAAGAAGTTTTCCGCTTCATATCAAAGGTTTGGCCTCCCACTTCTGCGATGGATACAGGACTACAAGAAACAGAACTTGATATCTTTAGTGACTTGAGCCTGTACAGCAGCTGTGTGGTTTTGCAGTATTTTTGGTCTTGAACTTTGTATACCAGGCCTAATGAAGCCCTGATCATTCGGTTTTAAAAACATCCTTTAAAGAAATATTCATCAAACAGGGAAGCTGTGAAAAACATGCAGCTTTTTGCCATAGTTCATGGAAGTGTGTTCCACGGTTTGCAGACAGAGCTGTGCTCTTTTGTTTTTCCTGTCAGGACATCAGTGGATCCCAACAAAATCATCAAAGAAGAAATATTGCCAGTATGGCATGTGAAATCTCTCTCAAATATTTTTTTCTTTACCATCAATGAGTCCACCAGTAGAGTTATTCTCCTCTATATAGACCAAAAGGACACAGTCTAGACTTGAATTAGGATCAAATAATTTCAGATAGTATCTTTGTATTTTTATAGCACTTCCTTTCACAAAAGATCCTTCACAATCTTTAAAACTCACAGTTCATGATTTGGGAAAAAATGCCAGGTTTGGGGGAAAAAGTAGGGAATATATTGCTCAATAACATAAGAAGAGACACATTCTCTTAGATGAAAGATCCATCCAACCCAGTCTTCTGTCTCTGTCAGTGGGCAACAGTACACATGTAGGGGAGGAGTACGGAGTACGATGATACTCCTCTTACATACTCATGTCAATCAGCAAAGAGCTTCTTAAAAAAACATTTGATCCTGTGTGCTTTCTTGCAAATTCTGTGTCTGTATATAAGACAGTAAGCAATTTCTTTAAATCTTTTTATGGATTTATGATATAATTTCCATACAAAGGTGAAATGCCACCCCTAGCCCCACCACCCCCCCCAAAAAAAAAAAGTTAAACCACTACACGCTGAGCAAACATGATTTGTAATTCCTAGACAATCTTTTCTTAAGTCTTTAACGTTCCTAGTTCCTTTAATGTTTCTAGTTCTCTTGTTTGGATGATAGATACATGGTTCTCTCATGTGCATCAGGGATTTGGTTGGAAATGACAAATAACTCTGCTTCAAAGGCACCACAAGCTTCCACAGTAGCACAGTCTGAGTATATAAAGACATAGAAATGGCAGAAGCGGGGGAAAAATGCTGTGTTAGTGCACCAGAGCAGAATACCTTATCTTGGGATACTGCTACAGGTCTCTCCTTGACCTTGATGTAACTGCCAAACTTATTGATTGCCAAAATATCTCTAATCCCCACCAAGGTTTCATATTCCATCTGTCTGCTGTCTACAGCATCCAAAAGACCATCCTCCTTCCTCTTGTCTTGGTTGCCATGATTCTTTAAAGATATGTTCAAAGCACAGCTGATAAGTTAAAGAAAACTGGCAAGAAAATGGAAAAATGACATAACTGGGAACCATTTTCCAAAATCTGATTTAATTTTTCCATGGAAAATTTAAAGGTCAGATAGATCTCAGCATTGCCAAGAGCATACCAGCATGTTCAAAACTGTAAATCTAAGTAGAAGTAGCAACACTTTTAATGTTTAATTTTAGAAGTTAAGGCATATTCTTTATTTGTGACACTCCTTGGCTACATGCACTAAATTTGGAATTTGCAGGAATAGTTTTGCAGTTCTTGCTTCTTTTTTATGTTTGAGAAAATAAAAAGGGGAGAGTATTAAATGAAGACAACAGTTGTGTACATTTTCTTTAAATTAAGAGAATATAGACAAAACTTCAAGATGGTGATATCGAATTGAGACAGAGTTATTTCAAACACATGATTATAGGCCTGATTAAAGCATAATCCACAGTAAAGGTAATGTGATTAAGAGTGCCTGTGTGAATGAATGCACACACGCACACACAAAGATGTGAATGAAGTTTCTAGCAAAGACAGAACTTTTTTTTTTAAGAAAATCCTGATGCTATCATCTTCCCCAATTCCATCTGCAAAGTTAAAAGTGAATATTCTTCAGTACTCTTCCATTAGTCCAGACTTACTGAAAGATGTTAGTTGAACGTGCTTCCTTATATCTTGTGCCTTTGTTTTAAGTTTTCTTTATAAGCCACTATGAAAATAAAGTTCATAGTAAACCTTCTGCTTCCCTAAGCATTTCAGGTCATTGAGGAACTACTGATTAAAGTAAAGAGTGTGCCAAGCAATACCAGCACCCAGAAGCTTAAAGGGACTTGAGGCTTTACCAGTAAAAAGTATGGAAAGTATTTCCAATAAAGAAAATGTGTTTGAAAGCTTGAAATCTCGTTGCCCAATTATCAGAAGGAAAACGATAAATCTCTGAAACCTGATATTATTTTCAATATACAACTTGCAGCGGGCATCTGGAGAGAAGCCTTATGTATTTGAATTTATAGGCTTAGCAATGTTGCTTTGTTGCAATTAATTGAAAACTAACTTGCTAACATTATCTTTCTTTATAATCAGACCATATCACTTTGTTCTTCAATTCCTTCTGTTTTCTGCCATGTGAAATTTAAACTTCAAAAGTTAAATTTAAGTTTCATAGCTTTGCCATCATGCTCAAGAAAATCTGCAGAGCTTTCATCTCTCCAAATCTTTTTTCTTTTTTTTAATCTTTTCCCATCTTGCCTGCTAAACATGGAGTACCTAAGTGGTTGAGCAAGACACAGTAGGTCAGTCCTTCAGCCCTTTCCACATTCAGCTCCTTTTAAGACATATTATTTCAATGCTCTCAAGAAAACCATTAATCATTACAATAGGACAGGAAGCAAAAGGAAAAGTTTTCTCATTTAACATCATTTCTGGGAATGCACTGTATAGATTATCAAGTGAATCAGTATGAAGACCTACTGCACATTCTCTAAGCTTAATGATTAAACCATAAGTAAATAACAGGCAATTTGCCATCAGGGGAGTTCAGCTCAAACCAGGTACTGTATGTACATCAAAGAGCTTTAACCAATACAAACAAGTACACTGAGACAACCACAAAACTTAAACTCATAACAATGCATACTTTGAAAACATAATTACATTTATGTGACTAGCTGATATAAATTTGATAGTTTGCATTTATTATAAATTACCAATTAATAATATATTACCATGCAGCAAATTAAAGTGTGTAACTCATTAGCTGGAGTATACTGCTTTGTCTCAACAGACTGCTGATGTTCTCCCATTTCAGTTCATATTTTCAATATACTATTGGACTACAACTTGATACACATTCTTCTTCACTGTGTACAGTGGTAGGTACATGTATTTGTTTTGCCACATAATCTAAAGAATGGATATATCATATAATATTAAAATATATTTGTATAATTTTTTTTCACCTTTGCCTGGACAGCTAGTTATAGCATATGGTGAAAAACTGCTAAGTAGTTATAGTACATCACAACTACTGCTCAATATTTGTGCTGGGAAATCGCAAGGCATTAAATGCAAACAGGTACATTTTTGCAGACTGCTGTGTAATCCACCTCACAGGTGGGAGTTTGCATGACCATGAACTTAGTGAATCCCCTAACACACTTATCCAGAAGAGGAAGAAGAAGGGAGGACTATGGGAAGGTCAAGTGCTCCTGTGCAAGTATCATTGCTCCAGCTATAAATCTTAAGATTTATTATGCTGTCTCCTTATTGCACAGCAAGTTTCTTTGTACCACTTTCTGCTTTTTCTTCTACATCTTTTTGCCTTGGAGACCTTGGAACTCATACAAGGTCTAGCATCATTGACATAGCAAATCACCACCATACATCTTGGATGACCACATTAGTATCTCCCGAAGTCTCACTCAACCTAACAAGTTTAAAAAGCTCACACAAGTCAGCTGCCTCATTCTAGCCTATGGCAAATATGAAATAATTCAACTTTGTTTAGCCTATAGGAAGTATCTCAGTGATAGTTTAACTCTGGTTATGTAGCACAGATCAAATACCCAGTATTTCCTGTGTCCACGATCCCACACACAGTGTCACAACAGTAAGCTTAAGCTTTGCCATAATAAAAAAATTACACAGAAACACAATTCTCTACACTCTAGTCTTCAGTAAAATGTACCTTAATATGATACATGATTTACACAATTACAAACTGATAGAAGTACCACAGTGAAACTTTCTTTCACACAGAAAAAACATTATTTCTTGTGGCACTATTTATAAGCTTCAAATACTTTAACATTATCTGACAATATGAAGGGAATACTTTGTGGGTGGTACAATACTGTCAGAAATAAATATCTAAATAATGTCATAAGAACATTTTGTAACTTGTAAAAGTTATTGCTATATTTAAATCATTCATAACTCAGGGTGTAGCACATATTACATTGATTCAAAAACCTTTCTATGCTTTATTTTCAAGTGCTTAAAAGAAAAGAAAAAAAAAAAAAAGAGACTTTTCAATTTCTACTACCATACCATGACTTCAGTGCATCAAAGAAGATGAAAATATAGCAAGTTTTATTCATGTCATGGAGGAAATGCTAAAACTCTTTTAGCCAAGAGAGATGTTCATTGCTTTGCCATTTTCATAATGTCTTTCATTTGCTTCATATAACTATGAACTATAATACTGTAGAGGATCCATTACAGAAAAAGCAATAGCCAATTGAACAGATGGGAAGAAGAAATTTAACCACAAAGGGAGAGAGTCTAAGCTGTTTGTTCTGTTGCAGTTATGAGCTAATAGACTAGACATTTATCAGAAATAAGATCCTCAGATTACCAATAACCTATCAAATAGGAAAAAGGCACTACAGATTCACCCGATGTGTTCCCACTGTTTATTTCTCCCACTTTTAGTCATCCTTGTCACGTGTTTAGACTGTAGGCCTCCAGAAATATTTTTTTAATATGCACATTGTAGGCCCTCTTAAGCACCCCCCAACTTAAACACGTCCATTCACACCTGAGCCCTTGCTCTTAGGCAGCTGCATGCACAGAAGAGGCAGCCAGCCAGATGGAGCAGCCAAACCTCTCTGTTTTTACAAATACAGAGCAGTCAGATGCTTATGGTTGGAAGAAAAGCACTCTGAGCCAGTCCTATCCCAAGGCTACAAAAAAAAAGGAATGTTGGTGAGGCTGTGGAAAAACAAAAAAACAAAAAAAAAAAAAACAACAACAAAAAAAACCCCTCTCCTGCACCAGAAGAAACCATGCCAGGAAGCATGATAAGCTCCATCCTGGGAATTACCCTGGAGGTTTTGCCAAGGACAGTGTCACATTTTCAGATTTCCACTTCTGTCCACAAGAAACTCCTGAGCATGGGATAATCTGATCCAGAGTAACAGTTCAATTGCAAGCTGCTTTTTTTTGTTTTATCACAATCTGAGCACTATATAGTTCAGAATTACAGCTCCCCATACAGTTCTGCAACAGCAAATCTCCTATAATACTACAAATCATTCTTACACTGCTCTTGGGGAAAAGAGATTTTTAAATGGGTGAAATAAAGAAACGTTTGTCCTTAAAGCTGTTCTTTAATGTTCATTTTGTCATGTTAAAATAAGTTACTTCTTTGCTAAACTTGGCATTCAAATGCTGTAAAATGGCTGATGTAATGATTTATAAGTATACACGAATACTGCACTCACAGAAAGTATCCAGAATTTTGCACATTTTAATGAGAATGGATAACGCTTCTGTAATTTCTCATCCCTTTTACAATGGTTGTCATGAGGAAAGGGTAAATGTGTGCCATGCTACCTTGTTACAATCAGAGTTTAAATGTTATGTCCTTCCATTTAAAAAACTGCTCTATTCTGGTCTTCCAGTGTTCTGTAATTAGCCAAGCCAGCCATTTTTCTCCCATCCTATTTGCAGTTCCACTGATTTATAGGAAAGCAGTAGAGTTGCTTATGACATACAAAATATAGGGCAAGTTAAAACTGTAGATTATATAGTAATGTTCCATATAGAACATGAGGATTACTAAAATCTTATTTCATAAAGTACAAGAAATAGAAGTACTGCTTGTAAATAAGTGTGAGGCACAACGGCAGTTTCAGTCTCAGACAGCTTCTAATTTCATTTTTTGAGCTATGATTATTATGTGCACTTCAGTGATGTAAGGACCTGTTTCCATCCACTGGAGTCATCTTCTCTAAGGCTGCACAGCATCTCCGTCAAAACTTCTAGTTCTAACAGGAAGTCAACAGGGTCCTGATATCCAAAACATTTTGAGACAACATGTAGCGCACCTTGAAGGGAATCAGAGACAGGCAAAAAATACTGTATGGGTTAAGACAACAAAACCAGAAGGTAGGAAAGTCGTGGAGGGGATAAAGGAAATATTGGCAGAATATTATTTTTCCACTATCTCTGCTTAAATGAGAAATATGTGTTTGGCAGAAAATTTCAAAAATTAGGGTACTATAATAGACAGTGCCAGATCAACAATGTTATTCTTCTAGTCATGGGCAACATTTGCCATTGACAAAAATGAGATGAGGGTTCCTCAAGGAACTCTGACATGATTAAAGTGCCAGGAATCAGCAACAGACTGTAGTGAAATCAGACTGGACAGTAAAGAAGCGCTAGGCATCATTTTTGTAGCTTTTTAAAAAGCTTTTTTTTGTAAATAAGGACTGATTCCCCAGTGAATGGTGCATAAGTGTTCTATCTATAAAGTATAAGTGACTTATTCATAGACATGAAGAACTGATTATATGGAAGTGTTATGCTGCATCAATACAATGGCAGACTTTCATAACTAAAAATACCACTTTCTTTCCATTATTATGTGGACGGTCTACATAAACATTAACGTTAGCTTAATTTGTTTGCTTAAGCATGTATTTATTCTTTGTGCAGTGCGCCTCTGCAAACCATTTCTCCTTCTGCATATAACTCCCACCTGAAACATTAGATTTTCTCAATCTCATAATAGTTTTCTGGAGTTGAACCTATCTTTTTAAGGCTAGAAAGAAAAGCAATAGTTTTCCACATTTTTTGTAAGACTGAAACATTACTTACAATATGGGGCAAATACTGGTTCTGTGTAAATGAACTTCAAAAACTTTCAGAACTCTATTTTAGTCCATCCAGGCACCCAAAATTCCAACTGTTCATGCAAACATATTAAAACAGTGAGGTTACAAAATTGAGCTGGAAATTTCACAAGCTTTTTGTGAATTATTTCATATTCTTCCTCCTATTAGATCCAAAATAAAAGTGCTCTCAGCATTTTTCAACACCTATGAACATTGTCCTGATTAGAGGCATAGAATACAAGCTCCATAAAACTGAAAAATAATGAGACATGATGAAGGGGAAAGTAGTTTAAGCTTTTCAAATACTTTAAAAAATACATAATAGTTCATGTTATTACTTCTTTTATCCAAATACATTCACACAAATCACTAGCATTTTGCTTTATTTGTCTTCCTATTATTGCATAACATGCTTGAAATTTTTTATAAAATAATAGCCACTAATTCACTCTCAAGTATTTGATTCATATGAACAAACTAATAATAATAAAGTAGGAAAAGGTACCTCATTTCTTTTCTGTGGAAATTGACTCTGCTCTTTTGAACGATCCAGCATGGATAAGCATGTAGTTTCAGCAGTTTCCCAAGAGTTCCCCAAGTTTTAACATGATATGCATTAAAGGAATATGCTGAAACTCTCCTTTTCTGTAGCATTGCCTGCTCCTCCAATACATTAGACGTAAGGATATGTCAAATGGGTAGAGTGCTTTGTCAGAGATGGACGGGTTAAGTCAAAGCAAAAGAAAATTAAGTGCAGGTCATGTCAGAAAAAAACTTGGTTCAGTTCATGATTCAGTCTAACCAGGCCTCTATTTTTGGTCTTGGTAAAACAAAAATTATTAGTGATAACACTAACAGATACTGTTGTTACCCAGCCCAGAAGGAAGGCTACAAATTCAATGAATAGAACAAAGTTTGATTTACTGGAAACCCATAACCCCCTAAAATGTGTGTTTCATAACATGTTCATCACTGTGGCATTCAAGGTTCCACCACACTTTGATTAAAATGAAGACAAAAAGAAGCCTGTACATTTCTCACATCATTCCCTAACAGCCTTTTATTTACTTTTCCTTACTCTATTTTGACAATGCTCCTTTGAGGAAACCAATGTGAAGAAAAAGGTTGGATTTTTCACGGTAGAGGCAATGAGATTTGTACTCACTGACCTCAGTAGCAGTAGACTAAACAAGAAACAACTTTCAAGAATGTCCTCTGTCCTGACTTTACTCACATGATTTTAGGCTTTATTTTATTTTTTGATAATGCTACCTGTTGTATGTGGACTTCAGATGTAGAGAACTTGGAGCATAAAGATAAAACTGAGAGAACTTGGAGCATAAGGATCAAAAGGACTTTGATGCTCTTCCAGAATATGGCACTAGCACTCAGCGTCTGCCATAGCAGAGTACTTAGATATCTCATTATTTTGTAAACACCAAAATTTTTACTCAATGTAATATATCAAAGATTATTTTCCAAAGCCTTGCTAAGATTATAAGAATATTATAGAAAAAACACTGCTGCTGTCTCTGTTGTACTTTTTCAGTAACTGATCAGAATTTCCCAAGCAAGAAGCTTGTTACTTAGTTGCAGAAACAGATTTTTAAAAGGAAGAATTAAAGTTGAAACAAACCTAAACCTAACATCACTTAGTGTCTCATTGGTAACCTAAAAAATAATCTACTCCTGTGTTTTCAGGTTCTAAGATAGAAACAACACCACCAATCCTGGTTTTCTCAAGAAGTCCGAAAACATCTCTGTATTGTGTGGTGAAATAGCTTTGTTCATGATTCAGAGACTGATAGAGGCCAAATAACATTCATGCTTAATTGAATGTCCTTTAGCTAAACCATTGGCTTTGCTTTCTGCTCTGCTTCACACAAGTATAAATTAGAAGCAACTACAAATGAAGAGCTACATCAGTATAAAGTTTGTGCTTGCAGTAAGTTTTATAGCATAATTCTGGATGTACTTATGGTAAAAAAGGATGTTACCACAAATGTCTCCCTATCTACTCTATACACTCTCTCTATTGGTGTATATGTCAAGAAAGATGAGTCCTTACTGGCACTTAGAGGAAAGACGGAGATAGAATCAAGTAGGCAAAACACACATACAGGATTTACAGGAGGTTGCTGGTGTAAGACAAGCACACACATATACTTGTGTTTTCTTAACTAGCAAAATAGAGGAAATGTGAACACATCTCACAAATAATACTGATTTCTGTGCTTAAAAAACAGATATTCAGTAATGCAAACTTTGGAAAAGTATTTTAAGTAGTTTTAAATTGTTCATAGTGTTGCCTGCAAAGTCTTGAGGTAAAAGGTCTTCATTCAGGACTACACAAATGAATGTTTCCCACCCCTTCATCTTCTTGTCAGTACTGCAGACTACGCACAAGGCAATGAAAGGCTTAACACTCTATCCTATCTGAAACCCCTTGCGGCACTTCTTTTACAAGCACTTCCAAATCCACTTGCCATAAATTCTCATAGCTCTGCACTATATATGTATTGGAGACTGCTTTTTTAATACATTGCCAGCTGGGAAGAAGCATGCCGTAACTGTCTTCAAATGTATGGCTTCCATTTCTAGAGGAGACCTTCAAGGCTGGGGAAAATGGTGATCAAAATAGAACATCCATAACTGAGGCTAATGGGATCTATAGATGTTTAGCATCTCAAACTAAGTCATTTTAGAGTGGAAAAAAAAAAAAATAGAAGAGATGGACTTCTTATTCTTGAAAATAAGGTATAGACCAGCAACCTTAAATGAGACTATCCTGTTTTAGTCATCTGTGTCCACTTTAATGTGCTCAATGTGTACTTAGCTTTGCTTTCCCAAAAACAAAGGATTTAATGTTATTCTGCTGTTTCAGCCAGAAATCAAATAATTAATCTGTTTTAGGAAGTCAGCCATTCCATTTATAAGTTTAAAAGCCTCCCTGCAAATCTGAAAACTGTGTCAGTAGAAGAGAGAGAAACATAGCACTACATACAATGCCAGCCTTTTAAAGTGATCACAGTTATCATAAATCCTGCCAAGAGATGGTTGGCAGTAGCTAGAGAAAATTTCCATGGACAAAGCTGAGATAAGCTATGTCTTGCAGGAATATCCGGGGGAAGCTTGGATAACCTGTATCCACAGAAACAGTATGTTTTTTCTTCAGAAATACACTTCCCTTACACAAAGTATCTTCAGCATTCAGAGATCCTTGTGTTGTGGAGAAAATAAACTTTTCCTATGGCAGTAGCAAGTTTTGGTTGTAAGCTCAGTCTTCTGAGAAGAGTGAAGGATGTGGCACTGTTTAGTTTATTGTACTTGATTCATTTTGGCTCTCAGATAGAAAAACAGGAGTAGAAACAAGATATGGAGAAGACATATGTATTCTCACCTATTTTTGATGGATTATGTATACTCTCATTATAGTGTTTAAAGTGTTGCTTTGATGCTGGCACTTGCCATTAAAGGTTAGAAAGTCTCTCCCTAATACTTTAGTTATTTATTTTAATTAGGATATTTTACAGGAATTGCATAAAGTCTTAGCTCCGTCTAACTTACTAAGTTGAACAAAAGCAAACAGCACTGAAGTGAACAAGAAAACACCTGTTGACTTTCTCAGAAACTTTTCATTTCATATACTGCACATCCCATTCTGTTTCTCTCACTCAGTGATATTCAACATTATCTTATTAAGATCACAATGCTTCTGATTCTACAAAAGCATTAATAACTGCCTAAGTTAATCTACTGTGTGCAAGCCCTGTGAGCCTACTGCTGTTAGAGCACTGAAATCAATGGTTCTTAATTCATAGAACCTCCCTATTAGAGAGTGAACAAAAAAAATCTACCAAAAGTGAATACAAATTGCTTACGTTCAACAAATAGTTACAGAATTATTCACAGATAAAAAAGAAGCAGGCTCCCTACTCTGAGATACTATTCTGCTTCTTTGTCCCACAAGCATTCAGGAGTGTTAGAATATGTTTGCTGTAGGTGTGCAGTTAAGGAGCACAAGCTAAAGCATGTTACATCCTTCTCTCAGTGCTCTCGTAGAGAAATAAAGTGGCCTTGATTCTCTACAGTTCAATCCTTCTTAGTTTAAGCCTTGGAAATTTCAGGCTACTTTACTTCTCAAAGAAAGAATCCACACCAGGGTTTAATGTACTTGGGTTCTGATATAACCGTGACTTTGAAATCTCTGGTTGGAATACCTTACACAAGAGGTAATTAACTATTATGCCATTACTCACTTATTCAGACCATTAAAATGTCTAAGGCAACAGAAGCATTCAAGAGAAATTTTAAAGGACAGCAGCTTTTTGCAATGTGTTACAATGTTCAATAGAACTGACTTCTGACCTATATGAAAGACTAAGACTTCTTCTGCCAAAATCTTTTGGCAGCCTGTCCAGACTCACTCATACAACAAGTACAGTGTGTTTTCACATCTATTCATTAAGTCCTACTGTGTGATTGCAGCGCATGAGGAAGCAAGAATAGACATTTTAAATCCTTTTACTCACTGTAGCCAATTGTTGAAATAACCTGAAAATCTTTTTTTCCAGTATTAAGTGTTCTCATCTTCAGTAAAGCTCATTGGTGAAGCCTGAGCACATCAGCTGACAAAGCAGTTGAGTCAGTTAACTGATTATCAGCATTTCATCAGGTCTGAACAATCCCAGAAAGAAAAATTAGCAAGATATAAAAGATGTTTTCTATCATTCTGCTATAAAACCAGTCACTCCAAAATCTGTAGTTTTAAAACTTGGTGCAGAAACAGCAAGATATCAGAAAGCAGTCACTGAAATGAAATAACATCTGGCATTTGCTTCTTTTAAAAAATGCATTTTTTTCTCTTAAAGGGTTGATTTCCTCTGAGTTGGGGACTACTGGCATTTGTGAAAAGGCTTAATTAGCTTTCATAGAATAGATCTAGGGGAAAACCTGCTCAACCAATACAAGCCTGATGCTGAAGCAGTTCCAAAGAAGCAACTTCAGTCAAGAAACATATCCCTGTTTTTGTCTAAAAAAGAAGTTCATTACTAAGCTATATGGCTATGTGGACCATGATATATGGTAATATGAACATGTGAGTACACAGCCCAGTTGCTGCTTGACAGTATCTGAGGAGGAAGAAGAATGCATCACTCTTGAAATTTGTTTTGTGGTCATACAAAATGATGCAGCTTTTTCATACGCTTCCTATTTGGCAACTAGCAGCAAAATCACAATTTTCGTTGACTGTATGAGCTTTTGGAAGGTTCACTAATGACAAAGACTGAAAATTACCATCATCAGTTGGCCCCAGTTAGATCAGTCTCTTTTAGATTAGGTAACTCCGTCTTAGTATTTTATTTCTGTCTGCGACATATGCACTCCGGACAAGAACTCACCTTATCATATAAAATTGTTTTCAAAAATGTCCTTAAGACTAACCATGGTTC
This sequence comes from Patagioenas fasciata, assembly GCF_037038585.1. Lineage (NCBI taxonomy): Eukaryota > Metazoa > Chordata > Aves > Columbiformes > Columbidae > Patagioenas > Patagioenas fasciata. Next base: position 32,851,128 of record NC_092523.1, on the reverse strand, counting down.
TAAAGAATTATGATACTTTACATTATAGTTAAACTGAGGCAAAGAAGGTTGAAATATTTACCTGATGCCTCTCCACTTAGTTATTGATTCAGAAATAGAATATCTTTGTTCAATACAACTACAACTCCTTCCTTATCTAATTCACTTGTTTTAAAAATGCACCATCATGTTTACCCTTTCAACTTCTTTCTTACTAGCACAAAGCTAAGTAAACCAAACAAGTTTTAGACCAAGTTAGAAAGGCAGGCTGCATCTGGACAAGATGCTATTCATAGCTTGAACAGACACAGGCACAAACCCACATGCCGAGTTCTGCAGCTTGCACTGACCAGAGCTCACCTGCAAGTGTTTGCCAACATCTGTGATCACATCAACGTTTATCTACAACCCTGCCCTATCTCAGCCTCATGCACAGCCCAGGCTTTTGTGAGCTCATAGGTATTTTTGTAAATCCATTACTTGTGCTTGTCTTGATACATCCATATGATACATAAGATGTAATTGTGGTCTTTCATGTCTTTAATTCATCAACTTTAGAATAAACTGACAAAGCAACAGTCTATAAAAACTAGAATACTGAATTTTCAAGAGAGAATCTAAGAGAATGAGAGATTCATTAGGAGAAATTTTTGTAATATCAGGATAGATGTGTTTCTTAAACACTTAAACCTTACATGTACTCCAGCCAAGAAAATGTGATACAAACAGGTTAGAAATCATTATAAGCATCAGATTTATTACCACACTTAACCCAATTAAGAATGAAGCAAGGAGAAAGAAGCAAATTATTCCATTAGAAATAGTGAATGTCCAAGTGTGGTTACTATTCGTAAATAAAAAATAACACTACATGTTTGAGCCTGTATGCTGTACAGTACACTGTCAGGGTCACAGTCACAATTCACAAGCAAAGGCATCAATACCCTGTGTTGTCACAAGCTGGGATCCAAGGCAGAGCTAATACAGCTGAGATGTATCAACCAGTGGCAGTCTGGAACTCAAACTAGAAGGATCTGCCCACTGAGAGATGTTTTTGTCATGACAATAATGTCACTGTAGGAGATGAGAAAGGATGTCTAGGAGCGAACTGAGTGCCTTGTTAGGCAGCAGCAGCACTCCGTGCTGTACAGTGCGTGAAATCAGATGAAATATTCCTTTTGTGAAAATCAAATGGAAAACCTCAACTCCAACAACCCTGGGATGCTGAAAATGAAACACTGCCTGGGGTGGTGGTATCACTGATAAGTGTAATCCTGCATGAGCCCATGACTTATGAAAATTCAGCAATATTGAATAGGGTGAGGAAAGGGCCCGAAAACCAAAAAACAGCTCCAGTCAGCATGTGTAAGTATTGATTGCTCTGTCTACTTCATGGCATGCAAACTCTCAATTTTTCATTTAAATTACTTTCCTGGAAGTGTTACTTGAAAATTACTAACACCAAATGCTCCCTGCCTATCTGATATGCAATATTACATCATCAACATCAATTGGATGGGAGAAGCTTATTAAAATCAGCAGGCAATAACAAGGTTTCTTCTGGTTTCACCAGAGGGTAAATCAGGTTTATTTAATGGGTGAGAATGAGATTAGAAGTAGACAGCTGCACATGCTTCAGAAAGGCTTATGACAACATAAACACAGGTGTTTATTCATAAAAGCGTAAATGCTATAATTTCTCATTGCTTTGTTCCATTTTCTAAGTAGTTTCAAACATATATAGATGCTGATGTCAGAACAACCCATTAGTTCATCTGCTGTGACTTTGTCTGTGTAACAGGTCTTTAAATTTTACCCTATTAGCTTATTTTTACTGAAAAAGCTTGTCTGTAACTCATGCTTGACTAAAACATAGCTTCTGTTGGGCTAAAACATATCTCCCAGGAAAACATCCAGTTTGGAACTGAAGACATGTAAACTGAAAATCTATCCGTTCTCACAGCCTTTTGTTCCAGTACTTAGTTACACTCTTCCTTTAAAATCATACCCCTAATTTGAATTGTTTTGCTTCAGTTTTATACTACGATCTTTTTCCTATTATACATTTTCCACCCCAAGACATACTTATACAATATTAGTAAGATTTTTTTTAATACAAAAAGTCAGATTTAAATCTTCTTTCTCATAAACCAAGAAAATTCAATTTTTAAATGTATGTGTACACTAAACCAAACCAAAACATTCTCAGTCTTACTTTGGTTAATCCAAGTAAACTAGAAATTGCTGAAAGAGCAATGAAGACTAGGTCAACTTGGCTTTCAACTCTTTTTTTTTTTTCCAAATACCCCTGTAAATTTTGGCCATTCTACTGCCCAGGTTGAAATTTTAACTTTATTATCTACTCTGCTCTTCTTATTTGATTTAGCTAACTCAGATATGCCAACTCAAATTAAGAACACCCCTTTTTCTTTGCTATTGCAACTGTGTGTTGGAGGACTCTGGCAGAGTCCTTAGCTGTTCTCGCTTCCAACAACACTACTCTGAACTGACAGCAGCTGCAGAAGATGCAACTGCACCTTAGCATGCCCAGGGCACATCCCAGTCCAACAGTGCAAACCTACCATCAGCAACGTGAAGTGCTGAGCTGTAGTCTGGTTGAAGTGCAGGCAAATGTCCCACACTCCCACTGCTGCCAAGAAGGCAGTGATGTCTGGCAGAAGGGCAGAGCAGACAAGTGGTAACAGTAAAGTTTCAAATCACTGCAGCACATCACTCTACCTGCTGACTACTCGGGGTACCAGACAGTCCTCACATGAGCTCCACAATATGCTACATATATATTTCCACTGATTAAATGGTTCCATTCCCTCCAATTCGTACTTTTTCATCTGGGAGAAAATTAATTGCTTAAAAGACAGATGAAATAGTACATTGCAGAAACTAAGAGTTTCAAAAGAGGGCTGTTGTTCTAGCTTGAGGTTTCAGCTGAAGGAAAGGTTTGAAACTAATGATGACCTCAATTAAATTTCTGTAGTATCAGAGGGGAAACTTCAAGCCATATGTTGAAATCCCTTTAATGTTAATGGGTATTATTTGTTCTCCCATCAAGACTAAAGGAGACGCTTATGCCTCACGTTCCTGTGTTGGAGGATGGAATGTACCAAAATGATTGTGCGAGGAAGGGAACAAAAGGACAAAGAGGTCACATTAGACACAGTGAAATTACTTTTCTGTTTTAGCTATTTAAAGGGATGCCATTCAAGAGAAAAGGAGAAAGACAGAGTTTAGTAATATATGGTCAATCTTCACATATGTTACCAAACAGCAGAAAAGCTATTTGAAGTGAAAGAGAAACTATGCTGAAAATTCAAAGTCGGGTAATTAAGTCCTTATCATCTAGTGAAGTAATTGTATGGGCTATGACACAATAGAAAAGCTCACTCAACAGTTAATTGTATTAGTTTCAGTAGAATTACTACAGGGATGGAGTTGGCCCATGTTGTTAGGTGACTCACAGCCTTAGTTTGCAGCAATGGTTGACATGTACAATTACTCCGTGTGGAGAACAAAGAGATATATTATGCCTCAGGATTCACATGGTCCAAGTTGAACCCTTTATATTTTACAACGATTAAAGGAATAAAACGTCTAAATACATCACCATTATTATAGATCATATACCCATCAAGATTCCTACAGATATTAGAATGTCCTTCCTATTATTGATTTTCTTTACACTTGGAAACCAAAAAGAGCAGACCTGCTGTACTTTTGTAAATAAAACATCTTAGAAGCTCTCTCAGGACTCTAAAGAAGATTTATTCAATTTGCCCCTAAAAAGCTTGTTTCTTTTCCCTTGACAGAAACACAATTTCTCTTTCGGGCATTTCCACTTCCATTTTTGTTGTGGCTTTCATTCTTGTCCAGCCACTGCATCTCTTACAAATCCTTATGACTGTGTTCACTGACAAGGATTAGATAGCACCATTAACCTCCAGTCAAGGGCACTGTCTCACTTACTAGACTTTTTTTTTGAATCAGACACCTTTGATCCCCAGCAATACCTATCAGCTGACATGTCACCAAGAATGTAATGCATATTAAAACAGGTCCGCAGCGGATAATGTCCCCCAGTAAATACTGTCCAGAACAGTATCTTGCCCAGAGTAGTATAAGGTCTGCAATCAAAGAGGGAGAAAGAGTCAGGAAAGGAGGAAGACAATAGGACAACAATAAAGGGCCAATTTTAAAACATAAAATTAAATAATATGCAAAATGTCAAAAATGTAACGATTTAGGTCAGATCAAAACAGACTGAAGTTTTTACTCTCTCTAGGGGATTTGAATACTCAATACTCAATTCTCTTTTCAGGAAATGGAAATGGTGTAGGTTCCTTTTACAGTTTGGAAAATCTTTGTCATCCATTATAAGGCATATTCCATTATCATTCTTACATACACACTGATCTAAAAATTGTCACTCAGTGGTACATAGTTTATTTCCTTAAATTTTTTTGTGGTTAAAAATGGGACTGGTATCAAGTTTCCAAAATACATGTTGTCTGCTATTCTTCTGTTTTCAAAGTCCACCTGCATTCATTGTTTGGGAGCAAGAAACCTGCTAGGTTTTAAAAAATACATTTTCTTTTTTCCAGTGATATTCCTGGTAAGTATGTCTGTGATCATTTCCCCTTCCCTCACTTACAAGACCAGAAAAAATCTTGAGAGCCTACAACACATCTGTTTTAAAGACGTGCTTGGTGCCCTCACTACTTCCCCAGTTTTGCCACCTGGATCTACCTCCTCTGAAGGCAGGACGCAGGGGGAAGTAAGAAAATCTGAGCTATGCCAAGCTCCCCAAGCAACTCTCAGCCTGAGATGCTGGTCCCCATCTCTTCTCTTCACATGCTGATTGTCTTCCATTATCTCACAGGTGGGGGATGAAGCTAAACCACATGGGAGAAGTAGCTACTGTTCTGTAAAAGAATGTTGTTGTTGTTGTTGTTTTAAAATAACAGTGTAAAACTGCATAACAACTTTGCATTAAAAAGGAGGGGGGATAGTCTGCAAAATGGTATCTGCCAGATGATTCATGGTTGCCTGAGCAAACTTAACCTGGCCATCTCATCTGTATATACAATGACACTATCTTTGAAAATAAAGTAATCTATTGTCTTTTTGCCTTCTTTTTTTTCTCAGGCATTCTGTGTATGCTCAGGACATACAAGGGAGCTGAATTGTGCTTTCTCTGGGAACACAAATGTTCCTTCTCTACCCTTCACATTCTTGATTTTTTAACTACCAAGCATAAGGATGCAAAAGAGCATATAGTCCAGCCCCTCAACTTCACATCCAACCATGTCACATGAATATAGTAGGCTCTGTTTTGAAGTTCTGTCTTATCAAACCTGAGTTTGATCTACCACTCTGATCGGAACACCTCAGACTTCCAGAAATAATGTGTATTAATATCTAGGAATGATGTCATTGTTCAAGCGCCGATACTGTCATTTAAGTTTTTCCTTCAGCTTTCCTGTTGTTCAAAGCCTGTATATTATATGTGTGTGTGTGGATGGACAAATAATTTCTAATCTCCTCCCTTCATTTTAGGTTAATGCAACTCTTCTGTCTCCTTTCTTATGGTGTGCTCTCCACTTCAGCCTAGTAGTCTTTTTCTCATCTGTCCCAGTCTTAATCCATCTTTCTTGAACACAAATATGTTCCTCTTATTCTCCTTCCTGAATATAGTATTTATGTACGTACAAAGAGAGAGCCAAGAAATAGCTAAAGGATTAGAAAGTCATACCAGTACCATATTGTTATCCCCTACAATACTAAGCACTGCTTTCTGAACAGTTTATGAGCTTCCTTCAAGCCCCAAAAAGAAGCAAAATGAATTATTAATCACAAATGGAAACGAAAAACTCGCAGTAAATTTTAGAAAGGGAGAAAGCAGCAGTCAATATATGTATTTTCAAAAATACTTGTCTGGTTTTGTTATAATGGATACCTGCAAAATGCGAGTCAGTTGAGCATCAGGTCTCAAATTACTACAGTTTAATAACAATTCTTGCTTTGTTCATACAATATGTGATGAACATCATAGTGTGCTTATGAAAGACTACAAAGAACACTTGATTGCCTGTCTCTTAGTTACATAACTTACTTAAATCAAAAAGTGGGACTAAACATTGAAAAGGTAAATATGGTAAACAAGCCCTGGTTTCAAATCAAATTGCTGTTATCAAGCCATTCATCTCAAGAAGGAGTAGATGGATCTGTTTGTTAGCAGGCTCTCCAATAATCATTAAAAGGGAGAACAGAGCCATTTCTCCAATAAGTGAAAAATAACATGCATGCTGAAATAAAAAGTGCTCTCCTTTTTTCACAGAAAGTTTTGTAAGAAAGAGTGGCATAAAGATTTCTGAAGTATATGAATTCTAAAACGGAAGTCCTAAAGGCAAGCAAAAATTGAACAGCATAATGTATGCCAATGACTAAACAATGCAATCATTTTTCTGAAATATCTTTCAGCTACAAACACACACTATTTCCAAAGCAGGATGAAATCTAGTTTTCGACACTCTGCCTTAAGATTAGCAGAAAAATTAAAGACTTTAGGAAGCAGTGACTTTCACTAGAGATTACTCAATGTGACCAGTGATTATTCAGAATCAAGTCACATTCAAGCAGAACAGGTTCATGATAGGTGTATATAGTTGCGTAATTCTCATCACTTCCCTCTGACATGGGGAAGGCACGATGGTTACCATTTAGCTATTCACCTAAATCTTCGGAAATAAACTGGAAAAGGTCTCCCAGAAACAATGCAATTGCACAAAAAAAAGTTAGTTCCTTTTGCACAGAAATTTTGTAGTACCTTTAGCATGATAAGACTCATAGGGCAGTGACTCATGGGTCACGCTCGAACTTGAGGACAGTGATAAGCAGAGGATGACAGGGATCTATTCTGGTTCATGTTGTGTTTAGTGTCTTTATCAATGATCTGGAAGAGATGATGGAGTATTCTCTCATCAAGTTTACAGGTGACACTGAAATGGGAGGCTGTCAATATACTTAAGGTCAGGGCTGCCATTCAGTGAGACCCACATAGACTGGAGGAATGGACCTCAAGACCTCTTCAACAAGGACAGATGCAAAAACCTCCATCTGGAAAGACACTACCCTCTTCAAGGTTTCTGGCTCCAGAGCAGGCCCTGGGGGTCCTGGAACACAGTGAGTTTAACATGAGCCCATGATAGATGAAAGGAAGGATGTACATAATTCACTTCTTCCTCTTTAAACCTGGCCTATCTCTCTTCTCATACCACTAAGTTTAAAAAACAAGATCCCAATCTACAGATTAGAACAATTAAGAAGAGAAGAAGCTATGCAAAAATACCCAGATCTCTTACTGATTTTGACTTGGAACTAAGGGCTACATATTTACAAATAAATGAAAACAGCTAAAGTACATTGTCTGCCACTGAACATTGTCTGGCTCACATGCACATGCTTCTCTTCTCTTCCAAGACATAGTGACTGCATTCAAACTGTCTACTGAAAAAACTCTACTGGTCCACACTATATTCATGCATTAGCTAGAAAAATGCTAACTGGCATGGCAAAAAAACATGCCAGGAATTGTGTAAACAACCAAGCAGGGACTACGGCCAGTGCTTAACCTGGCACCATGGTCCCATTATCATTACTCATACATACCTCTTCAATGGCATCATTCACATCTTTATCCACATAGATTACAATGGCTTCAGCAATGAAGGACAAGTGAAGCCCATGTTAAAAACAAAACAAACAAACAAAAAAAAAAAAAGAGACAAGCAATAAATACTATCTTAAAGCTTGATCATGGCAGCATCACAATTTCTATTCACTGACAGCTTTCAACAGTTTCATAACACTAAGGGAAGCATTACTTTTAAAGAATGGTTCACTTCATTCAGTTCAATTCACTACTATGACATATAGGTTTCATCTTAAACTTTCAATACTGCCATGGTCTATTCCTCTCCCCTGTTACACCCTCCATCGCACCCAGTGAAATAATCTCAAAAATTTTTCCATTACGTGTCCATCAGCTGCAACTAGACCAGTAATCCCATTTCCTGTATCTCCTGCATTATGTGAGTTTTCCTTTATACAAGTCAACATAGCCTTGCAGCAGTCAGCTAGTTTTACAGAGCCTTTAACACCAAATGTGCAAAAGTATCAACTATGTTCCTTCATATTACCTTAATGAGGTGTCAATGAAAACACAGTATGCAACTGGAATCAAATAATGTGTTTGGCAGCAACTTTCAACAGTATAATCCTTAACAAATAATTCAACCTCAGCCACTAATGTTTCAAGCTCCACATGGCAGGTAATTTTCAGGCAAACTGGGTGTGCTGGTAGCAGAAACAGGGATGGTGAGATGTTGTTAGGGAATGCATGACATTACGCTGCTCATTCTGAGAGGTCAGAATGGAGTGCACTAGAAATGGAGACAGAAGAAGGAACAACTAAATATTATTGCCTAATGTTATCCACAGAATCTCAATAAGCACAAGGAAAATAAGAAAATGCACTGAGATACTGAATTACTCAGGAAGGGTTTGGTTGTGAAACACCCACACAGCAGGTGCTCAGGTGGCTAAGAAGAGTGAGACACCTTGTTGGTAGGGGATCACCATTCATTACATGTAACAGGATCATCTGCTAAAAACCTCTACCATCCATTTCAAGACAGTGTCTTGTGCTTAGATGAGCTTGGCTCTCTAGTGAGCATTAAGGGAAAATAAACTGAGATAAGAAAAGAGCTTGCCCAGCCCACTACTGTACTGACAAAAAGAACTGCCTGAAGACTCAGAAAGGTCTAAGTTCCTCAGTAGCTGAGCTATATACCCTCACTTTGCAAAAAGATTTTTATTCACATTACTATTCATTTACCAGAGATTTCTATTTAATAGATGCTCATCATCAAGGTGTGATGAAGCTTAGCACTGAACAGGGACCTTTGCAAAACCACAACCATATCGTGTTTTTAGAATATTACATGCCCATGTCTTCTGATACTAAATAACATGCTGGACACAGCCCCTGCTGGTTAATCATTTTGGTACATCCATCCTCCAACACAGGAACGTGAGGCATAAGCGTCTCCTTTAGCCTTGATGGGAGAACAAGTAACACCTGGTTAGTCTCTTACTCCAGTATCAACAGTTTTATAGGTTCTACTTAGCATTCCTGCTAGGAAATGAAGAAAAATTTTGCTGAGTCTCCACACTCCAAAAGAATGGTGTTTTTCACAGGACCAGGTTTGTACAACTCTCTGGTCCTTTTGTTTTGACTGAAGGAGTACTTACTGACAGACCGTGGAGACTGCCTATGTGATTTGGGCAGAACCACCACAGCAATCACTGCACTACATTTTATAGGTGAGGAGTTATAACAATACTGTATACCAGGAGAGCACACATAGCATGACTGCAGCTGTGACAAGAAAGCTATGTTTGTATCACAACACAAGCCCCACATATCTGTGAAATTAGCTCACTTCTGTTATAACAACATTTGCACTTGCAGTTCTAGTAGGCCTCAGAGATTATGCAATTTAACTCTTAGTTTACACGGCTATGTCAGTAGATGTGTTTACTGGAGACGTATTCTGAGATACACAAACTTGCACCTAGAATTAAAAGGGAATTGAGAGTGCAACATGGGTAATCCAGACAAGAAGACAATAAAGAAAACAAAAGTTAAGGAATAAATTGTCCAAGGCAGCAAAACAAACAATGTTCGCTGGTGTTCCAGTTCTGCAAGGTGCTGGACTCTTCTTTGGAGAGCTGAGTCTTAAATATGTCTTAAGTTATGGAGTCAAGGGGTCCAACGCCTTAAAGTATTAAACCTACATATTCAGAAATCTTACCTCAGAAGAAATTATGCCATTATCATTATATTTAGTTTCTTGGCTAACTTACTAAGAATTTCCCTTCAATAAGCACATGAGTACGTGTTCTGGAGAGGGAAGTCATGAACACTGACTGAGCTGTCAGACTGCAAAGGCTGTCCCGAAAGCATGAATGCAAAGCTGTTCATTTAATGGTTTTGACATAAATAATAATCAGGTTAAGCACTGAAGTATATGAGGGATCAAAACAGTATAATGACAGGCTATCAAAATAGTCACAGCCTTCCAAAGCTGCCTCATAGATTGGAATATAGAAGCCAAAAGAATGAATAATTGTAAGTGGGTTTAATTGTTCAGTGCTTTAATCGAAACAAGCTTCATACTCAAAAGGGAATTAGCCTTGGTGACAAAGATTTACAGTAGCCAGGAAGTTTTTTCATGTATGAGGAGGGATCAGTATAGCTCAAATCAATTATTTTATGTGAGGATAATGACAGTACAGAAGCCAAAGGAGGCCAGATGGAAGGAACACCATCCTTATTAAAAGGTTAGTGAGAAAATATCCTATACCTTCGATGCTTTCAAGACTTGCACACTTCACAGCTACTTAGGCAGATACGTCTTAAAATCAAAGAAATTATAGTGGAGAAAAACATGCCGGCTGTATCACCTTGCTGAGTAAAATATATGGAGGTTTCTATTTGAATGCACTCTATTCTGTAAGACCAAAAAAATAGGTCTATAAATGTCCATGAGGGAAAAGTCATGTTTGCAGTTCCTAAATAATACACAAAACAAGGGAATTCAGTTTTATGTCTCTTCAGTTTTGATGAGTCTTTTCACCTCTCCATTGACCCTTGCTTGTCCATAACCTGGAAACCGAGTATTGAAGTTATCTGAAGGAGATGCCTTCAATTATGCCAGATGAACAGAAGGTAGCAAGTATCTATTGGAATTGGATCACACTATCCTCATCTGAAAGCTTAGTTTGATAAGTTGACTTCCCATGATAAGTTAACTCATATCCCATCACAGATTGTGTAGGTCAATTAATTCATAATTAAGCAGGAAATAAAATACCTGCCAAGTCCAGAGAGATGATATTATTAATTAGATTAGATAATTATTAATTTAGCAGGAAAACAGTGATTAATACAATAACTAAGGAAGACAGGGTAACAGAAATTAATAAAATTGAGGGAAGAAATAATGGTGAAAAAACATATACAGGGCTAGAAGATTGCCAATAGAATTATCAGAGTATTGCTCCTGCTTTCATTTTTCTACTAATGAACTCGGTACAAAAAGGGATAAGAGAGAAATGTGCCAACTAAATTCAATGACAAGATGTTAGGAAAATTTTGTCGATGCAAAAAGATATCGGAATGGCATAAAGGAAGAACTGAGGTATACTGAGCACTGGAGTTGTAAATATGGGATTAAGTGTAACAGGAAAACACATCAGGTTATACAGGTCAGGGCTAATAAGAACTATTATTCATTAGAAACTAGTACACCTTATATTTGATACCATGTAAGAAGGAAAAAGACTCGAGTATATTATGTGATCACTGGAGGACTATGAGACAGCAGTGCTACTTGGATATGACAACAGACAAATGTGGAATGCGTAAGAGAGGCATTTCCAAAAGAAAGCAGGGAAAAATAATTAAGAGTAGTATTACTGTGTCAGGATGATCGACACTCTACCATCCACAATCAAAACACTAATTAGGCTCAGAGAAGTGGTAGCAAAAAGATTTATTAGTCTAGATCTAGTAAATACTAGGATTTTTCTCTAATGAAATCTAGTAGGCTGCCTAAGTACTGGAGATTTTAAGTCTCTTCACTCTAAACAGGCAGCCTCAACACTGATAAAATTCATCTCATATTAAGGAAGACAATTTTTCAATTTTGTATTTACTAGTCTCTCAAGCCATTTCTAGGTGATTAAATTATGAAGAAAATTATGGCATAATGTAGTCATATTTCATGTTGGAAGAGACATTTTCTTCACTAGACACAACATGGATAGATTTTAGTGGCAATTGTGGGGTTTTTCGTAATACTACTGGCCACAAAATTCTATAGTTGTGGGTTTTTTCTCAATACACAACATTAAAGTGAATGCTCTGAGTCTTCAAATTTTCTTTTCCCATTCTGATTAATGCTCTTGTATCTATTAGGCAGGAAATGAATGAAGAGTTGATATGAATGAAGTCTACAAGTCCATGAATAACACAGAGAAAGTGAACAGGGAAAAACTTGTTAATCTTCAGCATAAACGACAGAGTACTCAAGAACAAAATATAAATGGAAATATGTTTTTATCATCCAACACCCACACTTCATAGTGAACCTCACTGCCACAGAAGTTTATGCCAGATGAATATTGACATGTATTTTAAAAAAGGTAGGACAACTTCACGAATATTATGCCTACTAGTGGCTATTTAAAAGAATAGTGTGGCTGTCATCTCTCTCTGCTTGCCAGAAATTGTTGGGTCAGAGGAAGAGCCAAGCCATACTTGTCTTCCTCCTCATCTTTTTCGCCTAAGCATCCGTGACTCACCACTTCCAGGGACACAATACTGGGATTCTAGACTTTTTATAGATGTCCATACACAAGTTGCTAATTTCTTTTTACAAAATAAACTTTAAGGTAAATGTTAAAAATGGAAATGTCAGAGTTTATTTTTGCACCTCCAAATAACTAGTGTTCAGAAATTGGAAACCAATTCAATAACAATTTAGAGAACAGTTTTACTGGCAGGAAATCACCTGTCCAGGAACTACTTTAGGGAGACAATCCCCATGTCCAACTACTTTTATATTAAAAACAAATGTTCTGTGGTATTGAAAGCGTTTCATTACACAGCTCATACACCTTGTCTAGAGGTAATTTCTAACAGATTCCGACTTCCTCTGCAAACATAAGTTTCTAGGCTCTCACTTGCTTACCCCAAGAGGAATTTCATAAGTGAACTAAATTCAGTTCAAACAAAAATGATTTTTCCATCACTTTACACCCTAGCAAACTGATACACACTAACTGTGATGAAGTTTAATGCAAACTGTTTACAATGTGTTGAACATCTTTTCACATTTATGTATAATGCATCCATTTCTCTTTTTTTAAAGAAAAAATGTAGTTCAAAGTCTAAATTTTATAAACTATTTCTTTTCTCAATAAGGCATGCACAAGAAAAAATTCAAGAACCAGCATAACGTGGCATTTAGTACTTATCTCTAAAAACAAACAGGCTACTTCAGCAGCCAAGTGCATAATATTTCCCCAAATATGTATGTATAATCTAGCATTAATAACTGTAAAATGTTGAAGAATAAATTTTGGCCACCCTGCTGCAGTTTTGCAATTATTTGAAAGGCCAACACAAAGCTCCAGAAGTTTCTTGTGAAACTGAGAACCACAGTTTGCTTCCTGTGTTTCTTCAGCACAAAGGGCTTTGCCAAGCATACTGAAAGCAAAACAAACCTGGCCTACGCTCCATTCACACAAAAGTAGTTGCTGAAAGAGCTGCACAAGCACAAACTACTTCTTTTCAGAAGTTATTTTAACCCCTCAAAATACATCTCTTGCAGGATCCAGTGTCTTTTTTCCAGAATGAAATAATTTCCTATCTATTGCTAACTCAAAAATGAGAGCCACTGGGCTTAAACAGCTCATGGAGCCAAAACAAATTGTTTTCAGAACAACCTCAGAAGGTTGAGGTACTCCCAAGTAGAAAGCATTTTGTGTTCCTGCCCCAAATAATCATCTGGTCTTACTTTATGCCTGCACTTGTGTCGTTCAAATAGTATAAGTCCTTTGTAATTTTGCAGCCAAAAAGTGGCAAAAATAGAGGCCATTTTTTCTTAAGGAATATCTGACCTATCATCAGAAATCTATATTGCAGAGTGTATCTGGAAATGCTCAGTACCCACCCATTCCTATTACAGCTGATGTTTTTAGAAGATATTTGAAAATCAAGACAACTGACTCAAGTATATAAACACAGGTTAAGGAGCATGGCTTTGGCCCCTAGTGGGAGGTTATCATTGCAGTCAGAAAACTAAAACATTTTTTATTTGTTTGCTTTTTTTTTTTTTTCCTTCAACTAAACTTAGGTTCTGCCTGAAACTTGCAGCAAACTACTTTAGGGTTCATCTTGCATTCAATACATTCACAGCTGGGAGCCATTCATCCAGACTATAGTTAACATTCAGTTAATGCTAAAAGGGGTCTATTTTCGGAGCAGTAAAAAGACTTTGGCTCTAGATGTGGACTCAATGTTTCAAAGAGACACCCTGGACTGGATTTAGGCAGACAGGCAATCCTGGCAGCACATCTACATCACGAAATGGAGTGCAGCACTGCGAGCCCTAACCTAGCAGAGATCCAAGACACAAGTTCATGAAGAAGGGGAGAGCACAGCACAGAAGTAGCTCAAGCAGCAGTTACCTGCGTTACGAGCTTTGCATGCTGACAGGAGTTGAGCCAACACACCAGGCAATTCAGCACTTTTCCATCCAGAATTAGTAAGAGCCAATTTTGCACTCATAAATGTAAATGCACTTGAAGTCAAACAGAAAATTGCAGTTCAGGTGTCTCCTGCCAGCATTATATCCCCAGATTTTTAAACCACTCTATTTTTACTGTCTGGTGTTTTTAAAGCATCCCTTCCACCCCTAAAAGGCTATGCAGAGACGCAGCACAAGCCAACAGTCTAAAAGCCCCTCTACGATGTTTAACCAGGCTGGGAACAGATATTTCATCAAAAAGTCTGACCTTGTCAGCATGTTCCAAACACATGCAGGACTTGATATCTATCAGCCTCACCAAAAGATGTGTGGAATTGTGACACTGTTTAGGAAGCAAAGGATACCACCTGCACAAAGCACAGCCAGAAGCTAGAGAAATGAATGATGAACTAAAAGAACTGCTCACTAGGAAGAACAAGAAAGCTTGGGTCTCTGCACCATGGACTACTGAAAAAAAGCAGACATGCTTTAGAAGGTTAACTCCAAGAGGGACAACCCTGTCTGAGGGTTCCCACATGCAAGAAGGTGTCCAGCTCTGATTAATTAGTCAGAGAATCAGATGAATAACACACCCTGAGTTAGAAGTTTTTGGAAAAAGCTCTCTCTGTTAGTGGCTGTTATTGGTGTCACTCTGTGGTACCCAGTTCTTCCCGTGTACTGTATGAGGACTCCACAGATTTGGTAGCTTTAGGGCATACCTGCTCTACACAGTGAAGATGATCCATTGATCCCAGAGCTGGCTTCAAAGAGACTGGCATGTCTCAGAGGGCAGGGAAGCACACTGCAATATTTTCCCAGGTCCCAGAAAGAGCAGTCACAATAGCACTGAGTTAATACCATCCACACTAACAAACTGTGCCCCTTGTCATGTATCATGAGCTCAAATGCAGTATAAGGCTGATACAGCTGAACAATGTCCCATTGCCCTACTGTTGGTCACAGCTATGTCATACACGTCAGCATTTCACAATGCTCCAAGTTGTCCAACTCAACTGCTCGTGTTTGGAATGCAAAGATGTTTGGTTTCCCCTTTCTTCACAGCAGCAGCTCAACAAAAGACAGTTAATTACTCAGAGGCAGCTGAAAATAGAGGCTGGAGAGCAAAGGCTGGAGGCTGGAGAGGGTGGAGCAAAGAAATAGAGAGGAGATTTTTAAACAGGCCTTATCATTAAAGCAGGCCATTTAATGACATCAGAAGATCAATGTAAGTCTTTGCATTGGTAGAGGACCTTCAAACAGACTGTGCCTGAACAGCCTTGAGGTCAAGCTCTCAGCAATTCTCAACATTCGAGTCTGCAGTTAATTTCTGTATCAATTTATCTAAAAAATAACAATGATGCAGCAAAGCCTCCGCTATCTCCCTGTCAATTTTAACAAAATGAAGATTGGCACAATTATCACATAAAACCATAAACAGAGACAAATTATGTATAAACAGCATAACTAAAGGTTGATTTAAATGTTAAAGATCAGGAGCGGTAATATGTAATTAGTCATGATTGAATCGCTTAAGGTTAACTGTTGGTGCACAGAATCTCCGAGGAATGGGCTGTAATTTCAGAGTTTATTGGTATTTATCTGACTAAATAGTTCCCTGAATTTCAGTTTTGACTGAGAAGTTTTACCAGTAGTTACTGTTTCTAAAATAACACAGTTCATTTCAAGCACTGTGTGTGCTCCAAACCCTCAAAATAACTGCTCCCTTTCAGGTAATGAAACTGAGCGTTCATATTAAAATGTATCTTCCAGAGCCATCAAAATGTATCTGCTATCTATTTACACATAAATGACCATTAATTATGGAAAAAAAACCCACCAAAACAGTTATAGATAAGCTTTTAGCATTCCCAATGTTACGGAACTTTCCTTGGTAAAGCTTCAATATTTAGTGTTTATCTTCAGTTAGAGATGTTAAATTTTCGAATCTTCATGTGTTACTACACTAGCTAAGCAAATTAAATGTAGATGGATAAATGGATGGATAGATAGATAGATAGATAGATAGATAGACAGACAGACAGACAGACAGATAGATATTCTTTATCCCTTTACTTCCTAAGCATGATTTCAGTTCCTGAGAAAACTTGGGAAACATTTGTAGTCAATTAAAAGGAAAAGCAGCATTTGAAAGCAAAGAGAAACAGGAATTAAGGCAATAATTTTACATAGCAACTCACTTTTTTGAGTCCTATATTTTTTTAATTCGCAATGTAAAATATTCAGTCTGTAAAAATCAGGTTGCTGTCGAGGGTTTAGATTGTGGGGTGACAATCAAACCCTGGCAGATGTATTGTTAACCTCCTCTCCCCGCCACTTCCCCCTCACTAAGGACAGGTGATCAGGAGGGAAGGAAGGACAGAGAGAAGAGAGTTGGAAAAATTAAAAATGTTTTACTAATACTACTAATAAGAATAGAGGAAACAATACAAAATATACAAAACCAATCTTGAAAGTCTCAGCAACTGCAGAGCCGGCACCCGAAGTCCTGGATTGGACTCTGCAGCCAACAGGAGCTGGATTCAGTCTGTCACTAGGCCTCAGTTCGCAGGGACAACTAGCAAGGTCCTCTCCTAATGTCGGCCATAAGCGGAAGGGATGAAGAAGGGCAAAGAGAAAGGGACAAGATCCTCGTGATCTCCCACTTTTATATGAAGTATTCACATGAATGGAATGTTATACACAGTTGGTCAGTTTCTTGGTCACCGGTTTCTGGTTGCCCCTCTCGCGAGATCTCCATCCATCCTTATCAATAACTTCGCATTCCATTGCTATGTTTACCAAAAGATGTATCTGGTTCTCCAGGGAAATGCAGTTAATATGAAGGCTTGAGCTGACAGGCAAATTCAGTAAAAGAGAAACTTGTTTTTCAGCAAAACCAGGACAGTTGGTTAGGCATCTGAACTGATATTCTCAAAAACTCCAGAAAAAAAATTACTTCGTATTATTAGTCCCAAGTGATACCCATAATAAAAAAAAAAAAATAATAATAATATAAAGAAAGAATGAAAGCTCTAATAGGGGAAGAAAAATGTACACATGCAGCAGAAATCAATAGAGGATTTTGGACAACCAGGTAATATTTTCTTACAAGCATAAAAGGTATTTTCGTGAAGAAATGGTTCATCTATCTCAAATTTTGCATAATGCTTTCAGTGTAAGTTGCTGAAGGGGATATCTGTCTTACAGTATTATTGTATATGCTCTTTTTTGCTACATGATCAGATTTTACAGAAACTACCCAAAATGAAAAAAGGTTACACTCTACACATCCAACATACATTAACAGTCACTATCATATATATCATATACAGAGGAATACCAACATTCTCTGAAGTGCAAAGAGAGTATGGGACCATGTACACATCTGGAAAGTCACAAGCTATTCCCACTGTAGATCATTAGAGGAAGTAACCAATTCACCTAACCAGCCCAGATGAACTTCTTGATTGATTTTTTCTGGGACTCCCATAAACAATGAAAAAACATCCATTCAGTCCCACTTTTTTATCGCATTCATTGTAAGATAACTGTAGAATTTGGGTTATATTCTAAAAACAGCCTTAGCAACCCAAAGGAATAAAATATTTGTTCCTCCAAAAAACATTACCTTAGATTCTGCAGAACAGTCATGCTATACAGGAGAAATCCACATTTCCTTCAGCAAGGAAGATCTGCTTCCACCACTGGTCTCATGAAGCTGCAGTTGGACCCACTAAACTTTCTCACATGAAGAACGGGTTTTTAGCTCTGAAGTTTAATACAGGATATTTAACAGCTGAGAGTTTTTAGCTTTTGATCTCCAGTATTGATTTACAGAACTTCCGTTTCACGGAATGTCCCATTGACAAGTTTTATTTTGCGACATTTTCTTTGCTCTCCTCTTTTTCATATTCAGAGCAATTGTGAGGAAGAAACACTTAAAATCAACTAACAGCAGTACCGGCAGTACCTTCAGATAGAAGGAATGTAACAATTTGAATTGCATTTTCCTGCTTAAATTACATATGTAGCTCCAATTCACAGTGTGGATTTCTGCTACATTCGAGGGAATACAGGAATAGTCGTATTCATGGTGTGCTTCCTGGCACACCCACCATCCAGCTTGTACAGATGCTTTTTCACAAATGAGAAACAGTTTACATGTACGGGTTCCTCATGACCTGGGTGGGCTTTTGGGAAAAGACCCGAGGCTTCACTGTGCAAGAAAAACAAATCTGGTCCCAAAAAGTGCATCTGAAACGTCAGGCAGGTCTTGCTTGCTGGTCCCTCGAAGCAAAGTGTTTTGATGAATCGTGGCCAACAGAGAGAGAGCCTCTCTAATGACAAGGCTAGTTCTTCTCCTAGTTACTCTCAGAACACATCCTCTTCATCCTCTTCATTTTCATCGTCTTCACACACCCTTTTCCAGCATACTGTTCAAACTGATATCTTCCTTCTTCTCAAAAGCTCCTTTTTTCAAATAACTACGTTAATCTGAGCAGTTCTCCATGCTGGTCAATGTCCGTAGATACTTCTTCTAAATTATTCTATCCACAATTATGTCCATAGTTTAGAAAGATAACTAAACCCATTTCATAGTAAAGTTGCACATTTAAGAGATTGTATGATGTTGGACCAAAGGCCAACAGTGAAGAGCAATGGTATGTTTACTCATGTCTCTGTCTTCTGCCATTTTTTGTGCTATTTTTAAACCATGCACGTAAAAGCATTACAGATTTGTTGTAAAGGTTGCTGGATGGTGACCAGAACATAATTGTTTTGTTACCTAACATTACCAGAGTCTTTGAAACAGGTAGCTATTCACTGGAGCTTGGGACTGGATTTTGTTTTTCTCTACTGTTCACTGTTTATATAAATGTCTTTCCAACATATTGTCTATCCTTATTTTTTATCTGCTTCAGACTGATAGGCTTCTGCTATGCCTATTAAAAAAAAAAAAAAAGAGAGAGATAAAGTCAATGTTTTTCTTCAGTACACATGGCATCTCAGAAAATGAATTGTAGCACTGCACATTATTAGATGTGCAGGTAATGATGTATTCCCCCTGCCAAACTCTTCACAGATAATAAAAATTACATGCTTGTTGCAGACACACTAATTATGTGCAGTTATGGACAAGAAAAAATTGATTCCCTTCCTGGGGTGCAGATTAGTTTGTATTGAATGCTACCTTTGGCAAGGCGTTTGTCGATTTTATTTTAATTTTCTTAGCAGCAAATTAGAAATATATTTGAAAACTATTAAATCTGAAATACAGCCAGAGAAGCTGATGAATTAAATTGATAGTGGAGTTTCTCTACCATCTATTCCTGACTGAAAGGAAGGAAATTATTTCTTTGGCTTGCATAAAGTGAGTTCAGTGTTTCATATAACAAGAATATCTAGAGATGACAGACAAGACCAGAACTGTGCCAGCTGCTGCAGAAACATATGTAACTACAGTTTCTTTTCAACAGCTCAATAAAAAGTGACTTTGTAGATAGTATTTCCATTACTATTAATAGCAAACTAATGTCCACGGGAAAAAAAAAAAAAAAAAAAACATGGCTAGAACAGGATAGGCCTCTGTCAAGTGGTCAAATTTCTAAATAAGCCCTAGAAAATGTAGGCATATGGTCACAGGTTGTGAGCCAACTCCTGCCTGGCCTCAGCATTGCAGAAGACATCATATTGCCGATTCCTCCAGGCAGCCTGCTGCCTGCAAAAGTCTGAGTTTCCAGGTTTCCACTCCGTTGGGCCAGATTTATTCAGCTGACAAAAGACATGTGTTTCTAATTGGTTGTCCTAGATTTGGGACGTGGGATGGCACTGACAAAAATCAGTTATAATCTTCAGAAGAATCCTTTTCAAGCTGTAAAAAAAGTTCAGAAACCAAATCAAACCATAAGGAACTCCCCTACCTTTTGAAAAGAAAGAGCTCTGTTGTACGTTTCAGAAATGCACAGCTTAATTGGGACAAAAAAATGCTATGGACCTTTAGTTCAAGGGAATGTTCTCTGTCAGTGTACCTATTAGTAGCTGCAGCTACAAGAACTAGAAAACAAAAGCAGAAGCACCATTAGAAGATGAAAAAATAACCTTAATTGTCATCCATCCTGTGCTGGAAGATTCATACCTCACATGAAAAACTGGAAAGACTCACAGCCACACAAATCCATGAAGAATGTTTCTGGCCTTTTTTTTGTGCCAAGGCAGCAGGGTGGAGCCCTTGGTCCATGACCGAGGCCTGTGTCCTCAGCCTTGCACAGCAGGCAAACAAGAACGCAGCCCCCACCTGGGGAGCCTGCAGCATTCCCAAACTCCATCACTTCTGTACAACAACTCTCTGTGACAGAGCATTGTTCCCTACATTCCTTTTGGCAAAAAATGTTTCACAGATTATTCAAGACCCAGCACACAGAATTCACACAAAAGCCAACAGAACTCTGCCCAGGTGAAGAGGGGCAATGGATGGAGCAGAACAGAAGTGGCAGTGACAAAGTTTCAGCTTCATCTGGAAACGCATAAGTTACTGAAGACGTAACAGGTAACTCTGGGGCCCAGTGGGACACGACACAGCCTTAGCAGCTTGTGTTCAAAGCAAAATAGGCACAGAGCTAAGACACTTTCTCCATCTACACCCAGCCAGTAGCTATCCTATACTATTTAGGCTGCATTAGGCTTGAGTCATGGGGACTTTTATCTCTGAATCTGAGTCCCCCACAACTTCTCATTCTGCAGGGAGAGGTGCAGAAAAAGCAGAGAACCATCTGCAGTGCTGACGCCAGCTCATTCTCTGTTTAATGAACTCCCGTCTAAAAAGTAAAGATCAGCTGTAGGAAACCAGATCTAGCTACAGCAATATGAAGCAAGATCTTGTTTTCATTTTTTCTGTTTTCAACAGAGCTACTAACAGCAGCAACATTCTGCTGGAGCAGTCAGGAGAGAGAACAACATTGAGCCTTGTGCTCACCCACTCAGTTTAAAGGAAATGTCTGTTGCTCCTTTCTTTGCCTTGTGCATTTATTATCTTATTCTTTCAGTTACTACAACTTCCTTCCCTCCATAAAAACTATTGCTGGCAATGCCTCTAAGGCAGATCAGTCATTCCAGGCAGAAAAATTTCATTTGTAATTCCCATTATCATACTCAGACAAAAGAACAACAAAACTCTTAAAGATATTAAATGTTAATTATGCTTATTCTATAAACAGATTATCATTTAGCACATCATTTAGATTACAAGAAAAAATAGTGAGAAAGCATTACATAGTCAATAAACAAAAATATACTTTAGGCTACATTACTGTAAACCATTTTCATCTACTGGAAGAGCATTAAAGGAACTGGCAGTCCACAATCCAGTCAACTTCCATTTCTAAGATGCTTTTCTTCCCTTCTGATCTGAACTCCCTTGTTGTTCGAAGCATTTTCTTTAAAGGACTCAAGCATAAGGGGAACTTTCCATTAAGTGGAAGGGACAATGACATTATTATAGTGAAAGCCCTTTCAAAACACCCAAGGAGATACATGTTTTTTCTTAAAAAAAAAAAAAAAAAAAAAAAGCAACAAAACACACAAAAACTTCATTGCTATTCCTTATTCCTTACTTCAGTTGGCTTAACAGTATGTTCAAAATTTGTAGCCAGAACTATCTTTTCTTTATTGACTATATCACTGCAAACCTCCTCTGAGCCAAATACAATAAAAGTGCTACAAAAGTATTAAGATAGCCAGCACAATAAAAGTCAACATTCAAATATATTTTGAGCAAGCTGGTTTGGATAAACATTTTTCATGTTTTTGTCTGTTGGTACATTAGTGAAAATTGTCCAAGCTTATCCTGGCAAAGAAATCTTATACACTGAGGATTTATAAGTTATACTGAGCAATATTTTTTCTAGTTAATCATTCGGTCCAGTTTTGCTTTTTAGGCATTTGAGTTGCCCAGCTTCACCTTGAATTTAATAGGCTACCTATATAGCGCTCTTGTTTTGTCAGATATCCTTCCCTCCCAGCCTTCTCTGTTTACTTGTTATACAAAATAACTACTCTTATCAGAAAGGTAATCATGAGAACAAATATTAACCTAAATATCTTTAAAACCAGTTGAGAATAAATCAAAAGAGATTTGCAGAATGATCGTGGAAACTGTTTAAGAGATGAATGGGGGATAAAATAAATGATAATAAATGAGATGCACTTACAAACCTCTTCAAAGACCATCAGAACTAAGTAAGCCAGGGGATACAGTTTTGTTTCCACACCATTTTGAGGCATAATGACAAAGTCCACATGAAAGAGCTATAGCAAGTTCCCATGAATTGCCACATATTTATGGGCTGCTAAGAAAGCAGATGATAAAAGGGATTAATGCTTAATTTACATATTCTACTAATAAAGTGGCAAGGTCTTATGGAACAAACACAACAGCTGCAAATTATGTAATTACGTATCTGTATGCAAATTTGCAGACATCTCATAAATGTTGGAATACTATTTGCAATGCTAATTAAGTGCCTTTTATTGCGTCTGCATAATTCCTACATGTGATTCTGTGCCAGATGTCAATGTAGCTTGCAAAACCTTTATTGTCAGGTTAGCTGAGGTAGCACACATTAACGCTGCTCATAAAAATCCTATTTTTAATTAAACTACCTGCAGTGTCTCAATAATTTCTCATTGTTTTCCTGTCCAAATCAGTTGGTCAATTTCTTTTTTCAAATTGCACAACTGAATCACAACTTCCAAAAGTATGGAAGTCTCCCTGCCCCACCTTAGCAATACTTAAAAGGAAACAAAAAAAATAAATAAAAACCGGAAAAGTAACATCTCTGGAAGCCAATATCAGTTCCTCATGGAAGTTTAACATGGAGAAGAACAGTGTAAAGAGAAAGATAAACAAGGGATACCGATTTTGACTAATTTGAAAGTGTCTCAGAGAAGAAAGAAAGTAAATGGAGATTGCAATCAACTGGTGGCAACAGTGAATCTCTCCTTTGGTTTGTAAATATGATGTTCAGTGTGTAAGTCATAACTCAGGACTGTAGTTCCTCCTTAAGCCATTCTTCTGAAAGGCCCAGTTTGAACAATATCTTCCACATAACATTTCTTGATCTTAGGCCAACTCACTGAACAGAGAAGCCAAAGAAAAAACAATCGTGAAAAGAAACAAATAAGAAAATTAACTGTTTCTTCCTCTGAACAAGCAACTGTCAGTTTGTTACTTTTAATAGTATAGGATCCAATAAAGTACAAATACAGCAACAAAACAAGTGCTTCAGTTTTAACAATGTCTCATTAAAAGGTGCTTAGTAAAAACTTTATGATGCCCTTGATTTAGACCACTGTCCTACAACACTTAAAGCCACAAAGCAACAGCAAACCTTCCCCAGGCAGTTAGAGGAGTGCAAAAATTTTAACGGCTTAGTTGGCCAGTCTTTTCTGTCTGAACAAATTTGTCTTCTGCAGCAGTAGGACACTCTTTTGCACATTTTCCCATTCTGACCTGGCTTCTCAACACACTCACCAAAGACCTCAGTTTTGAGCGAGTAATAATGTACTTTACAGAAATAATTTTACCCACATTTCAGTGTGAATTGTGAAATCAGACTTCTCCACAAAATAAATAAATATTATCATAGATTTGCCACAAAGCCGAATCTTCTGAAATACCTGGTTATATGGAGTTTACTACACCATTTTCTGATGGAAGCACTTTATGACAAATTATATAAAATTATACTTGGCATGAACTAGTCATAGTAGCCTATCTGGCTCAGCCCAGAATAAATCTGGGACTGTGGATCAAGCTCTAACCTTCTTCTTTTTTTTTTTTTTTTTCCATATTCCACTTTATGATATTTTCCACCAAAATGACTAGTTGTGAGATTTAGGTCTATCAGTGTCAAATCATTAAAGCTGCTGGGGTCAAATCCAACTTTAAATTATAATATCATCCAACTGTACTTCACCTGGAGGGTGGTTGGAGACCTGTGTAACCCAAGCGGAAGAAAGGTGCAGTCAGTCGAGTCATTTTTGTTGAGGGAGTTGGTAAAGAAAGGAGTCTGCAATTAACTTTGCCAGATCAAAAGTTGCAATAAACTAGGGTTGGCCAACATGATCTAACAAGATATCCATTCACAACACTAAGGAAATCTGCCTTGCTTTCATCTGACAGAGCACTGAATTTTTAGACAAGCATTATCTGACAATTATTCTCCATTGCCAGTTGGCTAGGAGGTTGGTATGTGAACTGGAAAACAGGAGGAGTATTCTGGAATTTATACCATATGTGTGTCAGTTGTCCATGGGATTGGTCCTTTGGAAGAATTCAAGTCTCTTTGTGGCTTGGATTTGGGAATATTATCCTCATTCTATGCATTTAATGCAAGGATTAAAATTCTCAAAAGATTCTTTGCTTTTATTTCTTCCTGTTTCCTGGCAGTCAGGTTTTATTCTGAAAACCTAAGTCTTTTACCACAGAAGAGAGAATATGAATAATAGTTCAAGAACAGTCAATTCACTATTTCACTTGCTGGTATTTACAACTGATCAAGAGGTAGCCACAGCCTCAAACTCCTCTAGATTTCCAGGGAAGTATGTCTCCCAGAGGACAGGTAAAAATGATTCCTCTAGAATAATTCCAATTCAGAGGAACAAAGTAGAAGAGGAAGTTAGAAATGGTCACTTCTAGATCTACTGCTACTAGTCATTATTCGAGCACTAAGTTAGACAACGGCATAATAATTAATAAACCATATGAGTTGAAAACTAATCTGAGTTTTAAAAATGTTTGGGTAACAGTTACAGAGATCTCTTTCACAAAAATCTTTGCAAGATAAAAATGATGAAATGTACAATTACCAAATGCAAACAATAGAATGTTACAGACTTGTGTCCTTGAAATTTGAGATGTCAACTTTTTTCAAATCTATCTTTATATGTGATTTATTGTCTTATTCAACTGTATGGTTATTTAATCTTACTAGTAATTATTTGAGCTGCTTTAATCAGGTTAAAATCATGCAAAGAAGAAAAAATTACATTCAAGTCAATTTTTTAAAACTCTGTTCATTATGCCTTCCTTCTTCCCTAGTTTTTTTCTTCTTGACAGTCTTATTCATTTTTATAATTTCTAGACTGATAGATCACAGATTTACCATTTCAATTGGGATGTTTCCAACTGAAAATTCATTCT
The DNA here is from genome assembly GCF_037038585.1 of Patagioenas fasciata. Classification (NCBI taxonomy): domain Eukaryota; kingdom Metazoa; phylum Chordata; class Aves; order Columbiformes; family Columbidae; genus Patagioenas; species Patagioenas fasciata. Next base: position 32,825,556 of record NC_092523.1, on the reverse strand, counting down.
CTCTGTTTTCTCCTGACAGATATCCTGCTACTGGTATATATTAAGATGGTTACTCTCTTAGTAGTTCTATGGAAATTCTTCTCCCTCACTCTCTAAAGTTCTCAAACAAGTGCACAGGGAGCATATACTAGTGATGTATCAAAGTAAATTATTAGCTATAACAACTATAGTATCAACCTGAGTTTATAAAGCATGGTTTAAATGACAGCTACAAGTCTTCTGCACTCCAGAAAATCAAGTTGCATGTTTGAGAGTGATCAGAACCCAAAATCTGAACTTAAATAGACAATCAAGTCTTAAGCTGCCTGATCCTAAGTCACATACTTTCAGACCCATAAATTCTACTACTTCTTTGCCAAAAGTTGTATTACACATTGTAATGCAGATAACATTATTATACTGTTTTTTGCGGTCATCCATGTGTTCATTATCTAAGGAAAGGCTTCCAATCTCTGCTCTTCTGATTTTGACAGCCATGTAACAGAGATTGTTGTACATTCACAGACTCTTTCTTCTTCACTTCCTTCTGTAAAGCCAGGCCAAAAAAAAAAAAAGGTAAATCAACAATATTCCTTACACAGTAGCTTTGTTTCCAATAAAAGCAGCTACTGTTGGCCAGGAATATTACAGTGAGTCTATAAGACACATTTCTTCAGCTGTGTGAATAACTATTTTGTGGAGGTTTCTGGCTGATCCCACAAAATAAAATAAAACACCTCAAAACATTTCTTAAAATTAAAAAGGAGATACTGGATTATACTATAGGGTTCTGTTCTGCTTTAAAACTTAAATTTAGATTATTTCAAGGGAAGCTGAATTCTGAAACCACAGTCGATATACCTTGTTTTGACAAAGTTATACTGTAATATATAAGGTTTCCCTACTTTTTATTGGCTAGAAAATGAATAATTCATGCAGTTTCCATAAAGAAAAGCTTGTTTCCTGAAAAAAATTCACCTGGAGTCTCCTAACTCTTATTCCAAATTAGTGGGGTTTGAGCATTGTTTTTCTTTTATCATCTCTGAAAATGTCATCTGCAGTTGTCATGGGTGCGTTAAAAGATAATAATAACACCAAAACAATCTTGAGTAGTAGGGAATTTCAGAGTAGTAAGATCTAGAAACCAAATTAATTTTGGCTACTGCTCAGCTGCTTCCCAGCAAGCTGGCTCCAGGAACTCTTTGCTCCTTTGAGATCGTGGTGTTCTACTTATTTCTTTTCAGCAAGAAAAATTCTCATTTAGTGGTGTTGCTCCATGTGTATCCAAGAAAAATTATAAATTATTAATATGTAAGCTTCATACAATCAGATGATAAATTTAAGTATTATTCAGGCTGCTAGGATTCACACAAGCCAGCCGATAATACTTGGAGACTAGTCTTACTGTAGTAAGATTTTTGCACTTTTATTAAACAGATAAAATATTTTTTTAATACTTCAAGAAAGACTTGTATGTACAGTAGTCTGGCCATGTATAACAGTTTAGAAGCAGCACTCCAGAAAGTAGGGAACTAGAATGGTAACTGAGAAGATAAAGAAACCTGATAGCCATGTGTACCACGAGATGTGAACTAACCTAACTTGTTTTTCTGTAAATGTAAAAAAATAATTTAAAAAAAAAAAAAATACAGGAGATGTAAGTATGGATGAGGTTTGAGAGCAGCTGAAAGGATGAACCTGTATTGTGAGTATAATATTCCAGGAAGAAAGGTCCTGTTGTAACATGTAACATAGTGATTTATTTCCTGAAAGAAATTCTAATGGGAAGCAGCAAAGATCTGTTGGATCAGCCCAGAATATCTGCATTTTAATGTGGACATCTGTAGTACAATACTCAGAAATTCAGATAGCCTTGCCCCAAAGCCTTACACAATAAAAACACCCGAAGACTCATCGATAAGCTAGACATCGCATCACATTTGTGATGAAATAATGCACACAGTATGAGGACACATTTTTTGTTTTCCAGACAAGACTGCAAAATTGCAAATTGAAAAAGATAGCTTTAAGAGGAATTGGGATGGGAACCAAGCTTTTCACAATTTATCAGATAGAGGTACCACTTGGTCATTTTTATCTCCCACGAAAAGTAGATAAGATTAGGAACACAGATGTTCTAATACATAAGTCACATAAGGCCAAGGAGAGCCCCAGGATTTTTTTTAACTTTAAGACCTGAAAAAGAAAGCCAGGGTATATGACTAGAAGTGAAAGATACTCCCCAGTGTTCTCCAGCTGGTTCTTAAAAGCTACCAAAAATTAACTTCAGACTCAGTCAGCATTAATAGGGTCAGAATTTCCATGCCAAGTAGTGATACCAAAGGGACCGAAGAACAGAGATGTAGTTCTAATGTACAAATAATGACTTGTCTCCTTAGATTTTTATAAAATGTCAGGCATCCAATTCTTCAGCCTTTGTGCTTACATACTCACAGGAGTCCTCTGCTGTGAGCAGGACAACTTGTATAGCAGAACCATGAGTAACAGTAGCACAAATGAAGTCTATGAGAACATACTCTTAGCCAGCCATCTAGCCTTTCCTCACACATACATTCACCTGCACAGTACCTGAAGCTGTGGAACTGACAGCATTGTGCTGCAAGGCTATGGAAGAAAAGCATGCTTGCAAAGCCTAGGAAAACTCTGACATATCCTTCCAATTTTGTTTTAAAGAAGCTATTTGTATTGTTTCATAAATCTGGTGCATGGTTCAGTCTTTCTGACAGACATCATGGCTTCATACTTCATCTGCCCTTTTTTCCTTTCATATTCCAGTGTGATGAGCCCCGAGGTCTGTCAGGAGTTTCCTGCATAGGTCATGGTAATTTTAAGCTGCTTTTGTTCAAATAAAAGAACTAAGATCAAAGGCATATATAAAAAGAATTTATCTTCAAGCTGAAAATACTGTTCAAATAATTCCTTATCTATTCTTGCACTTTATTCATTCTGGAAAGCAATTTTCTTCAGTTTGTTACATAAGTGTGCAATACAGGAATAGGCTTTCCATTTACTCTTCTAATGGCTTCCAAGGAGACCTGACCCACCGTTCTTAAAGCTCAAGGTAAGACAGTTTTGGTCTCAAAGTCCTTTTGCTTGTTAATTTGTTATTATGTTGAAGTCAAATCCATTATGGGATGCAGGTGGATATGCTGCTTCTGTTGTGCCTTTCAGCTTTCTCTTTGCTTGTTTGGGTCTTGAGAAGCCCCCTTTGAACCAGTTCTCCGCGTCAATAAGAATCCCAGTCGGTCAAACAAGATTTGGGCTTTTTCAAATGCAGTTACCCCTATGTTTATCTTTACAGTAATTATAAGAGAAAAAGAACATTAGAATACAAACAGGTTGATTACATCCCTCTCTGCAGTAGAGGTGATCTTAATATTGTTATGGTTGTGTCCTGAAGGGAATGAGAGAAAACTTGCTGGTAAATCTGAACCTCTTCACATACATGTGTGACACAGCACACCCCCCTGCAAACAACGGCCTTCTCATTCTCAGAGTAGCAAACCACCACCTTCCCATTCTCAAACAGAGTAGCATAGCATTAATAACAGTCACTGGGTCCCCAAAGGTTATGAAGGCAAAGTAACATTCTTCCTGCCACCAAGTGTTACCTTAATAAGATTAACACTGTATCTTGCTTCACCTGCACTGGTCCCAGCCCTGTACACAGATTGTGATGCTGTGGACTATTAAGCAAGGGAAGGTCACTCTGCTAATTTCCATCCCCTTTGAATGAGGTTTAGACACAGTAGGAAAAGTGTGCATTCTTGAGAATCCTGAAAACGCTAAAACCCTCCCCAGACACTGTAACTGAGCTCTTGCAAATTTCCAAAAGCTGCTCTGTGGCTTAAAGTAATTAGAGCAATTTCGGGATCCTGGCTTCCTACAGCTGTTCCGTACCACTGCAAGTAACCTGTCTGAAAATTCAGCTCCTTGGTAGAAAAAGAAGACTGACAGATGGTGAATAAATTCAAGGCTAGTTTATTTTTATAACTGGAAAATAACTTTCAGACATCCTGGTGGTCTACAGATTGTTTCCAGGTCTTTTCTATTTTAATGAAAGATAAAATATGACTCCGATTCAGGATCGGGCAATTTAATTTTAGCCAAATTGCAAAGAAAAATAAACACCAGCTCTTATTTTAAACTTTAACCTTCTGAGCCACTGAGACATTTATCTTATGCAAAAATTACTGCAATAATAATAATACTTTCTGGTTTACAACTGATTTACCAGGAAATTAATATTTGGTTTTATGAACACATTAAGCAGATGGTACCTATTGTTGAAATTATCCCATAAAAGTACATGTATTTGGACTTGGTTACAGTGTAATGCATTAGACTCTTTTAAGAGATTGGTGTGGTTGTTTTTTCTTTTTTTTTTTCCAACAAGCCATTTTAAGCCTATATCATGCAACCTTGGAGTTAACTGTGGTGACTCCATAACTGCAGTAATTTTAAAATGATTGACTTAGTAATTTTCCCTCATAAGGAAAGAAAAGAGCAATAATAATGTAAAGTGTTTACACATTTCTTGGAGTTCTGATCTGTCATTAGTTTCATCAAAATCACTGACAAACTGAATAGCTGTTAGAGAAGCTAAAGAATGGAGTAGAAACTTCTGGCCCCACTGACGTTAACACTAAACTTCCCTTTAGATTCTGCGAAGCTTCAATGTCCTTCAAATAGCAGTCTTGAAGATATGCAACCATGTTATCTGGTAGCAACTTGCACAGAACTGCTGACATCCTTCTACAATTTAAACATCCCATTCCACAAGAAGTCCCACTGAAATGAAAAAAGTTACTGCAGATTGCCCATGAGACATGGGAGTGGAATAATGACTGCATGTGTACTTCAGACTGGTCTTCTGACAAACTTTTTCATACTCTTTCATTACACTGTACTTCCTATCATTCAGTCACTGAAATTGTGTACACTTAAGTCAATAGAAAAACTCCCATCCACTTTAGGAGTTTCAAATCAATCCTTTATTCCCTCAAATTTTACATATTTTTTAAGGACATTGCAGAAGCATATACAGCATTAAAGAGTATCTTTGCCTGCAGTCCCAACAGCAGCTCTGTTGCTGAGTTTGGTCTCTTTCCAAATTGACAGACAAACTGGACCAGGTACTTCTAAGGTAACTGGCAACCCTGTCACCTCTGCAGGGGAACAAAGACTAGAGAAAACACTCGTTGAGAAATGTCTACAAGCCATCATTTTATTTCCATCACGTAAAGTCAAGCAAAAGGTGGAACTAATTTTTAAGAACAACTTCACACTTCATTTACTAAAATCATACCACTGAAAGAAATGGTTAAAGAAACTATTGCTCAATTCGATGTGATCGTAGACACACCTGTATGTAATTTGATCCTCTTTACACATAGTAACTGCAACTTTTATCAGAGATTTTCCAGGCTACATGACTAAAACTAATGTTCTAAAACCATTTTAAAAAGTGGTCAGTGATATGATTTTTCAAGTGGTGATTCTGCCACCCATGCTTCATGGCTTTGCTGTAGAAATATCCAAGCAACTAGATGAAAATATTTTTCTGTTCTGACTAAATCAGACAAACAAGACCTCTACAAAACACTGAGCGCTCAGCAGAGTGGAAGATCAAACTAATAAATCAGGTATCTAAATGTATGCAAAAGAATTTGATTTTAGGCACACAGACACAGACCCATGCCTCCTGACTTCTGCTACTTAATCTCTTTCCCTGCTTCTTCTCTGTTACAAGGGATTCAGATATAGAAGGTAATTCATATGTTATTTGGACTCTGTTTATACTAACCATAAAGAGAACTTAATGAGACAGGTAGACATTCCTAATTCAGGTGTCTCAGTTAACTGCCTAAAGTTGAGTTGGATGAATTCAAACTAAGTTTGGAAAGTCTTAGACACACTCTCTGAACTAGAAAAATAAATTGACTTAAAGGTGTTGCACTTACACAAATGCAGAAAGATCCCCAGCAGACTTCTAAAAGCCAATCTTAATTATAATTAGATGCAACAAACAAAAAAAAAAAAATGCAATGCTCACTCTGTTTCAAAAAATGTGTATAAAGCAGAAAATCCTAATTTAGTCAGTCTATAAATTTGTGGCAATTTATTACAACCTCTCAATATAAAAGTGATGGATAAACCACTGAGAACCAATGACCTGGAAACCTGGAATCCTCTACTCCAAAGTGGTGACAGGCAGCCTGCTGAGGAGGTCGGGCAGGAGAGCTGGCAGCAGCCTCGGCAGGTTTCTGATTAAAAAGTTCAGCTGGAACAGGATCCAATACTGAGCCACCAACACACAAACGACTGCTGGGAAGTTCTTTGGTGTGTTCTTATTTTTATATTTACATGTCCCAACATTGCTTCTGACTTACTGAAAATGGCATGCTACTTCAATTAAACAGGATGCATCATAAACCACAAGTAATAATCCATCAGAGGAGTTTTTAAATCAACCTGGGCTCTCCTCAGGATAATTATTTGCAGACATGCTCAGCTGCAAACAGTATTCTAGCTGCGTGCATACAGGCTGACACCAAGTTTTATGACAGTTTTCTTACCAGTTACTGACAAACACACCTGAATGGTGGGCATCTAAGAGAAGACATCTCTTCACCAGGTGCCCACCTGACTTTGAATTGATTCTTCTGTAGCACACAGTGGTCCCTTGTCTGAGCACAAATCTAACAAAGTGTATGTTTAGTTTCTGGTTTATAGGTTTTGCCTGTGTGTCCTCTGCAGCAGTTGGAAGACTTGCAATATTTAGGTCGTCTCCTTAAAAAGCAACTCTACTTTTTTTCTCAGGACCAGATTGGTTTTCTGTGAAAAAACTCTAGAACACACTTCTCCTATCAATCACTGTACAGTTTGCAATTCTCACTTTCCCAAGATGTTTATGTCTGAACACTTATCTTTTTTTAAATTTTTTCAGGTCACTTGGGGAACAAAAAAACAAAGGAACCCACATATACCCAGATTGCATTAGAGTGTGTCTTTCCTAGCAGTTAAAAAAAAATACATGCTTAAGTACAAACTCCATTTACTCTGAGATTGGGATTCTAAGCCCTTCACAGCACAACAGACTTAAAATCTGTTGTCATTAAAGCTTGGGTGTCCACATTCTGCTTTTCTGTTTGTCCCCAAGAAAAAGCAACTATTGTTTATCTTTTACAATGAGAAATACCTTTCAAGTTCCAGAGGGATTGTCCCACTACAGCACAGAAGAGGCCTGAATCATCCTCGCGTCCAGTGGAAAGCTTTGTCAAGGAAAACTTTGTCAACAGCTCAGGAATTTTCCATCCGATCACTTTATTTCTTCACTTACTTTACACATGGTAATAAATTGCACAAACCACTGACTGAAAGCCCACTAAAATCAGCTGTGAAACTGGCAATGATTACTCCACGGCCTGATTTTGACACTTTAAACGACAATATGAAGCAAAGATTCAATCTTTCCTAGCTTCTGGTGAGCTAAGCCTAGACATGAACAAGAAATACACTATAGTTATATTCCCTATCAAATGCTGGAGGTAGGGCCCTTCAGCAAGGGTAATTTAGCACTGAAATTACATTGTCTTTTCTTGGAAATCTCTGTGAACTTCACCATCTGTTTCATGTGATAAAATAAAGTTGTTGATTTGATGCTGTATCTTCCATGTTAGAATAAAGACCAGTACTAATTTGCATCAAGCAGGGGGAAAAGAAAAAAAAAAAGTAATTTAAATTATAATGAAAAGAAGCACATGCTTTTTCACATTTTGATGAAGCAAAGGTACCTGCACTGGTTTACAGCTCCAGTCAAATTCAGATCACGTCAGTTGCGTTTTTCAGTTTCAGACAAGTGAGACTGTAGCAAGCAGGTATAGTAAGAGCTGTAATAAGCTTACCACATAAAAATTATGCAGCAAGCAGTACAAAGATCACTCAAATGAAAACAAATACTCAATAAAGCAGATAATTGACTGCAATCTTAGTTAATAAGATGGCCCCAAAGTGCCCTGCAAAAATGCCAAAGCAACTAAATATAAAAGTTTATCTTTGTTAGCAAAGGAAGAAAAACTTCTATATTGTTGCAGAAAACTTCTATACTGTTTTTTGGGAGTCTAAAGTACTTTAAAAATAATTAACTATTTTATGCTGCAGTTTCCGATTTGAAGTTTTATTTCAGCTTTGAATCTGATGGTTTATGATCCAGAGTCCTTGTTATCCTCTGAACCTGTCACCACCAGCTTTTATTTTCTGTGACAAAACAGAACACTAAAATGGGAGACTCTGATCACTCATATTTTTAAAAGGTCTAGTAATTGTTAGCCGAGGTCATCTTCAGCTAAACTCACAAACATGTATGTATGTATGTATGTATATATACATATATAAAACCAGAACTTACTCACAATACAGCACATTAAATATATTTTTTTCATTATTATCAATCTCCCTCAGACCCTGAGATTAACAATCACAGAAACAATCATCCAAACAAGATTCCCAGAATCTCTCTGTAGCCTAAGAATTTATATATGTGTGTGTGTGTGTGTGTGTGTGTGCGTGTGCGTAAATAAATAGAATACTCAAAAGTTTTTTCTACAGTGTTGTTTTAATGTGACTCACCATGGCAAAGTCTAGAATTCCATACAGACAACAGAAATCCTCTGGCCAGCAAGGTGCTGCACATCCTGGTGTGGAACCAGCCAATTCAGTAGTACCCTTTCCATTATATTAAACATCGAGCTTAAGTGCTTTGCTTGACTGAGACATAAATGGCTGACTATTTGACCCTGTTGTCTTAGCATGGCAGAGGGAGCATCCAACGTGCTTTTTAAAGCAGGTTGTCAGACTTGGCTACAAGAGTCAGAATATTTAGTAGGTCTCCCTCATTATGAACATCTTATGACACTTTTCTGTTGAGTCCACCACTATATATGAGTTAATTAAAACTGATTTTGGAATAATAGCTGTATTCAAACTATGCCAGCTTCATTCACAAAGCCATATATAGTTAGTTTATAATAGTTTTCTAAATGTCATAAAGTAAGATGTCATTGTAAAGAATGAAGCAAAAAATGCCCATTATTTCATCAGTAATATTTGATCAAATAAGGGTCTAACTTTCTGAAATTGCTGATTCCACACACCCCTTGCTATTTTTAAATAGCACAGCTATTTTTAAAAAAATACTTCTAATGTCAGATTTTTGCGGGTAGTTTACTAATAATGTAGCAGTTCCTCCTGGGAGTCTAAAAGCAGCTGAGGGAAGTGAAATACCCTGTTCCCTTTGACTCTCTAATGGAGCCAATTACCCCAAACAGTTTCCCACAGCTTCTTCCTAGAGTGAATTTTCAGTGTTATGAACACTCATAGGGTTAAGCGTTGCCATGTTTGTTAACATAACTTCTATCTATACCACTGAAAGCTCCTAGAAAGGGTTTTAGGCAGATGCTGACAGATGAAGTCCTGGTGAACTCTCAGGAGATTCAGAGATTTGGATAAGTGTATTAACTTTGATCCTTATCTAGAATTTTTACTTCTTTCTTCCTTACCCCATCAACAAACTTTCAGTCTTCTTCACAGTTATAATTCACTGCTACCTTACTAAACACTGACCTATCTAACTCCCTTCTGGACCTTCCACCTTAGAGGGGGAAGGCTGACACGGAAGCTGCCACGGGGCAGCCAGACTTACCCACTTCAGCAGGTTTTCCATCCTCAAGGAAAGTGGTTTGGTGGCTTATTCTTCCATTTCATCCTTCCTCCATCTGATTTTGAGAGGACAGTATAAACTCATTGCCACAGCTTCTTAGCCTCTCACCTCTAGGTTTTAGAACTGACCTTCTAATCCTTTGAGGACCAAATGATCTTTAAAATTGAAAAAGCATAGACATGCCAGACTTTCCAATTAGAACAGAAGCATAGCAGGTAGGAAAGAAAAACAAACCATCAGGGCTCCCCAATGGTTTCCCCTGCAGCCTCTGCTCCATCACATGGAAAGGACTCCACTATTTTGCATCACAATTCAAACCTATTTCTCTCACAAAGATAAAATTCATAGATTCATCCTGATTATGATGATGATTAATACCTATTTTGTTACATATGGAATGCCTGGCACATCTAGAAAAATCTGCTCTCTTCCTGAAATAACCTTTTCACACATTTGGAGTAGAAGGTAATCCATCAGTGTAACAGCAATGAAAAGTACACGAGTGCAACTCCCTCATTGCTCACAATTTGAACTGAAACAACCCACAGGCATGACCCTCATGCATCTCCTGGCTTTTACTGAAGGATTGACAAGGAGGAACAAGACATGACACAACAAACAGACAGACACACAAGTGGACGCTCCTTTCAGAAAATGGCAATTTCTCCATGAATACATAGTAAACGCAAAAAGAATCTTCTTGTACTGACTCAAGGGTCATATCCCATTTCCTTTCTGCTTTCTCTCACAGAAGCATTAAGCCCGTGTTTACAAGCATCACAAAATTACAATATTTCATTTTCATTCTATGGCAGATTTCCACTGTCAGAAATCCCAGTAACACAGAGCCAGATGTCTGTGTCAGATGACACCTGCATTCAATCTTTGTCATTGATTTGTTCTGTCAACTTGAAGAAACCAGTTAAATGTCTCTGTCTCAGTTCCTCCTTCTACCTAGTCCAGCCTCAGAGTAACTGGTTTATGCCTCACACCTATCTCTAGAGTTTAATTTCAACATAAAGTGTTTATGATACAATTGTACATCCTTCATGAATAAAGGATATCAGCAAATACACAGAAAACATGCTCATGTTAGCGATAATGCTATCATGTTTCTGGCAAGCTTTCCTATGATCAGGAACAAAGAAGCTGTAAAAAGTGGACAAATATTAACAACTGTGAAATCACTTCCCAAATCTGAACTCTGCGCCAGTGTGCAGAGGGGCAAATTCTGAAGGCAAGGATCTTTGTGGTCTGCCCAGTTGCCCCTTCTCTCGCGGTGGAACAAGAACCCAGAGGATTATAAAAGCAGATCTGCCCAAGCTTCACCAGGTATTTCTGCTAAGATGTAGTCTTAATCTGCATAATTTGTAATATTTCAACCAGGGCACAGATGGGATCTATTGGCATCTACAAAAGTGTACCTATTGAGAAGAGAATTAAAATAGCAAAAGATGTAGAAGCCATTTGGCATGCTGCTCGTCCATCTTGCAATACTGTAAAGGAAAGAAAACAGAAAAACATTCCTTTGTAATGGAATTAAAGCAATATGATACAGAGGTATTTAAAAAAAAAAAAAAGAAGCCAGACCACATGACATTCCAAAGGAAGTAACAAGAAATTATTAATATTATCACAGCTGGGGATATATAGCGATCCATGACTACATACCCAGCAAACTGGAAGTTGTGATCCTAACAGTTCTATAGGAAAAAGGTGCTGAACCAGAAAAAGACAAGAAAAAAAAAAAAAAGGAGGAGAAGGGGAGATAAAGTAGTTTAAAGCAAATCGAAGCACAGTATCTACCAACCCACCTGCTATTTGTTTCTGTTAGACCTGTCAGTCAGTGATTTTAGATGAGAGATTGGAAGCAATAGCGTATGTATCTGCTGGTGGAAACCACAAAATCATTATTCCAGAAAGCCATATCTCGTGGGCAGGAAAGAATCAAGGGAAATGTTGTTGCTGAGACCTGAAAATGGAAATAAATGGGATGATTTTCAGTTACTCTGCATGCAATCTTCCATGACAAGAATGTTTTAAGTTCTTGAATGCTTAAAATGAGACACATTAAAAGGGGCAAAAATTGGCCCAAAGTTGGCCCAAATCTCACATGTCTTTTGGAAACCATAATTTACGCATCTCTCTCTCACTCCAATTGATTACTGGAGGCATATGGGGTTCAGTGCAAGGGAAATTGAACTTCAAATACCTATGGACTCCCTACACACCATCTCCTCTGTCTCCAGTGTAATTTATAGCAGCTTCAAGAAATGATCTAATTTTTGTTTCCTGCAATCCCCCATCAGGCAGAAAATTTCCCTGCTGTAACATATTCAAACAGGCACCACTTATATTAGAGGCTGGGAACAAGACCGACATGTAATCCTTTTGCCAGCTTTCTGAGTGCCATATTACATGGGAACATTTCTCAGGGATCTAGTACACCTCACCAGCAAACCAGTTAAAGGAGTGTTATTTCAACTTCTAAATTCAGTACGCAAGAAGAGCACACTGGTCTTCTCATTTCACCATGCAGAAAGATACAACAGCAACACCTGACAAATATCTTTATGCAATGATACTACAGATGTATTCCCACGAGTCCTAGTCAATGTTTCAAGGCACTGCAGACAGTAGGTATTTGGGTACCAACTTTCTTCGTCTAAATAACTAGGAAGGATTTGTGCATAGCAGAAACTTGGCCTGGTGGACCTAAAAACACTTCTATGATACAAATATTAAGTAAAGAATACTGGAAGAATAGATCTATGCTTCCTCCCCCTTCCCCTTTCCCTCCTCCCAGGACTAAGGAAACTTTCTTTCTTTCTGTCCCCTTACATATATGGAGGAAAATCCTGGTTCCCTAAAATCTTTGCCAGAACTGTTCAATTCTGCAGACTTGGCTTTTACACGAGGAGTATCAGTCTATTCTAGTCCCACTGGGAGCTTTCATTGAACTATACAGTCAGGAGTAGTATGATTTCTAAATTAAAAGTCATGAGTTTCATTTACATCCATTTGTTTTGCCAAACACTAATCAAATATTGAAACTAAGCATGGCAAAACAAACTTGATACTTGTGGATACTACGTCCACCCTTTATGCAGTGTATTGTGTCCTAAGCAGGAATGAATTTCTGCTCCGGGAGAAGTCCCGATAAAAGCAAGGAAATGGCACATGATTCCAAGCCATGAGGGCAGAGATGGGAGGAGGATCAGAGAGGAGATGAGCCACCAGCCGAGTGAGGAGAACCATATAAGAGAGACCCTTTGAAGGAATGGAGCAAGGGGTATTTCTCAGTAACTCACATCACCAAAGAAAAATCTTTACGAAGGAGTCCACAGGAGCAGCATTGGACGGCTCAGCCATGTGCAGAAAGGGGGATCCCATATCACATATGAAGTTCAGGAGAGACTGAAGGGTCTTTGTAATGTTTATATCCAAGAGAGAGGATCTAACCTCCATGGAGTATTTGTCATGTCCCTGAGAAGTACTGACTTCACTCACTGATTTCAGTAAGTTAATAGTAACGTCCTTTATACTTAGAATCTGTTAGCTACACAGACATACATTTCAGGGAGTCAGACAGCTCCTGCATTATACAGTCATAGGGCTAACCTGAATTCCTGAGTGAAGCAAAGCATAATATTTAGGGAAGGAGAGGTGAGGGGGGAACAAACAAAAAACACACGCACACAAAAAATAAACTACAACAAAAAAAACTTGCTGCAAAAAATGTTTCACTATGAGCATGACATACACAATGCAGCCTTGGAAAATCAAAAACGTTATTTAACTTCATTGTTTCACAGTTCTTTGTTGATTAATTCCTGGGTCAAGTGTATTTATTTTTAATATATGCACAAAAGATGGAAGTCATTTTAATGCATTTAAAATTACTCACATTCTTAAGATGGACTAGAGGAATCTTGTAGAGGTAATTAACATTATAATAATCAAGTGACAATGCTTGAGGGTGTTATAGAAAACAATGTAGAAGAACTGCCACAATGCAATCAAAACAAAACTACTCTATGAATATGGTTTCTCTGAAACCGTGCAAGGGAACTGTTTTTATGTGCAGTCCACACTAGGGAATGTATTAACAGAAAACACAACTCCACTACCCTTAGAAAATACATTTTCAATAAGCCTGTATGTACCACCTGCTAGCAAATATCTTTACTATTTTACAATTATTTCTACCCAACTGCTTTAGGAATTACAATATACTTTTCATCACACTGAAGATGGTCTCTAGGCCACTGCAGCAAATTGAAGCTTGGAGCCTCTAAAGTTGTTTTAACTGGCAACTGCATAAAATATGTTAAATGAATTGACACTATCAGCAGTTAAAAGTATGTGTAAGTAAAAACAAAAACTACTTTCCTGGAGGAGGCATTTTGACCTCCTTTTGGTACTGCATGTAGTCAAGCTCTGTATCAGTTCAAGTTAAGGGAAAACTGTAGAAAAATTAACAGTGGTCATTTTATTAATAAATAATCCTTTCCCTGAGCTATAGTTCTTTATACAGCCTTGCAATCTACTTATTTGGCTAAGGTTGTCCTCAAAGATGAAGTATTACTGACAGACACGTTTTGGGGTCCCACCATGCAGGCAAACAAGAACAGATTTAGAAATGCTGGAGAACATATGGTATTCATACAACAGATTATGCGCTAAAATATCTGAAGGGAAATGCAAAATATTACTTTCAGCAGAAAAAAATAGGTACCATTTCAGGGTTCTTCGAGAAACTTTTGGCTTTTTGTTGCCACCACTAAGAAGAATAAGTCCTTCTTTGAAAGCTGAAGACCAAAGAAGACAGAGTCTGATAAGTTCAGTGGAAAAATAAGCCACAAAAAGAAGGCAAATGCTTCAATCTTGTTCATAAGTCTCACAAGAACCAATATCCAACAGAGACTCAATCACATATGTTCCCTCATGGGCCAAGATGTGCATCTTGCCTCCATAGAGAGCCCCTTTCTCCTGCCTACCAGTCTGCCATCCCAGACTTTAAACAGCCACTCTGGTCCAGTGCTATGAAAGAGAGAGAACAAGGCCAGAGATTTCCAGAGACGCTGACAGCAAAACTGCAGATGCTGGAACAGCATCACTGCAAAATAATGTGCGAGAAAAGCATGCTCTGTCAATACAGAACAGGATAATGACTCAAAAAAACAGATTTGCCTTCTAGTTGTGTGACAGATTTCCAATGAAACCATGAACAATTATCAAACATATGCCTGTACCTCAGGTCCTCATCAGTAAGATAGGGATAATATTCACCTACACTTTGTTCTCTGTAGAGGAAAATATCTATTAGCAAGTTTGCTATGCAGATGGCAGCCAGGCCAGATCTTAGCCTCGAATTTCTTTGCACTACGGCAATATAATAATCAAGTGCAAAATATGTGTGAAGGTTCAAAATTAAATAGGCTCTCACAAAGGATAATTGAAATAACAGAGCAGCTATAAAGCAGAACAACCTCCTTTATTAATTTAATTTTCTGCATAACAGCTTAAGTTGTCTGATGCCATGCCATCACTTTTAAAGTAGAATTGCAATGCCACACAGATTGCAAATATGTAGCAATATTCATATTCTACAAAATCCTGCTGTCCACATGAAGATAAGTAATCCAGTTGCTTTTGTAAATACAGTAACCAGACCAAATGCATATGTAAGAAGCAAAGTACTGTTGAACCGGTTCTCTGCCTGAATTAATTTTCCAGTACACTGATGAGCTAGCTGAGTGCCTAGTCAATAGTATGGTGATGAGTGTACTGTAAAATTTGATGAAGAACAGACTGCACTATTTTACTGTCATTGTCATGAATATTGGGAAAATAAGAGATTTTACATAAAGCTGGTTGGTAAAACTAGACCCCCCTGAATATTATATGTATATAAAATGAAGTCATTTTCCTACTCTCCTGTAGGTTCATAGTGGCTCTTTGATAGGATGACCAGCAAAAGAATTGCTTATTTCTGAAAGCAAAACAAAAATGCAGATTGTTAAAGAGTACTTCTGTAGATCTCACAGACAAACTGTAAAACTAATGCTACCATGGCCTACAGATCTTTTTTTTTTTTTTTTTAGCAAAATATATGCTGTTTCAGTGAAAAGTGTTTTCAGGTCACTCTGTGACTCAGGATTCTGCCTAAGAAGTAAATCCAACCAGAGAGTAATTATGTTTCTACCACTCTGGGCATTTTTCTACCTACACATGGAGCTGATATTAGTCTGCGGGCTATTGTCATGAAGGAATAAATTCTCTTCACATCCCTACTTGGCTCCTTATAAAATAAAGCAGACAACCCTGACAATATACAAGTAGGAAAAAATCTTACACCTATAGGTCACCCTGGAGTTCTTGATTACTCATCTCTTATCACTGTAAAGATGTGAAAGTCTAAAGGATGACAGATACTATTAATATTTACAAGTATATAATTTTAGATTAGTCTTCTTATAAAAATGCCATTAGATAAATGAAATAACCATAATTGTGAGATTAGAAACCCAACAAGTCGAGCCCTGCTACCAGTAAACTTTCAATGAATGGAGGGGGTGGTGGTTGTTTTTGGTTTTATCCTGGTTTCTCATGAATAATATAAAACGAAGAACAGCAGTTCCTCATACCTCAGACTTTGTTTGCTTACCACATGCCATTATGTGAACACATTGGTGCCACATCAAAAAGTCTACAGGCTTGTGAAAGGAAAGTAGCCATGCAGTTTTTGCTTGCAGTTCTCTCCCATAGGTAAAGAATAAGGAGGGGCTGGCTGACAGGGGACCTTGATAACAGTCTTTCACATCTAAATTAAAGGGACTGAACTAATCTCTCCTGATTTCCCTTTGCTGTGTGAAATTATGCAGTGGCAAGGTGATTCCTAATTTTATAATGCCCAGAATGTTAGTTAGCATTATACTCTTGCTACATTATATTCTGGGTTGGAAAAGGGAAAAGAAAGTAATCATTTAAAAAAAAAAAAAAAGCTTTGATACTTTGACATATATATTTTTAAAACCCTCATCTGTTTTCCAGAACTGTGCAGTAAATTGTACCTGCTTCACAAAATCTTTACTGTTTCCTCCTCTTCTTTTGCAAGATTATTTTCTAAATGTAATAACTGAGATTTTAACACAATTATTTTTTTCTTTATGATAACCTACGATCCACTAATGTAAAAATGATACTTTCTTTTTATTGGGCAGTTAGTGGAAATTTTTACTACTTGCTCATCATTTCCAGTCCTAGCTTTTTTAACTGAATTATAGTGCTGTGATGAAATGGGTCTAACTTTACCTTTAAAGTTCCAGAATCCTTTAATTTAAACCCACTATTCTGGTGTCTGCTAAATATACAGGGCATGTTTCAACCTTGGAAAACACAAAGGAGCAGGAAAGTTGTCCCCACTGGTTGATTAATAAATGACTGGGACATGCTGCCTTCACAAATGCAGAGGAGTTTTTCTGTCTTTCTGCTTTAGAAGAAAGGAGGAGAGAAGCAAAGATTTCATCAGCCTTTAGAATGTCAACATTCTTCAGTGTCACTGGCTTTTTGGCTGTCTTGGTCCTTTTACTTCTGAGTTTTAATAACTGCAGCAAAGATGGGGAAGGAGCAAGTTCCATGGGCTGATCACTCCTTAGGGTCGTATCCACCATCCCACGAATTTCCTTGCACAGTCAGGATGCCTGGCGGCCTTACAGGAGCTTTCTGAGACCTCAGAGATGTTCCCATTCTCTTTTTGCATGAAGCTCAGAGCATCCGCACTTTCACTACAGAACATCAGTGACCATATAATAGGTGTGAACAAGACATTGAATCACCATCAGATCTGGGAATATCCATCCTTTAGACATGTCCTGACCAAAGGCCCACCATTGCTGGTATTTTCCAAACCATGAAACTAGAATAAAGCATTAAGTGAACATAATTATTTCTACATAGATACTATCAGGAGTTTTAAAACTAGAAGAAAATACTTAGTATTTCTCAGATAACAAATGCCCCGTAGATTAAAAATAAACAGAAATCTATCAAGTCTATCAAGGCTTAACTATTCTAAATCCAACCTCTTCCTATCTTTCTCCATCTTCAACTGAATAACACGGCTGTTTCAGTGAAGATTTTACAGAATGTAGCACTTGGATTTTTAGACAATCATATTTTCCTGAGCATAACATTTAGCACTCTACCCCGTGACTGACAATGGAGAGCAAAAATGAGTCACCATGTCTAGTTTATCCTTCTGTTGCTGGGATACCCTATATATAAACCATATGTTTCTGCTGTTTGCTCAGGAGGCACAATTACATCCAGTGCAGGTATCATCCTACTACCCAAGGCAAAATTCAGGAAAGTAATTTTCTTTATCACACCCTGTCACGGAGTCACCGCGAAGTTAGTTTGGGCAGACAACAGGGTCCAAAACAAACTTTTATTCGGTAAAGACAGTGCAGCAGATTAACCGGTGGAAAATGGGGTTTTAGCTCACCAATAGTGACATAAATACGCGTTCGAGTATCAGTCGAGGTAAGTATTGAGGTGCAGCAAATAATAACATGGAGATCCACAGTGCGCATAAACGTGGCTCACCAAAAACAATGGCAGAGCCGTCCCTGACTCCGGGAAAAGTACACACTTGCCTGAATCTGGCAAGGAATTATTAAAGAAAATACACGTGTTTATATTTAAGCACGGAATAAGCACCCGCCATCCTGCAAGGAATTATTAAGAAGCTTTACCACTCACCCACGTGGCTCGGTGGGGGAATGCCAGTCCCGGGAGATTACTTTTGGCAGCCATCCTGCCTAAGGGGGAGGGTTCTCGGCCGCAGCCTTTGGCCCACGCTCCAAGAGGTCCGAACAACCGGTGGCCAAAACCTCGACGGGAGGGATCTCGCTTTTACAGCCTTTTCAGATCTGACTGTGAGCATTCCAGAAGCTTCTCTGTGCCCCCACTCTGGCTGTGGGTTGCCCTGAAGCTTCTAAGCACCCCCACTGGCTGTGGGCGCTCAGCGGCTCCTTGGCGCCTCTGCGCCCCCTCCTCCTCTCTCTTAACGACCCTGGTTCAACGGGTTCTGGGGTCAAAAAGAAGCTGTTACCCCCATTGTAGGAAAGGGAGGGGATGTGTCTGCACCTTCCATATCAAAGGAAGAAGTTGGGGGGGGGGGGGGGAGGGTGCATCTGCCACACACCCTGTACAACCAAGCCCTTAGGTTTTTTTCCCTATAAACAGATGGGGTTGATGTTCACAAACAGGTAACAATGCTTAAAGAATATTTAATTTTTCAAGCATACTGAGCCTATGACTGAGAAAGTTTAGCAACATCTCTCCATACCTAATCAAGTGACTTCTCTTTTAATAGAGACTTCCCTGCTCTTCAGAGAATTGTATTATCTGTCTCAGTTTCTCCTGTAAAATGAAGATGATGATTCTTGCCTGCCACAAAGAGTTACTGAGAGCATAATGGGATACTTCTGAAGCCCTTAATAAAAATGGCATGACTGCCTTCTGTACAACTACTTCAATACATAGCGCCTTGAAAACTGGTAGCAACAGGATAAATATTGTACACCATGACTTACATAAGACTAAGTCAGCTCAGTTGCATGTCCTTGCAGGCATACATGCTGTACCAGGAGGAATTTCTAATGTCCACAGAGCATCTGAAATTTTACTCTGCCTTCCACATTAACCAAATTAAACTTCAGGCTAAACAACATTTCTCTGCTAGAACCAATGAAAATGCGTTCTTTCAGTTTGGTATGAAATTTACTTTATAATACAGAATAGTACTGTGCATTCTGGTTAAACATGTCAAAACTGGTTTTAATTAATTTTATTGTACTTTAAATTAAGATAACTCATAGAAGCCCTAAATCTGGTATCATAATGGTATAAATCAGAATTTATTCTACTTGTGACAGGGAGCTGGTGCAAACCAGAATAAGTTAGATCATAATCAAGACCAGCAGATGTTTATCATCATTAAGAGTCTTATGACACACAGTACGAAGTAGTCTAAACTAATACCAATTCTAAGTATTGGACAATGCTATAACTTCTCCATATTCATAGATCTATTCAGACGTGGGTATAATCTTCAGATGAGCACCCAAGCAAAGAGACCTATTACAGTGAAATAAAGCAAATAAAGCACACTGTAATGTAAAGTGTTAGCCACCTACTTGTTGAGAAATTATAAATCACGATACTTAAAAGAAAAATTAATTCCTTTACAGAAAGTAACATCTTCCAATAAAATAATGTGAAATTTGAGATCATGAGTCTGTGCCTAGAAGCAAAATCAGGTAAATCTGTCCCTGTGCCAGGATAGGAAACACACAGGTACATGTTTGGGAAGGCAGCTCTGCCTTGCTACAAATGTATGATTTTCCCCAGCTGGGCAGACGTTTCAATGCTATCTTGTAAGAACATGCATTACTACAGAAGATGTTCTTTTCAACTTTCTAAGCTGACACCTCAAGAGCATTTAATAAATCAAGCTGTGAAGGCAATGTCATTCCATCCAGAAGTCGTCCTTATTACTATTTCCATACTAAATTCTTTTGCTAAATACTTTTTTTCCTTAGTAAAGGAAAGCAGACAATGATTGTGAGAGCAATGAAATAAGAACACCTGAATGAGACATTTCCCAGTGAAATCAATGAAGGAAACTATTCTGGTGGCTGGAGATCCTCCTTTTGAGTTAGAAAGTAAACATCTTCAGACTGTAGGAGTTCTGGAAAGCTGGCACTATGCAATAATTTGTGCAAATGTGGACATTTAACCTGCTGTTCCTAAAACTGACTCTGAGATTCGTGCAGAGCAGAGCTGTCAAGTGACCACTGATGACATTAAACACTTCTTTTCCAAAGAACATTGCCGCTATGGGTAGATAAAGGAAACAGTAAGCCTGCAATAGCATCACCCAGCATCTCTCAGCAATAGTTAATTTCAGTTACAGCATCACTGCAGCTCCTGGTCACCAGTAGTGTCCTCTACATATGGCTTCAGTAACTTGTCTTTCTCTTGCGTTTTTGCTTCAGTGAACAATAAAAATAAATAGGCTAGAAATTATAGAACAGCAAATGCAATAATTTTGCTTCCATTTAAATCAAAGAGAACAGATAGCCCAGTGGTAGTTGGTAATACAAGGCCTCAATTCCAGCTTCTTAATTTCAGTTTTTCATAGTAAAAGATAAAAATGAAAGCTTTAATGTAAACAAAACTTTCATATTTAACAAAACAGCTGATGACCATTTTGTTATGTTTGGTTGGAATTTCCTGTGCCTAATAAGATCCTAAGTTAAAACAGCTCTTGTTTTCTTCCAGTGTGGATTCTCTGCTGTTTAATGAGGCCCCAGCTGCAGCCTTACCCTAACTCTCAGACAGCAACTCCTTCTTCTACTCAAGATCACATTGTCACAGAACTTGCAGGGAGTTAGTATCCTTGAAACACCCCCACTACTGTCAGATTAGATGGAAGCTGAGAAATGGGATCAAAATTTTTAGGTCAGGTAGAAAGACAAATAAGCAGTATGACCGATACTTCCATATGAGACCTCTGTACTGAACATTTCTTAGCCCACGCATTCACATTACAAACACACTCAATTTCTCCGAAGCACTTCTCAATATCCAGATAAACTCAGTTCCTTTCTTATCAGATTTCGCTGCTCACATGCCTTAAAAGAGCATTCACATCTGGCATCATCCTCGGATTTGTCATTTAAATGGGAATATGTACACCTACAATCCCTGTTGCCAGCACTTGTATTAAGATGAATACTCTCTTCTGACATAATCTGAAACATTTAAAGAAATAATTTTCTGAGAATTCTGAATAAAATGTCATAATTTCATTTTTTATCTGCCGTTTTTTAGCAATTATAATATTTTAATCTTGAGGGTTGTTCAGTCAAGTAAAAATTTAAATCACTGTAATGATTTGGTATCAGAAATGTGCTTTTAATGTGTATCTCCTAATTACCCCATGTATCATACCTCTGTTTGTACAACAGAGTGGTCTCAGAGAGCACTTGGATCCTTTCCAGATGACCTAGATGAGGAGACAGGAGTCTGGGAGCACACCTAGTGCACTCTCACCACTAATGCGAGTCCAGCCCCTGGGACAGGATTGAGTTAGTTCAGTCTAAGACTGCTGACATGTGTATAGCATAAATGTCATGTCCTCAAGATCAATTCTTCTGCTTTATAGACCTGCTCCTATGGCATTGCTCTACTTGTTGCTGTAGACCTTCCCAATTCCATAGAGTAATACTCTGAACAGAACTGTAGGCAAACAACTTCAGACAGTTGACCTTAATTTGCGTATTGAAAACTTTCAGTCTGGGCAGGAAACAAATCTTTTCAGTGATCCATCCTCATAGGCACCTCTGCCAGGAGCAGATTTTATCAGAAACACATTGAGCATCCTCTTCAGCCACTCACAGAAGGCTGCAAGGGCTCTTTCATCGAATACAATGGATTTTTGGATCAAGGTTTTAAAAGCATAAAAGCATCTGCTTGTGCATACAAAGCTCACTGCAGGCCTGACAATTTAGCTGTACAATCACCCTGGTGACTTTTCTGACAGAATTGATGCTTCTACCATGAACCATTTTTGATTAGTGGGACTAGACATTACAACCCACAGACAAAGGGATCTATTACAATTAAGCAGGGGTAAATTATTAGCATTTCATTTGCTGAAAGCAATCTTCATACAGTGCTGTTTTAGCTCTCAGTACAACCTTTTCCACAGGCATGAGATATTGGAATTTTAATGCCTAATAAATCCTGTGAAATATAGCAGTGCTCTGCAATATGCAAGCTTTAGGTAGCTGATGTATTTAGACCAACTGCCCACTTCCACGCATTTCCCACCCATCCGACTGATCACACAAAACCGGGAGTGGATGCCAACCAACCCAGATAACTGAAGACACTTGGACCCTTAAAAGATGCTACCAAATGCTCAGAATCCCTCTGCAGTTTGATCAGTCTGCCTGAAATGGCACATGACAAAAGAATGCACTGGCCCCTCAGGCAGCCACTGCAGTAGGAACCTACTATCAAAGCAAGGATTATTACCTGAGCTCCTCAAGCACAAAGCCATACACACTGCAGAGCGCTGCGGTGTTCTTTGGATACTGCTGCTAGAATTCTGTGGATGTCAGCAGAGTTATCTGAGGTGCAAGTAAATTTAGCATCTGGCCTTAGTCACCTCATTTGCTTTCAAATAATTGATCTTACATCTGTGTACTTCTACTTACAAGACAGAATGAATTTTTAAATCTACATTTAATCCATGCAAAATCATCCCCTAAGGTCTGTGAATATTTGGAGAATGTTTTACAACTCTCTACAACTTTGGCTTTAATGTTAAAACAAGATTGATGCTGCATGCCTCCTTCCAAAACAGCAGCATCAGCCAAATATGCAAAAAAGCTCACTTATGGAAAATGCAATAACTTTTAATGCAATTTCTAGCCATTACCAATTTCTTCTGCAGTCCCCAGTAGTTTGGAATATGAAGCCTTTTCTTGATGTTACTGCAGATCTTTACTCACATAAACTCTTATAATCTGTCACTGGTGAAAAATGCACAAGCAGGAAAAGATAATGCAAATACTAAAATGCTGTCAGTTAAAATGTTTGAGAGTGCATGCTCTGGGATGATGAAAAAGCCCCTTTTGTATTGAAACTTAAGTGGTAATGTTCTAACTGGAACAAGAACAATATTTTTAATCCATGCTCGAAAGATCAAATTAAATCTGCTGCAGCCAACCTTGGTAGGGCTGTATCTATCAGAGACAACTTCTTTTTATGAGAAAGCTGCAAGTCCAAAACTGCTGAATACTCATTTGTCTGTTTTTCTGTAGACATTTAGGGAGCTAGGGCAATCATTTCTAGCTCAAGAGAACAACCCCAAATACTAGGAGATAAGAGAAAAAAAGATCTCTTGATATATATTCCATTATTCTCCTGTACAGAGTCAGATTTCAACATGAGAAATTCAAACACAAGGTGGTGACAAGTACGTTTACGATAATGTATAAGTGCATTATCTCCCATCTTTCAGTTAGATAGAGTGCTACCCAGCAATATCACTGCAGTATTTCTGATGCCATGGTTGCTTCCACTGCAAATTCCCTGTTTTACAGGCATTAACACTCAAGTTTTTGGAATCCTATAAGTTTGAAACTTATTCTACAAGCTGTCAATTCAGATGCAATATATATTTTTCCTAAAAATAAATAAATAAGTAGATAAATAAATAGGTAAATAAATAAATAAAATTGGTTCCACGATTTTTATTTATACAATCTAGAAAAGGGCATGAAATTAACGTTCAACAGCTGCTAAGAAAATAATTTTCTCAGAGAAGCCAAAGAAATCACAGCACTTCATAATTATTTTTGCTTTACACGACAACTACTGAACATTTATATTTAACATCATTCCAATTGTCTGAAGTAGTAAAAATAGATATTTGAATTCTAACACTTGTGCATCTTCAATATATATAAAGTGACTGCTGAATACAAGGGTAAGACCACTAATAATTCCAATGACTTAAGAGAAGTGTGAAAAAATGCGGAACCATAGTACGCATCATGAATTGAGATGTTCAGAGCTGCCTAATATTCAAACTCCTCTGAGTCTGATACCCAACTCCCTTAAAAATCTCAGCTAAGAATGCTGGGGAAAGTCACGTGAGAAGGCAAGGGCCAAAAAGAAAGACAGAAACAGAATGAACCACATAAGAATAATCAAAAAGCAGGAGCTGCTTCAAAAAGACTGAGCTAGCCCCAAAGAGGATGCACAGAACCCAGCAGAGGCCAAGGCCATCAATCTCTCTGTAACCATGGAAGTTTCCCTCCATTCTTGTTAATCCTGAAATTATGAGAACGATATTTTCCTTATCAGTTCCAAGCAACAAAGATTATTCATGCTGTGGAGAGACAATATATATATTTTTTTTTTTTTTAATTATTATTTTTTTTTTCTGCTGGTATTTAAAGAAGCTTGGGAAAATGTATAAAATGTCTGATCCATTGGCCACTTAAGTCAATAGGAAGACTTACATTTGAGGTCTAAAGTGGCTTGCTACTTAGGATGTACAAGATGAATTTCGTCATGTCCAGACAGATAATCCACTTTTTACATTACAACTATAATGTGTTTTCATATCAACCTTACCAGCTGCAACAGGTAAAACATGAACTCTCATAATAGATACATACCATTTTTTACCTCTTTTCGTTCTTACTGTTGCTCAAATACAGAAATCCAAACGTCCTTAGCACACGCAGCCCTTGATGAAAGGGATTTTAAAACAACAAAAAAAGTTCATTAGAGGTACCTTACCTCTTGATATAGCCAGCTGTGGTGGGTTGTCCTTGGCTGGATGCCAGGTGCCCACCAAAGCTGCTCTATCATTTCCCCCCTCAGCCAGACAGGGGAGAGAAAATATAACAAAAGGCTTGTGGGTCGAGATAAGGTCAGGGAGATCACTCAGCAATTACTGTCACAGGCAGAACAGACCAAATTTGGGGAAAATTAACTGAATTTATTACCAATCAAATTAGAGTAGGGTAATGAGAAAATAAAACCTAATCTTAAACACCTTCCCCTCGCCCCTCCATTCTTCCTGTGCTCGACTTTACTCCCGAATCCTCTGCCTCCTGCCCCTCAGCAGTGCAGGAGGACAGAGTATGGGGGCTGCAGTCAGTTCATCACACACTGTCTCTCCTGCTTCTTCCTCCTCAGGGGGAGGACTCCTCTCACTCTACCTCTTCTCCAGTGTGGGGTCCCTCCCACGGGAGACAGTCCTCCGTGAACTCCTCCAACGTGGGTCTTTCCCACCACAGTTCTTCACAAACTGCTCCAACATGGGTTGCTTCCATGTGCTGCAGTTCTTCAGGAACAGACTGCTCCAGACTGGGTCCCCCACAGGGTCACAAGTCCTGCCAGCAAACCTGCTCCACTGTGGGCTCCTCTCTTCATGGAGCCACAGGTCCTGTTAGGTGTCTGCTCCAGCACAGGCTTCCCACAGGGTCACAGCCTCCATTAGGCATCCATCTGCTGGGGCATGGGGTCCTCCACTGGCTGCAGGCAGATCTCTGCTCCACTGTGGGCCTCCATGGGCTACAGGAAGACAGCCTGCTTCACCATCGTCTGAACCACAGGCTGCAGGAGAATCTCTGCTCCAGTGCCTGGAGCACCTCCTCCCCTCCTTCTTCACTGACCTTGGTGGCTGCAGAGTTGTTTCACATATTCTCACTCTCTCTGGTTGCAGTTGCTGTTGAGCGGCAGTTTTTCTGCCTTCTTAACTATGTTACCCCAGAGGTGCTACCACTGTCTCTGATGGGCTCAGCCTTGGCCAGCGGTGGGTCTGTCTTGGAGCCAACTGGCATTGGCTCTGTCAGACATGGGGGAAGCTTCTTGCAGCTTCTCACAGTAGCCACCACTGTAGTTTGCCCACTACCAAAACGTTGCCGTGCAAACCAACTACACTAAGTTATTCTCATTCCTTTGAAAAGAAATATTATGACTAAGACATCATTTGCAATACCATAATGGAAACCTACCGCTTACATCTTAACTCTCTGTGACACATGCAGTGTGTCAAACAATGGAACACACTGAATCTGTGAACTGCATTAGTCATCCTTACCTCTGATTTTGCTTTTTCTAGTATAATCTTTTTGACACAGAAGTTGTCTCTCAGTTCTCTTAAGTGATAATTAAAATTCCCTTTCAAAATTCCAGTCTCATTACATGCATATGTGATATTTATCTCTTTGGACCATTTTTAAATCCAACATCATTAACACTGCGAACTGATTATTAGAATGTCTAAAAGCATGTGGGGAGTTATTTTTGAGGCTTGAAGAATAGGGCTACATTTCAAAAAAACTTGCAAGCATTTCACAAGTTTTTGTCATCAGCAAAACATGAAACTTCAGACAGTGCACCATGCATAAAGAGCAAAGCAAGAATATTGCGCTAAAAATTAATGAAAGTGAAACATATTGTTTTATTCTAATTAGGAACTATGGTTGACTAGAACGGGAAGGTTTCACTGAAGATTCACTCCAGGGAATTCTTCTACTTTGCTTTTCTTGGAAATATTTCTAAGATCAAGGATGCAATACTCTGGAAACTAATAGAGCAGGAAAAGAGGAAAGAAAGGAGAGGTTTCAGCATCTCTTCACACAAAAGGCTAACAAAAAAAAAAAGGCCTGCTATAAAGCACAGTCATTCAGTTCAGATTTAACTAATTTTCTTTGCATTCTGTGGGAAACAATGCTTGATATAGACTATTAATATGTTTTATTCAAAGTTTTGCCCTGGGACTTCAGCTAAGGTAAATTCACTTTAAAAAAAAATAATAGAGAGAAAGAAAAGGGATTGTAACTCCTCTGGCTAACACCTATAGATGAAACAGTTTTCAAAAGTAAACTGTGCGATCCAGCAGTGGAGCTGGCTGGAGTAATCTGACTTTGGAGCCACACAGTGTAAATTACTACATCTGAGCCAGTCATTCAAGTCTTCCTTTTTTGACATGAAGAGGCACAATTCATCAGACATAACCTAAACATCCTAGGACAAGGATGAGATGTGTGCCATGCTGAGACCTATAGCAGTTAGCTAAAATGTAAAAGTATTCATCAATATACACAGATTAGCACTGTCCCTGGTGTCCACAAAAATACATCAGATCACTCTGCATGTTGCAAAGAGGCTTCCTGTAATATTTTTTACAAACAGCCCTCTACAGTATATCCATAGCTATTTCTTATCTCATTGTACCCTGAGGGTCTCAAAAAAAGCTAAAAAGTGTTGCTGGAAAACTCCCATTGGTTTCTGAAATAACAGGATACAGCTCTTAATCATCAGTTCTGGAGCATGATGAAGGAGAAGAACCTGCACACAGAGATGTGTCAGCAATCGACCAGCATCTTCAGCAGAGAAAGAAACCTGTTTGCATTTACCAAGTTCTTCCAAGGATATCAGTGCGAAGGACAAATACAGAGACAAGTTAAGACATAGGTACCTAGCAAATCAATAGCAGAGCCAGAAATCTAGCTCAAGAGAAATATCTCATTTCCTTTCCCCTAACCACTGATTTATAACAGCATAGGTAGTTGCAGAATAGTTTCTGAAACTACATGAAAATATGTGTTGTGACAGAGGACTGCCAAACTCATAGAATCTAGACACATGAATCAAAAAATTGTGCGTCTTCCTCCTTCTGCCTCTAACTATAGGTTATATCATATTTCCCCCTCCATATTTTTGTTTCTCCGTCTGCAAGATGGTGACTTCCTTCCCCCACCATCTATAACACTGCTTCATTTACAACTGTAACATGCTTTTGAGACCTTTGCATGAAAGTACAGGGAAACATAAAATACTCTTGTTTCTAAGCTTATCATTACTGTGAAACAAAATAGCTATTTCAAAGCCATACTGGGAACATATTATTTTAATTTCAACTGCTTTGACATGGTGTTGTGTTTCTATTTTAGAGTCTTCATGGGATTTACCATATTCTCTATTTATAAGCCTATGCTTTGAGGTTAGTAGCAACATGAGATAACAGACTTCTTACAATTATTGTGGAGAAGGGAAAGGATTAAATCTGCCTGCTCATTTTCTATCTCGGCAAGGATGAAGAAACTGAAGAAAAAAAAAAATTGCAAGGCTCTTTCTTTCTCTCTGGGGAGAGATGCCTCTTATGAAAAGCAGAGTTTTTGGGTGCTCATCTCTACTAAATTGAAGCCATATCATTGCAGCTTCCATTAAGAAGGACGAAAAAAGAGAAAGGTTAACAAAATGAGAATTTAAACTTAGTCAAATATTTCCTTTGGTTTTGAGGCCAAGAAGTTTCTAAAGTTTATTTCTCTTTCTTTCACAGAAGAGAATTTAGAGCTCAGACACACTGACTGGAATGGAAGAGTAATCAGTCAGAAAGAACAAATAAATTTTGTGTCTGCCTCTGTTAGTGGGGAAAATAATTGAAAGCATGACTGCTTATGCGGTTCTTCTACAACTTCAAAAGTGTACAAAATCACAGAAAAGGGAATGCCATCTGTTTGTTGTTAGGGTCATGTCTTTTATTTTCCTACTTATACTCCCACTGGAAGCAATGAGTTTTCAAACCTCCATAATGAAAATGACATAACTTCATTTTTTCTCCTATATTCAGGTTACGGTAGGCTTTATTATGCATCTTCCTCTCCTCCTAAGTTTAAGTATTTGTTAACCAGCACCTTGAATATTATCTATAAAACAGAACAAAAGTGGCAAAAAACGGTCAACACCTTGTAAGAGAAGGAATGTGACCACAAGGAGAAATAGCGGACCTCCCTCAGGTCTGAATGTTCGCATCAAGAAGATTATTAAAAACAAAGCCACTCCAATAACACAGAATGCGCCCTTGGCATAATGAAACCAAGATGTAAAAAAGTGTTGGTGAGAAGGGCAGCTTTGAAGCAGCTGCAGCCCAGGCTCTATAATAATATCCGAAGGAGGATATGCTGGTAATGGAAGTGTGCCTTGTCTAACTTCAACTATTCATCTCAAGGGGCGATTTACAAGGTGATAAAAGGTTCCAAGCTGCAAAAGGTACTTTAGGCAGTTAAAAAGCAGCTTTTTATGATCATTTCTTCTGTACAGTACATGTTGTTTCATTAATCGAATGCTTATTCTATTAAAACACCAACTTTTTTAGCTGGTGGGACAACAAAAGTTTTACTACCATGAAATGGCATTAAAAGCCACAGACTTCCCAGCTAAGCCTTCGTAATGATTCCAACACAGCCCAAGTGTGGCTGTCTCCAGCGGGACACCTGAATGGCATGTCTGCCCTGCTCTGCTCCCTGGCAGGTTTCTTGGCGTGCTTCAGTTCTCAAGGCCACGTCACCCTTCCCAAGCAAGAAAACAGACATGGCACACATGCACTCCCTAAACCAGAGCAAAACAGATGGCTCACATCAAATCTGACTCTGTCAGCATTAAACTGCTCATTAAATGAGCATTAAAAATCAAGCATGGCTATGGCAAAGGCAAAGCTTCCACTCACAAAGATGACCATTCACAATGCCTTAAAAATATCAGCATTTTCATAGCCTAGAGGCCAAAAATCCAAGAGTCACAAGGAGAGTTGTAGATTTAGGGACCTGATGTGTGAACCAAAGTAAACAAAAAATCATTTATAAAAACTTCTGTCAGCTCTCTTTTTAGTTCTTAAAAGAGACTTCCCAAATCAACTCAATTAGGCAGACAGAACTGCAGTCCAGTCTCCCAATCATACTCATAAACTTTTCAGTCAACTTAGGCATGGAAAATGTCCTCCATGTTAGGCAGGAAAGTAGAACAAAACAACAGATACAGAGTCCACATAGCTGGACTTACAGAGTGGGAGGGAGGGAATGGGGAAAAGACCTGGTTGTTTATTTGCACAACAACCACAGAGACCAAAAGGCAATTTAAACTCGCATTTTAATGAACTTAAAATGTTAAAATAGTAACTGTACTAATAAAGGAGAAAAAATGAATTATGATAATACAGCAGTTGCCAGAGGCTTATAAGTCAAAATCCTCACGGAATTAACTTTAAACACAATCAGTGAAGATACATTATAAAATACACACTGGTAATTTAAATTTACCAATTACCCACTACATGTTTCAGAGGTACTGCTGAAGTTCAGGTTGCTTTGCTAAAATGCATAAACAAAGTCCTGTAAATGCTTGTGCAGGTTAAAAATAAGTCAAACTAAATATGGTTCAGTAAATATATCATAATAGAATTAATAAAGTATAAAGGAATGAACGTTGGATATTTAAATATCCCAATACATTAAATAGCAAATCAATAGCCTAACAAAAGACAAACAGATGTTTCTATTTAGATAAACAAAAACAGTGACACACATTTTGTTGTTATTCTGTGAAGTGATAGTTTGTATATCAGTACAGAACACATTTTATTACAAGTTCAAATCCACTTGCAGTGGGTGGATTATCAACAATGTTTCAACCAAAACTGTTGTGGGAAAGCTACACTTGCTATTACCTTACCTGGCTTTGGAGAATCTCATTGAAGTTTGTAAATTACTATTTTGCACTGTTGGCTGACAATATAGCAGGAGACTCAGATTAAAACATGCCATTCATCGCTCTGTGTAACTTGCTTAATTTGTGTGTGAAAGCAACCTGTGTCACAGTAAGAGGTAAAGTGTCATAACTGCTGCTCAGTATTCAAAAGGATTAATTTATACCACAGGGAGGTGGTTACAAGGGATTTTTTACAAAAGCACAACTAACAGCTGAAAAAAAAAAAAAAAAAGAGCTATACTATTTTAATACAAGCTGATGCAACTCTAAAGGTACTTGGCCAGATATAGGATGCAGAGCCTGACCTAGATAAGCCTTGACAAAACTAAGGGGCTACTGCATTATAGTACCCATCAAAACAATCAGCCAGCAGGTCAGTTCTGCCCAGACAACACAAGCAACTTCCTCTTCTAGTCACCAAGCAGTGGTTCAAGCCATGCTGCAAGGCAGGTCTGTTCTCTCAGCCCACACAGCCCATGATGTTCTCCTCCAGACTGAAATCAATCTTTCACTGCCAGCTACGCCTCCTTCTCATTCCCCTATAGCATAGTACAGGGGAAATTCTCACCGGCTCTCTCCATAGCCAAGCACACAACCTTGGACATCTGAGATGCACCGTATACCTTCCTGCACATTCTCCTTGAGATCCCCAAAATGACAGATGCACTCAGGAGCACAAGGAAGAAGTTGTTCATTTCTGACCACGTTTCAAACCACAACTCACTCTCAGTTTTCTGGAAAGTGGAACAGAAAACACCACTGGATTACTTTTGCCTCACTGAACATTAGCTGTTACCATAGGCAGGCCTTCCTCTTACTACTTACATTTTTCCAAGGAATTCCAGAAGATTACCAAATTCTACACATCATGAGTATTCAGTTGACTGTCAAATGTTCAAGCTAGACTTCCCCTGGATGAGATTCATTACACATTAGGAAACATGGAGAGAGTTTAAAGTCTGTCCTCACCTCTCAGATCACCAGCCACAGATGTCTCCACTTTCCAAATCACTTTTGCAGAGGTACAGGTGAAGCAGTAAGCATAGTCACTAAGACCTCCAGCAGAAGTCCTCTCAAATAAAGTCCTAGAACCACAGCACGGCTATCTCATCTCTCATGGCTTTGGGAAGTCATTGAGTAGCTTAAATTAATACCATCACTGAAAAGTCTATGAAGAAGAGTGGAAGAACAGTCAATCAAACACTGGTATCTGCTTTGCAAAGGCAAGAGAGGCAATTTAAGTTCATATGTCTGGACCCCTTAAATATATTAGTCATATAGAGCTTTCAGAAAGTTTGAACACTATAGCTGCTCCTTGAACCTTGGGTTTCAAAAGGTAGATGCTGATTTTGGAAATGTCACCCAAAATATTCCCCTTACCCCACATGTGTTATTCTTGGGAAGAATCTATGAGGTTGGGTTGCTCTCTGAATGTAGCTGTTCTATGTCATTTGTAACAATAAAGAAATAAATAAACTCTTTCTTGAACAAACTTTGGTTTGAGAAATATTTCGTAATAACAACTTAGAAGTAGATTTTTTCACACATTTTTTTCTTGATCAATTATTAGGAAAGAAAACTGAGTAAAAAATCAGTATCTAGCCAAGTTTCTTCTAGCCTATGCTGTATATGCCTTTGCCTGGACAAGGTATTGGTTGCAGTGATCTCGAAGGAGCTGGCTGCTTATATTAATGTTTAAAATCAATTTTAGCATGAAATACATGAGATCAGCCAAAGAAAATGTTTAGAAGGATTAAAACATTTACATTCTGCCAATCTGTTAATAGCTGTACTAACTAAATGTTTAAAAAAAAAGCCTCTTATTTATGCAGAATCAACAGCTCTCTGCTTTCTCAGAAATACTTTAGAGCCATAAGTTGTGTCTTGTTTTTTGCCCAGGTACACAAACAGCAAAAGGCTACTGCATAGCAAATTACAAGACTCATCGTTGCTTTCAATTTCTCTTCTACACTTATACTGCCAGTAACTCTGGTGGCAAAGTTGACACAAGCCTGTCTTAAAGCCTCAAATATTGTCGTAAAGTCTAATCAAATGTAAGCTAAATTAATCCTACTGAATCATTCTTTGACTTAAACATAGCATAAGGGGAAATGATAAGCCTAGACTGTTTTATTATGTTCTTGATTGGTTCATGTGAAGTGAATAAACAGAAAGCAGAACTGTCTCCTTTTCTTTATAAACTCACAAAATACCATAGATGGAACTAGTGACTAGATCCTTCATATTCATTCTCAGCAGAAGCTGAGGAGAATATCTGAGACACAATTCAAAATCCATTCACAGCTTCATATGTTCATGACCTTCTGTTCAAACTAGAAAGTTCAGTAAACCACAAGTGAAGTTACACAGCTGGCAATCTGGCAGGGTTGTTTTTTGTTTTTTCAATAATCAGCAGGCTGGCTCCCTCCTGACTCACCCCACTAGCCCCTTGAAACTTTTTTATTTGTGAAGGGATAATTCTTAAAATATTTCTCAATGGGGGTAATTATTTCCACTTTCTACATGTAATTAAACCAAGGAACAGAAGGGCTAAAAATAAACTTTCAGACTGAATATGATTCTGAATTCCCTAAAAGGACAAGGCAATGGCAGACTGTATGCATTCCCTACCTGCACCTTTTGGAGGTCAAAAATGAACTGGTTTACTCAGGAGGAAGGCAGCCTTAAAGTATCACAGGACAGTATCATAAGATATTGATAAAGAACAAACTACTATCTCTATAAATAGTAAGTACCATGAGAAGAAATGGTGGGTGGGGAAAACAGTTTCACTTTGCAGAAATGAAAATGTACCCATGTTGTACTACCTGTATGCAAGACCACTGCTACTAATCTGATGCCACCTTAAAGCTGCGGGGCCTGTACATGCTGTAGCTAACCCAGGCCTCTGGCCTCCTCTGCCCTTGCAACTGGGAATCTTGCACCACAACTCCTTTTCAGCTGAGACATCTGGGTACCCTCCCTGTGGGACTGAGCAGGGCGAAGGAGGAGGAGGAGACAGAGAATGTCCTCAGTAACCTTTGCTCCAACCTTCATACACCAAGCACCCACTATCCCTCTAAGTGTGTAATGCTAAAATGCACCACCCTCTGGTGCTCATCATTGCCACCCTCTCCATTGCTCAACCAGCTCCTCTTCTCCCGACACCCCAGGACCCACATCTCCCTACCTGGCAGCCTTGTGATCTACTCCAACCTCAGACAGCAGCCTCATTTTTCACCGAGAACTTCAGAAGCTGGAGCTTTACCTACGTAGCAGAATGAAAATATCACTCAAAAAGAAAAAGCAGGGTAATTACATTAAATAACTGAAAAGAACTGAGCCAATCAATGATTTTTTTATTTGTACATCAGGAAGAATTAATTCTATGAATTTAAGGAAGCTGAAACACCAAACAGATAAAATTATCACTGTATATATGGCAATCATATCAACTTCACTTCCACTGGTAAGTATGTTCTTATCCTTATAATGCACACCCCGGTTACATAGTAAGTCTCACTATAATGGACGCTTTCATTCTGCCTATATAGGTATCGACTACATTTGTGAAGAAAAGAAAGCTCAATAACCAAATAGATCTCCTCCTGCCCTGCAGTGAGACATGTTCTGGGGTTTCATAATGAACATGTTGCTTAAATGATTAGACTGTCACTTCTCTCAAAAGATTTGAGGCACTTTATTGAATTTATTTCTCTAAGTTTGAAAAAGCATTGTAAAATTACTTTCCAGCTCATCAAGTTGTTTTGATAATGGCCAAGGTATTGACTTGACTTAAAGAAAATAGTTTATGTCTATGCAGTGAGGGAGGGAATGGTAGAAGGCAGCAGAGCTATAGGAATGTAGATATCATCAGAATGGTTATAACTCTAGCCCCAGGTCCCATCTCTGACAGTGGCTGGCCTTGGATATGTTCTTTATTTTTCTCTAAAGTCCCACCAGAGACAGACACGTGGTGAGCTGTCACACACAGAAATCTCACCCTGCTGATTGAAACTGACTTAAAACTTTGTACTGAAATCATTTCCAAACCCTGCTTTTCTGAGGCTTAGCTATCATTTTGGGTACTCTTATCTATAAACGCTCATCCTCCAGCAAATTTATGAGAATTTTTTTTTTTTTTAGGAGTTCTTTTTATATTTTTAATGGAAGAAACTTCTCCCACTGCCACTACTATACAATTATTTTCCCCAAGAAAACTGAAACATTTCACCTAAAGCATTTTTTCGTTCCTTTTTTTGGGAGAAACTTTATTATTTCTTTGTGTGAACTGACACAAATGTGAAACTACACAAGTTCATTTAGACATTTGTTATATTATTCCATCTTTTTTTAGGCTACATAGACTCTGTTTACTGGTTTTCACAAGAAGTCTGCCTTTTAACAAGTCCGCAACTGTAACAGACTTTCTTGACTGTCAAAGGAAATTGCAGCAACACAATATGCGTGTGATTCAGGACTTATTCTGTGTGAAAACAAGTTATGAACACGTCTCTCAACTGCAGCATATGGTGTTATGTGAAAAGAGAAATCAACACAAATCAGCAATTACAGCAACACTTCAGAAAGCCTGTGAAAAGGGTGTGCACCTACACAGGGAAACCAAACATCTCATAATCTGATGAGGTTCAAGTTACTTCCCAGAGTCAAACTGAAGGGTAATCATCTAGCACTGGCTCATTTCACAGTCAGAATGAGCAACAGACTATTTCCCTCCTGCATGACAAGGGTGTAGCACAGTACTTGCAGAAAGCTTTAAGATTCAATTTCAGGGGCTGATCAGTTGACAGTGAATCATGCTCTCATGTAGGAAACCTGAAACAGGAGCTGTCAAACATCAGGGCATTCACAGTCTGTTGCAAGTGTTCAGTCAAGTCTGATTTAGAAGAAAGGTGTCTCTGTGTCATGCAAGAAGAGCTCAAGCTAACCATAAGGATTTTTTGTTTCCTAATTCTACCTATCAAACTCTTTCTCATGCCATCTTCCTATATGGATCATTGCACCAGTAGAATACAAAGGGAAAAAAGGGGCATAGTTTGTTGTTGTTGTTGGTTTTTTTTTAATAAATGTGAGCCTGAGAAATAAAGCTATTAAGATTCAAAGACAGAAAAAGATGTAACAGATCACTGCTGTGCTGCAGTCTTAATGACAGCTTACTAGGACACTGATATGTTTAGCATAACCACAGACTTATTAATCACATTATCCTGATCACATCTCTATGAAACTGAGAATTATCCCCTGTTATTATTGACATCTTACATTTCAGGAATGGATCCAAAAGAAGCTAAGGCCCATATCTACACAACCTCCTGTAACTACCTCAGTGTTACACAATACCTAATACAAGTTGCAGGTGTACCAAAATTATTCAAGCTTGGAGCCAACCTCTCTCCTTTGCTAGTTGTGCATGGCATGTCAGAGCACAGACATCTGTCTCTGCTTTGGTTGATACAGCAGCCTGAACCTCAACATCCAAGTGCTTACTGATGTGGGGAGTTAACACAGTGCTTGGGAGTGGGAATTCTGAACCCTCCTTGAGGTCTGTGCACCAGCTCCATATCAGGCAACGAAAATGCCTAAAACATTTCTCCAAAGTAGTGACCTCCCCAGCTAGCCATCCTCCCGTCCAACAAATTCAACAGGAATTTCTCTATCAGTGCACTAATGAATCAGCCATTTCAAAGGTGAACATGGAGAACTAGCATTAACACTAAATTAATTGTCTGTCATAGAGACGGTGAATGCTTCTCTTTCTCAATCCATTTCCCATTTCCAGAAATTGCATTACACAGCAGGTATTTCAGTAGAGACACCTGACTCCTTGCCTATGCCTCTGTTGCATTAAACTTCAAGAGAAATACATTGTGTTCAGGTATGTAATTGTTCAGAAACAAAATTCTGTTCAAGGCATTTGTCTCTGTTCAAAAAAGACTAAAAGGCAGTAAAAATGCCGCTTTATGTGCGTTGCTAAACAAACAAAGCTGTAGAAACCACAGAATTCTTACATACAGAAAACTTGACTTTTCCATTAAAAAAATAAAAATAATACCACTGACATCCAGACAGTGTCATTCTATCCACTGTAGTCAAGAAAGAAGTTTACTCTTCATCTGTTCTCTTTCAACAATTCCTTTGTCTCATTATCAGAGGCATGTGGGCAATTTTAATCACATGAGTTATCTGAGTCCCATACTTTGAATTTCAGCAGAATGAGTAAAATAAATTATTTGGTCTTCCCACAGTCTTCTGTAGGTTCACAACTAAGTATCCACCAATATGTCCAAGAATTTACATATAGCTGGAAGGTTCTGGGACTTCGTCGGAAATAACTTAATACAAAATAAATTAATGAGCTGTTTGAGTTCTTCTAACCAAGAAAGTCATAATAAATTAATATATCTAATTAGAATATATTAAAATCTCATTTTGTTCTATTAAAAAAATCAATAAAACTGTGCCAATTAAATTAGGCATTTAGTAAGAACACTGGTATTTTCTTCATGTTTCATCTACTATTTTCAGCTATTAGAAGTAATTTTTAACATCTTGTTGACAATGCTTCTCTCTTGACAGCGCCACAGGTAGTATTAGATGTCAGCTTTCACATCTGCTTCGACAAATCATCCTCGCATTGCCATTTAGCACATCTGCCTTTGCAGGTAATTGAGTTCTCCTAGGAAGCCCAGTACTTCAGCGGTGTGGGGGAAACAGTTTATAGGGTGGAAAAGGGAAAACAAAGGGAATATTGCATTTGAAGCTAAACTGATACAGAGTGTGAGAATATAAAAATGTAATTAGAAAGACACTTACAACCTGTTGTAGAAGCTACACAGTCACAATTTCTAGATGACCTCAGGAGAACTAAGTGGTTTATATCAGTACGCATTATTTCATTAACTGCAAGTCTGAAGGTGGTTCACTGTTGCCATCTATTACACTTCAATGCCTGCTGGCATTGCTTTCCCGTATTGATCTTCGGCAAAAATAGATTTGGCCATACTGAGCAAGAAAAGTCTACTAGCCAATTTCCAGCAACTCTTGCTCAGCACAAAGCATCATTCAGTATGGACAGTGAAGAACTAGCGTAAAACACTATCACTTCCTATATTTCTTATGAACAAATTACAAGCTGCTGTTACAGACATCTCTCTGTTCTACATTTCTTGCCTCTGTACATCTCAGCTTGTTACCTATGCCATCAGAAACATATTTTCTTGAAGGCTGGTCTCAAACACAGAATCAAGATATTCATTAGATGACTGATACCAAGCGACAGAACTGATCAAGCTGCCACAGTACCAGAAAGTTCTGACACTGAAAAAAAAAAAAAAAAAGGTTCTAATATCAGAAAAAAAACCCAAAATTTTCACTTCTACATACAGAAAAGAAATTGCTTTTGTCTAAAAATACACAACATTTTGCTGCATTCCTTCACATTCTCCAGGAAATAAAACTATTATTTCAATTCATCCACCTTTCTGTAAGGAAACCCAGCAAATGGCTACTGTGACTCAGCCCCCTGTACTGTTTGGCTCCAGAAAGACTCACTCAGCTGCTCTGGACAGTTTTTAGAATGTGGGTCTACAAGCCTGTTCAAGCAGAGGGTTTTTATGCCTTCATGTCCCATTCCACAACACCAAAAGCCTTCTGCTCCCTACGTTTTCAGGTTCCCTGATGTGCAATAGCTTAACTGAGAGCCAGAGGTTCTCAAATCTTCTCAGCTTCTCCAAAATAGGCTACAAAAACCTATTTTCAGTAGCTGATTAATAATGCAACTCCTGTTCAAACACAAGTCCTTCCTGATGAACCATTTCTGCCACACATGAAAGTTTTGATGAAATGCCACCTTGAGAATCCCTATTCAAATCAAATCAGAAACGGACGACTGATTTAGGAATGACCTTCAAGATGCTGAATTGTCAGGCAGTTTAGTCTTTTATACTCTCCTGGTAAATACACTCTTCAGGTTGCCTTGTTCCCCAAGTGATCTGTGTTTATTCTCCTTAGTGCAGAATGAGGTGTAAGTAGCATTTAATAATAAATAAATGTTATTGCAATGTTAAAACATCCCATCTTGACATTTTAGGAATAAACATTACAACTGTCCCATTTCATGGCGCCTTTCCAACTGAAGTGACTTTGTAGAATATAAACAATTGTGGTTTTGAAGAGACGAAACTGAAATTAAGTCAACCTCAAGTGATTTGTTCCGTACTCATTTCACCATTCAAAAAGTTACATTTTTTTTATCCTACCTGCAATGAAGAGGAATGGAAAAAAATGAAGTCCTTCCCAAAATTGTTTCCTCCCATTTACAGGACTCTCTTTGAGCTGAATATGGAGTGGAAAGGGGACTGTTCCTGTGTTGTCTGTATAATCTTCACTTTCAAATGCTAGACAGCCTTTGTGATAAGGCAGCTGTCACTTTTCAGCTGTTACAGAGTGACTCACTATGATCCCTGTCTCCCACTCACAGTCCTGGGTTCTTTGCACTTGTTTTGTTCTTCATTTTTTTGTGTTCCTTCATCTGAAATTCAGTCATTTGGACAAAGAACTGCAGGGTATGAGAGAACATAATGCTTCTGAACTATATTTTAAAATTTAATGGTGCTTTAGTGCTTTCTTTCAAACTATGCAGTATACTACAGGGTTCTTAAATCCAAAACTTCAGAAGCTACCACAGTCTTTATCTGCCCTAGAGATTAGCAGCCTTCAGGAAAGCAAGAGAAATAGGACCTGTCTCACAATCATATATTGGTACAACATTTACAACGCAGTATTTAACAGAGACATAAGCCATTCCTGCTCCATATATCATTCCTGTGCACATGCTATGTATTATTAATTCAGGACCTCTGGGACAGTCCCATAAATCTGTATGGATTTGGGGGTCTGGGCTGGGGAGGGGTGTTTGGTTTTTGCAGGGTCTGGTTGGAGGGTTAGAAGTACTCTGTGATCCGACATGCTGTTGTTGCTCCGCTGGTTCTTAACACACTTAATGCCATTTAAACACATTGTAACAACCTGCATGATAAAGCCACTGCTGCAGCAGTTGTCATTCAGAACGTTAATGCTGCAGCTGGTGCACATTTTAAAACTTTATTAAAAGGGCTTTGTCTGCAGTAAGGACCAGAGGGGAAAAATTTTATTTTATTTCCCAACAAAAAGATCGGTAGAAGCAGAAAAATAAATTTGGAACAAGCAGAGATGAGCTCTGGAATTCTTAAAACATACATCAAAAAAGCTTCTCAATTTGGGGCCATCTCTGAGAAAACAGAAGATCAATCCTATTTGTAAATATAAAATAAACAGACCCTGCGAGCTTTTTCCATTTGTTTTATCTCTAAATGAAAGGCATTGAAAGCTAAGATTCACTTGTTAGGGTTCAACCCTCAACGTATTTCTGCAATGCCTTCACATAGAATTTTAAAACTTCAGCTTTGGCTAAGCCTTTAAACTTTTCAGTAAAAAACTATTTGCAAACTTTCACTGAGAATGTTTCCAAAAGGAATAAATCAGTATTTGGGGTGCATAACTTCCTTCCAGTCTCCCCTGCCTAGACTTCCTTCTCTACATATTCTAGGAACAAAAAACAAAAAAGACCAAAAAAAGAACAAACAAACAAACAAAAAAAAAAAAACTGCTGGCCAATTTATAGCACCACCATTAAAAGAGGCCCCAGGTGGACTGGGTATCATTTAAAAAGTTGTCAAGCATTCATGTGGCAGATTTTGGGTACTGAAGAAATGCTGTTGTTTGTGGTTCCTAAATTAGGTATAATTGTTACAAAATTGCAGAAGTAATGATGCCACATCTCCAGTAGGCTTATGCTTAATTGTTCAATGATGTTTTAGTTGATTCATACTAAGTATGCAGAGTGAGCTCATCCTCCTCTAGACACCAGAAAATCACACCAAAGTTACTGTTAAGAATGCCATAACTGCAAGGGAATTTCCCATCTGATTCCATGTCAGAAAAACTGTAAGGAGAACACTCAACCAAGGAGCGAATTTCTGGTGCCAGCCTGGATGAACTCTCGTAGTAATTTTTGCAACAGCTGAGCTGTTCAGAAGTCACTGTCATGTATGAAGTTTCTGTCATCTAATAAGGATGGAGCTCACACAGTGGTTTTTCTCTCTGTAGGGATACTACTGGTATCTCATTCATCCTACTAGTTCTTGTGTTAATATATTAAATAACCTTGAACCAGAAGCGGAACCAATGACCAGGCAGCCAGGAACATGGAAAATTCTTTTTATTTCCATGCCTAAATTATTTTCAATTTCACTGTTCTTTGCTAAACTGAAACTCCACTCAATTAGCCCAGGTTTTACATCTCACTGAAAGCTATAAAAAGGATGGATATTTTTCTCCTTTTAGAAGATCATTACTAAATTCCCTTCAAAACTACAAAAGCAACTTTTAATTTTCTGATGTGTAATAATGATTCACTAATGGTATAGAAAAGGCTATCTCATTTTTTCAAGTCCATGGGATATAAATTCTTCTAGGCCAAATACACACTCATGTTTGATCTAAACAAAAGCATATATGTAAATCAATTATGTTGCACTGTTAGTCCATAGCTTTGATTATTTCAACTGGATTAGCTTTTGATACTGGATGACAATCAAATTATATTTTCATGCCTGACAGGTAACCCAGAGAAAAAATTATATCTTGACAACATTTTGAACATTTGGCATATTTCCTAGAAATACTATATTAAGTAGCTTTGGGACATGTGAAAAGATTAAGGAGTCTGGAATTAACACAAAATCTGAGTAATTTAGAACTATTTTCTGACCTGAAAAGACAAAAAGAAGAAACTAAACAAGATGGAGATGAACAATGTCTGGGATTTTCAGATTTAAGATCCTGGAAAAAACTGGGTAAATCCAAAGTTCTCTGAATAAAGTGCTGCTGCCGGTAAACTTGAGTTCGTGCTGTCTCATACATGGAAAGGCAGGGAAAAAAAAAAAAAAAAAAAAGAATGTATTAATGCATTTAAACATTTTTAGATAGCAGGCTTTTCAGCACAGGTAGAGAGATTGCTCAGATAGCTAAGTTTTTCCATTTGAAAAGTTTTCATTTAGCCTATTCTTCCACCTGGCCACACTCAGAAGAAAAGGTCATTGCAATAGATTAATTTATTCACCTACACTTTCTGCTCTCCTCTTTGCCTTTTATTTTCCTTCTTCCCAGGAAAGGCCTCCTTTGCTGAAGATATGCCAGCATAAAAACCTGAGGCAGATTGAAGAATCAACTGCAAAACACACATTCCAAGGCAAGAAGGAACGTGATGTGATCATTAATTTAAACCTGCATAAAGCAAATCACAACTGTCCCTGAATTAATATCCATTTCGGATCCAACTCTGCATATAGTTTATTCTCAGTTTTTCTCCTTTCAAATTCTAGCCATATTATTTACTATAATTTCCATTGCTAAACTGAAGTATTCCACTACATCGCATATTTTGTAAGAAACTGAAGACGCTGTGCATATGTGATTTCTTTACATCCCCCACAACAAAATATTTGTTTACAATTCCTTAATCCATTTCCTAACTCTTCTCTGGACAACAACCATTTTTAAAACAAGGTTTAAACCTCATAATGGAATACATTATGCTAATACATGTTGCATCAAACACAGAAGCAATCTAATCCTCCAAATCTTATTTAGTACTGCTCTGTTTCTAAATTTAGAAGCACTTATTTCTGGTGAGCTCCTTATTTCATTAATCATTTCTCATGTCTAAAATCATGTCTTATATTCTGTATTTACTAATTTCAAAGATTCCATGTAAAGAAAATGTGTTTTGACAGAAGCAGTTGTGCATAGAGGTAGGTATGAAACCTAGATTGCACCTAAATCTGATCTTTTAATCAAAAGAATAATACCTTTTTTGCGTAAAACAAAGATACTGTAAGATATTTTTCTGGCCTTGTCAAATTCAGAAGTCATTCCCCAACTCTTCAGATGCCAAAGCCTCTCTCAGGAACCTATTTTCTCCCTCCCTTCTCTCATTTGTCTTCTCCTTTTCTTCAAGCACTTTTTAAAAGAGCTTGTCAAATCTGCTTTATAGCTTAGACAGGGGGAACAAAGGGCAAGAAACATCATTAAGTATCAATCTTCTCGTTTTAACAGCCTGGGTGCAGCGATCTTAGAGTCCAGAATTCAAAAACATGACCTAATCTAACAGTTATGACTTCCCCTTTTAATTTTTTTAATGGGGTCTAAAATATAGACATGTTTGAAGGGGGAGGGGTGAAAGTTAATCCTGGTTGCCATGTCACTCTACAAATCAAAAGCAAGCAATCCGTTACAGATAGTTTTGAGGGCAGCAGTACTGCAGTGGTATTCCTGATGGATTTAGAAATTATGGTCTGTGGAACTTCACAGGCATTAAGCATGAAAATAAAACCATTAGATCTTCTCAACAAATGCAGTCACTGTTGAAGGATACATTTTTTCCTGCTCACAGTTCAGTTTTTATATTTCCAAATTGGAAACACACCACACAGAGGAAGTAATAACATTGTACTGAAGTATTCAAAGCCCAATTTTTATTCACATTAATTATCTTTTACATTTTGAAGTATTGCCTTTGTACATCCATCTGTAAATAGTTATCAGATAGGAATTCAGATGCTTTTATTCATTAAACCGTTCTGTAAGAACACTACTTTACTTTTGTTATATCTTT
Organism: Patagioenas fasciata; assembly: GCF_037038585.1. Taxonomy (NCBI): domain Eukaryota; kingdom Metazoa; phylum Chordata; class Aves; order Columbiformes; family Columbidae; genus Patagioenas; species Patagioenas fasciata. Next base: position 32,781,946 of record NC_092523.1, on the reverse strand, counting down.
GGGCAAAGTGGGAAAGAAATATGACATGTATGGTTTTTCATTCACCTTCCCAATTTAAAATCTGCATTCCTTTTTCTGATCCCCGTGACTCGGAAAAATACATCCATTTTCAGTCTCAGTTATACCAATGCAGTATGAAGTGCACACAATAAAAATGCTTCTTCCAATCAAAATTTGAATGGTTTCATCAGTACCTGACCCTGACTTTCTCCATTTTAATCATATCAATATTATTTGCATGTCCCCAAAAAATAAGAAGCCACCTTTTTTAAATGGCGAGTAGATGACAGGCTGCAATAACGAAGGAGGAATCCTTCCACTAGCGAAGTTTATTTATTATTCAAATCAGTGTTGATCAACATGCCTGGTCCCATCACACAAACAGCAAATTGTAGTGAAAAGGTGAGTAGGATGACACACCTGATTAACTATTTCTTAAAGGAGAAATGTCTTCTCTTAAGGTATTCATTCCAAATCTAAAGTGCACATGAGGATTGTTTGACCATTAATATTTTTTTATATTATTTGGAGTGTGACTCAGGCAAACTTTTGTCCTAAGTAAAGTAGTAAACTAAGTATTGCATCATTACTAAAATAGATATTTCAGAGTACACCGTGGTTTGGTTTTCGTTTGGTTGGTTGTTTTTTTTGAACAGCTAAGTGAAAGACAGCTACTAACAGATCTTGGGATGCAGGAAGAGGTACCTTGCTTCTTTCATCACATGACGTAAATCCTAGAAAGAAAAGACTTCCCAAAGACAGAGGAAGCTATGCCGTTTTTCTGTCAGATAATTTGTTCTGAGTTTGCATTTGCAGACACCCTACACAGGCATTTCTGCAAAGGAATTGTATAATAAAAAAATGGCCATTTTACTATAACAGCTGAAAAGCTAGAGGTAATATTTCAAGCTGCCAGTCTATTTCGTGCACGTTTGCTGCAGAAGTTCATGTGTTCACTCACTTCTTTTCAGGATACTAAAACAAACGCTCTCATGCAGATAGTGGTCAACTACCTTTTTAACTGCTCGCTGCTATATCTTTGAGGCTTCATTTTTCAGGGTGCAAAGTGCTCACAGCTGCCACAACTTTCATAGTTATTGCAAACAGTACTATTTGCACCCAACAGATTTTATCCACCTGGTGGAGGTATCCCACAAAGATTCTGCTACAAATGCCAGTTGTATTTCTTTGATATGGCAACATGCATTGTAAACAAAAATAAATAGATAACCAAAATGAAAAGCCTGCTCAAAACAGAATGTTTAGCAGAACAGAGCGAAGAGGATGCCAAAAGAAGCAAATATGCATTTCAACAAATTACTGGAAGGTACTAACGGGAGAATGAGGACAAATAAGAGTCTACATAAAATGCAACAAACTAATGCAACTGATCAAATAAATAACTATTAATTGTCACTGTAGTCTCTGAGGGATTAATTCATTCAAATTAGCAGAGTTATACATAATATAGATTGACTAATTTATGAGTAATGACTGCAGAATCAGGTATTTTATTCTTTGGATTTATTTCAATCACTGAATTATTATATGGTGAATCATATCTAAGTAAGAAAGAACATAAAAGTACTTCTGAATCTGCTTCATCTTTTTCACAGAAAAATACCATACCACAACAATTATTTATTTATAAAAGCAATAACAGCCTATAGAAGCTGTTGATAATCCAATAATAAAATACAATAATAATTTTGATAAAAAGAAATACAAGGTGACAAAGAAAAAGAAAAATTAGATTCCTTAAATAAAATTTGCTTAAGAGTTCAATCATTGCAATCTAAATCTAAAATAACCTGCACAAAGGATTCTACTCTGGGAAAATGAAACAACAATTAGCACAGCCAGTGCTGCAAATTGCAGAATCTGACAATGAATACTTGATAAATCATAGACAGAAAATTTCATACATAATGAAACTCCTGTTGCCATGCTGATATGTGAAGAGTTTTTCTCTAGAAACACTATTTTACTTCTGTTTTTTCCAAGATTTTCTTACATATTTTAAGATATAAAATTTAATTCCTAATAAATATGTTTAAATAAATTATTATTAAAAGAGTTACTTTACACATGTAAGCATGAAACTGGCTTTTCAATTAGGAATTAGATTAAAATAGACTGTAAGTGTAACCATAAGAATCAAACACTTTCATAAGTCGATTACATTTCCCTATAAAGAATACACAATGTGGCAATCACCTAAAGCCTGCAATTGTTGGATATGTGCACGTGCATGTAACGTGTGCAACCAAAGCTGTATAGGCTACATGTTGGATGTTTATAAAATACAATTCATGAAGTATCTGCTCTGATTTTTGCAATGTGTAGCAGCACTGTAGAGTTGTTAAAACAGTGATCATTGAAGAAACATTAAATAATAAATATTGGTTTTGTATTTTCTGTTCTGTGGGGGTTTTTGGCCATTTCTTATTATCTACAGCTTACATGATAAAATTATTACTTTCTGTCAGTATCAGAGACAGGTCATAATTTCTAAAAATCTGTCTAACGCAATGGTTACTAAATAGCTCTGCCAAAATACTGAGATAAGGTGATAAGATTATATGTTGCCTGAACAGCACTTAATGTATAAGATTTTTCTTCTGATAGTCTAAGGGACATCAAGACAGATGTTTACTCAAGTAAGAGACAGGTTTCCATTTCAGAACAGGACTGACCATCAACAGTATTCCTGTGAAAATAAAAGCAAACATTTACTGAATATTTTGTAAGTATCGTGTATTATCTCATGATATAAATGGGCAGAGTAGAAGACTTTACAATGAGAAAAGCATAAAGGACAGCTATGTACTCATGATAAACTGATTATCACACACAGTTAACTACCCTGAAGGTACACAGCCACAGCAGATGCAGGCAGATCCAAAGTGGCGGACAGACCACTGCAGACAGAACCAAACGCAGCAGCTCGGGCAGTCCCGGCAAAGCAGCCCCAGCAGAAATCATGGCAAGGTGCCAGATAATTCATACCTATTCTCATGGTAGGTTTTGTTACACATTTCAAGTTCTGCTGAGGCCATAACTTTACTAAAACAGTTACCATCCAGGCTAATCCATTTACTTCAGATCTGCTTATGATTTCAAGCAATGTATTACTTGTAGACACATCCATATTACTTAGAACATGATATCCGTGTTACTCAGCACATGATGGAAGTAAAAATTTTCAACCCACTCTTCAGTATCTGAATAGCCATCACAGCTGTAGGCTCCAGACAGGTTTATGTACAGGCACTATCTAAACAATAGGATGCCTGCCACAGACAACTGCTAGAAGTAAAACAGTCACCTTCCTGGATCAGCTGTTTCAGCTGTATGTGAATGTACTGAAAAGTAAGTTAAGGGAAAATACAGGAAAAGGGAGTAATTGAGATGTTTCCCATATGTGTTGCTGAATTATTTTGACAAAACCCCACAAAACCTAAGAAATTCACTTTTGAAAACTCATTTTTACCTAACAGAGTTTTTTTCCTAAAAATTCTCAGATTTGAATGCTAAAACTTTAATCAAGCACAATTGCACTGAACTCTGGAAACACTCCATTTTTTCTCAGTCCATTTTTCTCAAAATCAAAAACTTTAAGTAATTGTCATTTTCTTGCTACAAGTATGTTTTCATTAAAGCAAAAATGTTTACTACCGTATGCATATATAGGTATGTGTGTATGTGGGTCTTACACAAAGACAAATGTTAGTCACCCTGGCTATCACTCACCCACTCATTAAACCCCATTATAATATTGTAGGACCTGACATGACAGCATAAAAAACCAATTTAGTGGAAAGGTGCTAAGGTAGTATCGTGGCAGTGGAACCAACAGGCAAAATTCTGTTCATCATGGAAACTGGTACAGAGCCAGAGATGTCCAGGAAACCAATGTACCAACATAGAACATTACACATTAAGTATTTATATGTGTGTTTTATGTAGCTACCAAGTTGTGTTTGTAAATTTGGTAGCCAGCCTTACATCATAATAGACTTATTCATAGTAATACTACTTCTGAGTTTGTGTGGCTGCACAAGGATCCACAAGTAACTGAGAACAGAAACAGGACAAAAGGGGGAAAAAAATCTATTTCAGTTACACATGTATAATTGCATTTAGTGAACTGAATTCTACCAAGTCAATGGAACAGCATGTAACAGTTTATAATTAGGCCATGAGAATCTATCCAAGTTACAATCTTTCCAAAATGTGAACACATATTAAGAGCTTCTGTTGCCTATAACATCATATTAGCTCCATAGTGCTTTGGTCCTGCTTCATGAACAAAGCATGCTTTAAAACTCAACCAAGTAGCAACACCAAATAGAACAGCAGCTCAAGAGGCAACCAACTGAACAGATTAAATATACTTTTTAATATCTGTAAAGCTGTACATTGAAAAAGAAATCCTACAAATAAAATAACAGTGGAAGTGAATACTTCATGTGCTGGATGGCATTTCAAAGGCTTATAACGTGGTGGTGAGCAGAGCTTTCATAACTCTGGTGATACTATGATGTTATAGCATCAATAACATTTGGAGAAGTGGAATTCAAAAGGATTTGCTGGTTGGCAGACAGGTACAACAAGAGTTGTTTGGAAATACTATCTCCAAATAAAATGAGCTCCATGAACAAGAACCCACAGGCTGAACTTCATTTTGTTATTGTTTTGCTTTCTCATCTTAATGCATTTGGTTACTGTTAACTACTAACAATGAGGTATTTGGCCAGCTGCATTTACAGTAGTTTGGTCTCTCTCCATGTCTGGTTGGACAGATGTGCATATCCTCAAAGGCATGAGAGAGGATATTTGTTAACATGCACTCAAGGTGAAAGGTGTGTTATGGACCAAAGCTCAAAGGTCCTGGAGCAATACAATGCACCTTAGAATAAAACGGTAGGAACAGACCTGTACACAACAGCAGTATATGATATAACATACATGGAAACATAAGACACATACTGAATACAGGCTTCAACACACACAGCTTTCTTACTAGGGCTTCTAAATGTATACATAGAGCCTATGAACCATTGAGTTAGTGCACACACAACAACAGCTCTTTTCTGAAACTGTATAAAGCCTGAATTTTTACTTCTGAAAGTACTTGTACTTGCAAGATGACATCTGTCAGGATATGTCTGCTCCAAACATACTGGAATGTAGAATTGAGCTACCCCAGTTTGCTTGAAATGGGGTAGCTTTGGCAACGGAAGCATCTAGTCAAAGCAACACATATTTCATCAAGGGCTAATACAGCTAATACAGCTGAAGAAGCGAAAATACAGGCTGAGTTATTATAAAATAGGATACAAAACTAGAGAAGAAGAGAGGGTGAGAAAAAATATATTAAGAGATACTGAAAATGCACGCAACAAATTTATGCAGATCAAGGCATTCCTTCTTTACTACATCAACGCTGCCTGGCATGTGATGTGAGCAGCATAATAATAATTTTATATATATGGTAAATATCTACCATCTGTGTTCTAGGCACGAACTGTAAAATGCAGCATAAAACAATTAAAATCAAGAGAGACAAAGTTCAGGGTACAGAAAGCTTTTGATCCACAAAAATGGCAGATGTTATATTTGAGTGACTGAGGTCCAAAAATATGAGTGAGAGCAAGTACAAGTCAGATTTTAAAAGTACAGCTCAATGCATATGCCAGAGGGCTATTTGGCACCTTTTCCATATTCCTAGTCAGATAGAGAAAGAAAAACAAAAATTTATTTTAAAAATTTAATTAGGTCACAAGCTAGCAAAAAGTCAACAACTCTTTCTAATGGGTTTCAATAGGTCTTTCCAAGTTCAAGTTCAGAAATCCATAAAAATTTACATTGTATTGTTACTAAAGTACAACTTTATCCAGTTTCAGGCTAGTAGACAGAAAACTGCATATTTTACTTTTACAAAGAAGCATCCCTGAAGTACACCTGTCCTGCAAAAAGTCTCAGGCCTATCATTCTTCAAGCAACACAAGCAATATACCTGTTTGGACAAAACAATAAACCATTTCTATGTTATTTTCTGCCCTTTTTTTTTTTTTTTTTTTTTTTTACGGTTTAAGGTAGTCTTCTTCCAGAACACTGTATCCCCTCAAGTTGACTTCCTAGATGCAGACTTCTCCAGTGAATCATGAGCTCTACAGCTGCCTTCAACCATGACTAGTCCTGATCTCACTCTCCCTTCAACGTCTTCCTGTTGTTTTTCCTGCTGTTGCTACAGGTGATTTATTTTCTGCTTTTTAAACCTCCCTGACTGCTACTCTAGCTCCACTCCACATTCCACCTCATCAAATCAGATACAACAGCTTTTCCTTCATCTTAGACCTATTCTCTTTACCAGACACTAAGATTAATTTTGTTTGTTAGAGTACTGAGTTTATTAGTGTACATTGCTAGTGTAATTTTATTCTTCCAGTGTATTTGTTTTATGTTGCAAGGTGTTGGCAGTGGGGTTGCTGCAGGTGTGGCCTCTATGAGAAAAGATCAAGGACTGTCCCCAAGTCAGAAAGGGACAGTTCCAGACAGCTCCAAAATGGATCCACTGCTGGCCAAAGCCGAGTCAACCCATGAAGCTGGTGGTGCCTCTGTGATAACATGTTTAAGAAAGGAAAGGGTGAAAAAATTCTGGACAGCAGCTGTGAGAGATAGGTGTGACAAAAAAAGGTCAGAGATAAGCCTGCAGACACCAAGGTCAGTGAAGAAGAAAGAGGAGAAGGTGGTCCAAACACCAGAGCAGAGATTCCCCAACAGCCTGTGGAGAAGACCATGAGGGAGCAGGTTGTCCCTGAAGCCTGTGGAGACCACCACATTGGAGCAGATATCCACACTGTAGCCCATGGAAGACCACATGCTGGAGCAAGTGGATATGCCCTGAAGGAACCTGCAGCTTGTGGAGAGCCCACACTGGAGCTGTTTTTTCTTGAAGGACTGTAGCCCATGAAGGAGATCCATGTTGGAGCAAGGGAAAAAGCATCAGGAGGAAGAAGCACTGGAGAAACTATTACAATCTAAACCAAATCCCCATTTCCCATCCTCCTTTGCCACTGAGAGAGGGGTTGGAGGAGGTAGGTGAGCCAGTAATGAAGGAGTGAAGTTAAGCCTGGGAAGGAGGGTGTGGGGGGAAGTGGGTTTAGTTTTGTCTTTGTTTCTCACCATCATAATCTATTTTTAATTGGCAAAAATTAAATCGACTTTCCACAAGTCAAGACTGTGTTGTCTGAGGGTAACTGGTAAGTAATCTCTCTGTCTTTATCTCAGCCCACAAGTTTTTCCATCCTATTTTCTTCCCCTGTCCTGTTGAAGAGGGGCAAGTATAGACCAGCAGAGTGGGCTTTTGGGAGCCAGCCAAGGTCATCTCACCACATCCAGGTAATGTTCAGATGCTAGGAACCTCACGAATGCTCAGCTGACTCACTCTACTTCTAACTATTCATTAATGAAGTAAGCTTCTACCATTAACCAGAACCTGGATGCCAAGCAAAGTTTCTTCAAATGAACCTAACAACCCTTACAGAAAAACAAAGCTTCTGGAGACATAAATTATACAACAATATTCATAACTATATCCACCGTGAATAAGGACTGTTGACAACTGGTATTATTTTTCACTTCCAAACCTGTATGGAATCATTAGGTATCATTGCATAACAAGCACATTAAGATTTTAGATACATTTAGGCACAAGGCAGAAAATAAAGAATACCCCAAGCAAAGCAAATCCTTGGAGACTATCACAAAAAAGACAGTTCATCCAACTTAGCCAAGGGAAATGTCTCTGTCGTGTTTGTCAAAAATCTTATATCAGCAGAAATACCTAACCTAGTTTTCAGGAATCACTACAGGGTGCAATGGAGGCTTTGGTGGAAGTATATAATGAGATGCCAATTACTAACCAGGATATCTTCAGAAAGGTTACTAATCACAAATTCAATGTGAAGAATGGTTCAGTTGAAAAGAAGTTAGACATTCAGCAAGTTAATCCTGTGTTTTATGTGAAAATAAGAATTAAGCTAAGTCCCAATATGGTAGGCTAATCAAAAATAATTTTTTGTTTAACAATATTACTTTGCTATGTTCTGTGTATCCAATGGATCTCTATATGAGAATTTGTCAATAAATTTATCTTCGGATTAGCTGCAAAAGAGCTTTACACATGTATTGTCTCTAAAATACAACAGATTTTTTTAATCCTTTATTCCTGTAATTAAACAGTCATCCCCTCCATGAAATTTACAGCTACAGAAATGCATGTTCTACATTTTCAGAATATGAATGTTAACAGAGGTTTTATCTTCACTGTCATTTTGCCAGTTTTCATTTCCATTTTAACTGTATCTTCCTTAAGGAAAGAGCCACATTTAGATATGTTTATCTCCTTGAATAACTCACAACACATTAAAGTAACTTTCACTTCAACTGAACCCTCTCTGAGCTACATGCCATTATCTACAGTTAGCTACGAGCAAATTAAGACCAGAACTTGTAAACACAATTGATAATGAAAAACTATATCTCAAATTCAATGCATTATGAAACCACAAAATCTGTGTTAAAATAACATTGCTTCCAGAATGAATTTCTGAGACTAAAGAGAAAAATCCAAGTAATCAAACAATTCACAATATATTTTGGTTTTCTTACACACTGCAGTCCAATGCTATATACAACATGGTCATGCATTACCTAGAAATCTCTAGTTTAATTCGGTCTAGTGAAATGGGATAAAAATCGAGGTCCAGATAGGGAGTAAACTGGTAACATACACTGACATGAGAAAACTCTGAAGTGGCAACTTCCACAGACAATGTAGCATTGAGATATATATATACACAGAGTGAATTTAACTTAGATCCATCACTGAAGTAGATACTGCTTAAGTACTGCTAAGACTGTTTGAATGAAAGACTATTATGACAACACCATGTATAGATAATAGCAAGGAAACACCAAACCTTTCTTTTCCTCATTAAAGGAACAGTGCTGATTGCATCGGTACAGCCATGGTGAGTCTAAGACATAGATGTGACTTTCTATGCCCCACACAGATGACTGGCATGACTGCACTAAGTCAGCACTGTGTTGCAGCACAGGTGAAGATTGACTCTGGTCTTACACATGGTGGCCAACAGTATAGGACTTTCTGTGGGGTCCCACAAATGGTTTTAGCACCAAGAAACAGGGAGCAAAAACCTGGAGTGTGTGACTTTGTTATAGCAATTTTGCAACAATATCCAATATACCTTAGAATTCTGGTCTGATTATGTTTCTTTGGATTGCACTAATGCAAAACTCAAATCTATTATTCCATATTCTAGAATAGGTTGCACCTAACTCCACATTCAATGTTATAGGTGATTTCAACAGGAGATAATTGCTGCAGGAGAATAATGAGTGCTTCAGGTCTATGATGTTGCTAGGTTAACTTGCTGAGATAAACGGCATCCCACTTCACCTTCTTCAAAGTTTTGTTTTGCAGAATCGTACTGGGTTCTTTGCTTGTAACTCTTAGGCTTCTCCAAACACAGTCATACAAATTTGACCACATTTGCTAAAAAAAATCTCTACTTTTACTACTGCAAAACCATTCAACAGGTAGACCTCTTTTAATGGGAAGGAAGATGAAACAATGAATGAAAAATAGGTATAAAATTATCCAAATATGAAATGATAGCATTTGGTCACCATCTCATATCTAAACAAATGTGCAAGAGATTTCAAAGAACTGAGCAGCAACCCCAAGTCCATAAGCCCACGCAAAACAGATGAGCATACCTTCACTAAAGTTAAAATGGCCATGCTAGTTCACAACAACTCAGCTCCTCATTCCTCTGGATTTTATTGAGGTTAGGTAAATAACATGATATACAGGAAAACCTGATTTAGATTCCACAACAGCTTAATTATGAACTTCCAAGAGCTGACAGCTAAGAAAATAGTATGTAAGTTGGTCATCGTAGAGTCTCATTTACTATATCTGAAATAGTAAAGCAGCTCTTTTTACATCTGAAGATTTTCTGTTCAAGGACAGATTCCCCAAATAACCACAGGCAGACTCTCTAGAAGAGTTAGCAAGGATGATCTGGCATTTAATCTGGCATTTTAATGGGTAACATTATCTCTTAAATATTCACTTTTTGCAAAGTCATTCCATAGTGACTAATCTTACCATAATGAACGTGACTATCAGCAAGGACTATAAGGTGATAATCAATAAGTACTGCCAAAAATGTTGCCATTCAATAATGTCCATTATCTTAGCACTATAAAGAATTATTTCCATTAAAAGCTGTCATGATGTGGTAATGATTCTACTATTCCAGCTTCTAGACATTGTTAACAAGCACTTGCTAACTCTTTTTGAACCAGCATACTGGAACTGTTACGACTCTGTTTGCTGTAACAACACAATGTCATGGAAAGTTTTTTTTCTAACACAAATTATAGGTTGATTATTTTTGGCAGTCTGTATTAGCAAGTAAAATGGAAGCTCCTAGGTAGAATAACAGTCTTCCACCTTGTTCTGAATACAACAGGTCCTCATATCTGAAAACAAAACAAACACTAATACATACAAATATTTTGCAGATCATATGACACATGGACTATGAACATTTAAACTGTGATCTGGTGTCTATAGTGAGGACTTGAAATTCAGGTTAATGTTAATCAAGGAATCTTATAAAATTTGAGCAATTTCAAGAAATATGTGCATCTGGAACTCACAGTCCAGCCTGGGGCACCCTATGTGACTTTGTTTACATGAACCCTTAGCAAAATGCTAGCAACTGGATGTCATGATTGCACTAAAGCAACCAGACTAGGTAAGTCTTGCCCCATAAGGCACAATCCTGGCTTTCTGTAGGGTTATATTATGTATCATTATCCAAACAGCTCTCAGCTATCAATGAATTAATTTTAGTCCTTGATTAACTGATGGAGGCAGTTTTCTTCCTTTGAGGTCCTTCAGTTCATAAACAATTCCACCTTACTCAGATGACAATCTACTCAAATGGTACGAAAAAAAAAAAAGTGCATGGAGAGCATTGGCATCCTATAATACTTTGTGAACACATTATATATGCATTAGCTTACACACAGCTGTTAACACAAACATAATTAGAAGTAAACTGAATTTTGCCAGTACAGCACTAACAAACAAAGCAGGGCTGAATTTAAAATTACTACTATTAATTAAAAACACAGTTTAGCTAAATGTAATTGTTAAGCTAAATGATGTTGATAGACTTTACTTAAGAGTTCAACTGGATGAAGCAATTAATAACAAAAATAAACAAACAAAAAATCTATGAAAAAGAAGTTCCAACAAGCTTTGCAAAAGACTATGAACAACATTAATGTATGGCTAGCATATGTTAAAGAACAAAGATGTCAGTGCCTACAGACGAAACAGTTTGCATGAGTTTCATTTTGCAGGAGTGATCCTGCTAAATAATTAGGTAATATGTGCTAGAAAATGTCCCGGACACTATTTCCAAAATATTTGGTTCAGGCATTGTATGTCTGAATATAATGTAAATGAAGAGTCTTCAGGTACATTTTAATATTTTCTAGCAAAAGATTGTTGTGAAATTTGGCAAAACAAGTATTTCCTGTGAAATTCTACACTCCTGTGAGAGTCTTCATGACAAATAGTAGCCAAGAATTGTCTTGCAGCTGCTACCAAACTAGTCAGAAGACAACACTAGTTACAGTGCAAGTTCAGATTTATGGAGATTGGGATGTTTTACACTCATCTATGAAGAAAACTTCAGCTGAGAAGCTCAAACAAAAGGTTCATCTTTCAGTGGCTCAAGTGAAGTGAGTTAGTCATTTCTATATTAGGTCTCTACTTCTCAATGTCAGTTAATGCCATTTAACGAGATAACACAATCGTGTTGGGATTTTACAGTGAGACGAACTGAAGGGTTTCCATCTATCTTTAGGTTATATATTTAACCATAAATTTGGAGGTTTTGAGAGATGTGGTTATGCTTATTCCTAAAAGACAGATAAAAAGGTGAGAACTGTTGTTTTTTTTTTTTTTTTTCCTTTATTTTTTCTCTTGAGATTTCAGGCATATCAACTTCAACCTTCCCTTTGGAGAGCCAGTAGTATGGCATAAGATCTCTGGCATACTCAAACCAAAGGACAAAGCCAAAAAGACAGTAATCCAAAATCTACAACCACATAGTGAAATGTAAATTCATCAATTCATTGATTCCTTGATCAATTAATTCACTGATTATTTAAAAATTCTACTGACAACAGTGTAGTCCTGTAAAATTTCTCACCATTTAAAATCCAAAAGGAGAAACAAAGTATTTTGTATTTGAATTTTTAACTGCTTAAATAGTTAAAATCAAAATACGAAAGAAGTTGGAGAAAGCAGGCAACACTTTCTGACCTTTGCATGCATTAAGAAACATATTACAGTGCAAAATAGTTTAGCTTTCAAAACATCCTTAAAAATTACTACGTAAAGCAGAAATGGTTTTTGCCACAGATTCAACAATGGAGAGTTGAGATCCCCAATGTGCAATTATCAGGAAATTCTTTTCACTATGATTAGACGCCTTGTCGTAAGAAGATCTGAGACCTGTTCTTATCATGGCCCCAACTCCCCAGTGGAGCAGACACTTAGGAGTTCAGAGGAGGTAATATAAGTGACTCATTTAGCTGTCATGGGAGGCAAAGGGCCTAAGTTCAAGAAAGCAAGAATCAGATCTCTTCCTGTTCGAGGCAGGCAGACCACAGCTCCCCCTATCATCAAGATAGTCATGAGGTAGAAATACAGCCCTCTAAAGTGTTTAACTCTTAATTAATGGTTTGTGTAAGCTGTTGGATAGCACAGTAACAATAAAGTAGTGTTCATGGCCACGTACAGTAAAGGAGGTGTTCTTACTATTTCACTAACACCCCCTTAATCTGACAACTACTTATCTCAGCAGGAGGAATATAATAGTGTACTTTACTGACTACTTTTTCTAAAACTCTTGCTCCTTCCTTTTCTTCCTTTGCCCTTATAAACCCTCCATGTGGTGGAGGGACCATTTAAACTGTTCTCATAAATACCAAATGAAATATTTTCACAGACAATAAAAAGCTAGTTGTCTAATCCTTAGTTCTTCAAGTGTTTTCCATTCTCATTCAGCTGTTTCTTAGCTTTTGATGTTGCTGGTTTTTCACCCTCCTCTCTGTGCTAAATTAATATAAAGATTTTTCATTAGTGCTTTTAAAACATTTTCAAAATCAAAACCATCACTGAGTTTCCTCATGACAGTTCTTTTCATATTATTTTTGAGTTGTGAGCACCAAAGAAATGGCCTAAGCTCCACAGAGAAACAAAACAACAAGTATGGTTAGAAATGGTTTTCATGGTTTAGCTAGGAGGCAAAATGCGTGTATGATTTCAGAAACAGTCATGTAAGTATGACCTAGAAATGTGGTATTTTGGGACTCCTTCTCATACCAGTTTGTGCTGTGATGACTTCTGCACACTGCTGCTGTTTGTTACCTGGGATCAAGTGGATCAGATTTTGTTCTGCTGAACACTGCACAGAATCTGAGCTACTGACTGACCAATCAATAACATCCTATCCCTGTAGACAGGACACTGCCATCCCAGCAGTAACTCATTCCCAAACACTGCAGGAGAAGATCTACTCATTTTATGAACAAACTTAGAGTGTATGTGCAGATATGCTCTAACTACAATCAATATGCAATGCACTAGTCTCCATATTTATAGTAAGGCGACATGTAGATGTCTACAGCTTTTATATACACCTATGTTTGAAAATCTGCCTGAAACACTACATATTCTCTCCATAAGTTCAAATGAAAACATGAATTTCAAAGTAAAGGAAGTCATGCTATTTTTTTTTTCTCAAGAGTATGCCAGAGGAGGGACATCATGCTTATCTCCCCAACTAAATAAAAATGCCACAAAATCCCATAAATCCAGAAGATACTGGACCTGATCCATACTAGGACTAGCAATTTTTGTTATTACAGAGGAAATCTCACAGCAATGTTGCTTTAGTTAATGTCATTTAAGAAATCCTTCAGGAAAAGATAATTACTTAGTCTACCGGGAATTTTCAAAAAGGAACACAAATACATTCAGGAATAATGATTCCCTATGAACAGAGCCACTTGACATCAAGTATTCATTTTGCTATCAGGTACTCCTCCTGCCTCTAGGAAAAAATGCATTTAAAGAACTTATGGAGAGAGGAATTCAGATACTAAAAACTGCAGCCTGCAACAAGAGGTGAAAACAAACATTGTGTTTCTGTGCCTGAATACACAGCATGCATGGCATCTCCTGTCATTAAGGAGTTTATCATGAAAAAACTTTACTTTCCAGATGGGAACTGAGGCACAGAGAGACTAAAGCATTTCTTCAAGACTATGCCATAAAGATGTGAAGAACCAGGAACCAAAAATGTTCCTTTCAACAGTTCACATGGTCAGCATATGGAAAAAAAAAAATAAGGTAGTTTTAAATTATCTGTTCTTCATACATCTTAAATGCCAAAAAATGAAACCTCAGCAGCTATCAAAGCAAGGTAGTTTAGTCAGACTGCTTGAAAATCATGCATTTGTTATTATTATAACTCATAACTCGACTATTTGACAGGTTCTGAGAAAAGTGTTATCACAAAGGACCATAACCCTGTTTTATGAAGATTCAGCAGCTTTCACACAAATAGCATGCCTGCCATAACAGGACGTAATATTCCTGATTTGCTTATAAAATCTGATAACAAAAACAAGGCATGTCTTTTTCAAAAAGGAGAAGGGGAAGATAAAAGCCTATGAGATTTGAAGAAAAAAGAATGGCACAATATAATTGGGCTGTGACACCTAAAACAATACTGATTTTTTACAGAAGTATAAAGATAATACTTCACAAGGACACTGAAGTGGACAACTGTGTTTAGCACAAAACATTTTTTACTCAAAGCAAGAACAACACTGATAGTTCAATCTACATGTACCCGAAGAAAGCCTGCAGCCCACCAGAATACCCAAAGATATTCTGCCTAAGGAAGATCCATTATCTTCATTCAGGGAAAACCTTAAATCTTTAAGGACCAATGAGAAGGTGTTTGTCTTCGTTCAGTGGTTTGCTGTTTCCAGAAGACCAGGGAGCTGGGGAGGAAGCTGGTTGTTTTAATTTGGTCTGAAAAAATTCAGCAAGACTTTCACTTGAAATGTGTGCTTCCTTCTGGTTTCAGATATGATGGAAATGACATTAAGAAATCCTTGGTGGATAACCTAGTGCTTGTCGTTTAAGTCTCGTCTGGAAGCAGGGATCTGAAAGAAATAAAAAACTGAAATATAACAGACAAAACCTGATTTTCTCTGAGGATACAAGAACGCCATTCCAAGTCTATCTACCCCAGCATCCTGTATCTGACAGCAGGCAGTAGCAGATGTACACAGGAATGTAAGGACAGAATAAACATACAAAAATAGATCTTTACAATATTTTTCTCTGATTCGTATGATTTGTGGCTTCCAGACTTTCTGAGCCACAAGCAACAGCCATCATAGATTTTATTTTCATAGACATATCTAGTCAATTTTTGAGCCCTTTAATATTCCAAAAATCCTGGGACAATAAATTTTTATGGCTTTACAATGTATTGTTTGAAGTATCACTTTTTGCTTGCCTTAAACCTGTCACTTGCTGTTACAATTTCATCCCCTCCACGTCCTATATAAAAAAGCCAATGAACCCCGTTCCCTGTTCAAATATCTATGCCTCTTATGATTTTATACACTTCTACCCTACCATCTTCTCCAGAATATTGGAAAATGGGAGCTTTGTAAATATACAGTGAAAAACAAACAAGCAAACTGCAAGGAGAGAGGCAGAACAGTACAACTGCTGATTTTATCTGAATGTTTCATCCACAGATCTACAATAACTCGCAGTTATTCATCCTGAGAAAGAAGCTGCATTCATTTTTCACACCACACACTGTTAATCTGCTGTCACTACGCAGAAACTCTGAACTACACTTGTATAATGAAATTTTCTTCTACAACCAGCATTCTTGCACTCTCCTTTGACAGCAACTCTTTTGAGGTGAGACAAAGCAAACAGAATCAGGGAAAAAAGAAAAAAAAAAAAAAGTATTGTAGGAAGAAAGGTATTCTTCATGTAGGTGATCGCACTGAAAAGTCCTACTGCAGGGTTAGTTACATCATCATTCTTTGCCAGAAAAGCAGTCTGTTATTATATCTCTGCATAAAAGAATGCTTGCAAGCATACATCTCATAAGAAAGTACCACAAATGAAAGTTAACTATGACACAGGTCTAATACTTTTGAGTAGTGTTTAAACTGTTAATTTGTCAATCAGTCGATATACATTCTCTATGCAGACGTGTGTACTATAGAAAATTATACCAAGATTATGGTTTTGTTTTTTCAAGCTGCAGCAGTTCCTTGTCCAGTCCACTGTCCCTGTACAAGAGGGATGATGGCAGAGCACTAACACTGATGATGCATAATGGAATGTGAGACTTTTTTTTTCAGCAATAGTGACAGTTTATTTCTGGCTGTGAAAAATCATTGAACTATCGCTGCTGAGTGTTGGTGGACTAAAACAACTGACCAACATTTGTCTTACAGTTAGAATACAAGATCTTTGGAGTAGAAGGGTTTTTATATTTTATACTTAGAGAACATCAGTACAACCAGGTTCAGATAAATGAGCGATGAACTTAATAGTATTGGTAACAGAAATTAGAAATAAAGCTAAAATTTGTAGAAGGATGTATGGGCTGCACAGATGATACTAATCATGTTCTTTTTCCATAATATGAATAATCAGAGGACACAATGAAGTCCAAGCAACTACATGCTACCAGGTATGACGAGCAATTTACATACACTAGGTGATACATTTTCGTCTTGCAGTTTTCTAAACCTGTAACTTCAGGAACACCACTAGAGGGCCTACAGCTATTTAAAGTTTTATTCTCAATTTTACACTGCACATACACGGTGAACAAAACCTTTCAAAGAATATGCAACAGGTTTCTTGAAGATATTGTTAAATTATTTTCACAAAAATTCAGTTTTCAGGAAATGTAGTGCTTAAATGCTAGGACTCAGATCTGCTTAAAACCTGATCAGAAAATGTTACTTTGTTGAGCCCAAATCTGAATGAAAATATTTCAGGTTAAATATCATTCTGTGTCATTTTCCACCGGACTCATGATGAAGTCACCACAGACCATCAGAGGTGACAAGAGGGACTAATTTGGATACTTCAGGACCTCAAAAGCCACAGGCATAGCTCAGCTGGACTGCCTCAGGGCCAAGGAAGATGGAATCCTGGTGTCCATGGCTACCCATGCCCAGAACCAGCTTTCAGTCTGCTTGCCACAAAAACTGAAAAGTGCTGGAGTAATTTGGCTCTTACTGGACCCACTTGGGAGCTGTAGGTTCTAACACAAGTTTTCTCCTTATTCATTATGTGGAGAAAATTTTGACTTGTGTGTAAATGTATAAACGTGTATCCCCCACTCAAATAGCCAGAAATACTGATTCTCAACAACCTCTATTAGCACTGTTATTATCATGCTAAGATAAATTTGAACAACCCGGGAACAGTCAAAACCTCTCTTCTGTAAAGGCAGAACTCCCTTTTATGTGTCCAAGTTTCTGCACTCAAGCAGATATCCTCAGTTATATTTAGATACTCCCTCCCTTATGAAAAAAAGCAAGTGTCAAGACTCCATTAATGACCAGACAAGAGAAGTGACTAGAAAGAGATTGTCCATAACATGCCATCTGAACATGAGGAAAATGTTTTACTTCGATGCTGTCATCATGTTGTATATAGAAGCATGGCTTCCTGTTTTCAAAGCTTAGAGGTTTGTCACCATCATTACCATCATTATTATTGCTGGAGACAGTGAGAATCACAGAAGCTGGTAACAAAGAGAAGTAATCCATCTTCTCCTCTTCTTTGCTGTGAGAATCACACTGTTTCTGTGAGATAGCTCACAGATGCTCTTGTGGAGGGAAAATTACAATTAATAGAGATTTTTTTAATCAGAGTTAAATAGTCTTGTATAAAATTAACCTCACCCTATGGATTTTAGTTGGAGTGTAATATGAGATTCTCTCCACCACCCTTGATTCTCAAGTTTCTTTTCATGAGAAAGAACAAATTATCTCAGTCACAGCCGCGAAGCCAATGCTGACATGTATAGTAAATTGTTGTGAGGAAGTAAGGTGTATTGCTGTGGCCAAGCACCTGGAGTGAACAATATGAACATAAAGGATTTCTCCAGGGAAATCACAGAGCTTTGTCTGAACCAGTTTCAGGAAAATAAAAGCAAATCCCTGGTTACGGACTGATTCTTCAGTAGCTGAACAGCCAGCTACTTACAATAGTAGCTTTAGAAAGCGATTTAACAACAGGCAGGCTGGCTCTGATGCTGCCTTTTCAAACTGCAATACAAATCAGTTTCAGCTGGCTGAGCATCTTTCCCAGCAGGGCTACAAGTACCTCAGATTCACACTCCTGTACAACATCATCCAGTAATTAAAAGAACATCAGTAAGCTCCAGCTTTTCAAGGGTCTGAAAGGCATACAATGTATACAAGTGTTTTCTCTTTATTCTAGAAACCAGTTTTGCATTCCCTAAAGTCAGAAGGTACAATAATCCCTATACAGTCTTCTGGCAAAGTCAATGGAAATTCCTGTTATTCATTTCAACACAGCCAGGATTTCATATTTTATGTTTACAATTTAAAGACTACCGTATTGCATTGTCCTATAGGAATGACAGGCTGTCAGGCCTCACTTGAAAACTGATCTAAAACTCAATCTAACATGTGTCACAGAAGGAAGAGAGAAGCTTCTGCGAGCTGGAGGCCAGACAGAGGTTTTCTCACTAATTGAAGCCATGAGCTCGTATTCTCCAACATTTGCCAAAACCAAACTTTGAACTTCGGCATCATTGCCTTTCAGTTCACTTCCATATTGCTCACTGCTGATGGCAAGTTGTCTCAAAGTAAGCTCTATTGAAAAGGTTCTCTTTATACTTGCCCGAAGATAAGAACTATGACCTGAGGAGCAAATGCCAAGAGTAAGTAGACTAGCCAAAGAAAAGAAAAAAAAAAAAAGTCCTACAGGCTGAGAAGAAACTAAGAAGGTCTAATCAAAAAGATAACTCAACAAACATCAGGAGTCACATGAGGAGAAGAAATTGGTTGATAGGAATGAAGATATGCATTAAATAGTTACTAGGGTACAAGGAAATTGAGGTTTTCAGGACAAGACGAAGGGAAAAAATGGATGAGAACTAGTATAAAAAAGAGGCAGAAATGTTGCATTTCAGTTTAATCAAAAAACTGAGAACTTCTCTGTGGACCTCATAGGACATGAACGTCTGATTGTTGTAATATTCCTACTGATAATTATTCCTAGCAGGTGCTTCCTGATTATTCAAGCGTAGAGAGTGCCCTTCCACTTCTTGTCTGTCTTCTGCAAATAACCAGCCTAACTAACTATTTTTGTAAATGGAGAAAGATAACTTTTAATAAAATTTGTGACTATCATAATGGAATAAGGCAGTCAATTTCATACTTAGAGTTTTAAGAAGAGAAAACTGTGTTTATCATCAGCAAGTGCTAATATTTGGAAGAGTTTTTAAAAGGCCCTGCAGGTGCAAAACAGCTAAAAAAAAAAAAAAAAAAAAAAATTAGTGACACTTTCGCACCCAGAGTATTTAAAGTTCTGGAAAAGCTACAAATAAAGAATTCCAATAATCTATTCTGAAATATACATCAGGAATTAAAAGTGCCTCTGTCTCAAAATGAAAATCCCTACAATCTAGCAAGATTTCGATGATAAAAGGCTGTTCCTAATACATACAAAACCACGAGAAACAATTCTCAATTAAGCATAACCACCAAATATCTCTTTGAAGTAGAATTGGAGGCCATCAAAGGTTAGAAAAAAAGAACTGATATTTTTCAGCAAATTTAAGAAACTAGTCAACTAGCAGCTCCATTTTGCCAGTATTCAGAGCCATCTGATTTTGAAACATTAATGATTTAATGCCTGCCAGACAAAAAAAGACCCAAGGATGTCACGTTTCAAAGACACTCACAGCTGTACCATTGGCATAAAAATGAAAGTTGACAACATGATGATGAAAAATTGTTCTTGGGGCATAATAATTGGCATATTGGCACATCAGAGTAAAAGAGTACAACTCACCATATCACAGGGAGACTCTCAGAAAAATGAAAAATACATGCAAGTGTCATCGAGGTTTCACAAGGCTGTAGCGGAAAGTTCTTAATTTATCCACAAAATAAGTTCAGGAGGAAAGCTGCACAAGCAGTCCTGTCCAGCAGACTGAGAAGGAAAATCACTTCAAATTAACTGCACAGTATAAGTGAAATGAAATCATAATAGCATTCTACATCCCCAGCCCTGGGTGTAGGCAATTCGTTTTGCATCCAGCAGTGGGGTCTATCTGCACAGTAGTCCACATCACACGGTTTCTGTTCCCTGCAGCTGTGGCACCTGCCACAGCTGGAGCGTGTACTGGAGGATTAGATTCAATAAAGCATTTGGCTGCCCACAGAATTGATACCTAAAAACCCAAATCAGGAGGCTCTCAATAAATAAGCACTGTGGAAAAGGACCCAAAAATTCTACCTCAGACCTTGCTACAGCTCAAGACGGTAAGAAAGGAGGCAGAGGTGAGGGGAGGCCAAAATCCCACATCTGTCTGAAACTTGGGTAGCAACCTTCACAAATTTTATATACAGAGGCCTGAATTCTGGCCATGATATCTACATGTATTTTATCAAAAAGTGTCACAAGGAGGCTGCTTTTCTTTTGGTTTTACTCTTTTTCATCCCAGATGTGAAAAGGTAACTTCCATCCCATGGTCAGCTTTCAGCTGAAGCAGCCCAATCACCTACCTAGTTCTAATTGTTTGGTTGTTTTCCTAAAGTGTGCATAACCTGGTGTGGTCCAAATATACAAAAAATCAGTTTTATGAATCAATAGCAGAATGGTTAGAAGGTATAGACTTTTAACAGTTTTGTAGAAACAATTTTATGAGCCTCCTTTAGGCCTTAGAACAATTCTAGCCCTATTTTCTCTTTCCTTCTGAATATATGACCATTGCTTTTTGTCGTTTAAACGTGTCCAACAATTCCGTTATGCTTGACAGAGAACAGAGATGTGACAAGGAGGAGAACCTGCTAAAGAAAAATGACAACCCTCATTATAGATCATTGTAACAGATACAACAGGTGAGTACAGACTGAGAGAAGGTACCAACCTAAGTTTTCTAAGACTCATAGCTTGTCACTGCCCTAAGCAATGCAGAACAGAGTTCATTCATCAGTATCACTGCAAAAGTAGATTCTCTGGTAATTAATTTCATAGTAATAATCCAGCTTCAGCAAAAATCCAGACAAGTTAAGAGGAGAAACTCTGAAAGAAATGTGGCTTTTCATTCAATTGTTAAGTTCTTTGATGTCATTTAATCGCTCATTCTGTATGCACTGAAATGGAAACATTTATTTTAAGTAGTATTTTCTCCCCTTTCTCTTTTAGATCACATCAACAGACTTTTTTGTTCCTCTCTAGGGAAAGCAATCTGCTGCTACTTTTCTGTTAAAAAGTTCACAATATGGAGAAGCATCAGGAACAATTAACAAAAACTGGTGATGTGAGCTCAGCAGAAAGTCTACATAGACTCTCCTAGGAAATCTTTGGAAGCACAAGAAAAAAAAAAACAGCCAAAAAACCTCTGTCATTTCATGTACTCAGGAAGACTCTTTTAGGAAGTATGCAATAATTTATGGAAAAATTGCGTATTGCAAAGAGTCTGCTGAGAGCTTCAACCTGAGCATTTATTTTTCCACTCAGTATTTCCATTATTTGCATAAGCTTCTGCCATCTTGCAGCAAAATCTCCTGTGACGGGCTACATCTGTTGCAGAATGTTGCATGCTGCCCTCCTCCTTCCCATTCCCCCTGCCTACTCGAGAAGCACAAGCCACTATTCCCTGTCCTATCCCCAGCCTCCTGCTTACCTGACAGTTCTGAACAGAATGGTCCCCAGGCAAACCAGACAAGGTACAGCTGTTGCACACAGGTACACCAAGCAGTAGACACAGTATCATGATATGTCACCGCAGCCTCTGCTAAAGCAAGTGAAATTTCATTAAGAAGTCTTTATTCAGCAGAAGGTATTTCCAGGGAGAAGACATTATTTTCAACAGTTTGTAATAATGCCAATTCCTGCAGGTCTTCCTGTTCTGTAACTTCTACTTGACACTGAAGGGGACTAGTTACACTTATTTTTAGGCAGACAAATAATAAACATCTCTCAGTTTGCAAAGTTTATTTAATAAATATGTATTTTTTTAATTAGGATAGGTCATGAAGTAGCTAAAAATAATGAAACAGCTGAATTCCCTAGAGCTGGCATACATTTCCTGCTGGAGTTAATCACGTTTATTAATCTCAAGAGTTTGCTTACTCCACCTCCAACAATGACAATTTCTGAGTAAGGTAATACTCATTGGGAAATAAAAGTATTGGAATATATATTTCCTTAGCAAGTTTGCTGATGATACCAAACTGCGAGGAAGGGCTGACACACTACAAGGCTGTGCTGCCATTCAGCAAGACCTGTACAGGCTGGAGGACTGGGCAGAGAAGAACCTGATGAAGTTTAACAAGGGCAAGTGCAAGGTCCTTCACCTGGACAGGAGTAAACCCAGGCACCAGTACAGGTTAGGGGTGGACCTGCTGGAAAGCAGCTCTGTGAAGAAGGACCTGGGAGTCCTGGCAGACAACAGGTTGACCATGACCCAGCAATGTGTCCTTGTAGCCAGGAGGGCCAACGATACCCTAGGGTACATTAAGAAGAGTGTGACCAACAGGTCGAAGGAGGTTCTCCTCCCCCTCTGCTCTGCTCTGCTCTGCTCTGCCCTGGTGAGGTTGCATCTGGAGTACTGCAACTATGTTGTGGGCTCCCCTGTTTAAAAAGGATAAGGAATTAGGCGAGTCCAGTGGAGAGCTACAAACATGATTAGGGGTCTGGAGCATCTTTCCTATGAGGAGACACTAGAGAGTTGAGTCTGTTCAGCCTGAAGAAGAGAAGGCTGAGAGGGGATCTCATCAATATTTATAAATATCTTAAGGGTGCGTATCAAGAGCATGGGACCAGATTCCTTTGAGTGGTGCCCAACAGTAGGATGAGGGGCAGAAGGCACAGACTCAACCGTAGGAGGTTCTGTCTTTACTTTGAGGGTGCCAGAGCACTGGAACAGGATGCCCAGAGAGGTTGTGGAGTGGCCTTCTCTAGAGACATTCAAAACCCACCTGGAACATTCCTGTGCAATCTGCTCTGAGTGAACCTTCTTTAGCAGGTGGGTTGGACTAGATGATCTCCAGAGGTCCCTTCCAAACCCAACCACTCTGTGATTCTGTAATATGTCCATTGGTGACCCCAAAAGCAAGATTGGAGAACCAAATTTTCTGTTTTGTTTGTGTAGGAATTCTATACACTCAGCCCCCTTCTCTCATGCTTATTTCCCTTGATTTGGAAATTTTTCTAAGAAGTTTGAATTAAGGTCAGGATAACCCACATGCTAAGTAAATTACTAAGCAGTGCAAACAAAGCAATTAAGATCTAACTGGCTCTGACAAAGCCCTAACGGGAATAGGTCAGATCTGCTGGATTATGACTTCTTCTTTGGAAAGTCTACAGCTTCTTCCATTTGAAAAAAAAAAAAAAAAAAAAAAGCCTTAGAAATGAAATTGCCAACAACAACCACGTCTCATCAAAACTGCATATATCTGTATATGAACCAGGAAGGAGTTGTGGTCACCAGAAAGAAACTCTGAGGATGCCACCAGCTAAAGTGTGAAATCTCATTTTGTTGTGGCTGTTAGAGAGTCGTTCCTACAAATACATGCAGTCCACATTTAGTCTTATTGTAAACCTGTCAATAAAATGGATGAACAGCTGCAGCATTCAAAAATCACTGTCTAACTACAGTGTAGTTCCAATGAGACTATTTTTAAAAATAAAAATAATAATAATAAAGATTAGCCCAAAATTTGGGTTAAAAATCATTCTAATGGCATCTTAAGAGGATGAGATCAGTATTCTGTGAAAACTATCACCAGGTAATCTGTAAACTACTTTTCTCACTGGCTACCGGCACCATCATTTACAGATCATTTCAGATTAAGTGCTCATTAAAACATTCATACTCTGTGTGCTAAGATCCAAAAGCAGAGAAGCACATAAAGTCCTGCACAAATACTATACTTTACCTAAACTACATACAATTATTCACTGTTGTGCTGTCTCTTCTTGATAGGTGCAAATCTACATATCACTTGTGGATGCACCTGTAGCCAGATTTATCGGGAAAGGACAGAGGACCTAAAATGGTTATAATTTCCTCTACTTGCATCTCTAAGGGCAATACTGCAGTTGAACCTTCCTCTTGTCCAGCTACACCCAGCCCTAAGCTGCCAGTCATGACTAAGATAAATGAATCTCTCAACTCAGGCGGTGGAATTGTTCTCCCAAAACCAGGGTTCTGTCACCTAGTACACAATTAAGCCAAATTTTAGCACACAGAGATGAGATATTGTTTATTACAGAGTTCCCCAGGTCTGGATGCTGGAATAAAGCCAGCACGCCAAAAAGAAAAGTAACAGTCATTGTATACAAAGTCTTATCACTACTCAGGACAATCCTAAAGAGCCAATTAGTTACACAGTTGCATGTTGGTTAAATAATCAACCAACAGTCTCGAGATGTGTCTTAAGAGTCAACTAATTGTGCAGGCTTCAAAATGTCTGAAGCTGCAAGGTCAGTAGTCTCTGTAGTTTCTGATTAGGTGTTTTGCAAGTCACTCTTACATTTGTTAGAGGAGCAGACTGACCTAAAACTAAAGGATTTATATACCTTTAGGTTAGCAATTGCCAACAGGATTCATTCTTTTAAGTGATAATGACTGCAGAATGCCAAGCCTTGCTGCAGATGCTCAGTACACAGGCAAAATGATCCTCAAATATTTTGAATTCACAGTCAACAGTTTACGATACTGTTTCTCCTCTCAGGAAAAAAAGCACACACATATGGACAGCAGTTTTGTATTATTATTCCTGATTTAAGTTCACTCTTCAGTGACTGAAACTGTGAAAGAGCAGTCACATCCCCTCAACAAAACTTTTGCCTCTTTCTTATGTCCTCTCTGAACACTTAAGGTGTGTGCAAATAATGCTGTCAAAGTTTAGCAAGATCCTATCACACTGGAGTGGACACAGACATAATCACACTGAACTGTTTTTCCTTTTGACTCTTTAATGTCTGTGAGAAGTACTGTCCTATATTTTATATTTGCAATATTAGAAAACACAGCCCCCATCTACAAAGCGTATGGTTGTGAAGATATTAGCATTTCACTATCTATCAAGAATACAAAAGTAATTTTAAAATGGTAATTAATCCTTTGAAGATTATCTAATTAGTATGAAAAAGTACTTTGAATGAATGCAGAGTCCTCTGTCTAAACTGAATTGATATAACACCATTGAAAATCTCAATTTTTTAAGCTTTGCTACCTGTGCGAACACCACTCTTTTTCTAAATATTTTATGCTGTCAGCATCACCTTCGCCAATTACTAGGAGCTGGTTTACAGCTACCTCAGGCTACTTGAGGAGTAGGAGGAAACACACCTAATCAGTTGTCTGAAAGTAGCATATCATCAGCTCCTGGCATATGTCACATATCAAGTAGGGAGGACTTAATATTGAATACAGTAAGGGGGATTCTTTAAAATGAACATTAGCTGGTTTCTTCCAATATCCTTAGGTTCTTCCCACACACAGTCGTAACAATCTCATTTCAGCCAAAGAGGCAGACTCCTAAGGTTGTTAAAGCTAGTAAAATAAAATGAAGTCTACACATAGCAAGGAATGTTCCATAAAGGGATCCAAGTATGAGCTAAAAAGAGTGTTTTATAATATAATGGGCATGTTCTTGCCCTGATCAAGTATTTTCAAACTTGACAAGATTGTGACTGTCTTAGCCTTGCTGGTGAACCATTACTCAAAGGCGTAATGTTGATATCACAGAATCACACAATGCTAGGGATTGGAAGAGACCTCAAAAGACCATCTAGTCCAATCTGCTAGAACAGGAATGCTTACATGAGGTTACACAGGAAGGTGTCCAGGCAGGTTTTGAATGTCTCCAGAGAAGGAGACTCCACAACCTCCCTGGGCAGCCTGTTTCAGTGCTCTGTGACCCTCACTGTGAAGGAGTTTCTCCTCAAATTTAAGTGGAACCTCCTGTGTTCCAGTTTGTACCCATTACCCCTTGTCCTGTCATTGGTTGTCACCAAGAAGAGCCTGGCTCCATCCTCATGACACTCACCCTTTACATATTTATAAACATCAATGAGGTCACCCCTCAGTCTCCTCTTCTCCAAGCTAAAGAGACCCAGCTCACTGGGTGACCTAGCCTTTCCTCATAAGGGAGATGCTCCACTCCCTTAATCATCTTCATGGCTCTGTGCTGGACTCTCTCCAGCAGTTCCCTATCCTTCTTGATCTGAGGGCCCCAGAACTGGACACAATACTCCAGGTGTGGTCTCACCAGGGCAGAGTAGAGAGGAAGGAGAACCTCTCTTGACCTACTAACCACCCCCCTTCTAATACATCCCAGGGTGCCATTTGCCTCCCTGGCCACAAGGGCACAGTGCTGGCTCATGGTCATCCTGCTGTCCACTAGGATTCCCAGGTCCCTTTCCCCTACACTGTTCTCTAACAGGTCATTTCTCAACTTATACTGGAACCTGGGATTGTTCTTACCCGGATGCAAGACTCAACACTTGCCTTTGTTATATTTCATTAAATTTTTCCCCACCCAACTCTCCAGCCTGTCCAGGTCTCGCTGCATGGCAACACAGCCTTCTGGCGTGTCAGCCACTCCTCCCAGCTTGGTGTCATCAGAAAACTTGATGACAGTGCACTCTATTCCCTCATCCAAGTTGTTGATGAAAATATTGAATAGCACTGGTCGCAGTACCAACCCTTGAGGGACTTCACTAGATACAGACCTCCAACTAGACTCCGCCCAATTGACCACAACTCTCTGGCTTCCTTCCTTCAGCCAGTTCACAGTCCACCCCACTACCTGATCATCCAGTCCACACTTCCTCATTTTAGCAGCAATGATGCTGTGGAACAACTCATGGGATTACTGCCAACCACTATGAACTAAATTCCCCTCAGTGAACAAAAGACAGCAACAGAGCAGCAACATCCTGCTGTAGAAATGCAATAATATCGGGGACAAAAACTCGTATCGAAGCAGATTCTGCAGTATGTATATTTATTATTTCTTCTCTCCTATAAGCCATACCTTTCCAAGAGCACATTAAGGATGTCTTCAAAGATCTGTAGGTGAAAAATAAATAAGTTTCAATGCATTTAAAATGTATCAGTAAAACTAATCCAATTTTCAGGGTTATATGTTCACACGCAACAGATTTTAAGTTTTCCAGAACAGTTATTTTGCTATTATTTTGCAACTCACGTTAGGATATTACAAGGTATTTTACACAGGAAAGATTTCTTCCATTCTTCATTCAGTCAGAGTGGAATAGAAGTTCACAATAATCTATAACTGCACTCTCTCTGCTTCACAAAAACTATTGGACATAGATAAAAACACTATGATTCCTTTTTTAGGTAATAGATCACCTGTGAACAAACACAAAAATGACACATATAGCTTTGCATTGCTGGATTTATACTAATACAAATTACAGCACCACTGCAACTAGCATAACAATGAATGTAACACCAACAATAACAGGATCCAAAACAGTGCTCAGTATAGGTAAGGGCTTTCATCAAAAAATTTAATTTCTACTTCTGGACTATAACCACATAACCAGATGGTAAGTGTTGCTAATAACTGAGCTGTAAGGCATCATCATGTTAAAAATAGGTTTCCCACTTTGACTATGATGGTAACACACTAACATATTTAAGAAATCAGCATAAAGGTAAGAGTATAAATGATTTCTGCTTAGCGTCAATGCAGTCTGAGAC